>NW_026988487.1:15324166-16070833 GCF_030222135.1 Aotus nancymaae
AATTTTTTTTTGTATTTTTAGTAAAGATGAAGTTTTACCATGCTGGCCATGCTGTTCTCAGACTCCTTGCCTCCCAAAGTGCTGAGATTACAGGCATGAGCTACCACACCTGGCTTTTATAGTTCTTAACAGCTTGACAATTCAGTACTGTGAATAAGAGAACAGACTTCCATTGCCTCATTATTACGTAATTTTTTTGAACAACGATTATTCCAGTGGCTATTGAGTCAATATGTAAAGCTTGAAATTGACTCAGAGAGCTTTAAATCTGATCTCCTAGAAAATTAAGAATTCTTTTTCCTTCTAATGGAAATAAGGTTATGATATCTCTGGTACACATTCAGCTAAAATTTATTTTGGGTTTCTACCTCCTTAGCCCTATGCAAAAGAATGACACTCTCTTTGCTAAGATACACTGAGAAATTAAGCGCTAAGCCCAAAATTAATGTGATAACCAAGTCAGGAAAAATACTGCCAATAATCTCAGTTACTGATTAAAAGGAACTATTTTTATATCAAGTTGTAGTTTACAAGAAGGAGGTATATATCAACAAACATCCGATAATTATTAAGGAAGCATTCCCTTTAGCCAGCTTCTTCACAATGAACATGCTTATTGTATCCTTTCTCTGTATCATCTAGAATGGCTCATTTGAGTTCAGAGGATACAAGTTTGGTAACTGAAATGACCATCAAGAACTTACCAGGCTTGTTTCTTGTGGGAGGGAGTTACTTTTAAAAATCCCTTAAAGGAGAGCTGGGCATGGTGGCTCATGCCTGTAATTCCAGTACTTTGGGAGGCCGAGGTGGGCAGATCACGAGGTCAAGAGATGAAGACCAACCTGGCCAACAAGGTGAAACCCCGCCGCTACTAAAAATACAAAAATTAGGTGCGTGTGGTGGCGCATGCTTGTAGTCCCAGCTACTCGGGAGGCTGAGGAAGAAGAATCGCTTGAACCCGGGAGGCAGAGGTTGCAGTGAGCCGAGATTGCAGCACTGCACTCCAGCCTGGGTGACAGAGCAAGACTATGCCTCAAAAAACAAAACAAAACAAAACAAAACAAAAATCCTTAAAGGAGATAAAATAAGAGTTATTTTATACTTCCTAGATAACTCTCACAATTTTTTTCTTTTAATGTTAGTGGGTACTGGTACCCTTCTAACAACATGCCAACTATTCCATGAGAGGGGGAAAAAGGTTTCATTGCATTTTAAAAGATTAGGTAGGTTACTCAATATACCCTTTGTATAAAAACAAAGTTACTCAGTATACCCTTTGTATAAAAACAAAGTGAAACATTTACTAATCTGCAAGAATTGTCAAAATCTATCAGAATGAATGACAAACACAAGTACAAAACTGAAGGCTGATATGTTCTTCAGTTGATATTTTCCTAAAAGCTAAGAAAAATTTGCTTCTTTATTTTTATTTTTTTGAGATGGAGTCTCGCTCTGTAGCCCAGGTTGGAGTGCAGTGGTGCAATTTCAGCTCACTGCAACCTCCGCCTCCCAGGTCCTGGGTCAAGAAATTCTCCTACCTCAGCCTCCCAAGTAGCTGGGATTACAGGCACAAGCCACCATGCCCAGCTAATTTTTGTATATTTTAGTAGAGATGGGGTTTCACCATGTTGGCCAATCTGGTCTTGAACTCCTGACCTCGTGATCCGCCCACCTTGGCCTCCCAAAGTGCTGGGATTACAGGTGTGAGCCACTGAGTCTGGCCAAATTTGTTTCTTTATTACTTAAGACAGTTCCTTGGACGCTTGGTGAAAACTGAGCCAAAATTAACTTTTCTGCCTCTTTTTAAACCAATGTACCATTTAAAAATCTTTCTGAGTCAGTAACTGGATTCCTAAAGGCAATCACTCACACTCCTTTTTTTTTTTTTTTTTTAAGAGAAGAGGGTCCTGATACGTTGTCCAAGCTGGTCTTGAACTCCTGGCCTTAAGCAATCCCAAGTAGCTGGAATTATAGGCACAAGCCACCATGCCTAGCTGCAATCCCGTTTTTTGAGAGACCAAGGAAGTATCTTGGAAAACAAGGATAAGCTAATCTGATAAGACTGAAAAAGCATTAGAGAAAAAACTAACTACAACAAAAATATCCTACAACAAAAATGCTGTAGGATATAATGAACAAACATACCTCCTGGGCTGCGACCGGCATTCTTCCTCCCCACTGTCTGCCTCCTGTATAGACAGAAAATGAAGAAAAAAAATTTTTTAGACCTGAGGTTTCATATCATAGTATCACTAATACAATTTTACTAACTTTTACATGTTGTATATTTGAACTACATTACTCATGTTTTATACTTGAACTAAATTCTCTTCATAAAAAATGACTTCAACTAACCCAGGAGGTTGATGGCAATAGAACTTATTCCTGGAGGTAACTTCAACAACAGTCCATGAACAAATTTCATTGACAATGAAGTGATATTCATTAAAAGAATTACCTCTGAAAACCAACTAAATATGTTATTTTACTGTTACACTACTTCAGCTTCAAAATGAGTGGACATTCTGACTACCACCAATAAATCTCATCAAGATAACCTAGTAATGATTCTGATCCCCAAAGAACAACCTAAACAAAGAACACCACTTAAAAGAGAGTTCTCATGATCAAATCACCATCACCATCAACGTAATGGCTACCATTTACTGAGTACTTACAATGTGCTAGGCATTGTGTTCATCAACTTATTTTATTTTTATTTATTTATTTATTTATTGAGACAGAGTCTTGCTCTGTCGCCCAGGCTGGAGTGCAGTGGCATGATCTCGGCTCACTGCAATCTCCGCCTCCCAGGTTCAAGCGATTCTCCTGACTTAGCCTCCCCAGTAGCTGGGATTACAGGCCTGTGCCACCACGCCCAGCTAATTTTTGTATTTTCAGTAGAGACGGGGTTTCACCATGTTTGCCAGGCTGGTCTAGAACCCCTGACCTCATGATCTGCCCGCCTCAGCCTCCCAAAGTGCTGGGATTACAGGCGTGAGCCACCTTGCCCAGCTGTATTCTTCAATTTAAGTACATTACTCTACTTATTCCTTATAAACCCAGAAAGTTGATGGTACCATACTTTAAAATTAATTCTAGTACACACAATAACATAGGATAAATCAATGTGATATAAAAGCACTGTTGGTTAGCGACCCACCCAGGGATGCCAAACGATGACAACGAAAAGCACTGAATTACAGTTCAATTACAATATTTATTTATTCTTAGTGTGGCACATAAAATAACAGAAAGTCTTACAACTTATGGCAACTTAGACTCAATGAATATTTTACAGATGAAGAAACAAAAGGGAAATAAGTTGTCCAAGGAGACCCATGTGGTGAAGAATTAAAATGAAAAAATACTGACTCCCAACTAGCTTTAAAAACTTACCATTTACCTCTCCCTGGCCTGGGTTAAAAATTAGTATATGTTATGATACAGATCTTTACAGAGGCAAGAATTTTGGCATGAAGGAAAAGTAAGGAAAGATGGAGAGACTTTTTCTTTAAATTTGTTCCCTGACAATTTGTATTTGTTCTCTCATCACTTTTGCCCTATCTGGAAAACACAGAACTATTAGGTAGAAGGAGAAAAATAATCTCAAGAGAATATGTGTACTGTCTGCCAATGAGCCACATGCATTTTCTAGTTTATGAAGCCATCCTCATCTACCTTTATATCATTCTGTCTCCATTCCTGGGCAGCCAAGGCTAGCTCTATAACTCATTCCCATGTTACTTTCATTATTGATTTCAAACATGTCTCTCTCTCTCTTCCCCGCCGCCCCCCGCCCCCCGCCACAATAAAGGAATAACAAAACAAAGATTCTGCTCCCAGAGGGAGTACAGGTAGAAAGTGTCATAGTATATTACACTCTTTGCATATAGGAGAGAGGTTTTAAGTTAGAAAGTATGCCCTTTAGAGACTGAAAAGAAAGGTTTAAAATGGGAAAGAACTGTCTCTTGACTCAATCATCAGAACTTGGAAAGTTTGCAAGAACAAAAATGAAAAGGCTCAGATAAACAAATGTAAATGTTAGATTTCTGTGCTCAAAGGAACTGTAGTAAATAGAACTGATTTCCTGGAATATCATTTAACAAACAGTGCTTCAGTATTGTTTTTATTAATAGATCTCAAATTATAATGTAGTCTTCTCACTTTTTTTTTAGACATTGTTTTGCTCTGTCGCCCAGGCTGGAGTGTAGTGATGTGATCTCGGTTCACTGCAACCTCCACCTCCCAGGTTCAAGCAATTCTTCAGTCTCAGCCTCCCAAGTAGCTGGGACTACAGGCACCCCCCTACCACACCCGGCTAAGTTTTGTACTTTTTAGTAGAGATGGGGTTTCGCCATGTTGGTCTTGAACTCCTGACTTCAGGTGATCTGCCCTCCTCAGCCTCCCAAAGTGCTGAGATTACAGGCGTGAGCCACTGAACCCGGCCACATTATTTTTTACTTGTATTAAATATAAGAATATGTTTAACATACGAGTTATGAGGTACAAAATGAATACCTATGAATACCATTCCACCTAAGAGCTATAATACTACCAATACTGATGCTTCTACCTGTTTGCCTCTTATCTCCCATTCCTCTTTCCATTATGTGACTACTATCCCAAAGTCTATACTTTTTTTTTCACCTCATTTTATTTAAGAAATTTCAAACACAAAATTGAAAGACCTTATAGTGAACTTGTATATCTACCATCTAGATTGTATCATTAATATTTTCTATACTTTTTTTTTTTTTTTGAGACGGAGTCTCACTCTGTTGCCCAGGCTGGAGTGCAGTGGCACAATCTCAGCTCACTGCAACCTCCACCTCCTGGGTTCAAGCAATTCTCCTGCCTCAGCCTCCTGAGTAGCTGGGATTACAGGCATGTGCCACCATGCCCAGCTAATTTTTGTATTTTTAGTAGAGATGGGGTTTTGCCATTTTGCCCAGGCTGGTCTCACCTCAAGTGATCTGCCCACCTCAGTCTCCCACAGCCTGGGATTACAGGCTGGGCAACCATGCCCAGCCAATATTTTCTGTACTTTTAAAAAAATCATGTCTATTAATCTTTCTAAGTCCATCTTATTTTTTGGATGCATTTCGACGTCAATTACTGATATGAGTACATCTGCCTTTAAATGCATAATAATTAATAGAATTCAGTATTTCTTTAAAGTTTTTACTTTTTTTGTTGTTTAGAGATAAGATCTTGCTCTGTCACTTGGGCTAGAGTGCAGTAGTATTATCATAGCTCACTGCAGCCTCAAACTCCTGGGTTTAAGCAATTCTCCTGCCTCACCCTCCTGAGTAGCTAGGACTACAGGTGCACACTACCATGCCTGGCTAATTTTTTTTATTTTTAAATTTTTGTAGAGACAGGGTCTCACTATGTTGTTCAGGTTGGTCTTGAACTTCTGGCCTCAAGCAATCTTCCTGCCCTGACCTCTCAGAGTGCTAGGATTACAGATATGAGCCACCAGCCCTGGCCAGTTTTTTTTTTTTAAGGTAAAATTTATACACAATGAAATGTACAAATCTTAAGTGCACCATTCAATGAGTTTTGATAAATGCATGTATCCACGTAATTCAAACTGCTATCAAGAAATGGAACATTTCTATCACCTTAGAAATTTTTCTCATAGGCATTCCCAGTCAAAATGTGGCACCACCCACCCCTGAGGCAACCCTGTTCTGATTTTCCACCACAGATACTTTCCGTCAAAAATTAGTACACCGGATATGATTCCACTGTTCATTAAATGGGATTATATACTATGTACTATTTTATGGGAGGATTTTTGAAAAACATTCAGCATAATGTTTTTGAGATTCATTCCATATTTTGCATTAAATAGCAGTTCATTCCTTTTTATTGCTGAGGATTCCATCACATGAATATGCTAGTTTATTTATTCATTCTCTTATTGATGGATACATTTGAGATATTTGAATTTTTGCCTATCATGAACAAAGTTATTAGCCAGACATGGTGGTTTATATCTGTCATCCCAGCACTGTGGGATGCTGAGGCAGAAGGATCACTTGAAGCCAGAAGTTTGAGACCACCCTGGGCAAAATAGCAAGACATTGTCTCTACCAAAAAAATAAAAGAATTAGCCAGACATGGAACCTCTGGTCTTACTTTGGCGGCTGAGATGGGAGGATCTCTTGAACCCAGGAGTTTGAGGCTGCAGTGAGCTATGATCATGCCACTGCATTCCAACCTGGGTGACAGAGTGAGACTCTAAAATAAATAAATAAATAAATAATTAAATAAAGCTATTATGTAAATATCATTTTGTGAAGTTTTTTTTTGGGGGGTGTTGATATATGTTTTTATTTCTTTTGGGTCACAGGACAGATGCATGTGTAGTTTTATATAAAAGTGCCAGGCCTTCTACCAAAGCATTTATACCACTTTATACCCTCATCAACAATGCATGAGCGTTATAACTTAACTCTAATTGGCAATTCTTTTCCCCTATGGTTATTGTTTTCTAGGTTCTCAGAAACCTTTACCTTCTAGTCATGAACATATTCTATCATATTTTCTTTCTTTTTTTCTTTTTAAGACGGAGTCTTGTTCTGTAGCCCAGGCTGGAGTGCAGTGGTGCAATCTTGGCTCACTGCAACCTCTGCCTCCTGGGTTCGAACAATTTTCCTGCCTCACCCTCCTGAGTAGTTGATATTACAGGTGTGTACCATGACACCTGGCTAATTTTTTGTATTTTTAGTAGAGACAGGGTTTCACCACGTTGGCCAGACCAGTCTCGAACTCCTGACCTCAGGTGATCCCCCTGCCTCAGCTTCCCAAAGTGCTGAGAGCCAGCATGCCTGGCCTATCATATTTTCTTATAAAAGCTTTATTATTTTATACAAAAGGTCTACAATCCATCTTGAATTAATATTTTTATACAGCGTGAGGCAGAGGTAGAGGTTCACATTTTTCGTATGAATATCCAGTTTTCAAACACCATTTGTAGAAAAGACTTTTAATTCTTTATCCATTAAATTATTTGAATAATTTGTAAAAAATTCAAATTACAGTATAAGTGAGGGTCTACCTCTGGGTTCTCTATTCTGTTCCATTGATTATTTGTCAGTCCTTATACTAGTACCACAATACCATATTGACTACTGTAGTTTATAACAAGTTTTGAAGGAAGTATAAATCCTCTACCTTCATTTTTTTCCCCAAGGTCATAAATGGTGAAGTCAGGATTTGAACTTGGGTCTATCTTTCTGCTATAATCAGCTGCATCTAAACTAAGAATTGTACTTTGATATTTATAACCCAAGATGGCAATTGGGAGGGAGCTGAAGAAGGAATGTATTTTTTCATGACTTACAATAAAATAATATCCTTTGCATCTTTCCTCTATGACTTCTACACTTTAAAGTAGTGCCAAAGTGTAGAAAATTCCTTTGGCCCACAAAAAAAAGCAAATCAGAATAGTGTTTTTAACATGAGATCCACAAATAATTTTTTCTTTCTTTCTTAATGTTTCAATAGCCAGGCAAATGAATAATTTGCTTTTCCTTCTGTTTACTTCAGGAAAAAAAAAAAACTTGAGGGGAAAAAAAAACCCTCAGCATATCAAGGCATTATAGTTCTTAGAGTAAAATGGATTTAAAAGGAATGAACAAAATGTTCTATTGTGTTAATTTCAGCAGAATTCACTGCCAAAAAAGCAAAGATGCAACATTTCTTATTCAATAAGAGTAATCATCAGGTAATGTAGTTATCTTGAACAGTAGCATTCAAGTGGTAGCTGAAGGTAGAATGCTTATCATTCTATTCTAACAAGTGCAGAAACCAGATATAACCACCTTCCTTGTCAAGTAACTTCATACATTGTTACTGAAAAATGCTAAATAGTCAACCTGTTCAAAACATTAGAAATTACTAGGAGAAAAGTGTAGAGATAGCTTTTAGTTTCTTAGTGAATAGAATAACTTCTGATTCGTAAGGAGGATATCTAATTAATTAAATTACTAAATACTTGTTTGCTGGCTTTACTTATGGTCTAATTTCCAAGAGCTATTGTTAAATGACTTTTAAATAGTATAATTACTTCTTATGTTCTTAAGAAAAATTTGACCTAGAAACAGTAAAGTATTAGACCCTAGATACATGTACATTTAATTTTAGGGTGTTCAAGAACCATTAAGTTTTTTGTTTTGTTTTGTTGAGACAGAGTCTCACTCTGTCACCCAGGCTGGAGTGCAGTAGTGTGATCTCAGCTCAGTGCACCCTCTGCCTCCTGGGTTCAAGCGATTCTCCTACCTCAGCCTCCAAAGTAGCTGGGATTACAGGCGCCTGCCACCACGCCCAGCTAATTTTTGTATTTTTTCTAGAGATAGGGTTTTGCCATGTTGGCCAGGCTGGTCTCAAACTCCTGACCTCAAGTGATCTGCCTACCTCAGCCTCCCAAAGTGCTGAGGTCACAGGTATGAGTTAATTGAAAGATTAATACATTCTTATTAATCTGTTTACTACGTGATCACAAAACACGTCACTAAATAAAATATGTCTGGAAAATATAGAGGGACCCAAGTCATATTTGCTGAGAATTAGGCTTGTGGGAGGGAGGTGCTGCCAGCCTTGAACACTGGGCTAGCAGAGTGTTAAGCAATATTTTCCCAAATCTTATCATTTAAGATTCTTTACACTTTCTGTTTGCTCCAATCCAAGTGGTCTCATTTATCATTCTCCAAAGATACCTATTGACTTCCTTCGTTCATGCTGTTGTGTCAACCTAGAAAGCCCCTCTTCCCTCTCCTATAGTCTTTTCCAGTCTTCAAAGCTAGTTTCAAACACTAGTAGTTTGTGACATTTCTTTTATCATCTAACTGATGTTCTGTCTCCCTCCAAACCTAACGGTTACTGTGCATCATTCTTGCAGCATTACCAGTTGTTTCTGGGATACAACTGGGTACTTGTTTTTATCTCCCATCATCAGATTATAACCTCCTTAAGGGCAGGAACATTGCCCTTTGCATCTCACTCTGTGTTTAGCACAATGCCCTATGTGCAGATTGAACTCAATAAAGAGTTGATAAGTCACTGGAGCAGCTAACTAATGCCATGTGAACGCTTGGAGCTAACTAGCTGTACATTTTCAGCTAGTAAGGACTCTATGCCAGTTACATTTTAACCTTAACAGGTTAAAAGAATGGTTTTTGTTACTCAAGAGTAGCCTGTGGCTAAGATCTGGAAGTAATACCTTATACAAAGGCTTTCCCTTTGGTTAAGCAGACAGAATCATTTACTTGCTCTCAATTTTAAAAAAATATTATTTTTTTGAAAGATGAGGTCTCATTATGTTGCCCAGCCTGGTCTTGAACTTCTGGCTTTAAGCAATCCTCCCACTTTGGCCTCCCAAAGTGCTGGGATTACAGGTGTGAGCTCTGCACCCAGCCCACCGGCTCTCAATTCTACATTCATTCCCAATAATTAATTCATTCAACATTCATTGACTATCTATTATGTTTTAGATTCTAGGCACCAGGGAACGAAAGTAAGCACAACTGTCCTTAAACAGTTCATATTGTAGTGGGAGAGATAGTTTCATAAAACAGAAATTATAATGATATATCATTTAGGCCTGCAGTAGAAGGACATACAAAATGTTACAGAAGCAACAGAGGAAGAAATGACTAACTGTGGTGTTGGAAATGCTTCACAAAAGTTAATTTTTTTGGCTAGGCTTGATCTAGTGGGTTTTTGTCAGATGGAAAATAAAGAGTATTGACCAGGCATGGTGGCTCACACCTTTATGTCAGCACTTTGGAAGGCCAAGGTAGGAGAATCCCTTGAGGCAGAAGTTTGAGACCAGTCTGGGCCACATAGTGAAACACTGTCTCTACCAAAAAAAAGTAAGAAAAGTAAGTAAGAATATTTCAGGCAGAATAGGCAAAAGAGCTGAAAATTGTAGAAGAATGAGTCTGATAAATTCGGGGAAGAGTGAGCAGCTGTGGATTTTTGAAGCAAAGGTACAGGTATTGGGGGTTAAGGCTATCAAGTAATGTTATTGTTATGAGTCTATAATGACATAAATTCCAATATAATAGTTCTATGATCAGAAAAGATGTTTGTGAATTGTCAATTCACTGGATATCAGATTATCCCTCAGTTACCTCAGCCCTTGGAAATAAATGAATAGTGGGAGGTATCTATCACACAGGAAAAAGGAATCTAGTAATCTTTTTTTTTTTTTTTTTTTTTTTAAAGATGGAGTCTGTCTTGCTCTTGTTGCGCAGGCTGGAGTGCAATGGAGCAATCTCGGCTCACCGCAACCTCTGCCTCCAGGGTGGGTTAAAGTAATTCTCCTGCCTCAGCCTCTCGAGTAGCTAGGATTACAGGCATGTGGCACCACGCCCAGCTAATTTTGTATTTTTAATAGAGATGGGTTTTCTTTTCTTTTTTTTTTTTGGGAGACAGAGTTTCGCTCTTGTTACCCAGGCTGGAGTGCAATGGCACAATCTTGGCTCACTGCAACCTCCGCCTCCTGGGTTCAGGCAATTCTCCTGCCTCAGCCTCCTGAGTAGCTGGGATTACAGGCACGCGCCACCATGCCCAGCTAATTTTTTGTATTTTTAGTAGAGACGGGGTTTCACCATGTTGACCAGGATGGTCTCGATCTCTTGACCTCGTGATCCACCCGCCTCGGCCTCCCAAAGTGCTGGGATTACAGGCGTGAGCCACCGCGCCTGGCTAGAGATGGGTTTTCTCCATGTTGGTCAAGCTGGTCTCAAACTACTGACCTCAGGTGATTCACCCACCTCGGCCTCCCAAAGTGCTGGGATTACAGGCGCAAGCCACCATGCCCGGCCTAGGAATCTAGTAGTCTTTCTAAGAGACAGTATGTGCTTTGAAACTGGAAGAGATAATGCCATGCTTCTGGCTTTTGAAAAAAGCAGATAGAGAACACACAGGCTTGAGGAAGAATAAAGAAAGGCACCAGGCCTGACACTTGGCTACTTGAAAGAGAAGGCTTAGATCCACTGCTAGAAACAGAAAAAAACGGCTGTTTGTGTTATCTATTGCTTTATAACAAATTACTGCTTCATTATATTTCATGATTTTATGGGTCAGAAATTTAAGCAGCACTTAGCTGGGTGATTCTCAGTTCTACATGGTATTGCTAGGGGTCATTCAATGCTATTCAGGTGATATTTAGTTAGCATATGATAGTCTGGAGGATCTAAGCAGCTTTATTCACATGTCTGATGTCATAGCCTAGATGGGTGGAAAGCTGGGCTCAACTGGAAATGTCAACTGAGTGCCTTAATATGATTTCTAATTTATCTTCGGCTTCCTCAAAGCATGGTATCCTTAGGGTTGGTCTTCTTGAATAATGGTTCAGGGCTCCAAAAGGGCTAGTCCCCCGAAAGGCTAGGCTCAGAGCTGGCATAATATCATTTCTGCCACCACACTCTATTGGTGTATCAAAAAAAGCCCAACACAAATTCAAGGAATTTGTGAGAGGAATTAGATTCCCTCTCACAATGGGAGAAGTAGCCAGAATTTGTAGCTATCTTTAATCAACCCTACCAACCCTGGTGACCAATTGAATATGAAGACAAAATGAACAGGACGGAAAAACAGGTAGTTAATGATAGTGAATGAAGTACAGCTCCTAATGGCTAGGGCCATAGAGATATTTAGGAAGGTAAAGGAGCTAACTCTCAAGTCAGTGCAAGGTGGACTGAAGGTCATATGGATATTTTTATAAGTTAATGTCTATACAGAAGTATTCTCCTTATTTGGGAGGCTAAGGACAAGAAAGGACCTGCAGGTGTGGCAGTAAAGACACATAGTATGGTCCAGGGCCAGAGTGAATACCTAGGCACTCCTAACCTGAGAAAGCTGGTTTGGAAGAAGGCTCAGATATGATCAAATCAGCAGTTCCAATATAATCTGACCTTGTTTTAAAGTCTAATTTAGATCAAGATATATAGTATTGGCTGGAATCAGCAATCAGATTCAACTGAATCACATTTTATAGAGATATGGCATGGATTAAAGTAAAAATAAGAAAGAGGATCCTACAATACTTACAATTAAAATCAAAGTCACATTATGCTCCTATTATCACAGGGTTTAAGAAACCTTAAATAAACAAACTTTCTTCCCTTTAATTTTCAAGCAATAGAAAACCTCTGTGAGACACCTACTATTTCTCAAGTGTTTCCTTCAAACTCCTTTAAAATACAAATACATGTGAATCACAGTCAGGATGGTCAATGAGCTACTTCCTCAGTGATGGGAAAACAAGCTTGATTAGAATTTTGCTGAAATAGCTTTGATTCTAAACAACAAAAAGTCCTTGGACAACAGCTGATTTAAGAGACATCATAGTCCAGTCAATGCCCTATAGAAAATCTGAGCTCTGGGTGTGAAGCTGTTACTGGATGTTTTTTGTCTTCAATCCTTATTCCACTTTTTAAAAAGCTATTTAATGTGTGCAACTTAACTCACCCACTTGTGATAATTTCAGAGTTGTTATACAGTCTTTTCTATCACTAGAGATCAAATTCATTGGTTTTAGAAAGCAACAAGTCTTTTTGTTGTTGTTATTTTGTTTTTTGAGCCAGGGTCATGCTCTGTTGCTCAGGCTGGAATGCAAAGGCACCATCTAGCTCATTATAACCTCAGACTCCTGGGTTCAAGTGTTCTCCTGCCTCAGCCTTCATGAGTTCACAAGTAGCTGGGACTATAGGTGCATACCACCACATCTGGCCTTTTTTTTTTAAATAGAAGAGATGAGGTCTCACTAAGTTGCCCATGCTGGTCTTGTACTCTTGGCTTTAAGTGATCCTCCCATCTCGGCCTGCCAAAGTGCTAGGGTTACGAGTATGAGCTATCACACCTGGTCATAAAAGGCAACAAGTCTTACAGTGTTCTGAACCTGACAGGCGTGCGATATGGAAACTTCACAAGTCACTGGTTACCTCTGGGTCCCTTTTAGAACTTTTTTAGTAACAAAAAGCTCCAGGCCTTATGCCTATAAATTCTTATTCTTTAGCTCTGATGTTGGTCCAGTGGTGTGCTGGAGCCGGCTAGGTTTTTAGATAACAATTGTTACATTTTTAGGAACCTTGTGAGACTCACATTGGTAGCCAAAGCAGATGTGTTTATCAGCAAAATCAGCAAATGCTACACATCAGCCCCTGCTTAGAAAACATTTACCATCAGACAACAAGTTGTGGGGCCCAGGAATCTGTACATTTAAAAAGCTCTGTAGATAACTGATCAGCAGTTAAGACTGAAAACCTTTGGGTTAAAGGTTTGGAGAAACAACATTAAAAAGCCCAGGGAACACATAGCCTTTACCTGTTCAAGGTAACTGTGCTAGGTAACCAAGGAGAGCAGTATGATCATAGAAACTCAGTTCTCAAAAAAATTATTTCCCCTTTTAGACTGTAAGTTCTATAGAACAGGACTGTGTTTTTATATTGCTAAGCATACAGAAGATGCTCAGTAGATATTAGACAAATTAATAAATATACTCCCAGGTTTCACAACCAGTAAGTGGCAAAACCAGAAATAAACTTAGGCTAATTTCACTATATCTTGTACTTTTCCTCCATTAAGTTATTAGTGATATACTTGGTTTGCCAATCCAAGTCAAGTGCTTAAATGTGGGGCAGACAGCATGCGGCACCCATCATAAGATAGTAAGAAGACTCTGCCTCTGTGCCATTCTCTTGTTCTCCAGAACCAGAAAAGTCAACAAAGTATTTTCATGATTATTGTCTCATTTGAACCACCCTGGAATGAATGCCATGTAGGTATGATTATAGCCTTATTTTTCAGTTGATGAATCTGCCTCATGGAAGTGAGATAATTTGCTCAAAGTAACCTAAGAGTACACAGCCAAGTCAGGATTCTGTCTGAAAAGGTCAAATACACATTCTGCCAGAACAGGTTGCTCCTCTTGCATTAAATGAATGCTCCAGATTCTGCTCCCTTCTATTCAGGCGAAATTCCAGATCCCACTTTCTGAAGACCCCATACTTGGTTCACTTCCTTCATTGTAGCCTGAGCCCTCAATATGGACATACAGTCTTATGTTCAGCCAAGACATACTGATACAGCTGTACTGTTAAAATATTGAGATAGTGGCTGCCTGGAGCCCCTCTAAGTGTGTCATGATCAAGCAACAACCAGGTAAATGCCTAGTGCAGCAGGGGATTTCCAGGTCTCGCTCCCACCTTTTCTAATTGGTTGATGGCTATACCATACTAGTTGTTAAATATTTTGAGTATCTCCTCCTCTACTTATATCTATATCTCTTCTGTTCTTTAACTTTCGTTTAAAACTCTTAACTGTGATCTCAGCTTCACCTTGGGGATCCTACCCATATGCCCCTTTTGCCCATATATGTTTTCTTGTTTGTCTGTCCTACCAGCTATACCAATTGCTTAGCCTGGCTTCTGGTTTTAGCACCAGGCCTCTGCTACACATGATTACATGCTTCCACAAGAAACTTAAACAATAAGAGCCACTCATATCACCTGGAGGAGGCTAAATAAAATTCATCTGTTATGTAAAATGCTTATAGCATTAAGCATTCTAATTATTCATGGATATAAAGAACAAGAGGACTAACCAAAGTTACAAACTGAAACATTATATAGAAATAAAGACGAAGAACACATACAGAAGGATAATAAAGCAACACCGGTTACTTATCAAATACTCCTAAATGGACAGCATAATTTTCTCAAACTTTCTAAAATCACTTTCAAACTACAAAGTAGAGAAATACAGTTTCAAACTACAAAGTAGGGAAATACAGTTAGTAGCCCAAGTAAAAAAGAAATTAGAATATTTAAGATGTAGGTTTACTGCTAAGACAGTTTTCATTGGGGGACATGAACTGTTACTATGTTAATATTTTAGAATTTTTATTTATTTAGAGACGAAATCTTGCACTGTTGCCCAGGCTAGAGTGTAGTGCCATAATCTTGGCTTACTGCAACCTCCACCTACCAAGTTCAAGTGATTCTCCTGCCTCAGCCTCCCGAGTAGCTGGGATTACAGGCAACTGCCACCACACACGGCTAATGTTTTGTATTTTTAGTAGAGACAGGGGTTTCACTGTGTTGGCCAGGCTGGTCAAGAACGCCTGACCTTGTGATCCATCCGCCTCCGCCTCCAAAAGTGCTGGGATTACAGGCATGAGCCATTGTGCCCCACCTAATATTTATATTTAAATCTAGACAATTAGCTTTTCAGCCATCCATAGAGGAAATGAGTCAGGATATTGAATATCTCTGAAGAGCAAATAATTAACATACTCACTGAGAACTGCTGGAGTCTAAAGGGGACACAGAAAAGTGTGAAACAGTACCATACTCAAGGAGTTCATCTGCCTGAAGGGGTAAGGCTGTTAGATCTGAAAAGTTGAGAAAAGTTGGTCCAAAATATACAGTATAAATGTATGGCACAGGAAGTACATGTCACAGGAATTCAGAAGAGATATGAAGAAAAGGGAAGAACAGCAGAAATACATTTGACACCTTGGAGTGGCAATGAACTGACTGGCTGAGTTGAAACCCAGAGCTTTCCTTAAGGTAGGCTGCAAAGATAAGTTGCAGGAGACAGGACTGTGAACCTGATAAGGGAGCCAGGGAGAGTATTTTTTAGCATCTTAGAAAATTATAAAGTATGTTGTTCTGATGGAAATTTTTTTTTTTTTAAAAAAGGAAACAGATTACAGTTTGGAAAGCCAATCAAGAAAAGTTAGGTAGTTTTTCTAAAGTCAGCAACACTGGTTAATTTAAGTAAGAGCCTCCACTAGAGGGCAGACGAGTAAAAGCTTACACAGAGGTTGAACTGGAGAAAGCAGTGCATTCATAGAAAATTCTAAGAGAAAACTATTTTGTTTAAAGACCATTTTCAGTGCTTTCAAACTTGAACAGAGTCTTTAGCTAGCAGATCAGTCTTTCACAGAAAATCTTTCTGGGATATAAAATGCTTTTTTTTTTGAGACAGAGTCTCCCTCTTGTTGCCTAGACTGGAGTGCAGTGACGCAATCTTGGTTTACTGCAACCTCTGCCTCCTGGGTTCAAGCAATTCTCCTGCCTCAGCTTCCCAAGTAGCTGGGACTACAGGTGCCCACCACCACGCCTGGCTAATTTTTGTACTTTTAGTAGAGAAAGGGTTTCTCCATGTTGGCCAGGCTGGTCTCGAACTCCTGATATCAGGTGATCTGCCCACCTCCCAAAGTGCTGGTATTACAGGCATGAGCCACCACGCCTGGCCTAAAATGCTTCTTAATTGCAAAATGGCCCAATGGAAAAGGTATGCTTTGGGAATCTGGCTCAGCTGACAGCCACATGTGCTTATAGGTGGTAGGCATACCTGGAATGCCAACAATAGCACTCATCACTGGATATCTTACCTCAATCTTCCCCACCCATGTCAGGCACATCCTAACCACCACCCAAGCCGAAACCTAACTATATGTATAATAGCTGGACCATAATTTGAATCTAGGTTCTCCTTTTCATTTTGGTCAACTGGGGAAATTCTTTATCCCTTTAAAGTCATAGGTAAGATGAGGCCACTAGACAGAGACTCTAATATGTGCATTTGCCTCAGCAGGCTGAGAAGCTGTCATATGATAAGGTGGGGTTGGTAGGAGTCTTCAATTCGAACTAACTAGAACACAGGGTGAATGTTTTAACAACTAAATAAAAAGGCTGAGAATTTCATCAAACTTTTTTTTTTTTTTTTGAGATGGAGTCTCGCTCTGTAGCCCAGGCTGTAGTGCAATGGTGCGATCTCGGCTCACTGCAACCTCCGCCTCCCGGGTCCTGGGTCAACCAATTCTCCTACCCCAGCCTCCTAAGTAGCTGGGATTACAGGCACGAGCCACCATGCCCATCTAATTTTTGCATTTTTCAGTAGAGATGGGGTTTCACCATGTTGGCCAGTCTGATCTTCAACTCCTGCCCTCGTGATCCGCCCGCCTTGGTCTCCCAAAATGGTGGGATTACAGGTATGAGCCACCGCGCCCTGCCAAATTTCATCAAACTTTTGAGAGGCTAAGGCTAGTTTTAGTAAAGTAGTATAAACTCCTTTTCCTGCTTTGATCTCTTGTCATTAAAAGATGCAAGAGCAGGCTGGGTATGGTGGCTCATGCCTGTAATCCCAGGACTTTGGAAGGCTGAGGCAGGAGTTCCTGACTTGAAGTCAGGAGTTCGAGACCAGCCTGATCAACATGAGAAAAACTCGTCTCTACTAAAAATAAAAAAATTAGCCATGTGTGGTGGCACACGCCTGTACTCCCAGCTACTCAGGAGGTTGAGGCATGAGAATCATTTGAACCTGGGAGGAAGAGGTCGCAGTGAGCCGAGATTGCACCACTGCACTCCAGCCTGGGCAACAGAGTGAGAGTCTATCTCAAAAATAAATAAATAAATAAAATAAAAATAAACATGCAAGAGCAATCCTATTTAGTAGCTTGATATTCTGCCATTAGCTGGAAGTTAATTTTCCTCTACTCCTCACCAATGTTAGTATCACAAGCATTTTCTTTTACCTACATCTTAGAAAATGATACCATTTAGTTTCAGATATAAGTACACTACAACTGCAGGTGAATTTTGCTGTACTTAAAGTCTTGTAGTATCTCTAATACACCTTTCTGCCTTATCTCAGACTTTGTTCCCTCTGCCTAGAACACTCTTCATTCCCACTTTGGCTTGCCTACTTCTATTCATCCTTTATTCACTTGTTCATTAGAGATGAGATCTAACTCTGTAGCCCAGACTACAGTGTGGTGGTGTGATTATAGCTCACTGCAACCTTGAACTCCTAGGTTCAAGTGATTCCCCCACCTCAGCCTCCTGACTATCTGAGACTACAGGCACATTCCACCTTGCCTGGCTAATTAAAAAAAATTTCTTTTTTAGAGAAAGGGTCTCACTTGGTTGCCCAAGCTGGTTTTGAACACCTGGCTTCAAGCAATCCTCCTACCTCGGCCTCCCAAAGTGCTGGGATTATGGGCATGAGCCACCCCACCAGGTCTGCTTATCTTTTAGATTGTTGCTTAGGTGTCCCTTTTTCCAGAGGCCTTCCTTGATGCCTCTAGAACTGGGTTCCATGCTCTTTCCAAATACAATATTCCCTCTACAGTTCTCTAGTGTAGCAATTCTCACACTACCTGTTTACTTGTTGGTCTCCATATTATAAGCTTGAAGGCAGGAACTGTCTCTTGATCACTGCTGTATACTCAGCACCTAGCAATGCTGAATAAATATTATGAAAGAATGACTAATGTAATTTCTCCACGTTGGCCAGGCTGGTCTCGAGTGCCCAATTTCACCCACTTAGTCTTCCAAGTATTGTAGGACAGATTCTCCAACCAAGGTGCCTCATTTTCTATAATGTAGATTCAGTCTTCAAACATCATGATTTAAAATACAAAAGGATAGTAATTCCTCAAATAAGAATATTCATAGCCATAGCCATCCCACATTTTCACATACACAATCATTTTAGAGATTAGCACAACAGAATTAAAGAAACGCAGATGAATGGGTCAATGTTGTCAAGAATCATAAATTAGTGAACTAATCATCATCATCTGCTTTTAGAAGTGGGTTCTATTTATTTTATTTTAAATAGTCATATCTAGCAATCATTATAGCTTCTATTTTTAAATTGCATATTTAGTCTTCCAGAAAATAATTCACTAATTCATCTATAATTTATTGTGGTATATGGTTGAAGATAGAGCTATCTAACTTAATTTTCTCCCCAAATAGTTAATTGTTATTACAGCACTATCTGGCTATTTATCCATTTTCCCCAACTGACTTGAAATTCTACCTTAATCATACACTAAATATTTTCATGTACTAAGGTCTATTTCTGGGCCTTCTAGGCAACATCTGCTATGTTGATCTATTTCTTTCTTGTATACCATGCTATTACTGGCTTATAATTGTTTTCAATATGTGACTGTGAGAATATCATCTTTTAATTTTAAGTGAGTGCTCAATTTCACCCACTTAGTCTTCCAAATGACTTTGTTAGGTTTTCCCTACCCTAAAAATTCCTTTAGAACAAGCTTGTCCAACTCATGCCCAGAATGGCTCTGAATATGGCCCAACACAAATTCATAAACTTTCTTAAAACATTATGAGATTTTTTTTGGTAATGTTTTTTCTCAGCTCATCAGCTATCATTAGTGTAGTTTATGTGTGGCCCCAAAAATTCTTCTTTGTTTGTTTTTTGGAGACAGGATCTCGCTCTGTTGCACAAAGTGGAGTACAGTGGCACAGTCTTGGCTCACTGCAACCTCTGCCTCCCGGATTCAAGCGATTCTCCTGCCTCCTGAGTAGCTGGGACTGTAGATGTGCACCACCACACCTGGCTAATTTTTGTATTTTTAGCAGAGATAGAATTTCTCCATGTTGGCCAGACTAGTCTTGACTCCTGGCCTCAAATGATCCACCTGCCTTGGCCTCCCAAAGTGCTGAGATTACAGGTGTGAGCCACTGTGCCCGGCCAGGAACTTTTTAATATTACATTTGATATTATATAATATATAATGGTTATTGCTGGCAATATAGAATAGCAATTCATTTCTATATATTTATTTTGATATTAACTGGTTTATTACAATTTTTAAAAATAAATTTTTATATATTTTTTCATTTAATAATCACTTTTCAAACAGTAAAAATATTAAAAATTATTCACCAAAATTAGGTAAACAAGTGCTTCCATTCACAAATAAAATATAAATACTTATAAATGAAATGTGAACCACAAGTTTATTTATTTTTTTTGGTGGGAGCAGAGTCTAGTTTTGCTGTCCAGGCTGCAGTGCACTGTTATGCTCATAGTTCACTGTTAGTCTCAAACCCCTGGGCTCAAGTGATCCTTCTGCCTCAGCCTCCCAGTTAACTGGGACTACAGGTGTGCACCACCATGCCCAGCTAATTTTTATTTTTTCTAGAGACAGAGTCTCACTATGTAGAGACTCTTTTATATTTTGTAGAGATAGAGTCTCACCTAGCCTGGTCTTAAACTCCTAGGCTCAAGTAATTTGCCCACCTCAGCCTCCCAAAATGCTGGGACAGGCATAAACCAAATAATTTAACGCAAGCTTCACAACCTAATTCTCCAAGGATCTGTATAATCTCAATTATAAAAATATCTAAAGAGTTTGATTTTCTATTGACTATTTAATTTACATTTAAATATATTTATGATTTTTATATAAAAGAGGAAAATACATTTATACAACATAAGAACTGTTGTCAGGAAATAAGTGGTAATATCTATCTCTAATCCTCGTGGAAACTAAAAAGATAAAAGAACTATTCATTAAACTGTGAACCTTTTGAAACAAGGACTGTGTCTTATCTTTATATCCTGATACGTAGTCATAGTATATGTTCTTTTATTTTATTGAGATACAATTCATATGCCATATAATTCACCTATTAAAGGTACACAATTCAATTTTTTTAGTATCTTCACACAATTTTTTTTTTTTAAATATATATTTCTGCCTTTTTTTTTTTTTAAGATAGGGTCTTGTTCTGTTGCCCAGGCTGGGGTGCAGTGGCACAATCTTGGCTCACTGCAACCTCTGCCTCTCAGGGTCAAGTGATCCTCTCACCTCAGCCTCCTGAGTAGCTAGGACTACAGGTACATGCCACCATGTTTGGCTAACTTTTAAATTTTTTGTAGAGGTGAGGTCACAGTCTATTGCCCAGGTTGGTCTTGAACTCCTGGGTTCAAGTGATCCTCCTGGCTTGGTTTCCTGAAGTGTTGAGATTACAGGTGTCAGCCACTGCCCCGGCCTACTTATGCATTTTAAAACCATGCCATATATTCAAAACTAAAAGTGTATACAGAAAGAGAGAGAGGAAAAAATAAAAAAATTTAAAGTCCAACAAAAAGATTTTTTTACCATATGTAAAAGAATGAATTAATGGTCTCAACAAACAAGGAATTCCAATTAGAAAAAGATAAACACCAATAAAAAAAAAAAGGGGGGGGCCGGGCATGGTGGCTCATGCTTGTAATCCCAGCATTTTGGGAAGCTGAGGTGGGGGGATCACTTGAGGTCAAGAGTTCAAGACCACCTTGGCCAATATGGTGAAACCTAGTCTTTACTACAAATATAAAAATTAGCCAGAAATGGTGGTGGATGCCTGTAATCCCAGCTACTCGGGAGGCTGAGGCAGGAGAATCACTTGAGCCCTGGAGGTGGAGGTTGCAGTAAGCTGAGATTGTGCCACTGCACTCCAGCCTGGGTGACAGAGTGAAACTCTGTCTCAAAAAAAAAAAAAAAAAAGGCAAAGACTAGAAGCAGCTAATACACAAAAGAAATACAAATGAAAAGTAAGTGAAAATATGTTTAGCTAGAAATTTACAAAACAAAAAATTAAAAGAACAAAAACCAAATAAAGATGCTGTGCTACATTTTCCCCAGGAAAATCATTTAAGATAAAACAATAATATGCAATACTGTCAAAGGATCAGGAAAAATGGGCAATCTGTATCAACAGCTTTAGTATTTACCATGTTTTGATACCTCAGAAAAATGCATTCTAATAAAAGAAGTCAGATATCCTCAAAGGTTTATGCAGACTATTCATAATAGCAAACAAATTGTAAGCCACTTTAATGTACAAAAATGGGAAGTTGAGTAAATTAAGAAACTGACACATATTATTAAGCCATTAGCTTATATTGTCTAAATATTGTATATTTAAAATAAAAACATGGGCAGAAAATAATCATTACTGGGGAAGAAGCAAGTTTCTTCTGATATGCGAATTATAAGTGATTACTTTCTTATATATGATCATCCATCTTTTCTAAATTTCCTATAATGATCATGTATTATAATGGGAAAGTGAATTAGGGACATGGGGAAAATGTATAAATTACTGTTCCTTTTCTTTTCTTTCTTTCTTTTTTTTTTTGAGATGGAGTTTTGCTGTTGATGCCCAGGCTGGAGTGCAATGGCGTGATCTCAGCTCACTGAAACTTCCACCTCCTGGGTTCAAGCTCACTGAAACTTCCATCTCCTGCCTCAGCCTCCCAAGTAGATGGGATTGCAGGTGCATGCTACTACGCCTGGCTAATTTTTATATTTTTAGTAGAGAACAGGATTTCGTCATGTTGGTCAGGCTGGTCTCAAACTCCTGACCTTGTGATTGGTCCACCTTGGCTTCCCAAAGTGCTGGGATTACAGGCATGAGCCACCGCACCCGGCCAATATATATATATTTTTTGAGATGGAGTCTCACTCTGTCACCAGGCTGCAGGGCAGTGGCATGATCTCGGCTCACCGCAACCTCTGTCTCCTAGGTTCAAGAGATTCCCCTGCCTCAGCCACCAAGTAGCTGGGATTACAGGCATGCACCACCATACCCAGCTAATTTTTGTATTTTTAGCAGAGACAAGGTTTCACCATGTTGGCCAGCATGGTCTCAATCTCCTGACCTCGTCATCTGCCTGCCTCGGCCTCCCAAAGTGCTGGGATTACAGGAGTGAGCCATCGTGCTGAGCCCCTATTTTTTGTATTTTTTAATAGAGATGGGGTTTTGCCATGTTGGCCAGGCTGGTCTCGAATGCCTGACCTCAGGTGATCCACCTGCCTTGGCCTCCCAAAGTGCTGGGATCACAGGCTTGAGACACTGGGCCCACCCTGTTTCTTTTCTTAATTAGATGTCTTATGAGGTATTAGATAGATGAATACACATATCACTTAACCAGTGTTTTAAGAGAGACTTAATAAGTTGGAAGATCATCAACAAGTGAAAGCCTTTGCTGGCAGGTGGCTGGCTACCTAAATAAACGACACTCTCCCTTTCCTCCTTCTTTGTACAGCAGTTTCTAATCTCCTGCTACAGTCATGTAAACTCAGGTCAAATTCACAATCTTTTCTATCCTATTCAATGTCCTTTTTCTATAGAGTCCTGATTGTTTATTGTTTATTTGTTTTTTTTTTTTTTTGAGACAGAGTCTCACTCTGTCGCTCAAGCTGGAATGCACTGGCATGATCTCGGCTTACTGCAACTTCTGCCTCCCAAGTTCAAGGATGCACCTCAGCCTCCTAAGTAGCTGGGACTACAGGCATTCGCCATCATACCTGGCTAATTTTTGTATTTTCAGTAAAGACAGGGTTTTGTCATGTTGGCCCGGCTGATCTTGAACTCCTGGCCTCAAGTGATCCACCCCCTCAGCCTCCCAAAAGTGCTGGGATTACAGGCATGAGCTACCATGCCTAGCCTACAGCCCTGATTTTTAAACTGGAGTACAAGTATCACAGGGTCATACCTCAGTGTGGTAGGGATTATGGAAGCCAAAGAATGAATATAAAGTTTATTCCCAGAGTGTCAAATTTACTTGACGGGAAGTACTATTTTTATAGTAATAGAGATAAAGATGTAGATATATAGAGATACATTCATTTACATGAGGCTTAAAATAAACCATAAAAATTCACGTAATGGGCTCCTTTAAAATTTATATACCTAGACTGTCAGGAGTTGCCTATTCACTCTTCACTACTGTTACAGAAATTTCTTGTGGAAAGATTTGAGAAGCATTGCAGAGGACTGTTGTATGTACTTTAAAATGAGCCTGTGTTTAATGTTGAGCAATTAAGACATAAGCTAAATGTTACGGGGTATGGTAGGTTAGTAAATATGAAGAGAAGATCAGATGCTTAAGATTCCTAGGTCTAATTCCTTGATCCACCTCTAGGACTGAAAGCATGTCGCTTCACTTTATTGGGCTTCCAATACAAAATACTGAAAAAAGTAGATTCTGCACTTAAAAAAAAAAAGAAACTCAAAGCTTCCAAGCTTAATTTACTGAAACGAAAGAAAAAATACAGAGTCAGAAATCAGAATGCGATCTCATCCCTATATAAGTCAGGCCTAGCCTTTTACAGTTAAATACTCCTGGTTTTTTTTTTTTTATATTTATTATTATTTTTTTTTGAGACGGAGTCTCCCTCTGTTGCCCAGGCTGGAGTGCAGTGGTGTGATCTCGGCTCGCTGCAAACTTTGCCTCCCAGGTTCAAGCAATTCTTTACCTCAGCCTCCAGAGTAGCTGGGATTACAGGCACCTGCCACTATGCTCAGCTAATTTTTGTATTTTTAGTAGAGACGGGGTTTCACCATATTGGTCAGGTTGGTCTCGAACACCTAACCTCGTGATCCACCCGCCTCGGCCTCCCAGAGTGCTGGGTTTACAGATGTGAGCCACCACACCTAGCCTCCTGGTTTTATTAATGAAAATAAATGACAGAAGAAAAAAATTAATTGGCAACTTAATACAGGAAGATTTTAATTTTACTTACAGAACTATTAACCTTGACAACCCACCAACTCAAGTATAATAAGAAAGCACCTCCCTCAATAATATAGATCTAAAACTACATGAATACAAAATATTATATAGAGAAGTGTAAAATCTACTGAGAAGCACTTAGTCATCTGAATTTCCTCTGCAATTTTTTGAAAATCAGCATCATGCACTGTCAACTTACAGACCACTCAAGCTACCTCAGAAGCTTCTTAGCTACACATTTAAAAGAATATCCATTGTTTTTCTTTACCAACTTCCACACTGTCCTCTCCATTCTCTCCTCCAGCCTTTCCTATTGGGAGGAATCAACCATGAGAACTCCAGACACTTTCATTTTTCTTTTCTCATATGCTCTCTAAAAGCATCTGAAGAGTCTATTCAGAATTCCAAACCATATCAACTTATTCTTTTTTTTTTTTGAGACGGAGTTTCGCTCTTGTTACCCAGGCTGGAGTGCAATGGTGCGATCTCGGCTCACCGCAACCTCCGCCTCCTGGGTTCAGTCAATTCTCCTGCCTCAGCCTCCTGAGTAGCTGGGATTACAGGCACGCGCCACCATGCCCAGCTAATTTTTTGTATTTTTAAGTAGAGACGGGGTTTCACCATGTTGACCAGGATGGTCTCGATCTCTTGGCCTTGTGATCCACCCGCCTTGGCCTCCCAAAGTGCTGGGATTACAGGCATGAGCCACCAATCAAGTTATTCTTAGCATTGCATCCTAGGGATATACCTCAGGCAAAAACATATTTTGCTTTGGTCCTCTTTCATCAAAGACTTGACTCCGGTTTTTCAGGAAGAAAAATAATGCAAAATTCAAAGTCTCTGATCTTCAACTGGGTTAAAGTCCTCCTTTCCTAAAGTCCTGTTCTTCTCACCTTTATTTTCTTCCTTGTATTATAAATTACATGCATTTACATCTTATTTATTTATCTATCTATTTATTTATTTATGGGGGGTCTCACTCTGTTGCCCCAGGCTGGAGTACAGTAGTGCAATCATAGCTCAGAACTCCTGGGCTCAAGCGATCCTCCTGCCTCTGCCTCCCAAGTAGCTGGGACTCCAGGCATGTGCCATCACACACAGCTCCATATTTACTAAGAGTAAAGCATCTAGTGGGTACTCAACAAATATTTATTGAACAAGTTAGTTATTGGAGCAAATTAATTATGAAAAAAATTCTAGGTAAGGAAAGAGAAAAATGAGTAAGGACTTAAAAATAATAAAAAACCATGGAGTAGGAAAATCTCTGATGCAGTATACAGTTTTTAAGGAATAAACAACCAACCAACCAACCAACCAACTAACCAGATAACCAAGTCAATTTTTTTGTCTTTTTAAGATGGAGTCTTGCTCTGTAGCCAGGCTGGAGTGCAGTGGCACAATCTCAGCTCACTGCAACCTCTGCCTCCCCAGTCTGAGTGATTCTCCTGCCTCAGCCTCCCAAGTAGCTGGGACTACAAGCACGTGCCAACACACGCAGCTAATTTTTTCTTGTATTTTTAGTAGAGACAGGGTTTCACCATGTTGGCCAGGAGGGCCAATCTCTTGACCTTGTGATCTACCTGCCACAGCCTCCCAAAGTGCTGAGATTACAGGGGTGAGCCGCCAAGCCAAGTCAATTTTAAGAATCAAAACAATATCTATAAACCTTGGAATTCATGATCATAAGAAATTAGAAACATGAGGTAAAAAGTAACCTGGGTCAAATTTGTAGCTAAGTAAGGGCAAACACCACACTTAATCTGATCACAGATAGAACCAGAGTCATTAGTGTCTTATCATTCAATGCATTTGTCTTCTGAATTCAAAGATGCTTCTACCACCGTCTACACTAGCCCACCTCCTTCAGCATCTCCAGTAATAAGTGACTTACAACCAGGTCACCTGAGACTGCATTCAGTAAATGAGTATTACACTTCCTTGGCTTCATTAAGTTAAGCAAATTTTAAGATACGAAAAGATATTTCTAGATATGAGAATCTGTTGTTAATGTCATATAATCATTGAAAAAAACTTCACATGAGCCAGGGACTCTTTTTTTTTCTTCTGCCTGAGATGGGGTCACACTCTCTCATCTAGGCTGGGGTACAGTGGTACAATGATAGCTTACTGCTGCCTCGAATTCCTGGACTCAAGGTATCCTCCTACCTCCGTCTCCCAAGTAGTTGGGACTACAGGTGTGTATCACTACGCCCGGCAAATTTTTAAATTTTTTGTAGAGACAGAATCTTGTCATGTTTCCCAGGCTGGTCTCGAGCTCCTGGGCTCAAGTGATCTTCCCACCTCAGCCTCCCAAAGTGCTGGGATTACAAGCATAAGCCACCTTGTCTAGCTGAGCCAGGGAGTCATACTTTATTTTCTTCTGGTCCTAGTTTCCTCCAATTCCTATTTCCACAAAAGCAACTTTAATGGATAGTACACAGCTCTTGGCTTAGGAAAAAATCAGCCTGAGTCTAACTCTACCCAAATATTACAATGGGAATTAAGAGTGACCATATTTCTCACTAATCAAGTAGGGTTAATCTTGACTCTCTAATCACATCTGCAAAGTGAATGCAACTGTACTGTGCTGTTATGTCAGTGGTGAACTGAAACTTTTGTTTGCAAAAATCAAAGAGTTTGGGAAGGATACTAGTGTGCCTAATATTTTTTCCTCAAAAGACAATTTTTATCAGATTGTCTTTGAAACCTAAAAAACTGTACCAGAGAACAGTTGTGAAAAAAAAAAATTATTTAGTTCTAATCCACTGAAAATGAAAACGAAAAACATTTATATAGATGAAAGGCAGAATAGATTATAATTAGTGAAATTTATATATTTTAGAAAATAAACTGACTTTCCGTGATGGCAAAGTTGCTTTAATCAGAAATGTCTTTGAGGGGTTTCATATATATTCAAATAAAGAATAGTTTCATATTTTTTTCCTTCCATTCACCTAATACACTTAGTTTCATATTTTTTTTAAGAAATATGAGACATTGGAAGTATTAACTTTGTGACAGTTTACAAAATGAAATACAGGTACATTTGGGCACATATGATAACAAACTTATAGAAGAATTTCCAGAACAGTATAAAGCAGGTACTGTCCTCACCTAACTCAGGCTCTGACCCTTGCACTGGGCCAATGTTCCTCTGTGTGGATGATACCTTCCTCACATTCCTCCAGCTCTAACACCCCACATTGGGCCACCCTTAATCCCTTCTTTCTGCAGTAACTCCCTCACCCTGCCTAGGCTCCAACATCCAGCTCCAGGGTCCCTCCCCCATGTGGATACCTCCTCACCCATTTGGGCTCCAAATTTCCACACTGGGGTCGGGTACAGTGCCTCATGCCTGTAATCCCAGCACTTTGGGAGGCTGAGTGGGCAGATCACTTGAGGTTAGGGGTTCCAGATCAGCCTGGCCAACATGGTGAAATTCCATCTCTACTAAAAATACAAAAATTAGCTGAGTGTGGTGGCATATTCCTGTAATCCCATCTACTTGGGAGGCTAAGGTAAGAGAATTGCTTGAACCCAGGAGGCAGAGGTTGCAGTGAGCCAAGGTTGTACCATTGCACTTCAGCCTGGGCAACAGAGTGTGACTGTCTCAGAAAAAAAAATTCACACTAGGCCTTGGTGCCCACCCACAGACATCGATTTTGTTTAATCCCATCTAATGGCTTTTATACTGAATTGTTACAAAAGAAACATGTTTTATTTTTTAGTGCTTAAATTACAAATCCAAATAAAAGACGACCGAGCTTCAACTATGCGCAAGACACTGTTATAGTAGTCTAGTGGAACTATATCACTCTCTAAGAGCTTCTTTTCTGACTGAGGAACTCACTCTACTTATTACTCATAATTTTCAGTCACAAGTGGTAAAAAAAAAAAAATCTATCTGAACATGCCTTAAATAAAGAAAACTAGCATCTTACATAACAAAAGGACCACAGTTGGTTACTTTGGTGGCTGAACTTTATCAAAGGTGTAGTTTCCCTATCTTTGTGCTCTGCCATCCTGATTGTGTCAGCATTGCTCTCAGACTAATATGGCATCATGATGACTGCCACAGTCAAGGTTCATCACAAATATCCCCAATAGCCCCTGAGGAAAACAGCCCCTCCCCTGTGTCTTTTTAAGTACAAGGAAAATTGTCCCAGAAGTCTCCCAGGCTCCCAAGCTTCCCCCCTCATTTCGCTGTCCTGAAGTGGATCACATGCTCATGCCTAAGTCAACCTCTGGCAAGGGGATGGCACCCTCTGACTGGCTGGGTCTAATCAGGGTTCATGGGCTATGGCTGGGCCAGTTTCCCTTGAGGTGTTTGGCTACATGGAGGAAATGGATACCTACCTACCTGAACAAAACTGAGTTTTTAGGAATGGCAAGAGAGAATGGATATAGGGTACTTAACCAGCTGTGTCTGCTATACACAACTGTGCCTGTAGTGTAGTTGTACACTTTACAATTTTGAATTTGTTTTTTTGCCTGCCCCATCAATTCCTCTTATTATCAGAAGGTAAGTTATTATAAGATGATAACTTATTTTCTTGCAGGGAAGCATCCTTTCCTATTCTCCAGCTGGAACTACTGAAGAAAAAGATATCTTTTCATTAGGGTGGTTTAGCTGATTTTAAAAAATGTGCAACTACAGTTATAGACGGCTGTTTTTTCACTGCCTTATAGGGAGGGCCTCCACAAGAATGAAACCAAAATAGAAAAAAAGCAGAGGTATGTGGTGAAGAGAGATTACCTCGATGAAATAATTTGAGGCCCTGAATCCAATCATACCTTAAATTTGTCCCTTGTACTTCCCAGTTACATGAACCAACAAATCTTTTTTTTTTTTTTTTTTGAGACAGAGTCTCACTCTATCACCCAGGCTGGAGTGCAGTGGCACGATCTCGGCTCACTGCAACCTCTGCCGCCTGGGTTCAAACAATTCTTCTGCCTCAGGCTCCCGAGTAGCTGGGATTACCGGCACCTACCACCATGCCCAGCTAATTTTTGTATTTTTAGTAGAGACAGGGTTTCACCATCTTGGCCAGGGTGGTCTTGAACTTCTGACCTTGTGATCCACCCGCCTCGGCCTCCCAAAGTGCTGGGATTACAGGCGTGAGCCACCGAGCCCATCCGAACCAACGAATCTTTATTTTCCTACTGACAGTTTCTATTACTCTCAATCAAAAGTCCTGACAAATACATTATATGCCACATTTTCCTATGTGCACAATCAAGGAGAGGTAGGAGAGAAAGCAAAATGTTTATTTACTTTTAGAGGCAGAAAAATTAAAGTACCCAAAGGTTAAATGACAGATGAGTATATTCTCCATGAGAATATGCCATGCTTCATGTAAGCTGGAGAATCCACCACAAATATTATAATAATTGTACAAATATTTAGCGAAATATTCCCTAAAATTTCAGTAAAAAAAATTTAATACATTGCCTTTGAAGTACAGGATTGCAGAAGTGGGAGAAAAGATGACATGTTTTATGTGGCACGAACAAACGGCATTGCCCGTGATACTCAAAAAGGCTCATGTTCATGAACACGGCTCAAAGAGAATGTTCATGCTTACAGAGCTCACTGCTGTCTGTAGTATATACTTACTTTGAAGACTAGAGGCACCTTCCTTGATGGTTATCTGAGAAGGGCTGTTAATTTCAAGGCCTCAATACTGATACAAACATGGCTGCAAATCAGGCTTACATTCAATCTGTCCTTGAACCATTTCTCTATTTTCAGATAGCAAGGCCTGCTTGGGAGATGCCATCATTGTCCTGCCCACATAAGAGGAATTGTTATAGGCAAGGCTAGAGTGCTTACATAGTGTCTGAGTTTTAAACCCCTATCATTATAGACTTTGTCCTGCCACATGATATGAAACAAGGCAACTATAATTTGGTCAGAGGTCACAGCCCTAAAAGCAGGTTTAGTTCCTGTATGGTAAACCAGGAAACACTGCTGTTTATCTCTAGCCTACTGCTTAATTCTGAACAAGAATAACTACACATACTAGATAGTTTAATAACCTGATCCTATAGATAAGTAGTTTTTAGATGTTATACTAAAATAATTTTTGACCTGAAATATTTAGAAAAATTGATACAGAAAAATGTATTCTATATATGTATCAGTCAGAAGGACTGCAAAAACATACACCATCAAAATCTCAGTGACTTAAAACAAAACAGTTTCTCATTTATGTTACATGTCCATCCTGTCAGTTGGTGGATATTCTATTACATGTTGTTCTCTCTCATCTGGACTGGTCACTGTGACAGGGAGAAGAACACAATGAATTATGCAACAGCTCTTAAGACTTAAAGGCTTCCACCTAGAAGTGACAAAAACCACTTATATTTTGTTTGCCAAAACAGTGACATGACCATGTCAATTCCCAAGGAAATATAATCCTAACAGTATGGAGAAGGAGAACCAAAAATATGGACAAACACAAATGACAACTACAATCATAGATAAGCATATTGTATTATACAAGATGCTTTCAGTTGCAAGCAATCTGACTCAAGAGAAACAAAGTATGTAGTAGTTCATTTAACTGGTAAATTCAACAACGATTCAGAAATGCAGTGATGTTATCAGGTCTTTATTTTCCACTCTTTGACTTTTCTTTCTTCTTATTCTTAGGCAGACTATCTCCGTGTGATGGTAAGATGACCACCTACCATACCAAGCATATATCATCCTTTTAATCAGAGTCCAGAAAAAAATTAATCCTTTTTACCTCCAGAGAGACTTATATCCATCTCTCAAAATGACAGTAATTGATTGGCCCTGCTTGGGTCATGTGCCACCATAATATCCAGAGAAGAGTGCTTTGATTGACCAGCCTGTCATGGGTCTATCGATATATGACCATCCAGGGGCAGAAAAGCAAGGCCAAGTGATTCTCAGCCCTACCAGAATCAGATGGAGTAAAGTAGACAATTCCCAAAAGGAAAAGATGAAGACCATACCACCAAAAGGTAGCAGCTATCTACCCAGAGAGCTTGAGTTTTTCATTTCCTTCATCATTCCCCTTAACTCTGATAACATGTGTGAGACTAAATTCTGTAAATATAAACCCATGTAGTCTTGGTTTCATACTATAAATTGTTGCTGATATTAAGCTAGATCAACTGTAAAAACACATATTAGGGAACACATATGGGTAAATGGTGGGACAAAATTTCTTTAACTTATTTTGCATAAGGCATTTCTGAATATAAATCCAAGCAAGTTTCAAGGAAATTCCCTCTTGCAGAATGAATTGCTAACAAACTATTCTTGAGATGCTTATATAAATGATAAAATGACAACATGATTACCAGGCTTCTTACAAGTAAGAGGCTCAAAGAAGATAAATGACTTCCCAAAGTCACAGACAGCATGTAGTAATGCTAGGATTTAAATCTCGGTTTGATTCTTTCCTTGGCAGAGGCAGAGGGTGAAATGGTAACAGGAATCAGATTACTAACTTCATAAGGACAGCAATTTTTGTTTTTGTATCTCAAGCAACTAGAACAGTGCTTGGAACATACTAAGTTAGTGATTAAAAAGCCCAAGACAAAACTCCCCAGGACTCCTACAGAAAGATGGCATGCTTTAACCCCTTTTCCTAGTTCCAAAAAAATAGATCAAAAGCAGAAATGTATGTTTTAGAGAACAGGCTAAAGACAAAAGTCAGGCAGTGAGATTCCCTGGAAGCAAGTGATTTGGCAAACTTTAAAGCAGAAGAGAAAACACATTTTCCGGGTACGAATTCCTTAGAATAAAATCAGAAGATACCCGTTTCCAGCCCTAGAATTACATCTTGCTGAATGAAATAAATCAATGGTATTTAAATCTTTTGTGAAGCTAGAACAATCTATTTTGGTAAAGCAGTTTTGGGGGAAGACATTATTAACATTTCAAATACTGTCAACAATTAACCTTGATCAACCTGAAGCTTTGCTCAGCAGTATAATTACAGACGTTACCTCGTATTGTGGGAAACAAAGAGACACAGACGTTTCCAAGCAACTAACTACATTCTGTCATTTCCTGCAAGTGACAGAGCCCTCTCATTGGTGTTTGTGAAAAGCCAGCTTCAAAGCAAAACCCCAGTGGAGTTAAAGTAAGCAGCCCTTCTGCTTCCGTTTCCATCTCCAAATGACATTTGTATAATTAAAATATATACGTTTCTCTACCATTTGAGACTAGAGTCCTAAAGTCCATTAGTGGAGGCTAGACATGTCCACATGTAACCTACAAATGGAGTGCTACTCCATGAGCCACAAAGAGTGGATGGATCTCAGACAGGCATATGAACCCTTCATGAGATTGTTATATTGTAACAGTGGCTGTTTATTAAAGGCTAACAATGTGCCAGGCTTTAGTCCAAGTGCTTTGCAACCACTATCTCATTTAATCTTCACAATAATCCTCCAAGGTAGGTATACCATTTATCATTTCCATTCCTTGGATGAAGAAATTAAGACAGAAGAAAAGTAACTTAACCAGGGTTGTATACATTCTTTACCACCACACCATAACACCATACTGACATTCTGTCAACTTCCCATTTATTAAGGGCTCCATTCCCTGACAAGTGAGTTAACTAAACCAAATCACAGGGATATGAAGCCCCAGCTATCTATGGCATATGTGTGTGTGTGTGTGTGTGTGTGTGTGTGTGTGTGTACATATATGGGGGGGGAGAGGAGAGAGGGAAGAGGGGAGCCTGGTTACTTTCTTCACTTCTGTATTCAGACTTCCTTCCCTGACCTCTATGTCTTAAGGGTGTGACTTTAGCTTCCATTTCTTGTGTATATGTTACCTATCATTCACTTATTCTTCTTTTAACCAGTATGTACAGAGTACCTCCTATGTGCTAGACATTTCACTGATTGCTGGGGAAACAGTTGTGCTCATATAGAAGCTCACTCTGCATAGCAAAGTCAGGCAAATATTTAAAAAATCTCAACCTGGGCCAGGCGTGGTGGCTCACACCTGTAATCCCAGCACTTTGGGAGGCCGAGGCAGGTGGATCACTTGAGGTCAGGAGTTCGAAACCAGCCTGTCCAACATGGCAAAACCCCGTCTCTACTAAAAATTCGAAATTAGCCGGGCATGGTGGTGCATGCCTGTAATCCCAGCTACTCGGGAGGCTGAGGCAGGAGAATCGCTTGAACCTGGGAGGCGGAGGTTGTAGTGAGCCAAAATTGTGCCACTGCACTCCAGCCTGGGCAACAAGAGCAAAACTCCATCTCAAAAAAAAAAAAAATCTCAACCTGGTCACTCTCCAGCTTAAAACTCTTCAGTGGCTTTTTGTCGTCTAAGAAATAAAGAACAAGATTTTTTATTTCGTTTATAAGGCTGCAGCCTCTGGCCTTTTGCTGACTTTATCAGCACCAGCTTGAGTTATTTTCTCCCTTATTTTCTTTGTTCCAGCCTTACTGACCTTTCAGTTCCTTGAATGTGCCAGTTTCCTGATCTGTAAGTTTTCTCTTTGTGTCTTCCCCACTCAACTTTTCCCTAGTTGACTTCAACTCATCATTAGAGTACAACTCAAAACACCAGTTCCCCAAGGAAGCAACCTTTACATCCCATTTTTCCCCAAGCCAAGTTAGGTCCCTGAGTGCTATATTCTCATAGTATGGTATACTTTCTGATTTGCAGAATTTATCATAATTTAAAATTTCACTGCATAATTAGCTGTTTAATGCCACCTTTCTCCACTAGAGGGTAAGTTTCAAAGGGAAGAATCCCGTTTATGGTTTATCACATGCACAACTATATCCCCAGCAACCAGTGCAGTGTCTAGCACATAGGAGGTATTCCGCACATATTCGTTAAAAGAATAAATGAGTGAAAGGTAATCATATACATAAGAAATGGAGGCTAAAGTCATGGCCTTAAGACATAGGGGTCAGGCGAGGAAGTGAAAATACAGCCAGTGAAGGAAGTGCCCAGGCCAGTTCTGCTCTCCTTTTGGTATTATGCCTGGTATAGCTGCTCTAGTCTGAGCCAGTTTAAATAGTTCAAGATAGAGACGTAGAACCAGACTAGTGGAAACCACAAATGGGGAAGGAAATGAAGCACTAGTGCTTTAATGCATGACAATGAGAGATGGAGGCTGATCTTAAGTCCTGGGGATAACTTTTCATGGTAGAATTTAAATTATTACTACACAGCAACATTACATTTGGTTAATGTACCAGATTTTAATTGATATTTACTTGTTATATGGAGCTCAAACAGGACGAGCCATAAATTCTGGGTGCCAAAATTGTTTGATATAGTTGTGGTTGCTTTGCAGCTCGCTTTTTTTTTTTTTTTTTTTGAGATGGAGTTTCGCTCTTCTTGCCCAGGCTGGAGTTGCAGCTCACCTTTAAGGCATCTAGCAGACCCAGGTAAGGGTCTGCTAATAAGTTCCAAGACTCTTCACAGTAGCCTGCAGAGATCCAAACTTAAACAGAGGGGGAAAAGGTAAACGGATGTGTGCGATAAAAACCTCTTTCTCTCCTGTATTAACTTAGGGCAAATACAATATTTCCTATATTTTCATCTTAAGATTACAAATAAAAATAAAAGACTCTAGATGTAAGACTCCAAAGAATCCCGGTTTACTTTTTTTTTTTTTTTTTTTTTTTGAGAAGAGTCTTGCTCTGTCACCCAGGCTGGAGTGCAATGGTGTGATTTCGGTTCACTGCAACCTCCGCCTCTTGGGTTCAAGCGATTCTCCAGCCTCAGCCTCCCAAGTAGGTGGGATTACAGGTGTTTGCCACCACGGTCAGCTAATTTTTATATTTTTAGTACAGACAGGGTTTCACCATGTTAGCCAGGCTGGTCTCGAACTCCTGACCTCAGGTGATTCCACCCGACTTAGCCTCCCAAAGTGCTGGGATTATAGGCGTGAGCCACTGTGCCCAGCGGTTTACTTTATTTTTAAGTCTAAAGTGAATTTAAAATTTTTTCACTATAAGATACCACAAAGACAACTTTGATACTTCCTGACACCTCACCACCTGAATGCAACTGTTTATACTTTTTCTAAGACGGAATCTTGCTCTTGTTGCCCAGGCTGGAGTGTAATGGCGTGATTTCGGCTCACTGCAACCTCTGCCTCCTGGGTTCAAGTGATTTTCCGACCTCAGCCTCCTGAGTAGTTGGGATTACAGGCACTTGCCACCAGGCCCAGCTAACTTTTTTGTTTGTTTGTATTTTTTGTAGAGATAGGGGTTTCCCATGTTGGCCACGCTAGTCTTGAACTCCTGACCTCAGGTGATCCACCTGCCTTGGCCCCCCAAAGTGCTGGGATTACAGGCGTGAGAGCCACCACACCCAGCCACAGCTGTTTATACTTAAGGTCTCTTTTGTGTGTTTTCATTCTTCTTTTGTTATTTATTTATTTATAAATAGTTTTTTGTAGTTGTAATCAGAGCATATATGTAAATTTTGCTCATTTTTCAAATTTGGCAAGGAATAGATTATTCTCTTCTTGTCCCACAAATGCACCTATTATACACATTTTCTCTATTACTGTACTTACCACACTGTATTTTAGTCATCTTACTTATAAATCTTTCTAGGCTTTGGGCATTTGAGGATAAGAGCTATCTTCTTTTTTTTTTTGTTTTTGAGATGGGGTCTTGCTCTATTGCCCAGGTGAGAGTACAGTGGTGCTATCACAGCTTATTGCAGTCTCAAATTCCTGGGGTCAAGGGATCCTCCCACCTCAGCCTCCCAAGTAGCTGGAATCACCATACTCAGCTAATTTTTTTAATATTTGGTAAAGATAGAGTCTGCCTACGCTGCTCAGGCTGGTCTTGAAGTTCTGTGCCCAAGTGATCCTCCTGCCTTGGCCTCCCAAAGTGCTGGGATTACAGGCGTGAGTCTGGCCCTCTTTTTCTTTTAAAGTAATAGTTGAATAAATGAATGATGGCTACAAAATTTTGTTCTACCCATTTGTTTCAAGAAAATTTTAAATTTCTTTCTTTCTTAACTGCTTAATTGACCCACTGGTCATTCAGGAGTATACTGCTTGATTTTCATGTGTTTGTATAGTTTCCACAGTTCCTCCTCTGGTTATTGATTTCTAGTTTTATTCCATTGTGGTCAGAGAAAATACTTAATTTCAATTTTTTTTTCTAGTTTTTTTGTTTTTTTGAGACAGTCTCACCCTGTCACCCAGCCTGGAATGCAGTGGTGCGATCTCAGCTCACTGCAACTTCCACCTCCCAGGTTCAACCTATTCCTGTGCCTCAGTCTCCTGAGCAGCTAGGATCACAGGTGTGTACTACCATACACAGCTAATTTTTGTGTTTTTAGTAGAGACAGAGTTTCACCATGTTGGCCAGGCTGGTACTGAACTCCTGGCATTAAGTGATCTGCCTGCCTTGGCCTCTCAAAGTGCTGGGATTACAGTGTGAGCCACAGTGCCCAACCAATTTTTTAAAAATTGTTTTGTTAAGACTTGTTTTGTGGTCTAACATATGGTCTGTTCTTGAGAATGATCCATGTGCTAAGAAAAATGTGTATTCTACAGCCATTGGATGAAATGTTCTGTAAATATCTATTAGTTCCATTTGGTCTATAGTGCAATTTAGGTCTGCTGTTTCTTTGATTTTCTGTCTAGATGATCTTTCCAATATTGAAAGTGGAGTGTTGTAGTCTCTATTATTGTATTGGGGTTTATCTCTCTCTTTTGCTCTAGTAATATTTGCTTTATATATCTGAGTGCTCCAACATTGGGTGCATATATATTTACAATTGTTACATCCTCTTGCTGAATTAATCCCTTTATCATTATATAATGATCTTCTTTGTCTCTCTTTATAGTTTTTGTCTTGAAACCTATTTTATCTGATGTAAGTATAGCTACTCTTGCTCTTTCATGGTTTCCATTGGGATGGAATATCTTTTTCCATCCCTTTATCTTTAGTCTATGTGTGTCTTTTTAGGTGAAGTGTGTTTCTTATAGGCAACAGATCATTAGATCTTGTTTTTTTCTCCATTCAGTTACTCTATGTCTTTTGATTGCAGAGTTTAGTCCATTTACATTCAACGTTACTATTGATAAGTTACTCTTATCAATAGTGCTATTGATGACTTACTCTTGTCATTTTGTTATTTGTTTTCTGGTCCCTCCCTCCTTCTTTCCTTCCTTCCTCCCTTTCTCTCTTCCTCCCTTCCTTCCTTCCCTTTTTTGAAAGTTATTTTCTCTGATATTATGTTTTAATGTCTTGCTTTATGTTTTTTGTGTATCTATTGTAGGTTTTTTGGTTTGAGGTTACCATGAAGGTTGCAAATAACATGTTGTACCCATTATTTTAAACTGATGACAAATTAACTCAATATAATATTTTTAAAATGTCAGAAACACAATAGAAAAATACACAAAAGAAGTCAACTGACTTTCACAGAAGAAAAAGATATACAAATGTCTCCTCAACGTTTGAAAAAAATATTCGATAGTTCTCATATCTAATACATTGTTTTTAGCTCTCAAACTGGCAAAGATAAAAAGAAGTTTGATATCACATTGCATTGGCAGGTAACAAAGAAACGATGAATGCTTGAGGTGATGGAAACCCCATTTACCCAGGTGTGATTATTACACACTGTATGCCATAATCAAAATATCTCATTTACTCCATAAATATATATACCTACTATGTACACATAAATATTAAAAATTTACAAATATTATAGAACACATTATGTATTATAGAAAATAGCTCTCTGTTATATGTATTGAAAGTCTTTTTCCCAAACTGTGGTTTTGGACTTTGTTTATAAGATATTTTAATGTAGATTTTTTGACTTTATGTACTTGAATTTAGCAGTGCTTTCTTTTATTGTTTCTGGGTTTTGTGTGATAAAAAGATCTTCCCTACTCTAAGATTATAAAACAAATTCTCCTAAATGTTCTTCCTTGTGGTATCAAAAGTTTTACATTTAATTCTTAGATCCATCTTTATTTTGTGATAGAGTGAAGTAGAGAGGCAACTTGATTTTTGCCATTTATTTATTCACTTAATATTAATTATACAATTTCTCATGGAACTATATAGTTTTAAATTTTTCATTTGAATGACTTTATTATATTACCATAGTTAACCGTACTCTCCTCTCATTACTAAACATATTCATTAAAATTTTAGTACATATGCTTTTTAAAAAATATAATTTCTGGCTGGGCGCGGTGGCTCACGCCTGTAATCCCATCACTTTGGGAGGCTGAGGCGGGTGGATCACGAGGTCAAGAGATCAAGACCATCCTGGCCAACATGGTGAAACCCCGTCTCTACTAAAAATACAAAAATTAGCCAGGCGTGGTGGCATGCGCCTATAGTCCCAGCTACTCGGGAGGCTTAGGCGGAAGGATCACTTGAACCCAGGAGGTGGAGGTTGCAGTGAGCCAAGACTGTGCCACTGCACTCCAGCCTGGTGACAGAGTAAGACTCTGTCTCAGGGGGAAAAATATATATATATATGTGTGTGTGTGTGTGTGTGTGTGTGTGTGTGTGTGTATATATATATATAATTTCCTCAGAGGAAATATTCAAGAGTTAGATTTCTGGGTCAAAGCATTTGATCATTATTATAACTCTTGACTAAAATGTTAGATTGCCAGGATCAAATCAATTTATAATCTTCACAATCCAATCATCAAGATGCATATATGGATATGTGAATCCTTTCCAAACAGAAATTCCCAGTAGGCATTATTCAAATCTAAACAGGTTTATAATCCACAATCAGAAAAACTGCATCAGACTTCTACAGAATCTGACTAGCCTAAGAATTGCTGTTATTTCATTAGAGGAAAAAGAATAAGTGGACAGATTGTTTTGGAGCAAAAGGCATTTCAGAATTCTGTGGTAAAACTCTAAAAAAAAAAAAGAAGAAGAACATAGCGTTCAACTTCAAGGTTGTATTTAACTGTTCACCTTGGTCCTTTCCCTTCCCAAGAGCAGTTTCCCTTTCACCCACATTCTTTCCAGATATCTTAAGGTTCTAACCATCATCTAACACTTTATAGTCAGCTTCTTCCATGAGCAGTCTTCTGCTCAGCTCCTGGATCAGGCCCTGCAAATTAAGTTCAAGACAGACCAGGAGATAAGATGTTGATCCAAAGTGGAATTTCCAGCCCCAGCTCATGCATGACAGGAGGGCACTTCCTCATGCAAATATGCCTAGTGCAGTTAGAGCTGATTTTTGGCTTCTTTGGAGCTGTCTCTCTCTCTCTCTCTCTCTCATTTATTGAAATTCATATACTGCTTATAGCCCTTTCTTCTCTTTCCCTTGTCCCTGCTGCCTCCTGGGCTCTCCTTAAAGAAGCATTTTAGGAGACAGGATTCTTTTGAAAGAACGATCTTATTATTAATAATTTATTATTTATAAATTTTATAATGCCTCCTCTGAAATCTCGTACATTGCCATGTTATGAATGCTTATATGACCAGAGAGGTGAGTCACAACCCTGGGGTGGATTCAAAGTACATGTCTGACAGGCAAAACAGCATGATGAGCATAGCCTTAAAAATCAGACTTCAGCCAGGCACAGTGGCTCACACCTGTAATCCCAGCACTTTGAGAGGCCGAGGTGGGCGGATCACAAAGTCAGGAGATCGAGACCATCCTGGCCAACATGGTGAAACCCCATCTCTACTAAAATACAAAAAAATAGCCGGGCATGGTGGCACACGCCTGTAGTCCCAGCTACTCTGGAGGCTGAGGCAGGATAATCTCTTGAACCCAGGAGGCAGAGGTTGCAGTGAGTTGAGATCGTGCCGCTGCACTCCAGCCTGGTGACAGCGAGACTCCGTCTCAAAAAAAGAAAAAAAAAAAAAAATCAGACTTGAACTTCATCACTTAATAGATGTGTAATCCTAAGCAAATCCCTTAAATATATCACCATGTTACAGAGGCCCTTCTTTAACATCCTTTATCTAAATGGCTATTTTGCCTTGTTATTCTTTATCATTGTGTTTCCACTTGAATTTTTCATAACATTCATATTCTGTAATTGAATATTTATGTTTTTTATTGTGTCTTCCCCAATGTACTGTAAATTCCATAAGGGAAGTTTGCTTTGTTCATCACTGGATACCCATTGCCTAGTGTAGTGCCCGCCACAGAGTAGACTTAAATAATTGTGAAATAAATAAGCTCAATTTTCTCCAAACTCAGAAAACAAGAATGTGGGATAAATACTAACATCAGAAATGTAATGTGAGATAATGCACATACAAACATCTGTTTTTACTAACCAGGTATATAGTAGTGTTCAGGAAATGTTAGCTATCTTTTCAGTTATATGTAAGTTTTAACAGCAAGTCATGGCCTTTATAACTCTACTTTTCTAATTATAAAATTAGAGGAAAAATTACTACCTCTTCCCTACTGCCAAAGCACACTGTGAGATTACAGAAAATATACAAAAGGCATTAGAAGTGATTTAGCAGACAGGAGATTAAGAATTTGTTAAATTTACAACTCTCATGACATTTTTCTTAATCAGGGTCATCCACTGCTCTCTCCAAGGTTAACACTTCTTGCCTAATAGCTTTGAAATTACAGCTTTACCAGGACTTTACCTTCAGCACTAAGAAAACAGACATCTTAGGCTGGGTGCAGTGGCTCATGCCTGTAATCCCAGCACTTTGGGAGGCTGAGGCGGGTGGATCACCTGAGGTCGGGAGTTCAAGCCCAGCCTAGCCAACATGGTGAAACCCAGTCTGTACAAAAAATAGCCTGGTGTGGTGGCATGCACCGGTAGTCTCAGCTACTCAGGAGGCTGAGACAGGAGAATCACTTGAACCTGGAAGGCGGAGGTTGCAGTGAGCTGAGATTGTGCCACTGCACTCCAGCCTGGGTGACAAGACAGAGTGAGAGTCCATCACCAAAAAAAAAAAAAAGAAAAAGAAAAATAAGAAAGAAAGAAAATAGACATCTTAGATAGCTAACTAGGGTTGAGAAAGATTGTGCTTGAGTACAATAGTGACAGCACTCTAGAAATTCATGGAAAGATGGAAAAAATTAATCTGGCTATAAAATACCTCAGTAATATATCCAATTTGCAGTGATAAATACCATCTTACTGATGGCAGCAGCGGGTTGTCCACTGTAGCTGCCAGCTGTAGTGGGGAGACATGGGTGGTAGCGGCAGCAGTGGTGGTGGGACCCTTGTGGTCCGTGTCTCTGAGGCAGTCAACTGCACCACCCCCACCCCCACCCTCTCACAGCTGGGTAGGACCCACTCTCCTGGCCCAGAGCCTCTGCCGTGGCCTCAATCGTGGTCCCTGCCACATCCCAGGAGCCTGTGAAAACCTAGCCAAAGGCACAGCCAGGACTTGGAGGGCTGGCCCCAGGAGCATCGGGTTTGTTTGTACAGGGGTTGACTGGGGCCACTGTGCCACCTGCACCTTGTTCGCTGCCACTGTGGGGAAAACGCAAAGAGGAGGCACAGCCAGGGCTGCATGTTCCACAGAGCTGGCGGGAGTTGGGGAAAAGCGGGATCCCTGCCCCTTCCAAGTTGGCAGGGTGGGAGCGCCCCAGGCACAACTGCAGCTGCCCAAGCCATGACGACTGCGACCTGGGCACCTCTGCGCTCTTGGGAGCCTGGAGCAGGCAGGAGCCCTACCCTCCCAGGCACAGTTGCAGCTGCCCAAGCCTCAGTTGCAAACCCAGGCTTCTCTGTACTCTGGAGGGCCCAGGAAGGCCCCACCTTCCTCGTAGGCTTGGAAGTGCCTGCTCCCACTGTCTGGCTTCTCCTGGCTGTTGGCACTCACTCTGATCATGGAGCAAAGCCGAGGCTGAGCCTGGACACTGTTGCAACCCGGCCAGGTGTGTGCACACTCGAGGCAGCACTGACATGCCAGCCCCCTGCCAGTTTGACCCCCTCCAGACACTGGGTTTGGGCACTGACAAGCATGAGATGGAGGCTGAGGGGGCAGGCTGAGGGGGCAGGCTGAGGGCAGCTTGGTGTTGGCCTATAGGCACCCCTTGGCATGAATCGCCTGGGCACCATGAATGGAAGCAGGAGGCAGGCAGGCTCCTAGGTGGACAAGGGTTGGTCCCTGGTGAAGTCCCACCTGCAAGCCAGGGAGGGCCTGCACCATGGGGGCCAGGCTGCTGGTCCTACAGATCGCAGTGGGAATTTGTGGTGCTTTTTCTGGGCTGCCCATGGCCACCATGAGCCAACTGACATGCACTTCCTCCCCTCTAAGGCCCATTAAAAGCCCCAGACTCAGCCAGACCAGAAGAGAGGATGGGATACCTGCCTGCAGAGAGGAGCTACCCTCTCTGCTGGAGCATGCACTTCCTCCCCTCTAAGGCCCATGAAAAGCCTCAGACTCAGCCAGACCAGAAGAGAGGATGAGATATCTGCCTGCAGAGAGGAGCTACCCTCTCTGCTGGAGCTGAGCACACATTGGGATGACTTGCCTAGCAGAGAGAGGCTACACCCTCTGCTGAGAGCTGAATGACACCCTGGCTATGGAGAGGAGCTATGCACTGCAGGTCTTCTCTGAGCTGTTCTATCGCTCTGTAAAACTTCTCTTCATCTTGTACACCCTCCACTTGTCTGCATACCTCATTCTTCCTGGACACAGGACAAGAATTCGGGACCTGCCCAACAGTGGGGCCAAAAGAGGTGTAGCAAAAACAGGGCTAAAACACACCCCTTGCTCACCACGTCGTGGGTGACAATAAGGAAAGAAGACAATAAGGAGAGAAGAGCTATAGCCCTTTGGGGAGCCCAGACCTAGGAACTCAATGAGCCAGGACTGTGACATCCTCTTTAGGGATCTGTGGTTCCTGGCATCTCCAAGCTTCCAGGTGCCATTGTGTTCCCTGGTGTCAGCTATGGAAGCTGCTTATGGTATACCAGGTCTCCGTTACCATGGCAACAGAGGCTAATGTCATACCAGGCCAAAAGATCAGACCCTGCCTGCCCCACTGCAGCCAGGGTGCCTGGCTGTGCATAGTGGCTGGACCCTATGCTCACTTACACACCTCTGGGTCGCCCTTGGCAGGTGTGGGATCCAGGCCAGTAGCATGAGCCAGGTGTAGCCTGCCAGGCTGAATGGGTGGAACGAGCCCAGCAGGCCAGAGAAAAAGTTGGGCAGCCACTGGCCACAGAGGTTTCTGGCTGGCAAAGCAACACCCCAAGGATCCTATAACATTACCTACCTCCTGAAACATGAAACTTGATTATTAAGCTAACTCTTCCTTCCCTTTACTTCTAATAACAGTGTATCTTTACAATATTCCAAATTCAGTCTTAACATGCCCCCCAAATCTGTAATCTTATAATTCTCCTCTAGAGAACTTCTGAGAATCATGATTTTCAACTCTGGCACACAATCCCCTGTGGATCTTTCTAAAGAATAAATATGTTAGGTCTCATTCAAGACCTACTGAACAAGAAATTTCCTAAAGTGAGACTTAAGTTTCTTTTCTTTTTTTTTTTTTTTGAGATGGAGTTTTGCTCTTGTTGCCCAGGCTGGAGTACAATGGCACGATCCCGGCTCACCACAACCTCTGCCTCCTGGGTTCAAGCAATTTTCCTGCCTCAGCCTCCTGAGTAGCTGGGATTACAGGCATGCGCCACCACGCCCGGGTAATTTTGTATTTTTAGTAGAGACAGTTTCTCCATGTTGGTCAGGCTGGTCTCAAACTCCTGACTTCAGGTAACCCGCCTGCCTTGGCCTCTCAAAGTGCTAGGATTACAGGCGTGAACCACCACACCCGGTGAGACTTAAGTTTCCATATTTTTTAAACAAACTTTACAGATTATTCTTGTATAAAACTGAACTGAGGATCACTACTGCATTTGCCCCTGACATCCTAGCACCAGAATAACAACAATACATTCAAGGGCAAAGGCAATCCAGTGTAAGTTAAAGAGCTCAAGCAGGGAGTGTCAGACAGAGTTAGCTGTTACTATCTGCATGGTCACATACCTTAGGCACGCTTGGTTCCTCGCCTTTAAACAGGGAGTACTAAAAGTATTTGCCTCAAAGACTTGGATGTAACATTAAACTGTATAAAAAGCATTTAGCACAATGGCTGTCACATGGTAAATACTCATAGTAAAGGGTTTCCCCTCACCCCACCTTTTCCAAAGGGTAAATTTTTCCCAAGCTATAATCTTAAAAATCTGAGAAAAGATAAAACTCCTCCTGTTTTCCTTGCTCTCCCAAACCAAAATAAGAGGAAAATATACCTGAGCAGGACCTGCCTCAGATTATGGAAGCAAGATAACTCAACTAGAGCTTTTATTTGGTTAATTTTGCAAATCTGTCCAAGGCTCCTTGTTTCTGCCTACAAATTGTTTCACTGCCACATTCTGCATTCTTTGAAACATGCCAGATGTTTCAAAAATATGACTGGTGAAAAGAGGGATCAGAAGCCAGACCAATACAAATCCAGCACAGGAAAGCATGGTGTGCCTAAAGTATCATTTTTAGATTCCTTTAGCCAAGGTATCAACTATGTGCAATTTACAAATTAAATCACTGTGCAAAGAAAGAGCTATTAATAATATAAAGATGTATAAGAGAATATTTCTGGTCTTTCAGTAGCTATTTCATATATTTAAATAGTATGTTTTAGAAGTTGTCACAAGTTAGCCAAGCCACAAGCCCAATTAGGGATGGTGAAGAAAATGAAAGATGGTCAGGATGCCCACTTTTTCTTCCTCGTTTTCTTCAGAGCTGAAGTATGAACTTCATTATGTCTGCAGACAACAGTGGCACTGCCTTGACTGCTGAAGAGCTGGTGACATGAGGGAATCTTGCATCTGCCCTGCTCTCTACTTGGCACAGATAATGTGCCAGGCCCTGTAAGCACTTTACATAAGTTATCTCATTTAATTTTAACAACTTCATGGGACAGGTACTATTATTATTCCCATTTTATAGATAAGGGAAATGAGGGTGAAGTCACACAGTCAGTAAGTGGTGAAGCTGGGTTCCAACTCAGGCTTTCTGAACCTTGAACTTGAGCTCTTTAACTACTACATGATGCAGAGCCCTCTGTCTGATTCTGAAAGTCAGAGAGAGCCCTCTAAAGAGCATAGCCTGATGTCCACATAGAAATCACACGGTCAAGAAGTCAGGAGAGTGGTTATTCCTGGCGGATGATGGCTGGGAGGGTGAGTAGTGACTGAAAGGAACAGGAGGGGCATTGGCAAAAGGAGGAAATAGTATTGGGGAGTGGTAATATTCCATTTCCTGATCTAGGTCCAGGTTACATAATTCTTGATTGATCTGTGTTTGTGAAAGCATCAGTTTGTGAAAATTCATTGTTATATATGAAAGCACAAGATAAGTACACTTTTCCATATGTATATTTTACTTCAGTAAAAGTATAATGTGCAAAGTATAAAGTGATCTTTAATTATGTTTTTCTTTACTCTAGCTCCCTAGCGATGTTGACACAGGAAGAATAAGTCTTTATACTCTTTATACCTTATGGAAAAGATATGGAAAACTTTACCCTTCATTGACTTAAGTTTATAGTAGATTTGGATTATCTCATTTCAGTATCTTGCTTTTCTTTTCTTTTCTTTTTTTTCTTTTTCTTTTTCTTTTTTCTTTTTTTTTTCAAGTTTATATAAAGGTTTAGTTTCAGAAGGCTCCAGTACCTAATCATGTAGTCCTCAATAATCTTGCTTTTCTTTTAACAGAAGCCTAGCCAAGGAATTTCACTGAATAGAAATAAAAGTTAATTGTGTTAATTGATTAACCTGAGTAATCAAATGCATACAGCCAACTCTTAAAATTCTAGTCAATTTTCATTCTGCTGCTCAAGGAACAGATGTTACAATGTTGCAAATGTTACAGATTAGACTTCTAATTTGTAGGTGCAAAAATTAGCATAGCTAGAGTTAAACCCATGTTCTTTTTCTGTTTTTTCTTTTTTCTTGAGGCAGAGTCTCGTCTCATTCTGTCACCCAGGCTGAAGTGCAGCAGCACAATCCTGGCTCACTACAGCCTCAACCTTCCAGAGTCAAGTGATCCTCCCATCTCAGCCTCCCAAGTAGCTGGGACTATAAGAGTGCACCACCTCTTTCGGCTAATTTTTTTTTTATAGATTTGTTTTGTTGCCCAGGCTGGTCTTGAACTCTTGAGCTTAAGCGATCTTCCTGCCTCAGCTTCCCAAAGTTCTGGGATCACAGGTATGCGCCACTGTGCCCAACCCAAACCAGCGTTCTTATGCCTTGATTCATATTAGAATAATCCTGGAAGCATTTAAAAATGCTAATACCTGGGCCCCACTCACAGAGATCTTGATTTAACTGGATGGGGGTGAGACCCTGTTATTAATTTAAAAGATCATCAGGGCCAGGCACAGTGGCTCACTCCTGTAATCCCAGCACTTTGGGAGGCTGAGGCAGGTGGATCACCTGAGGTCAGGCATTCAAGACCAGTCTGGCCAACACGGCGAAACCCTGTTTTTACTAAAAATACAAAAATCAATCGGGTGTCATAGCAGAACCTGTAATCCCAGTTACTTGGGAGGCTGAGGCAGGAAAATTGCTTGAACCTAGGAGGCAGAAGTTGCAGTGAGCCGAGATCACAACACTGCACTCCAGCCTGGGTGACAGAGTGAGACTCAGTCTCGAAAAAATTATCAGGTGATTCTAATAAGTAGCCACAATGAGACTCACTGAGTTAAATAAGGCTAATTTCAAAAATAGCCTTTGTGCCCAAGATTACTGTAAATTTCATTTCTCCTCAAATGTCACTCAAGAGTATAAGATTTTTAAAAGAAAATTATTTCTCATAATAATTATTCTTGGATAAAATTATTGAGCTATGCTTTCTTACATCTTATGCTGGAATAAAGTAAGTTTAACATCACATTCTTACTAGTGTTAATTTGCATCAGACCCCTCCCAAAGTAAAAAATAGGAATATTGTTCATGGTAAAACATGTTTTGTCACTAGCAACACTTTTTTCGGTTTTTTGTGACCATGAGCCCTAACAAACAACGTCTACTCTGCAGCAGAGGTGATGCAGAAACAATTCAAGTAATCCTGAACTCCTGTGGGGCAGCTGTTTGCTACTGGCCAACTGGCCATTTGAAACTCATAACAAAACTCATCTTCTTAGCACCAAATTTCCCTTTTTATCCCCTTTTTTTCTATTTGTGTATGTTGGTTCTGAAAGGTGTTCTGCAAATGAGTCTGAAAAAGGAAATAGAAAATACATATGGTACACACAGCAGAAGAAGGTAAATACAAATTGTCAGGAATGACAGGACGTGCTTGCTGTAGGCCTAGACGCCATCCCTACCTTCCAGCTAAACAGTTTGCTGCTCTCTCTGGTTGTTCATCCACTACTATCTTGTTTTTGCTTATAATCTCTAGACATTTACAAAAGTAAATTTAATTACTATAGAAGGCTGGGCACAGTGGCTCACACGTGTAATTCCAGTACTTTGGGAGTCTGAGGTGGGCGGATCACTTGAGGTCAGGAGTTCGAGACCAGTCTGGCCAACATGATGAAACCCTGTCTTCACTAAAAAAATTGGCCAGGAGTGGTGGCGCACACCTGTAGTCCCAGCTACCTGAGCGACAGACATGAGAATCACTTGAACCCAGGAGGCAGAGGTTGCAGTGAACTGAGATCGTGCCACTACACTCCAGCCTGAGCGACAGAGGGAGACTCAGTCTCAAAAACCCACCCCTCAAGAAAAAAAACTACTATAGCAATTTCCCTCTCCTAAGAGTAGTTTTCCTTTCTGAGCTAGCAAATCATTCATTGTTTCGATCATTCCAATACACTATACTCCAAGACCTAAAACATACAAAAACAGGATATTTCATAAGAATTCTGAGGATTAAAGTCCTTTCTATCTTCAATCTATAAGGACTGGCTACTCTACATAAGGCCTTGAATTAGGGTTTAACCTAATGTTGATAACTTTTAAAAATTCTTAAATCCTTCATCTTGAACTTACTATTAGTCAGGCTAAATCTTCCATCTCTTTCAAACCATTTTTCCACTCCCAAAATGACTCTATGTTAAAAATCCCATAGAAGCTAATATCAACAAGGGTATTATATTCTGAGATACTGTCCGTCCCTAGAAGACAATGCAAATCTATAGTCTAAAAATGTAAAAATATTCTAAACCAAATAATTCTTACATTTTAGATTTTTCTTTCTTTTAATCTGCCTTTTCCACATTTGATTCTAGGTAGTGGCTTTTTCTTTTCTTTCTTTATCTCTTCCTTTCACTGGGCTATTCAAACATAAAAGCTTTTTTTGAACGCAGAGGGTAATATTATATCCTTCAAGGATACAATAAACCAAGCAAAGGAATGAAACAGGCCATAACAATAGTATGACTATATACGACCTTCTGCCTGTTTGATTGGGTAGGGGTCGGGGTGAGAAGACCAGGGAAACAACATAAATAAGTTTTATTTTAAGAAATAAACTAATATAACAAATATTTTCCTGACCATCAGGCTGGGGAAGAAATAGCCCTCCAATGGCAAATGAATCCTGTTGTTCCTAGGTGAACACTCATAAGCACAATAATTGGAATCCCAGCTCATCCAGAGCTTCTTCCTCCTTTTAGGTAGGATAGAGGTGGATACAGAGGAGGGAAATGAAGAGAAGCCTCAGGAGTCTCAGTGGCTGTTGCAGTCACTAGCATCCCAACTGATCTAGTCATTTACATTCCTTCTTATCTTGAAGCCAAGGTGAAACTCCTGCAGCTAAAGCTAGTATCTTCTTTCTCTGTGAATTCTTCCAGTCACACTGTCACTGTTCTCTGGGGGCAGACAGATCCTCTCCCTATTATGGAGACCTCTAAGAAACCTGTGCACAGCAGAGGGAGCAAGTAGCTGCTTCTGTCTGTTATCTGGTTTCCTGGAGACTGAGTGTGATCAGAAAAGGGAAAGGGGCCTCTCTGAACTCCTGCCTTCCCTTCCAGGAAAGCCCCAAGAGATCTAAGGCAGCCAGCCCTCCAGCCAAACTGGCCTCCAGTCATATTTGTTTCCACTTATCCAGATTTCTTCTCTTCTTCCCATTTACTGCATGTCATGATTTTCTCCTCTCCTTTTCAGGGCTTTCCACAAATAGCCATAAAACTAATTTGTGAAGTGTAGATTATACTTTCTCTAAGGGCCCCCACTCCCCTGGGCCCAGTGATTTGCACATATGAGTCAATCAATACTTGGTGAATTAATGAATTATGCATAAGCAAATGAATGAATACAACTAACAAAGTTCATACTTCTGTTATCCCAAAATTGAAGAGAAAGTTCTTCAATGATTGACTTTATCGTCTACTCTTTTCTTTACATCAGTATTTTTACTTCAAATAGTTATCAAGATCCCATACCACTTCCTTTACAGAAAATTAAGTAATGGAGATTTCAATCATTTCACTCTGCAAATAAATTTCCCCCACCACATCCCCAAGGTTAAGCCTTCAGATTAGGATGAAGCTCTTCAATTCCATTTGACATGAGGGTGGGAACAGGGAAGTGAGAAAAGGGGGAAAAAAGTATGGGAAATACTCTCTGAACAAACAAAACAGGAGGAGGATCCAATACCTTTAAAAAGTCAGCCAAGTATAAGAAACAACTCTTGCCTCTTGAGGAAAAGACAATAACAAACCTGATTTAAGTGAATGAAAGACTTGGCAATAAAATAAAGCAACCCAGAGCAGTCTGTAGATACATATACCCAACTAATTGTTTCCTTCTTTTTTTGGAGACAGAGTCTGGCTCTGTTGCCCAGGCTGGAGTGAAGTGGTGTGAACATGGCTCACTGCAGCCTCAAGATATCCTCCCGACTCAGCCTCCCAAGTAGCTAGGACTACAAGTGTGTGCCACCATGCCAGGCCAATTTTTTAATTTTTTTGTAGAGAGAGGGTCTCGCTATATTTCCCAGTCTGCTCTCGAACTTCTGGGTTCAAGTGATCTTTTTGCCTTGGTCTCCCAAAGTGTTGGGATCACAGCCATGAGCCACCATGCCTGGCCCCAACTAACTGTTTTAAGGGAGAAAAATCATTAAAACTAAAGTTACCCTTTCCCCACGTGTCCAACTTCATGAAAATATTATTCATGTAGATGCCTATCCACTAGTCTCTTTGAGACAAAATCAGCCAAAACAACATGCCAGTATAATAAGTCCAGAGGACTCCACTGCTGACTGAATAATTTTTTTTTTTTTGAGACAGAGTCACGCTCTGTCGCCCAGGCTGGAGTGCAGTGGTGTGATCTTGGCTCACTGCAACCACTGCAAGCTTCACCTCCTGGGTTCAAATGATTCTCCTGCCTCAGCCTCCCAAGTAGCTGGGACTACAGGCCTGCACCACCATGCCCGGCTAACTTTTGTATTTTTAGTAGAGACGGGGCTTCACCATGTTGGGCAGGCTTTCTCAAACTCCTGACCTCAAGTGATCTGCGCACCTTGGCCTCCCAAAGAGCTGGGATTATAGGCATGAGCCACCTATACTTTGTTCAGCCATGGCCTGAACAAAATAAATCTTATAGGATCCCATATAATGAGACTGGTACATATTCCATCAATGATGCTGCCCACTGGTGATGAGCTCATGATGGCTATCAGCTGAGATCTGACGTCAGCATTGCTCCTGCTTATCACACAACACTGAGCAAAGATTATGACCTTTTTTTTCACCCTCCATTTGTCATGTGCAAAATACTGATAATGAGTGTTCACATAGATTCATCAGTTAAGGCTTGCAAGCACTAGGGAAATAAGCACCACTCCAGCTCTTAATGAATTACAATAACTTAATTCATGCCATTCCCGATTCATCAACACTGAATGAGGTGCAGTTGGGTAAATAAATAGGTGAATGAGGTCCTGAAATGGTAACTGCATTCACTACGACATGAAGATGAAGAAGCCAGCCTAAGTGCAGGTAGTACTATGGTGACGTACTTGAGAGACACATCTTACTTTGAGAGAGAGTTTCTGTTAGTGAAATTTCAACATTATATATTGAGTGCTACTATAAGCAGTAAATATCCTGATACAGACAGAATTCAGTTTTTATGGACAAGGTTTGTAGAACCTAGTTTTAGTCACAGCTACCTGTTGGAAGAGATCAAGTCAAGTAAAATTATAGAAAACAATCAAATCTGTAAAAAAAATACAGTTTTGAAATGTGTTATAATTCAGTTTCTATAAGCTATACTTTTTAAAATTTGTGAAGTAGGATTCATTCTATAGGAAGACACAGAAAAAAATGTCCAGATGGAAAAAGGTTTGCTATGTTTCTAAACTTTAGTTTGATACAAGGCCATTTCGAACCTCTTATAAAGTAGGGGGAGGAAAATTCCAAGAGCAGCTCAGTCTCCTATGGCTATAACAGTCCAAAAATATGCTTGAATAAAGTCTTTCCTCACAGTCCCATACTAACCTGCATAAGCTTCACAGTAAAGGGCAGCACACCTTAAAAAAAAAAAATCAGGCTGTCACCAAGTCTTCAACTTAGAGCCAGTGAGAAGCAAACAGATAAAAATGTCAGGTTTCTGGGCTGAAAGGAGAACCAGAGGGCAGAGACCAGGGCCTCTCACAAAGAGCTGGTCCCCTCTATTTCTAATTTTCATTAATACAACTGGGACTGTGTCTGCATTTTTGTAACTGACCCCCTTAGATTTCTTTTTTTGGGAGGCTCAATAGGAGACAGTTATCTACATGACAGTTGTATAGCTTATTTATTTTCCCTACCCACAACTCTTCCCTTCAATTCCCTCCAAAATATTTCCAGCATCCCTTTAAGGTAGAACAATGTGTGTGAATTAATGAAGCAGGAGTCCAGCAGGACTTGTTTTCTGGTCACAACCCTGCTGAAAAAAGTAAGATCTGCTCCAGATGGGATAAGGTGAAGAAACTGGCCAAAACCAGCAGACTGTGACAAGGGCAATCCCTGGCTGCCCTCATTGCTCATTAGCATGGGACACTCCCACCAGCACCATGACAGTTTACACATGCCATGGCAATGACCCTGAAGTTACTGTCCCTTTCCCAAAAAGTTCTAAATAACCCACACCTCAATTTGCATTAACCTTCCCCTTAATTTACATGTAACTGAAAGTGGGTATAAGTTGTATAAATATAGTTGCCAAGAGCCCACATGTTGCAGAGTCTGGGCACACTACCTATGAGTTAGCGCTGTTCCACAAGGAGCAGTAATATTCAATAAAAGATTGCTGTCTAACACCCCTGGCTTGCCCTTGATTTCTTTCCTGGTGAAACTAAGAACTCCTGGGCTAACCCGCAGTTTAGGGGCTTGCCTGTCCTGCATCACTACTAGGCCATTCAATACTCAGGGGGAAGTTCACTTATATCTCAGGATATACTGAGAATTTCCACACTAATCTCACTGCTTATTGCAACACATAAAAATAGTCAATTTAAGCTGTTCTCTATCTTCAGCCTGACTCAGTGGACAAGTATGCTGGAGGTCAGATGGGATAAGAAAATTTATAACATCTCATGAAATGTAGTTAAGATAGTTTAAAGTTCCACATTTAAGAGGATCAGGTTTACTTTCCAGTCCAGTAATTATAACACTATTTGGCTTAACATTATCAATAGCTAAGACATGTGAGGCCCATGTACATGAGGAATAAATGTACAATATTTATTCCTCCAATAAATAATGTGTGGCAGCACCAATATCAAGCAGTTGCCACAGGGAAATGCATATTATTGACCATAAAAAAATGTGTACATGAGGGGAAAAAAAATCTCACAATCATATTCCTTATTGAAGGAGACTCACTCAAGGTTCTAAGATGCAACATTTTTCTACTTTGATAAATACGTTTTGAGTGGTCATTGCCATGGCATTATTTGTATAAATGTACCATACCATTTATATATACACTCGTTCCAACCCACCTATTTGCCTTCCCACACTATTTGGCTGAGTGGGGTCAAATAGATAAAATAATAGGCACTATATCAGTTGCATTTAATAGCCAAATTTACCCAAAAAAGATTTTACTTGAATCACCAAAGTCTATATAAAAACATATACCTACGTACATTGGAATCACTAAAGATTTCTGATTCTTCACATTCACAGCAAAGTAATGCTGCTGATTCACTGTCTTCCAAATGAGAGCTCTGTAATACAAACAAGATCATTTCAGAGATCCAAATGAATGGGCCCATAAGCATAAGGGGAAAAGCAAGCTGAAATCACTGAGTCAGTGGTGTTAGCTCACAGATGAGAAGCTGCAATTCTGATTAGTGATGGCTGTTTTGAGAGAATACAGCCAACAAGGTGACTGGTTAGTTAATTGAGGAATGCTTGATCAACTGAAGCATTTCCTATGGTTTCCTGATTTGGGGAAAGATCCAGCACATCTTTTTCTATAAAGATGGTGCTGCTAATCCTTTATAGTATGTACTCTGAAATCTTCTTAGACTGGGGATAGATTTGTGTTCATTTATCTTCACATCCAAAGATACACATTTATTTGTTTAGAGATAGGCTATAGAATATAGCATAGGGCCTGATTAGGGGATCAAACTCTTAGCCTAGCCTCATTAGCCCTCTGCTAACAAGTGTTTATAAGAGTCAAGAGACATGCCCTACCCAAGTCCCCCAACAGATGCCAGAAAACAATTTAAAACCTTTTCTTATATTCTCTAGTTTCTTTCTAAAAATCTGTCTAGAAGACAGATAAGGAAAATAAGGCAAAGGAGTGAAATAATTAGCTGGTAACATAGGAGTATTTTTTCCTATGACTAACAACACAAAAAAAGGGAACAGAAAAGGATCCAACTCTGACTCATTAGACTGTATTCAAATGTTTGCTCTTTAGCTAACAGTAGCTGGAAACTGAGTTATCCCTACAAGGATCATGGATGTATATGCTTATATCATTAAAACATCTGACTACCAGTGGCTGAAACTTGTAACTACTCCATAGCTATCCTAATTGATACCTACTTTAATTTTTCACAGCTGGGGCTGTGTTTTAACCTGAAGTATATCCTCAGAGATAAGAGTTTTAGAGTGCAAATAAACTTAAATGAAAGAAAGTAAAGCTCAGAGTTACTCATTCTGATAACTGACCTGCTCCTGGCTTACTTCCTTCTCATTTTTTTTCTACTCTGACCCTTTGCCTACTTTTAGTTTTCTGTCTAAAACCAAGTCTCATCTGGCATTATCCCTCTCTCTTCTTCTTTTAGAAAATAATCACAAATAACCAAATATTTAAAATCACTGTTAAAAATACTACAAATGCAAGCTTCTATTTATTGCTCTCTTATATTTTGGAGAGGGGAAAACAAGAACATTTACTCTCCGTCTAGCTTAAAGAATATATAAAATATTTGAAGACTTCTGGAACTCATATTAGGAAAGCTAAAGGCTAACTAATATTTGAAAGAATTAAAATGGTAGAGATTAGAGCTGCTTTCAATCTTTTCAAGCTCTCATACTACAATAGATAATAATATAAATATTAAGTACATCAAAAGTGGCTTGTCACTGTTACAGTATAAAACCTGAAGAGATGCCAGGCGCAGTGGCTCATGCCTGTAATCCCAACACTTTAGGTGGATCACCTGAAGTCAGGAGTTCGAGATCAGCCTGGCCAACATGGTAAAACCCCATCGCTACTAAAAATACAAAAATTTAGCTGGGCATGGTGGCGGATGCCTGTAATCCCAGCTACTATGGAGGCTGAAGCAGGAGAATTGCTTAAACCTGGGAGGTGGAGGTTACAGTGAGCTGAGATCGTGCCACGAGCACTCCAACCAGGGCAACAACAGTGACACGCCATCTAAAAAATAAATAAATAAAATACAATAAACAATAAAAACAAAAACTGGAAAGAGCTTGAGCCCAGGAGTTTGAAACTTGTCTGGGCAACATAATAAGACCCCATCTGTATGAAAGAAAAAAAAAATTAGCTACGTGTGGTGGCACTCCTCTGTAGCCCCAAATAGTTAGAAGGCTGAGGTGGGAGGATCACTTTAGGAGTTCAAGGCTTCAAGTGTGCCATAATTGTGCCACTGCAATCCAGCCTGGACAACAGAGCTAGATCGTGTCTCCTAAACAAAACAAAACAAACCTGAAAAGAGAAAAGTGTAAATTAAACCAAATTACACTAGTTAAGATGTTGCAGTTTTCATTCTTACAAATATTTCAGATGTTCACACTAGCTCTTTCAAAATGACCTTTTGGCTGGGATCGGTGGCTCATGCCTGTAATCTCAGCCCTTTGGGAGGCCAAGGTAGGTGGACCACCTGAGGTCAGGAGTTCAAGACCAGCCTGGCCAACGTGGTGAAACCCATCTCTAATAAAAATACAAAAATTAGCCAGGCGTAGTGGCGCTCACCTGCAATCCCAGCTACTGGGGAGGCTGAAACAGGAGAATCACTTGAACCTGGGAGTGGGAGGTTGCGGTGAGCCAAGATCGCACCACCAGACTGGGTGACAGAGTGAGACTCCGTCTCAAAGGAAAAAAGAAAAAAGAAAATGACCTTTCAAGAAAGAGGGCCTGTAACCACACTTGCATTCCTAAAGTTATTTTAAGACTTTACATATATATTTATTAATTGAAACAATTCAGTAAGATACAAGGTATCCATTACAATGGGCTGACAGCATTATAACATAATTGGTTCATGGAACAAGTGTTTACTTGTAACTAACATATTTAGTTATAAATTAAATTCTGAGAAACCTAAAGGAAGACAAAGGAGAAAGGTTAAGTTCACTTCCTTGCCTTCTGAGACCTGGTAACTGTAATTACTGAATTGTTTCTGGGTTCTGCAGAGTAAACAGTTTTTCTCATGACTATATGACTTATTCCAAGGTTGCAAGGACAAATTAATATTTAGGACCTCTATCAAACTACACAATATTTAAACATATGCTAAAAAGCATTTTATAAAATTAATAGTCATTCCTGGTTTCAAACATTTTTAGTAAGCTAGGAATACAAAATGCAGCCTTAATTCACTGCATAGATGGGCTTTTTAAACAAAATGCAGCCTTAATTCACTGCATAGATGGGCTTTTTAAAATTTTTTTGAGACGGAGTCTCTCTCTCTTGCCCAGGCTGGAGTGCAGTGGCACGATTTCAGCTCACTGCAGCCTCTGCCTTCTGGGTTCAAGCGATTCTCCTGCCTCAGCCTTCTGAATAGCTAGGGCTACAGGCATGTACCACCATGCCCAGCTAATTTTTATATTTTTAGTAGAGACAGGGTTTCACCATATTGGCCAGGATGGCCTCTATCTCCTGACCTCGTGATCTGCCCACCTCAGCCTCCCAAAGTGTTGGGATTCAGGCGTCAACCACCATGCTGGGCCTAGGTGGGCTTTCCTATATAGTGCCTCTCAGTGGTAGGCCTTTACCTCAACCTTGTTGCCTGAATTTCATATTGTAAAAATTCCCTCAATGTTTCTTCTAGCATGAGGGTGGTGATCTTCCCCAGTTTGTAGTGCAGACACCAATTCTCTTTTCTTCTTTTGAATGTCCCTTTGGCAAAAATTTTGAAGAGGACAAAGTCAAACTCATATTCTTGTATAGAAAGTATCAAGCCAAAATTTTAACTAAATTGAGTTCACATTCTGGTTCTGCCACTTACTAGCAGTGTGATTTTTAGCACATTCCTTAAATTCTTTGAGCTCGATTTCCTCATCCATAAAAATGGGCCCAATAATAAACCTATTTATTAGGGTTGTTGTAAAGATTGTATGAGAGATAACATAAGAAAAGCATTTAGAGACATAGAGCCAGCTGTGGTAACATGTGCCTGTAGTTCTAGATACTCAGCTACTCTGGAGGCTGAGGTGAGAGGACTTGAACCCGGGAGTTTAAGTCCAGCCTGCACAACATAGCAAGACACCTGCCTCTACAAAAAAAAAAAAAAGTAATAAAGAAATAAAGAAAAAGCATTTTGAATAACTTAGCTTCTGATGTTGCCATGTTACTGCTGCTTCTAATAATAAAAATAAATATTACTATAAAAATTAATCTCCTTCCTAGATCTAAAAGGCTTATACATTTGGGTTATAATTTTCTTTCAAAGAAACTTTTGTCTTCAAGGGAAATTTTGCTTATATCAAATATTAAGTGTTTTTCATTCTTAAAGAATTTTTTCTTTATTTAAGAAAAATTTTACGCCTGTAATCCCAGCACTTTGGGAGTCTGAGGCGGGCGGATCACAAGGCCAGGAGATTGAGACCTTCCTTGCCAACATGGTGAGACCCCATCTCTACTAAAAATGCAAATATTAGCCAGGAGTAGTGGTGTGCACCTGTAGTCCCAGCTACTTGGGAGGCTGAGGCAGGAGAATCAATTGAACCTAGGAGGCGGAGGTTACAGTGAGCCGAGATTACCCCACTGCACTCCAGTCTGGTGACAAAGCGAGACTCTGCCTCAAAAAAAAAAAGACAAAATCATATTCCTTATATAACCTGGAAGCACTGAGCTCACAATGAGTCATTCTTTGCCATTTATTGTACCCCTACTGTGTATTAAGCACTTTTCTGTGTACTGAATTATTAATAGCTAAGGTAAAACACCAAACAAAAAGGGAAAGGTAACTGAACCGGTAAAAAAAAAACAGTTTTTTGCTTTTTATGGGGATGCAAAAACCACAAAGATAGGATATGACTTTGTGGAAACATGTCCCTTTGGCTAAGTACTGTGTGGAGAAAAACGGGGTAAGATTGTTAGTAAGAAAAACATCCACATGTAACAGGAAGTTTCAACCCAGAACAGTTTCTAAGGAACAATTATAGTAATAAAATGTTGCAATTTTTATGTGGACTATATGATGAAAGAACTCATGTACTAAGAAGGATGTTTTCAAGAGTGTTAAAATCTTAACTTGTGCAGTTACCTAACAATTTACAAGCAGAAGTCTTAAGAAATAATCTCACAAGAGTCAAAACCTGTTGCCCTGTTGTTACTGTTCAGTCTCTTTTACTCTATTCTTGTTATAGATTGTGTGGTTTTAAGAGGCAGAAAACATTTACTGTTTCTTTCCTCTTTCCATCTTTCTTCCTCTCCTTGTTTTTTTTTTTTTTGTTTTGTTTTGTGTTTTTTTGGTGGTTCTAAGTAAATACATTGCAGCTGTATTTAAACTAGGGACTTAGAAAATGTACACTCAGACGTAGGCTGGGCACGGTAGCCCATGCCTGTAAGCCCAACAATTTGGGAGGCCAAGGCAGGCAGATCATCTGAGCCCAGGAGTTTGAGACCAGCCTGCGCAAAACCGGCAAAACTCCGTTCTCTAATAAAAATACAAAAAATTAGCCAGGCGTGATAATGTGCACCTGTAGTTCCACCTACTCAGGGGTCTGAGGTCGGAGGATCGCCTGAGCTCAGGAAGTTGAGGCTGCAGTGAGCTGAGATCACACCACTGTACTCCAGCCTGCGTGACAGAGTAAGACTCGGCCTCAAAAAATAAAAAGAAAAATATACTATCAGACATCAAACAATAAAATATATTTATACCCCAAAGCCCAGCAACTTTGGGAGTAAGAGCTTTTAATCCTCTAAAAGCGGATATACCCTGGCACTTAGGTATAACTGGATTTACAAAGCAATTTCATAGTCTAAGTCTGATCCAACTAAGAAAATTCTCTAAAGTCCCTGCTCAAATTATAAATTTAAAAATAATTATTTCAATTCTTTGCTGCATCTCCTGAGAGAAGGAAGGCCATTCTCGGCGATGAGACTATTGACATTCCAGAAAATGTAGACATCACTCTGAAAGGATACACAGTTATTTTGAAGAGCCCCAGAGAAAGTTAGGGAGGGATGTCAATTACATCAATGTAGAATGCATTCTCCTTGGAAAAGAGGAGGCACTAGGTTGACAAATGATTGGGAAATAGAAAGGAAGTGGCTACTGCTTGCACTATTTGCAATCATGTACAGAACATGATCAAAGGTGTTACACTGGGTTTCCATTAGAAGATGAAGTCTGTGCATGCTCCTTTCTCTATCAGCTTAGTTGTCCAGGAGCATGGGTCTCTTGCCGAAACCCAAAATTTCTTGGGTGAAAAATACATCTGCAGGGTTTAGATGAGGCCAGGTGTTGCTTATTCAGTTATCTCAAGTCCCCAAAAATGTATTAATCCTTGAAGGAAATGACACTGAGTTTGTTTCAAATTCATCTGCTTTGATTTAGCAATCCACAACAGTTAAAAACAAGGATAACACTACTTTCAGATGATCTATATGTCACTGGAAAAGGAAGTTTAGCAGGCTAATAAATGAGATATAACAAGATACTGTATGATTGCTAACTCCTATTTGTGATATTTTAATGATGCAATAAAAGACTTCTATCATAGCTGGGCTTGATGGTGCATGCCTATAGTGCCAGCTACTCAAGAGGCTGAGGCGAGAGGATTGTTTGAGCCCAGGAGGTTGAGGCTGCAGTGAGCCATAATCCCACCACTGCACTCCAGCTTGGGTGACAGAGTGAGACACTGTCTCAAAAAACAAAAACACACAAGCAAAAACCCCCAAAAACAATTATATTAGTATGTAACATATGTATGTGGTAAACAACTAAGAAGGTGTCAAAGAGTATTTTTAAGTCTTCCTCCATCTCAGTCCTTCCACCTCCCACAACCCCATTCCTAGAAGAATCACTATGCCAGTTCCTTAGGAATCCTTTCAGAATTATTCTGCGTACATATAAGCATTCTGTGTATAAATATTCTTTCCCCAAAATACACAAATGAAAGCACACTGCACCAATTTTTCTGCCCTTGCCTTTTCAACTTAGTATCTTTGTTTCACTATTTTTAAAAAACTACATAACATGAAAAATAACATAACATTTATCCATGATTCAATTTCTTCCCACTGGGTCCCTCCCATAACATGTGGAAATTCAAGATTTGGGTAGGGACACAGCAAAATCATATCATTCCGCCCCTGACCCCTCCTAAATCTCATGTCCTCACATTTCAAAACCAATCATGTCTTCCCAACAGTCCCCCAAAGTCTTAACTTGTTTCAGCATTCTACTGGTACCAATTTACTGTATTAGTCGGTTTTCACACTGCAACTGGGCAATTTACAAAAGAAAGAGGTTTAATTGGACTTACAGTTCCACATGGCTGGGGAAGCCTCACAATCATGGCAGAAGGCAAGGAGGAACAAGTCACATCTTACATGGATGGCAGCAGGTAAAGAGAGAGAGCTTGTGCAGGGGAACTCCTCTCTTTAAAACCATCAGATCTTATGAGACTTATCCATGATCACAAGAACAGCACAGAAAAGATTTGCCCCCATGATTCAATTACCTCCCACCAGGTCCCTCACACAACACACGGGAATTCAAGATGATATTTGGCTGGGGACACAGCCAAACCATATCAACCATCTTAACTGATTTTTTTTGAGACAGAGTCTTGCTGCCACCCAGGCTGAAGTACAGTGGTGCGATCATGGCTCACTGAAGCCTGGACCTCTCAGCTCAAGCAATCCTCCCACCTCAGCCTCCCTAGTTGCTGGGACTATAAGAGCATGCCATCACACTCAGGTAATTTTTAAAATTTTTTGTAGAGATAGGGTCTCACTGTTTCCCAGGCAAGTTTCAAATTCCTGGGCTCAAGCCTCCTCCTGCCTTGGCCTCCCAAACTGTTGGCATGAGCCATCACACCCAGCCCCATCTTAACTATTGTTAACTGTACAGTTCATATATTCAAGTTATTGTACAGTCAATCTCTAAAGCTTTTTCATCTCAAAGAACTGAATCTATAGCCATAAAACAACTCTTCATTTCCCCCAATCCAACCCTTAGCTACTAGCATTCACTTTGTTTCTATGAGCTTTGACTGCCCTAGATAATTCAAGTAAGTGGAATCACACAGTATTTGTCTTTTTTTGACTGAGTTATCTTACTTAGCATAAGGTCCTCAAGATACACGCATGTTGTAGCATGTGTCAGAATTTCCCTCCTTTTTAAGCCTGAATAATATTCCATTGCATGCATATATGACATTTTGTTTATCCATCCATCTATTAATAGACATCCATTTCATTGTTTCTGATTGCTGTATAACATTCCATTTTAGAGATGTTCCACAATTCAGTTAATCAGTCTCCTACTAATAGATGCAAGTTACTTACAATTAAATTCATTTTCTAATATGCTGTAACAAATTACCAAAAACTTGGTGGCTTAAACATACACTTGTTATTTTATAGTATAGAGTCAAGGAGTTCTAAAATCAAACAGTTGGCAGACCTGTGTTCCTTCTGTAGGATCTAGGGGAGTGTTATTGGCTAAATTGTCCCCCAAAATTCTTATGTTTAAGTTTCAATCCCCAGTACCTCAGGATGTGGTTGTATTTGGAGACAGGGTCTTTAAGAGTAATCAAGTTAAAATGACATTTAGTAACCTAGGGGTGGTTCCAATATGGGTGTGCCATAATCCAATATTACTAGTATTCTCATAAAAAGCGATTAGGGCCACATGTAGTGACTCATGCCTATAATTTCAGCACTATGAGAGACCAAGGCAAGAGAATCACTTGAAGCCAGGAGATCAAGACCAGCCTGGGTAACACAGCAAGACCCTATCTCTACAAAAAAATAAAAACAAAATAGCTGGGCATGCCTGTTGTCCTAGCTACTTGGGAGGCTGAGGCAGAAGGATTGCTTGAGCCCAGCAGTTCAAGTTTACAGTGAGCTGCACTTTAGCCTAGATGGCAGAGCAAGACTGTCTCTAAAAAATAAAAATAAAAAATGAAAAAAGAGAAGAGATTATAACACAGATGCACCCAGAGGAAAGACCATGTGAAGACAGAGGGAGAGGACAGCCCTTTACAAGCCAAGAAGGGCAGACTCGGAAGAAATCAACCCTTGCCAACACATTAATCTTTGACTTTTAGCCTCCAGAACTATGAGAATATAAATATTTGTTATTTAAGCAATCAGTCTGTTTAAATGGATTATACTTATTATGGTAGCCCCAACTATTTTTAGGAGAATCAATTTCTGTGTCTTTTCTAGGATCGAGTGGCTACCTGCATTCTTTGGCTCAAGGCCCCTTTCCTCTATCTTCAATATCAGCCAAGGTGGGTTGAGTTCTCTTATCACATCAATTTGACCTCCTCTCCAGTGGCCCCTTTCCACGTTTTTTCTTTCTTTCTTTTTTTTTTTAACTTTTAACTTTCTGAGTACATGTGCAGGTTTGTTATATGAATAAACTCATGTCACAGAAGTTTGCTGTATAGATTATTTCATCATCCATGTATTAAGCCTAGGACCCATTAGTTATTTTTCCTGATCCTTTCCTTCTTTGCACCCTCCACTCTCTGGTAGGCCCCAGTATCTGTTTTTCCCCTCTATGTGTCCATGTGTTCTCATCATTTAGCTCCCACTTATAAGAACATGTGATATTTGGTTTTCTGTTCCTGCATTAGTTTGCTAAGGAAATGGCCTCCAGCTCTATCATGTTCCTGCAAATGACATGAGCTCTTTCTTTTTTTAATGGCTGCATAGTATTTCATGGTGTATGTGTACCACATTTTCTTTATCCAGTCTATCACTGATGGGCATTTAGGTTGATTCCATGTCTTTGCTGTTGTAAACAGGGCTGCAATGAACATATGCATGCATGTGTCATTATGATGGAATGATTTATATTCCTTTGGGTATATACCCAGTAATGGGATTGCTGGGTCAAATGGTAGCTCTGTTTTATTTTTATTTTATTTTATTTTTTGAGACAGAGTTTCGCTCTTATTGCACAGGCTGGAGTGCAATGCCGTAACCTTGGCTCACTGCAACCTCCACTTCCTGGGTTCAAGCAATTCTCCTGCCTCAACCTCCCAAGTAGCTGGGATTACAGGTACCCGCTACCATGCCTGGCTAATTTCTTGTATTTTTAGTAGAGATGGGGTTTCACCATGTTGGACAGGCTGGTCTTGAACTCCTGACTTCAGGTGATCCACCAGCCTTGGCCTCCCAAAGTGCTGGGATTATAGGTGTGAGCCACCACGCCAGCAGTAGCTCTGTTTTTAGCTCTTTGAGGAATTGCCACACTGCTTTCCACAATGGTTAAACTAATTTACACTCCCACTAACAGTGTATAAGCATTCCATTTCCTCGGCAACCTCCTCAGCATTTGTTATTTTTTGACTTTTTAATAATAGCCATTCTGACTGCTGTGAGATGAGATGGTATCTCATCACAGTTTTGATTTGCATTTCTCTAATGATCAGTGATGTTGAGCTTTTTTTCATATGATTGTTGGCAACATGTACGTCTTCTTCTTTTGAAAAGTGTCTCTTCATGTCCTTTGCCTATTTTTTTTTGAGACAGAATCTCGCTCTGTCGCTCAGGCTGGAGTGCGGCGGCATGATCTCAGCTCACTGCAACCTCTGCCTCCCAGATTCAAGCAATTCTTATGCTTTAGCCTACCAAGTAGCTGGGATAACAGGTGTGTGCCATGACACCCAGCTAATTTTTGTATTTTTAGTAGAGATGAGTTTCACCAGGTTGGCCAGGCTGGTCTTAAACTTGTGACCTCAAGTGATCCTCCCACCTTGGCCTCCCAAAGTGCTGGGATTACAGGTGTGAGCCACCCACCCAGCACTTTGGCCCACTTTTAAATGGAGTTTTTTGTTTCTTTTCTTGTATATTTAAGTTCCTTATAGATGCTGGATATCATACTTTTGTCAGATGCATAGTTTGTAAAAATTTTCTCTTATTCTGTAGGTTGTCTGTTCACTCTGTTGATAGTTTCTTTTGCTGTGCAGAAGCTCTTTAGTTTAATTAGAGTCAATTTTTGCTTTTTTGCAATTGCTTTTGGCATCTTTATCATAAAATCCTTGCCTGTTCCTATGTCCAGAATGGTACTGCCTAGGTTGTCTTCCAGCCTTTTTATGGTTTTGGGTGTCTCTCTTCTACTTTAACAGCCTTTGTGACTGATTATGTTGCATCCTGTCCCAATAATCTAGGGTAATCTTCCTATTTTAAAGTTACATATGATTAGCAACCTAATTCCTCCTTTACTATGTAAGATAATATATTCACAGGTTCTCAGCTGATTAGGATGAGGACTCCACTGGGGCCATTATTCTGCCCCCTACCATAATCTTTTTTTTTTTTTTTTTTTTTTTTTCCAGAAATAGTCTTGCTGTGTCACCCAGGGCTAGAGTACAGTGGTGCGATCTCAGCTCACTGCAACCTCTGACTCCCAGGTTCAAGTGATTCTCCTGCCTCAGCCTCCCAAGTAGGTGGGACGACAGGCACCTGCCACCATGCTCGGCTATGTTTTGTATTTTTAGTAGAGATGGGGTGTTTCACTATGTTGGCCAGGCTGGTCTCAAACTCCTGACCTCATGGTCCGCCCACCTTGACCTCCCAAAGTGCTGGGATTACAGGCACGAGCCACCACACCTGGCCCATAATCTTCTTCTTTAAAGGCTTTACTGGGGTGGAAAGAATTGTTTTCTGGAATCCGATATTTACACCAATAAACTGAGATGCAAAAAATTAAGTGCAATGGGAAATACAACATTGTAGTTATATACTTTGCACATGAAGAGGATCATAAAAACTTTGTATCAGCCACAGAATGTTTGAAATAGCTTTTTCTGGAGAGGTGATGATTTGGATTTAATCCACTCATAGTATTTTACATAGGCTTTTTTTGTGATAAACCGTACAGATTTGCAAATTGTCTAGTATTAAGGATACAATCTGTGGTTACTGAATTGAACTGAGTCAATTTGAAAATTTAAATCAGGACAAATTGAGTGGTTCCTTCTTCCAGGCATCCACAGTTCCTTGAACACACATTTTCTAACTCTCTTAATTCACCTCTGTAATTCTTTATCCCTCTCTGGACTATAAGCTTCTCAATTTGTATCGCCAGGGCCTGACACACAGTAAGCATTCAGTACATGTTCATTCAATGAATAAGTGACTTGGTATTAGTTGCTGCAATTCTTCTTTATTGCCATAAAAATAAATTGAAGATAAGTTATAATCTTTGTATATAGGTATAATTTAGAGGCCAACAGTCTAATGAAGACTGAACACATGATATTTGTTCCTTAATTAGTAGTAGTAGCAACAGCTCCCACTAGAAGAGCCAATTGTTAAATGAAACACTGCCTCCCTTGGGCTCCAGATCAACAGGGAGGCTTTAAGCCAAAAGAGCATCTTCATTTCTCAGAGCCTCTTAGCAGCTTGGCCTGTCAGTGGCCAAGATAATCAAGATATTCATGCCACATTACTCCCTAACTCTGGCCTGCAATTAGACTATTTCATTTGCAAAGGTATTCTGCTGTTCACTCATTGCATGTAACACACAACTGTGTTATGGTAAGCATCATAGGCTTGTTTCTCCACTCACTGTGCTCTTCAGAAGGAACACATCTCAGTCCAAATCTCACCCATCCTTCAAAGCACCACTCAAATCCCAGAATTTCAGGAAGCTTCAAAATGATGACTTCAGTCTCACTGAAATAGGAGCTCCCTTCTGAACTCTCCTTGTGTAGGCAGGGGTTGGCAAAGTATAGCCTGTGGGCCAAATGTGGCCCACAGCCTGTTTTTATATGGCCAGCAAGCTAAGAATGGCTTTTGCATTTAAAAAAAAAAAAAAAAGAAAAGACAAGGCAATGAATGTGCAACAGAGACCATATGTAGCTTTTGGCATCTTTAGGTGAAGCCTGAAATATTTACTAACTGGCCCTTAACAACAAGAAAAAGATTCCTAACTCCTAGCCTAGAGCACACAATTCAGCCTAATGATAAATTGCCCAGAACTGTTCTCTAATCTGTGCATAGTCTTGTCTCCCTGTGGTAGTTTCTGTTGTCTACCCAACAGTCATCTCTCACCTCTCTTACCTACCAGTGCCAGTACTCGGGCTGACAATTCCAAGTACCTGCCTTTTCAGCTTAGCCTCCCTGAAGCCCAGCACAGTCATAAATCCTAATCCTGGTCTCAAAGACTTGAGGGCAAGTCTGCCATGGGCTTGTGGGAAAAGTTTTCCACCTTGACAAAGGAGACTTGAAGGGAAAAAACTGCCCTTTCTATGCCTTTGGATGCAGTTATCCAGATTTGATATCTGGAGCTGTGACAACCATTTTGTGACCTCAAAAGGAGAGGCCCAAGAGCAAAGGGCAGCATGTTAAAGATGGTAGAGCAGACAGACAGAACTCAGAACTTTGACAACTGCATTGATCACTATATCAAGTCTGTAACTGCCTTGCTCCTGGCCTTCTCATCTTAAAAATTATCCCACTTTTAATATGGTATTCTGGTACTTTCAAAGGAAAAATTCCTAACTCTATAAATAGATTTTGTGTGCTTAGAGAATAAGGTCAACATCTTCTATGTCTGCACTTCTACATTATGCACAGGGGTTTAATCATTGGGATCCAATTATTTTATGAGTAATTACTTTGGATAAAATTTATCACCCTTAGACTTTGAAAAGATTCCTGAGTGTACAAAAGCAACTGAGGAGGCTAGCATCTATGAAAGTAACTTTGATGGACAGCTACCATAAGCAAAGCATTTCAGATTTATTATCTCATTCAATACTAGGCCGGTTGCAGTGGCTCAAGCGTGTAATCCCTGCACTCTAGGAGGCCAAGGCAGGTGGATCACCTGAGGTCAGGAGTTCAAGACCAGCCTGGCCAACATGATGAAACCCCATCTCTACTAAAAATATAAAAAATTAGCTGGGTGTGGTGGTGTGTGTCTGTAATCCCAGCTATTCAGGAGGCTGAGTCAGTAGAATCGCTTGAACCCGGGAGGCAGAGGTTGCAGTGAGCCGAGATCGCACCACTGCACTCCAGCCTGGGCAACAAGACCAAAACTCTGTCTCAATAAATAAATAACAATACTAAAACAACCCAGTTAGGTTACATACTCCAGATAATATGAATGAAGTCTAAGTGGCACAGTAGAGATTTTAATTCAGGTCTCTTAGATATATTCATACTCTTTTACAATGTCTCTCCTTGTCCTTCTAAGTCTTCTATTGCAACTAACAGTGATAAAATTTAAAGGTTTTACTTATCATTCTTTGAACGTTCACTTGATTACATTTCAGATCCCATACTTGCCACATTACTTGTAGTAGCAAATTCATAACCTCACACAGAAATAATCTGAATATTTACTGAAAAAAAACAAACACCAAACCCTGTCATCTCCTTGAGGTAGTTTTGTTTTTCATATTTTTTCCCTTCTCTTTTTCTAATATAATCAGCTTCCCTAAAAGTTCATGTTTCTGAAATAAGAGAAAAAAATCCTCTAAGCAGTGATTCTCAAAGTATGGTCTCTAGATCAGCAGCATCACCTGACAACTTGATAGAAATGCAAACTCTTGGGCCCCACCCCTGATCTGCCAAATAAAAATCTGGTGTAGAGCCCAGAAACGTGTTTTTCACAAGCCCTCCAGGTAATTCAGATATACGTTAAAGTTTCAGAAGCACTGGTCCAAAGTATTTCCTTCAGTACATAGCACTTAAATCACTGCATTAAAACCAGAATGGTGGAATCATATCACTCCTATGAAAACAGTTAAGCAGTGGGTCTCCAAATTTCAATGACTTCTCCAGGCATGGAACAAACAGTTTCTCTACAACCAAATTGAAATAAAAGAGAAATGTCTTCTCTATTACAGATATTTGACTCAGATACAGAAATAGACAAAATTTTAATTGGTAAGTCTACAATTAAAAGAAGTATGAAGTAATTTCTGCAACTTAAGATTGATACAGCACCACAATTAAATCACTGCTGCTGTGCTGAGAGATAACATTTATCATTTTAACATCCGAGTTTGGAGGGAAGAAAAAGAATCAGCAGTTTGAATTCAATTTGGAAATTGGAGATCCCCAGTAGGAAGGCTTTACAACCCAGTTTCCTATCCAGTCTATAAAATAAACAGGGAGGACTTGGGATTCAACCTCTCCCTGGTAGATAATTTGCTGAGAGTAAAAATGCACTGTATCATTAGAGCTCTAAGGAACTCCTAGTTTAAGGAAGAATCATGGATACCAAGAAGAAATCAGAATTACTCTAAAAAATCATTCCTTGAGGCCGGGCGCGGTGGCTCAAGCCTGTAATCCCAGCACTTTGGGAGGCCGAGGCGGGTGGATCACGAGGTCAAGAGATCGAGACCATTCTGGTCAACATGGTGAAACCCCGTCTCTACTAATACAAAAAATTAGCTGGGCACGGTGGCGCGTGCCTGTAATCCCAGCTACTCAGGAGGCTGAGGCAGGAGAATTGCCTGAACCCAGGAGGCGGAGGTTGCGGTGAGCCGAGATCGCGCCATTGCACTCCAGCCTGGGTAATGAGCGAAACTCCGTCTCAAAAAAAAAAAAAAAAAAAAAATCATTCCTTGAAGGGGAAGAAGACTTTGCTGACCTTAATTCCTATCACAGATTTCACTGAACCCAAGTGGGGTTTGGTTTCATAATTTAACCTATAAAAGACAGAAATAGTTGAAGCTGAAGAGAAAATAGCAATGGGACCTGGAACAAAGTCTAATTGTGATTAATTAAAAATTAGTGTCTTCTAAAGACTAACAGAAGATGAAGAACAATAAATTTACAAAGATCAGAAATAAGGGAACAGGCCAGGCATGGAGGCTCATGCCTGTAATCTCAGCACTTTGGGAGGCTGAGGTGGGCAGATCACCTGAGATCAGGAGTTCAAGACCAGCATGGTCAACATGGTGAAACCCCATATCTATTAAAAGTACAAAAAATTAGCCAAGCATGGTGGCAGGAGCCTGTAGTCCCAGCTACTCAGGAGACTGAGGCAGGAGAATCTCTTGAAACCAGGAGGCGGAGGCTTCAGTGAGCTGAGATTGTGCCACTATACTCCAGCCTAGGTGGCAGAGTGAAACTCTGTCTCAGAAAAAAAGAAAAGGGGAGGGAAGGGGGGGAAGGAAAGAAGGAAGGAAGGAAGGGAGGGAGGGAGGGAGGGAGGGAGGAAGGAAGGAAGGAAGGAAGGAAGGAAGGAAGAAAGGAAGGGGAGAAAGCGAGCAAGCAAGCAAAGGAGACTATGCTGGAAGAATTTGAAACCAGTGTAGAAAAATCAATTAATTGGAAACTAGCAGTACAAAAATCATTCAGAAATTTATATGTAGATATTGAATTATGTTTTCTCACAGAAACATTCCTAACTAATGCTTGGATTCCTAAACTAGCAACTATAGCAAAACTAACAAAAGGAAAGTGGGGTTATCTCTAGTGAAGTGCAAAAGCACTCATTCATAGGTACAGGTTATTAAGTTTACATAGAGGGCTGCTACTTGTATTTGATAAACACCTATATAGTGTAAAATGCACACTAAGGTAGTACTATGACAGATTCTGAAAAGTAATCATCCACACACACAAAAAAAAGTTAATAAACAAGTTTATAAAGACAGGGAAAAGCCAAGGAGCCAGTGGTAGATGTTCAATCCTGTCTGAAAACCCATGAAAAGAACAATGAGCAAAAAATGGCAATAGTATCTCAGAACTTCTAGACCTGGAATCTTGAGACACAAAGAAAAAACTCTTGGAGTTATGTGTCCGGCTGCTAATTAAGTGGCTGAGGAGAATTGAAATGTAATCCATAAAGAGGCTGGTTTGTCTCTGCTTAGGCAAACAAAATATTCTATTATTTTCCATTTTGGGTTAGGCTTCTGATATTAACAAGTTAGCTGCTTATTTCCCTCCTGTTCTGTGTAGGAGATTTATTTATTTATTTATTTATTTATTTATTTTAGAGACAGGGTCTTGCTCTGTTGCCCAGGATGGAGTGCAGTGGCGCCATATTGGCTCACTGCAACCTCCACCTCCAGGGCTCACACGATCCTTCCACCTCAGTTTCCTGAGTAGATGAAACTATAAGCCATGTGCCACCATGCCCAGCTAATCTTTTTGATTTTTTTTTTTTGTAGAAATGGGGTCTCCCTATTGCCCAGGCTGGTTTCAAACTCACTGGCTCAAGTGATCTTCCTGCCGCCTCCCAAAGTGCTGGGATTACAGACATAAGCCACCACATCCAGCCCTGTGTAGGAGTTTTTAAAAGATCAGACCTGTCAACTTCATGAGGTGACAGCAGGCTAGCAAACCAAGGAGATAATGCAAGGTTAACTCTATGTGTGCTAAAAACATGCAATTCTTTTGACCTCAATTCACTTGGAAATCACCTTACATATTATTTTTACAGTCTTTAAAACTGCAGCCTTCTAGTTTTTTATTTCCCTTTTCAGACCAATATATGAGAGCTATCTGTGGTTTAAACACAACCACCAACTTCCCCCAGCCCCTGTCACACAAACACTTAACAAAAAAAGTCTGTGTAGCTTGATTTGGGACCTGGGCTATAAAAGTCAATTAGGTTTTAGAGATGCTAATGTGTATATCATGTAATATGATCACTGTATGTGTGCAAAAAGGTAGAGTTCTGTATTTCTTTACAGAATGAAGGTTTGAACAGCAAAAAGGAAGCTATTTTAGAGAAACTAAGGAACTTCAGAAAGGCATTTGAAGAAAAGAAGACACTGAGTAAGAAAAGAGAGAAAAGCCTCTCTTGAACATTTGTCTGGGCATGTATGCCAGGAAAGAAAGACAAGTGCAGAAAGATCACTGTTACTTAGATAGAACCGTGAGACATTACCAAGTTAGGTGTTAGATGATTGTGAAAAGAGCCTATTTCCTCACAAGTAAAGAGCTCTATTCCTTCTTTAATAAATAAGAGAGCTGAAGGATTTAGCTCTAGTATTAGAGGAGGAACCTAGATTGATATCAAGGAAGACAGGAGATACCTAAAGTTAAGGACTACCAGGCTGAACTGGGAGTAAAGTGAGTGATGGCCTTATATTTGTAATTAATTTCCTATATAGCATTCTGACCACAAGATGTCCTCACACTGTAGCAAGGTCATTTTTGTATTCTAACTATGCACTATGATGGAGAAGCTGCTTAGAAGGAGCTAAGTGAAAGCCTGTAAACCTCAGGTATAATCTTTCAAAGAGATTCATTCCCTATTCCTTGGAGAAATAGTTATACTAATGATTAAAACTATCTAAGGAGAACATCACCTGAATAACTCTCCAGGGCTTTTCTTCCCTGATCTAAACCCTTGACATGTACTAAAAACTCATAGTCAAATTTGGGTACAGCAGAGGTAGTACCTATGCCTCAAAATCCTTGAATCCATAAAATTGTTAAAGATGAGAGAAGCCCAATTACACATTTTTTCCTAGTCTGCCTTTCTTCTCAGTCACCCACATTTCCTTTTCTTTTTTTTTAGATGGAGTTTTGCTCGTGTTGCCCAGGCTGGAGTGCAATGGCGTGATCTCGGCTCACTGAAACCTCCGCCTCCTGGGTTAAAGCTATTCTCCTGTCTCAGCCTCCCAAGTATCTGGGATTACAGGTGTGCACCACCACACCACTAATTTTTTGTCTTTTTAGCAATGCGGTTTCACTCTGTTGGTCAGGGTGGTCTTGAACTCCTGACCTCAGTTGATCCTCCCACCTCTACCTTCCAAAGTGCTGGGATTACATAAGTGAGCCACCCTGCGCCTGTCACCACATTTCAGTAGCCAACACCATAGTGAGGCTGCTAAGCGCCTTGGGGGAAACCCTAATGGAGGCAGAAAAGGTGCTCACATAAAATTCAGTTCCCGTCTGGGCACGGTGGCTCATGCTGGCAATCCTAGGACTTTGGGAGGCCAATGCGGGTGGATTGCCTAAACTCAGGAGTTCAAGACCAGCCTGGACAACATGGTGAAACCCATCTCTAATGAAAATACAAAAAATTAGCCAAGCATGGCAGCATGTGCCTATAGTCCCAGCTAACTGGGAGGCTGAGGCAGGAGAATTGCTTGAACCGGGAGGCGGAGGTTGCAGTGAGGCAAGATCATGCCGCTGCACTGCAGCCTGAACAACAGAGCAAGACTCTATCTCCAAATAAATAAATAAATTCAGTTCCCACCAGAGAGTTTTTAGAAGAAGTCCTGTCAAATATTAGGCCTGCAGAATCCTCCCCATTCCCCTGGATGGTGAGAAAAACAGGCAGACTTTTCAGCCCTCTCATCCAGCATCATGGAAAATAACCAAGAAAAGTGGGACTTTATGGAGTGCTAATAGAGGTAGTTCAGAGCTGACTACAGGTTGAGCAATGTCAGGAAATAAGTAAAGGGATGAGAGTAGAAGTGTTCCAAAGGTTCTAGCCATAAAATAGCAATGCCCCAGAGCCAGAGAACAGTGACAGCGTCTAAAGAAAAGATGTTTGTCAAATAAATGAACATTTCTCTAAGCTAGTTTCCATCTTAGGAAAAGGATTTTGGAGATGAACTCAGAAATTGCTTCAAGGGACAGAGATTCCAGAGAGATGACCAATACAAGGGATCTTACCACTAAACCATAATTGGGAGGTGTCATAAGAGCCAGTGGGGTGAGAAACTCAAAAGTTAAAGGGGGAATCTTAGTAATCTAGGGTTTCAGTGATCAAGGAATGCCTCCTACAATCAAGAGTGCTGGTTGCTCAAAATCCAAGCCAACCATACCTTAAAGAGCAGCTTGCTGGTGAGTAGAAGCTCAAGTTTGAAGTAGGGCTCCAGAGATAGCCACAGGGCTGTCCTTTTATAGTGTCCCTTGCTTGGGATGCTTTGTATCTTTATGGAGGCCAAAGAGAAACACTTTGGGTCCATAAGCTTTAGGCCAATGGGAAGATTCAGGACAAGAATTTAGCCCTAACAAAAGCAAGAGACTAGAGACTCAAAATAGGAGAGCATTAAGGAAGAGATGAAAGATAGGGAACTGCCAAGTCATAGGGAAGAGTTACCCTGCCCAAGGCAAGGGATTAGCAGAGACCCTTGTGAATAAGACCCCTTGATTATTGCCAAAGAAAAGAGTTCTTCTGAAAAGAAAATTGCAGAAAAGGATAAGCTGCTTTTGACAACGGCTTTTTCTCAGAAACAAGATGAAGTGCAGGAAGGTTGCCCAAAGTCTGTGTCAATTCCTGCACAGAGTACAGGCCCAGTTGAAACCAGAACTCTCTTCATAGGCAGTAGGTATAGATACTAAAACATGTTTATGATAGTCATTGACCTGATCCTAGAGAAAAGCCTGGAGCTTAAGCATGGACTTCTTGCATGAGATACTGGTCAGTACAATTTTTTCAGGTTTGATTTTAGGATAGGACCTTGGGTTTTATGTCTATTAAAAATGTCTACTGGTGTCTAGCTTTATGTCTACTAAAAATAAAACTATTCCCTTTGGGCCAGCAAGTCTGTTTCTAGGAATTGATTATAATTATGTTAAATGATATTTTCCCAATGTTACTCACTGCAGCATTTATTATAATAATGATATCCTGGAGACTGATTAAATACATTATGGTATATCTATATAATGGAATACTATCTGAAATAAAAACAAGAAAGTTTTTGATGTACTAATATGAAAATATTTCTAAGTCAGACTAGGTAAAAAAACCCAAGGTATGCAATATTGTATATAGTATGTCACCATTAGTGTAAAAGAGAAGAATGTGTGTGTGTGTGTGTGTTTGCATGTCTATGCATAGTGCTTCTACAAAGAGACAAAGAAAACTATTAATATTGTTTGTGAAGAGGAGAACTAGATGACGAGTGTACAAAAGTAGAGGATGACTTCACTATATACCCTTTATAAGGTTTTGACTTTTAAACTTTGTGAATGTATTACCTAGTTTAAAAAATTAACAAAAAATAAATTTAAAAATCAAATAATAACAAAAGAACTTCTTTAGCCTTTTAGCAGTAACAAAATCCCAGAAAGAACCAGATTTAATTAAACTCTGAAATGTGAGTGAGGATATTGACTCAAATGTCACACAGGCACCTACCGGGGTCTATGCAAACTTCTTTGGAGACCTGGAATACTGATAATGATAAACCTAAAATCTGTACATGAAATCATTCAGATACTGATTTAGCAAATTTCTACTGAACTACCATGACTTCATTGTCTAGTTGATAAAAAATAAGAGTTTTCTCTTAGAGTTTTTCTCTTCATAATCTGTAACTTTTACCTTAATACAAAACAAACAGGCTTTCTTTTACATGGATATGATACAACTGAAGTCTGCACACTCCAAAGGTCAGAATGGAATCTTTCACGAGTAAACTCTAATTGCAGGCAAAGAATCTTCTATATATGACAACATCATACAGGGCCAACTGAAGCAGTACTAAGACTTTTTAAAGTTGTTAGATTTCCTTAAGTATTTCTAAAACTTTTCACATGAGAAAGTAAGAAAGCAAAATATGGTATTTTAGGAATGAAACTCTGGCTAACAGGGTTATGGGGCATCTGAGAAGTCACGGGATAGGTCTAACTTTCTCAGAGGGGAGGCTGCAATTGTTTTTTTTTTTCCTTTATTTCCAACATCTGCTCTTAAAATTAGTTCTGCACAAATGTTTGCAGATGCAGAGCAGCTGGCAGTCTTGCCTGCATTTTGCCCATTGGTGGATTATAAGCAAGTCACTGAAGTAGAGCTACTGAATTTTCCATTTGTGTTCTAGTGTTTTCAGAGAACTGGCAAATTTATGTTCTGGAACATTGGACTCAGAATGTTAACATCCTACTGAATACTGGTTAGAGATTGAGATATTCATAGCAGAATTGAAAGTTTACATCTAATCTCTCAAGGCAACAAGATTTGAAAATATACTCTCTTGCAGCCATTTGTAGGCAATTCCTTTTCACGTCAGTGTGGAATAAAGATATATTGTTCTATTTACATTAGTGCTTTCTGATTCATTTGATTTTTAAAATAAATCAGAAAAATAAACATGCCCTTCTTAATTAATCAAAAATGCAAAATAAAACAAGCTACAGTTTTCATCTTTCAGAGTGGCAAAGATAAGAGACTATAAATGTTTCCGAAGCTAGGAAAAGAGAAAGGAACTCTCACATACTAATGGTTGGGAGTGTAAAATGGTAAAACTTTTCTGAAAGTAATATGACATTGTGTCAGAAATCTTAAAGATATTCATTACCCTTAGTATTAGTTGATTACAGAGTTTATTTTAAAGAAATAGAGAGGTGTATAAATATTTATACAAAAAATATTCCCTAATTTTTTTCTTATATTACATACATCGGCTCAAATGTTCAACAGGTGAGTAATTAAATTGTAGCATATTGAAATGATTTACTGTCCTTAGTACAACATAGAGAACTCTTATTTCAGCCAAATCCTTTAATAAGCCTGATTGATTCTGTTAAATGAAAAAACACTGATTAAAGCAGTGGTCTATTAGACATTATGCTTGCTCTTTGGTTTTCAAAGTTATTAAAGGGTAAAATTATTTCTTTTGTATCATGAACATGTTTGTTTTTAGACTAACTCCAGCTCCAGTTCTTGAAAATTGAGAGTTTACAGCTTTCAGTTTGTTTTAGCATCTTATGGAATTGGTGACTAATATTACTAGTACCCAGTGGCCATAACAGCACAGTATAACATCAGCATGAACTCTTGGCTCCCATTCAAGAAACAAAATACAACAGTAATATTTAAAAGAGTGTGTATCCCTATTCCTAGAGACTACCTCAACAAAGAAAGAAATCTCCCTCCCTCCCAAAAGAGATTAATGATATCTACAAAAGGTTAAGTGGGTACAGGAACAATAACTAAAGAAGGCAGAGAACGGCCAGGTACGGTGGCTCACGCCTGTAATCCCGAGCACTTTGAGAGGCCAAAGCAGGCAGATCATTTGAGGTCAGGAGTTTGAGACCAGCCTGGCCAACATAGTGAAACCCCATCTTACTAAAAATACAAAAAAATTAGCCAGGCACAGTGGTACATGCCTATAGTCCCAGCTACTTGGGAGGGTGAGGCAGGAGAATTGCTTAAACCCGGAAGACAGGGGTTGCAGTGAGCTGAGATGGCACCACTGCACTCCAGCCTGGGAGACAGAGTGAGACTCCATCTCAAAAAAAAAAAAAAGCAAAGAAGTCCTGGCATGGTGGTTCACGCCTATAATCCCAGCACTTTGGGAGGCCGAGGTAGGAGGACAGCTTCAGGCCAGGAGTTTGAGATCAGCCTGAACAACACAGCAAGACCCCCACACACACAAAAATAAAAAATAAATTTTAAAAAGGCAGAGAAGCTAGCAGTCTCATAACAGGTTATATGGAGTACAGAAGGAGGGCTTATAGGTGGATATTCCTGGTAGTGTAAAAAGTATTTTTTGGGCCAGGTGGCTCACGCTTGTAATTCCAGCACTTTGGGAGATGAGGCAGGTGGATCGCTTGAGCCCCGGAGTTCAAGACCAGCCTGGACAGCATCATGAAGCCCCATCTCTACTAAAAACACAAAAATTAGCTGGGCGTAGTGGTGCATGCCTGTAATCCCAGCTACTCAGGAGGCTGAGGCATGAGAATCACTTGAACCTTTGGGAGGCTGAGGCAGGTGGATCACCTAAGGTCAGGAGTTCAAGACCAGCCTAGCCAACATGGTGAAACCCCATCTCTACTAAAAATACAAAAACTGGCTGGGCATGGTGGCACACGCCTGTAATCCCAGCTGCTCAGGGGGCTGAGGCAGGAGAATCACTTGAACCTGGGAGGCAGAGATTGCAATGAGCCGAACTTGTGCCCCTGTACTCCAGCCTGGGCAACAGAGCCAGACTCCATCTCAAAAAAAAAAAAAAAAATCTCCAAAGAAACACATGGAACAAACATGGAGACAAGAAATATAAAAAACAGAGCCACAAATCCAGAAAAAAGGTTGAACTGTAGCATCATCAACTTCCAAGGCAAACAGCAATCAACTTTTACTATTGCTATAGGACACTGGAACTGAATACAGCAAATTTAAATTAATTGAAAACCCCCATCCAAGAGAAAGTTTCCTCCATTTTCAATTCTGTTTTTAGAAGAGGTCATAGACAAGTACAGAAATTACTATCAGTGACTGGTCGACTTACTTAAACAAGCTACTAGGGAAAGTTCTTGGCAAATTTAATATATGGTCCAGTTTCCTACACTTTCTACATTTTTTTCCCTTGAGAGGGAAGTGTTCAAAATAATGATTGGTTTCCAGAAAAATTTATTAATAGGCTAAAGAAAGATATTTTATTAAAAGGGGTTTTCAGGCCGGGCACAACAGCTCATGCCTGTAATCCTAGCACTTTGGGAGGCTGAGGCAGGTGGCTCACATGAGCTCAGTTTGAGACTAGCCTGGGCAACATGGCAAATCCCATCCTACAGAAAATACAAAAATTAGCTGAGCATGGTGGTGCATGCCTGTAGTCCCAGCTACTCAAGAGGCCAAGGTGGGAGGATCACTTGAGCCTGGGAGGCAGAGGTTGCAGTGAGCCTAGATTGTGTCATTGCACTCCAGCCTGGGTGACAGAGCAAGACTCTGTCTCAAAAAAATAAGGAGGGTGTGGGTGGGTTTCAGAGTGACATTTTTTTTTTTTTTTTTTTTTTTGAGACGGAGTTTCGCTCATGTTACCCAGGCTGGAGTGCAATGGCGCGATCTCGGCTCACTGCAACCTCCGCCTCCTGGGTTCAGGCAATTCTCCTGCCTCAGCCTCCTGAGTAGCTGGGATTACAGGCACGTGCCACCATGCCCAGCAAATTTTATTTTGTATTAGTAGAGACGGGGTTTCACCGTGTTGACCAGGATGGTCTTGATCTCTTGACCTCGTGATCCACCCGCCTCGGCCTCCCAAAGTGCTGGGATTACAGGCTTGAGCCACTGCGCCCGGCCCTCAGAGTGACATGTTTAACTTAAAAAATAAATTTGGTTTGCTTCATAAATAATTATTTTGATAAGGTTAGGCTTTGTGTCCCCCCCAAATCTCATCTTGAACTGAACTCCCTATAACCCCATAAGGGATAGACCAGGTGGTCTTAATTGAATCATGGGCAGGTTCCTCCATGCTGTTCTCATGATAGTGAGTGAGTTCTCATGAGATCTGATGGTTTTAGAAGGGATTCTTCCCTGCTTTGCTTGGCACTTCTCCTTCCTGCTGCCTGGTAAAGAAGATGCTTTGGTTCCCCTTTGCCTTCCACCATGATTGTAAGTTTCCTGAGGCTTCCAGCCATGCTGAATTCTGAGTTGATTAAACCTCTTTATAAATTACCTAGTCTTGGATATGATCTTACAGCAGCATTAGAACAGATTAACACTTTAATTATTTATGAATAAATAATTAAATTGCCTTTATGAGCTGTGAAAAGAACATAGAGATGCAGAATTCTCTGTGACTGTTAGGTAAGGCATCCGTTAGATAACATCTAACTCAGTCAGAAAACTAAGTTAATTATAGCGCTGCAGATTTTCAAAAGATTGAGTTGGTCCTGAGCCCTCTTTTCTCTCTCTATAACTGTCCCCGAAGTGATCTCATTAGTCCCAGGACTTCTAATATCAACCATTTGCTAATGACTCCCAAATGTGCAGCTGCTTCTCAATTTAGGAGGCTAAATTCTGATAAAGTTAAAAAAATCATAGAGTCACAAAATCATTAAGTCAAACTACGGTAAGTTGGAGACTGACTGTCTGTATATCACTCTTTCTAAACTCTGAACTCATATAATCACCACTGAGAGTCTCACAGTCATCTGAAACTTATCATGTTAGAATTATACACCCCATTTCAACTTCCATTCTCTCCCCACAAGCCTGTCCAGGACTAGTATTCCTTATCTCAGAAAACAATGCAAACATACACCTCAGTTGCTCTAATCAGAAATCTGGAGTGATCGTTGACTCTTTGCCTCAAGCCTCTTGTTCAACTTATCAGTAAGCCCTGCAGGTTCTATATCCAAAATATGTCTTAAATTTATTTAACTCTTGTCGTCTCTGAGTATCACCTATTACCTGCAGTTGCCTCCCTACTGGCCTCCTTCTTTCCACCCTTATGTCCTATAGTCTCTTCTCCACACAGCATCCAAAGCCATCTTTTGAAAGCACAAACATGGTCACTCTCATGTTGAAAACCTTTCAGTGGTATTCCCATAGTTCTTGGGGAAAAAAAATTCAAATTTCTTACTACAATCGGTAAAGCCTCATATGATTTCATCCTTGCCTACTTCTCTACAGTTTCCTCATTCAGCTCCACTACATTATGATCCAGCCACACTGTCCTCCCTTCAAGTTCCTCAAACATGCCAAACTCTCTCCCACCTTGAGGCTCTGAATATGCCTTTTGTTTAAATGACTCTTTTCCTTTTACCCTATGGCTGTCTCCTACTTATCCTTCAAACTTCACTCAGTATAACTCCATAACGGAGGCCTTGCCTAACATCCAATCTATGTACTGCTCCCTGTTTATTTGAGTCATAGAATTATCATAATTTGTAATTACAAATTTGTATACATATTTATAATGAAAACTATAAACAACTGATGAAAAAAGTTGAAGGAGACACCAAAAAAATGGAAAGATATTCCATGTTCATGGATTGGAAGAATCAATACTGTGAAAATGTTCATAGTACATACACAAAGCAATCTACAGATTCAATGTAATTGACATAGTTGTTGCTCAAAATATATGTTTAGAATAAATAAATCAATGGATGAAGATTAAAAAAAACAATTGGAGAAATAGAAACAAAGATAAAAAAAGTATAGACTACAAATCTCAATTCAGCATTCATATTTCTTCTAGATTTCTACTATAATAGATATTCCATATTAAATAATGAGTTACTAGTCATAGTATTAGCATAAGGCATGTGCAAAAAAAGAAAATCCTACTAAATATACATGCTATGATTGTAACTAATAAGCAAATTAATGGTGTAATATGAAACTCAAGATCTCAATTGTTTAGTTTTCTGAGCTATATAAAAAATGGATAGGCAGAAAAACAAAGCAGCAAGTGAATAACAGAAATCTGGCTCAAGATTTATTAATATTCTGAAGTCAATCACAGGAAAACAAACACAGTATTGTGTTATTTGTCATAATTATACAAACTGTACAAATTGGTGGCTAAATTTCATGATTTCCCCCCACATCTCATATCTGTACATTTTTTAAAAATGTGTCCAGAAGCAGTTTTAAAATTCCATGGTAAAAAGTCTAAGAGCTAAAATATAATTACCATATTTTCCAAACAAAAAAATCAGAATGTTGACATAAATTTAACCTAAGAATATTGAAAATCTGAATATAAACTAAGTATTATCATTCCATATTACGGATATACACAGACTCAGCCACGTAATCTATCTATCTAGGATGAGTGATAAGTGTAAGAGGTAGAATCAGTATTCAAACAGGTTTTTCTTACTCAGAGGCTCATGCTGTTATCACTTCTCTACAGTGCTTCTGCTTTTTTTTTTTTTTAATAAACTTTATTTTTTAGATCAGTTTTAGGTTCACAGCAAAACTGAACAGAAGGTACACAGATTTCCTATATACTCCCTGCCTCTACACATGCACATACCCTCCCCCATTTTCAACATCTTCTACCAGAGTGGTACATTTGTTACAACTGATGTGCTGCTCATTTTCTCATTCATTCCAATGTGAACTAAATACCTACTAGGTGTTATTGTGAACAACTGCACATTAGAAAGAAAATACAACTCATCCTTAAAGTTAATAAATACTCCCAGAATCAAACAAAACCTAACCTGAGAGAGAACAGACCACCTGAAACAAAGAAGATCAACTGTCTTTTTCTTTGTGAAGTCGCTCTAACAGCATGTGACATTGATCTGAGGCCTCCAGCCAATCAGAAAATCATCAAAACAAGATGCAATGTTTCCAAATCCCAGCCAAGGCTCATGAAAACTAAGCTCGTGAAAGCAATGCCACAAATGTAATGTTGGGCATACTAAATTTTGACACCTAAAGATGAAAGAGACTGGAATGTTAAAAAGATAAAATATGTTTTCAAAAATTTATTGTTACAAAACAATTTGTTCATGAGGCTCAAATAAAAATAAGAGCAAACCAGTTGCAAAGACAACTCAATATACTGTATACACATCCTGCTAGGATGAAGAGCCTTCTAGTCATTCATTCAACCAATCATCCATCCATCCATCCATCCATCTATTATCCATCTACCTAGCCGGCCATCAAACATCATTGAGTGCCTACTAAATGTTGGGCACTCTGCTGAACAGTATACAAGATGGATAACGTAGTCTCCACTCTAAAGTTACCTTCAGTTTAGTACTGGAAGTAAAATATAATTACAAGGTAGAAAGAAGTTACATTCTGCTCAAGGATTAGGGAGGGCTTTGTGGAGAAGAGATGCTTGAACTGGGCACTGACACACCTAGAAGATGCAGACATATAGAAATGTGAGGAGAGTGCACTTGTGCGTTCTGAGCATAGGCAGTGGGTTGAATTCTGTAGAGAGGCTAAATAAAATCCAAGTTTCACCTTGGAGTCTAGGATTCTGCTATTAATGCAGCCCACTTATATCATAAACACTGCGATACTTCCTACTTTTAAACTATAAAATTAAGCTAATACTACTCTCCTCCCTGACTGGGATTTTGTGAGGAATTTTATTTATTTATTTACAATGAATAATACAGCCAGAAGAAGATTCTCTTCCTGAATTTTAAATGGTGGAAAAGAATTTTACACATTATAGTCTCATTCCTAGTCTCTCCTTAATAAATTTTGTATGAGCCATAGTACTTTCTCTAGCCAATATGATGAATAAATAAGATAATTCCTTAAAGTATCATAAAATTCTTTGGCCTCCTCATCTGTGTCCTAACCTTATTGAGTTAACAACAGATATGAGACACAGCAACTACCTGGGAGATGAAACAGGAAGACAGAAAACACACTCAGGTGAATTCGTTTGCTGCCACCAAAAATATAAGTTAATTATTAACGTAAAAAGTAATTCTCAGAAACTGGAAGGGGTGTTTTATGGATTTAGTTTACCTCACACAGAGGAGGGAACTGAGACTGGAAGAGAGGCAGTGATCTGCCCAAGATTGCCCAGCCAATTAATGGCAGACTTGGGGCTTTCATTTCTGGTCCAGCGTCTTTTTCTGTCTTTCTCTTTTCCTTTTTTCATTCTCTTTCTCTTTCTTCCTTTCTTTTCTTTCCTTTCCTCTTTTTTTTTGTTTTTCCAGACAGGGTCTCACTCTGTCACCCAGGATAGAATGCAGTGACACAATCACAGCTGCAGGCTCGACTCCCCTAGGCTCAAGTGATCCACCTCAGCCTGCCGTATAGCTAGGACTACAGGTGTGCACCACCAAGACCAACTAATTTTTCTATTTTTTGTAGAGACGGGGTGTCACTATGTTACTCAGGCTGGTCTTGAACTCCTGGGCTCAAGCAATCCTCTCACTCCAGCCTCTCAAAGTTTTCTTATTAAAGGCATAAGCCACCACGCCCAGCCCAATTTTTTTTTTTTTTTTTTTTGAGACAAAGTCTCACTCTTGTCCCCCAGGAGTACAATGGCGCAATCTCAGCTCACTGCAACCTCCGCCTCCTGGGTTCAAGCGATTCTCTTGCCTCAGCCTCCCAAACAGCTGGGATTACAGGTGCCTGCCACCACACCTTGCTAACTTTTGCATTTTTAGTACAGACAGGGTTTCACCATGTTGGCCAGGCTGGTTTTGAACTCCTGATCTCAGGTGATCTGCCTGCCTCAGCCTCCCAAAGTGCTGGGATTACAGGCATGAGCCACTGCGCTCAGCCCAGTTTTTTTCTTAATGGCCAAATGATATTCTTATGCCTAGAATCCTTTTGTGGTTCAAAAGCATGATGTCTGGGTTTTCATGCTATTGTGTAAGATGTGACTCCTTCAACTTAGTTACAACATCGGTACATTGTCTGATGTGAAAAGAAAGAGAATAGAAAAGAAAAAGGAAAAAAGAACTCTTATGCCTAGTAAGAAGTTGGATTTTGGTACAGTAAAAGGCACCTATTAAAAACTGGTATTAATTTTTAGAGTTAATAAGTTTAAAGAATTTAAACTCTGAATAATGAGTACCTTTTATATTTTGGGCTATATCTTTGTAATTCACACATTTTCCAAATCCTATGTTAGTTGTAATTTTATTGAGTGCCCACTATGTGCTTAACAGCTGTAAAAAGAAGAAAGGATTTTAAAAGAAACAGAAGACACATTATTCTATCTTATTTCAGAAAGGTTTTTGCTAGTCTCTGTAGCAGTCAGGGCAAGCAGATTAGTCTTAACTAAATATATATGACAATTATAATATCCAACATAAGTTATACTGTATATAGATAGAAATTTTTATCTATGTATGACAAATTGATAAAACTGCACATTGGATATACTTTAAGTTCTTCTGGAGTAAAGAATGGGAATGTCATCCTGTATAGTAAGGTTAAATCATAACAGGAAATGGATATTTAAGTGACAAAGGATGAGTTAACTCTCTTCCTAGCCAGCCTAACTTCTTCTCTTCCAGACTAACTCCTTATTTAGTGTTTTAGACCACTCCCCTGTGACCTGTTCCTATCAATTATCTCCAGTCTCACTTTTACCTTCTATCTCTTTCCCCACCACCATTACTTTGGTTCATTTCCTTTAGCACAGAAACATTTTTCAAGTCTACTGCATACTTTAAAAACAAGAAAAATCTTTTTTTGACCTTGCATTCCTCCATCTAGATAATAATCCTTTTTCTCCTTCTATTCATGAGAACTCCTCTGAAAATGAATATTCTATTTTCACTGTTTCTTTATATATATAAAGAAATATATATTTAAATATATATATGAAAAGAGAGACAGACGGACAGACAGGTTCTTGCTATGTTGCCCAGGCTGGTTGCAAACTCTCCTGGGCTCAAGCAATCCTCCCACCTTGGCCTCCGGAAGTGCTGGGATTACAGGTGTGAGCCACTACACCCGGCCTATAATTCACTATTTCCGTTTGATCAATTTTCAACCTACCTCAGTCAGGCTTCTCTGTCCCCTCTCTACTGAAACTACTCTAGCCAAAGTCACAGGTGGCTTCCACACTACCAATTCATAACACTTTTCTCTTATTGTTGAATTTCTCAGTTGCATTTGACAGAATTGGACCATTCATTTCTTCCTAAAACTTTTGGTACACGATTTTCTACTGGTCTTCCACAAATTGCTTTCTGATTGCTCCTTTCAGTATGTCAAATTCTCCTTTTCTACTTTTACCCTTAAATATGGGGCTTTCAGGGTTCTGTCCTTGGTATCTATTTCCATGGGCATTCCTTGAGTGATGTCATCTATCTCAGAGCTTCAAGAACCTACAAACATTACTTTAGAATATTTTCATCACTGGTCTTCTTGGATATCTTATTGCCTAACTGGAACATGTTTGCTAACATATTCCACACGATTATATACCTCAGCTGATCCACAACTGAACTCATCTTCCTACCAAAGCTCTACTTCTTGTATATTTGTTAATATCATCTGCCATCTGCTCAACCCAACCAAGCTCAAACTCTTCAAGGGTTAACCAGTCTTCTCTCTTTATCTCACCTCATAATCCATCATCAGGCCCCTACCACTTTACTTTTAATGTATTTCTCTAATCTGTCTCATCCTGTCTATCCCAACCACAGTTGCCTTAGTTTGAGCCTATGTTAATTCTAGGACTTGGCAACTGCAACAATCTACTCTAAAGTGTAACTCTGACCTTACATCTCTCATAAAACTTTTATGTTCCTCAGTGCTAAAAGCAGTATTTCTTGTGTTAAGGTTACTTATGGATGCTTGCAAACATGCATATTCCTGGGTCAATCTGCATTTTTACATATTTTTCAACTTATTCTGATGCAATGTAAAGCTGGAGTACAGGCTGAAGTTTAAGTTTAAATTTCTTACCAAGGCATAAAATGTCTCCCAGGTCTTGGCTCTTGCCTACTTAGTTCTCTAATCTAGCACTTCCCTTTTTCTCCCATCACGTGCTTTATTATCTAGAGTACTGAATTCATCTACACTTATCCAAGTGTCATTGGCTTCCATGGTTTTGCTCTTTCTTCACTTCACCAAGTCTTATGCAACCTATTGAATATTATGCTTTTTTTCTATCAAGCAGGTACTAACTTTTAACTCTTTTTAACCAAAGACGGGGTTTCTTGCTGTGGTATCATAAAATAAAATTTAAAAATCAGGTCTTTTTCCCCAGTTCCTGACACAGAGCTCATAAAACCCTTGGAATTTCCTGAGTGATAAGAGTGATAGAAGCATCTTTGGTTCTAAGGAAGTGACTCTTGGTTGGTCCCTAGATAGCTTTAGGATGGGAGCTAGTCACCACAAACACCAATCCTTGATTAGAAGCTTGGAATTTTCAGCTCCACCATCTAACCAAGGAAGGAGTGGAGATAGAATCAGTTGCAGTAGGAGGTGACTGAACCATGGAGGTGGGTTTTTCCCATGCTGTTCTCCTGATAGTAAGTCTCACGAGATCTGATGGTTTCATAAAGGAGAGTTTCCTGCACATGCTCTCTTGCCTGCCCCCATGTAAGATGTCCCTCTGCTGTTCCTTCTTCTTCCACCATGATTGTGAGACCTCCACAGCCATGTGGAACTGTGAATCCATTAAACCTCTTTCCTTTATAAATTACCCTTGAGTATGTCTTTAGTAGCAAGCAGCGTGAGAACAAACTAATACAGTAAACTGGTACCAGGTATTGGGACACTGCTATAAAGATACCTGAAAATGTGGAAGCGACTTTGGAACTGAGTAACAGACAGAGGTTGGAAGAGTTTGGAGGACCCAAAAGAAGACAGGAAAATGTGGAACTTCCTAGAGACTTGGAGGGCTCATAAGACAGGAAAATGTGGGAAAGTTTGTAACTTCATAAAGACTTGTTGAATGGCTTTGACCAAAATGCTGATAGTGATATGGACAATAAAGTCCAGGCTGAGGTAGTCGCAGATGGAGATGAGGAACTTGGGAACTGGGGCAAAGGTGACTCTTGCTATGTTTTAGCAAAGAAATTGATGGCATTTTGCTTCTGCCCTAAAGGTCTGTGGAACTTTGAACTTGAGAGAGATGATTCAGGGTATCTGGTGGAACAAATTTCTAGGTGGCAAAGTGTTTAAGAAGAAGCAGAGCACAAAAGTTTAGAAAATTTGCAGCTTGATGATGATGTAATAGAAAATAACCCATTTTGGGGGGAGAAATTCAAGCCTGCTGCAGAAAGTTGCATAAGTAACAAGGAGCTGAATGTTAATCACCAATTATAGCACTCCTTTGACCTCTATTACACAGTTCTGAAGACCCTTTACCAAGAGTATATAGTATCTTTAAGTGCTAAAGCTGGACAGGACCTTAGAGATTAAAGATTTTTTTTTTTCTCAGATTAGAAAAACAGACTAGAGAGATGAAAAGATTGACCAGAGCCAGAGTAAAGTGGTAGCAAAGCCAAATGAATGGCTCTCCTTTCCTGCCAATGTAATTTCTTCAACATCATGCAGCGTATGCTACTTTGGGGCCACCTATTTTACTTAATAATGTCCCTATGGAGGATATTTTGTTAACAATACCTGGGATCGGCCAGGCACGATGACTCATGCCTGTAATTCCAGCACTTTGGGAGGCCGAGGCAGGTGGATCACGAGGTCAGGAGTTCAAGACCAGCCTGGCCAAGATGTTGAAACTCTTGTCTCTGCTAAAAACACAAAAAAATTAGCCAGGAATGGTGGCAAGTGCCTGTAATCTCAGCTACTCGGGAGGCTGAGGCAGGAGCATCTCTTGAACTCAAGGGGCGGAGGTTGCAGTGAGCCATGATCGCACCACTGCAATCCAGTCTGGGTGACAGAGTGAGACTCTGTCTCAAAAAAAAAAAATACCTGGGATCAGCAATTAATTAGTGTTATAAAAGCAAGCTATTAGCATAAAACACAATAAAAAAAACTTGGAGCAGGCATGGAAATTTTTGTACATCTTAGATATTGTAATTATAAAATTATTTCATGATTAATAGAGGATAAACTTGAGCTAAATCTCAAGAATAAACAAATCAAAACAGAGTACTTTAGGTGTATTTCCTAGGTCCTATTTCCTAGACCCACCAAAAATAACATGGAATTCAAAACTGGTGTTTAAGACAAAAAAGAATAGGACAGGCCAGTCTTTGGTATGTGCTGTTAAGACAATGGGCTCTGAAGTTGGATTGCCTGGGTTCTAATCTGTCCTACCCCTTCTCTGTGCCTCAATTTCCTCATCTGTAAAATAAGGATGGTAATAGTATATATCTTCAGAGGGTAGTTGTCAGGACTGAATCAGATCATATCGGTAAAGAGCTCAGAACAGTGCCTGGTATAGAGTAAGCCAATGTTGGTTGTTCTTATCTTTTTCTCTTTGAAGAGAAGAAACCTCTGGTCATCATAGCACAGGAAATACACATACTTTTAAATGGTCTTCTGCAGTTCAGGTTAAGGAATGCTATTATTAAATGCTAATTTTAGAAAAGAAATAAGTGCTTTCAGCTTCTTTTGATGTAATTTAATGTAAAGAAAACATTTCCTTATCTTTTATAAAAAATAAGATGACCTTACAGAACACAGTATCATTTTTACAGATTAGTCTTATGTGAAGATCATGAAAGAAACTATGCTGAGGCCAGGTGTGGTGACTCATGACTGCAATCCCAGCATTTTGAGAGGTCAAGACAAGAGGATCACTTAAGCCCAGGAGTTTGAGACCAGACTGGACAATGTAGTGAGACCCCATTTTTACAAAAAAATTTAAAAATTAACCAGGCATAGTTGTTCATGCCTGTAGTCCCAGCTACTCAGGAGGTTGAGGCAGGGGAATTACTTGAGCCCAGGAGGTTGAGGCTGCAGTGAGCCATGATCAATGCCACTGTGTTCCAGCCTTGGGGACACAGTAAGACCCTGTAAGAGAAAAACCATAAAACTGTCAGAAGAGTCTGACCAAGGTGGCTTACGCCTGTAATCTCAGCACTTTGAGAGGCCGAGGCAGGCGGATCATTTGAGGTCAGAAGTTCAAGACTAGCCTGGCCAACATGGTAAAACGCCATCTCTATTAAAATACAAAAATTAGCTGGGCATAGTGACACATGCCTGTAATTCTAGCTACTCAGGAGGCTGAGGCAGAAGAATTGCTTGAACCTGGGAGGCAGAGGTTGCAGTGAGCTGAGAGATCGTACCACTGCACTCCAGCCTGGATGACAAGAGAGAAACTCTGTCTCAAAACAAACAAACATATGAGTAAAGAAGAAGAAAACAGGGGTAAATCTTCATGATGTAGGATTTGCCAAAGAATTCTTAGATATGACAACAAATAAGCATGAACAACAACAAAAAGACAGGTACACTGAACTTCATCAAATTTAAAACTTTTGTGCTTCAAAGGACACCATAAAGAAAGTAAAAAGACAATCCACAGAATGGGATAAATAAAATATTTGCAAATCACATGTCTGACATGGGACTTGTATCTGGAATACATAAAGAACTCTTACAACTCAATAATAAAAAGACCAAAAGCCCAATTTAAAAATGAGCAAAGGCCAGCCTGGGCAACACAGTGAGGCCCCATCTCTATCAAAAAAAAAAAAAAAAAAAAAAAAAATCAGCCAGGTATGAGATCAGGCACCAGTACTGAGGCAGGAGGATGGCTCGAGCCCAGGAGTGTCAGGCTGCAGTGAGCTGTGGTTGTTTCACTACACTCCAGCCTGGGCAACACAGCAAGACCCTCGGTCTCTAAAAAATTCTTAAAATTAAAAAAAATAAGAAATGGGCAAAGGATCTGAATAGATATTTCTCATGTGAGGAAGATATACAAGTGGCCAGTAAGCACATGGAAAGATGTTCAACATCATTAGCCATCAGGTAAATGCAAACCCAAACTGCAATGAGATAATACTTCATATTCACAAGAATGGCTAGAATCAGAAGTCAGGTAACAACAAGTATTGATGAGGATGTGGAGCAATCAGAGCCCTCATACACTGCTGGTGGGAATGTAAAATGGTGCAGCTGCTTTGGAAAACAATCTGGCAGTTCTCCAGATAAACAGAGTTATCATATACTCTAGCAATCCAATTCCTATGCCCAACAGAAATGAAAACATATGTCCATACAGAAATTTGTACACAGATGTGTATAGCATCACTGATAATAGCCAAAAGATGGAAACAACCTAAATGTCATCAGTGGATGAAAGGATAAAACACTATTATTATTTGGCCATAAAAAGGAATGAAGTGCTAACACAGGCTATGGCATAGATAAGCCTTGAAAACATTATGCTAACTGAAAGAAGCCAATCACAAAGACCACATATGATCCCATTCATAGGCAAGTCCAGAATAGGTAATTTGTAGAGATAGAGATTAGTGTTTATTTAGGACTGGGCAGAAGTTTGGGGGAGATAGAGTGGTCATACATAAAGGGGTTTCTTTCTGAGGTGATGATGAAAATATTCAAAAATTGACTGTGGTGATGGGTGCATATATCTGTGAATATACCAAAACCAGTGTTTTCACTGTACAGTATTTGAATTATATTTCACTAAAGCTGTCAAAAGATAAGAAGTCTAAAAAAATCTTTAAAAGATCATCTTGTGAGAAGCACCTGGACATATACTCCTCTGATATAGGTTCTAACTATGGACACTTTCGCTATGGTCAGTGTAAGGACTAGCCTGGCTCAGGCCTAATCATAGGCTGGAATCCCTGCACCAGTACTTTTCATATGTTAGTGCTTACCAGAATCACCCAAGAGCCTGTTAAAAACATACAATCCTAACTATATCAAGAGAAATTGAGTGGGACAGAGATGAAACCCATATATCTGCTCTGCTTAAGTTCCCACATCAATCTAGTACAGGTGGTTAGCAACCACATTTAAGACAAATATTTCTCTGCACTGTTATCTAGACAAAACCAATCAGATTTAGCCTTTACTTCTAAATAAATTCTTTTTTTTAAAAGCAATGAAAGAATGAAACAACAAAAGCACAGATTTATTGAAATGAAAGTACACTCCACAGAGTGAAAGCAGGCTTGAGTAAGCAGCTCAGGAGCCCTAAATAAATTCTAAATTCTAAAATGTTGAACATTATGTCCTAGTAATAAAAAAAGAAAACAAAATAGCCTTCAAACTTTTGACTTGTGAAGAGCAGACCAAAGGTAACTGCAGAATTTCCAGACTTCTCATTTGACCAAAAGGGCTATTCAATTATAGACAAAAGAAATATAATTAGCTAAAATTATAGAGCAGAACTGCATCATTATATAGTGACCCACTATAAATCAAAAGGTCTCCAAACAGACCATACCATGAATACCTGGTACCACTAAGAATAGTTAATCTTGCACAATTTTATGGTTATAATTCAGAATCTTATGTTCTGACCAACCCATTAACTTTCTAGATTCTAGTTAAAACCCATCTTCAAACTGAAGAGATTTTGTATGAACAATATATAGCTGAAGATATCTACCACTAAGAAGCTTTATAAAATTAGGAAAATGGCTTTTAGAATTTAAAAAAGTACACAAACGAAGTAACGGCAAACTTTTTTTTTTTTTTTTTAAAGAGATAAGGTCTTGTTCTGTTGCCCAAGTTGGCCTTGACCTCCTTGGGCTCAAACAATCCTCCTGCCTTAGTCTCCCAAGTAGCTGGGGACTACAGACCTACAGAATGTGCCACAGCACCCAGCTAATAGCAGACATTTTAAATAGTAAATAGATATAAATTTAAAACATCTAAAAGTTTCCAAAGCAGCCCCTACCCCCACCTCACCTATAAAAGGAATTCTAAGTACAGAAAAGATACCCCAAAGTTTGTAAACTGCTTCCCTGGTGTGGATGAGGGTGGTGTTTTTAGACTTTCAGGTTATTTACTCTTAATTCTTGAAAAGTCTGGTTTTCTAGTTGGAAACAGATATGAAGCAGTAAAGTAAAAGTAAAAGTAAAGAGCTGCTAGAGGAAGGCACAATGGCAGTACAGAATGTGAACAGCCACCACTGTGAAAATGAAGAGGTAGCTTCAGTAAAGCTATACAAAGTAGATCCAAGTTGGTCTGAAGTTTGTGGGTCACTGTTAAGCTTATTAACATTGTCTCCCCCAATGACCATGACTGGCTAGCTTAAAAAATTTTTTGTAAATTAAAATAAAATAAAAAGTAGACCTAAACACAAAAACAAAAAACATAACAATTCTACTAGGAAAAGAAGTTCCTAAGGGCATTTCTGTACTAGAACTCAGTGTAATACTATTCAACCTTTCAAATCTCTCTGCCCTCTGGAACCTCTCTCCTCCCATTTTCTCCACAGTCTTGCTCCATGAATCACTCCCTCTTCCCATACCCTTTTCTTTCTTAATGATCCCTTCCCCTCAGCAGAAAAATATTCTCAAGTATCTTCCAAATAACCCAAAACAGCCCTTCTCTCACCCTAAGTTTCCCTCTAGCTACTTCTTTCCTTCTGAGACAAGTTTTTAAAAGAAGTCTCTACTTGCTACCTTCCTTTCCTCACCATTCATTTACCTTCTAACCTGCTGCTACTGGTCTTCTGACCACCCACTCCACTAAAGCTGATCTTACAAAAGTCATTAATATCCTTCTAATTGCCAAAGTCAGTGGACTTTCTACTCTTCCTTCTCTTGACCGTCCCAATACATCTGACCCAACAGTGCACACTTCCTTCCTGAAACTTCCCCTTTGCTTAGAGTCTGTGATGCTACACTCACCTGAATTTCATCCCAACTAGAGTATCTAGTCCTGGAATGTCAATGTCAATGGAATTTAGGCCAAAAAATGGGTGGGGGAGAATTGCTGTACTCTGAATGCATCCCCCTAAAATTCATATGCTGAAACTTAATCACCAAGATGACAGTATTAAGAGGTGGGGCCTTCAAGAAGTGATTAAGTCAGAGGCCAGAGCCCTCATGAATGGAATTAATGGCCTTATACAAGAAGTGCCAGATAGCCAGGTATGGTGGCTCACTCCTGTAATCCCAGCACTTTGGAAGGCCAAGGCAGGCGGATCAACTGAGGTTGGCAGTTTGAGACCCAGACTGACCAACATGGAGAAACCCCATCTCTACTAAAAATACAAAATTAGCCAGGCACATGCCTGTAATCCCAACTACTCAGGAGGCTGAGGCAGGAGAATCTCTTGAACCTGGGAGGCGGAGGTTGCAGTGAGCCAAGACTGTGCCACTGCACTCCAGCCTGGGCAATGAGAGTGAAACTCCATCTCAAAAAAAAAAAAAAAGGAAGTGCCAGACAACTGTTCATCCTTTTTTCCCTTTTGCTATTTGAGGACACCTCATTTGTTCCTTCTGCTACATGAGGATGTAACAAGAAGGCTTTCACCAGACACCAAATCTGCTGGCACCTTGTCTTGGACTTCCCAGCCTCCAGAACTGTGAGAAATAAATTTCTATTATTTCTAAATTATCCATTCTGTGGTATTTTGTTATAGCAGAAATGAGAATGTGACAAGAGTTCATGATCAAATAGTTTTGGGAAATGTGGTATTAAAGTTAAGTATTTTTCTTTACTACAGATTTTCTCAGATCTTCAATATACTGAGGTGTATTGTGACTCTACAAGATGGGGTTCACAGAACCCTTCCATTCCTTTTAAAGAACTATCTTGCATGACAAATTGAGTTGGGAAACACATTTTGAGTTAACATTGTTCTTGATGTTCTTTTTCAGTCTTATTTTGCAGCATTTTCCTTCATTAGCCTCCCAAATGTCCCATTCCCCAAAAGTCCATCTTTAGCCCTCTCCCATTTCACACCTTAGCCACCTTTTAGTTCTCCATTTGTCTCATGCTACATTCTCCATAAGTGATCTCATTCATATCCTCATGGCTTCAATACAGCTTTAGAGTCTACAAGTGACTCTGTTACTTACTGTGTAACCTTGGATCTTGGCTTCTTAATCTATAAAATGAGAATAATAATAATTCATAAGTACTAAATGACATATATAAAGTTTCTGCCACAGTACCTGATGTATTTAAGCAAAGGCTCAATAAATGGTCACTATCATTTTTTTCTTTCTCCAGCCTCGATCTCCTTGCTGAGTAACACACGTATCTATTCATCTTGGGACTTTCCTTTGCTTGTTTTATATAGAGTCATCTCTTGGTATCCACAGGGGATTGATTCCAGGACCCCTACAGATACCAAAATCCACAGATGCCCAAGTCCCTGTTATAACATGGCATACTGTTTGCATATAAGCTATGTGCATACTCCCATACACTTTAAATCATCTTTAGATTACTTACAATACCTACTAATTGCTGCTATACTATATATATATTTTTTTGAGATGGAGTTTCGATCTTGTTGCCCAGACTGGAGTGCAATGGCATGATCATGGCTCACGGCAACCTCTGCCTCCCAGGTTCAAGCGATTCTCCTGCTTCAGACTCCCAAGAAGCTGGGATTACAGGCATACACCACCATGCCCGGCTAATTTTGCATTTTTAATAGAGACAGGGTTTCTCCATGTTGGTCAGGCTGGTATCGAATTCTCAACCTCAGGTGATCCGCCTGCCTCGGCCTCCCAAAGTGCTGGGATTACAGGTGTGAGCCACCGTGCCCGTTCACTATTTTTTATTTGTATTATTTTTTATTGGGGTTTTCCCAGATATTTTCAATCCAGAGTTGGTTGAATCTGCAGATGCAGAACTTCCAGATATAAAGGTGATTATTTTCCTCAAACTCAAGATGTTCACCACCCACTCCCACCACTTAAACTGGTCCCAGTATTCTTTATCTCAGGGTATGGAACCACACTATCCACCCAGATGCCTAAATCCAGAACTCTGAAGCCATATTCTAGACCCTTCCTTTTCAATTACCATCCTTCCCACTTCCCCCAATTAAGCAACTAAGTACATCTAGCTCTGCTCCCCACCTCCCCACCCCGCACCCTCCAATACAGCTTCAGATGTGCAAATCTGGTCATACTTAAATTCTTCAATATTCCTCATGGTTTTCAAGACAAAATTCAAACTGGTATCACATAAGGCTCTTTGTGATCTAGCCTCTTTAGTCTCATCTCCTATAATGCCCCTACTCTGACATACACTCTCCACTCCAACCACAAAAAAATCATATGTATTTCTACAAATGGCCAAACTGTCATGTTTTTGTACATTCTATTCTTCTATCTATATGGTCCATTTAACCCCACTCCCATCCACTTTATTGTTGGCTAGTTCCCACTGGTCTTTTTCATGAGTTTAATTACATGATATTCTAATCCTATCCTTTAAATTTTCTACGTATCATATGTAAAATGCACCCTATACATTTAAATATTCATCTTCAACCTATTTAATATTACAAAATACAAGCAATTCATCCACTATGCTTAGGTAAAATTATAAACTCCAGAACTGTCTTATTTTAGTAAGGAATAATTCTATAATTAAATGAGATTAACAGCAATTCACTGACATCTATTTATTACCTATTTATCATATTCCAGACACTAAAGTGGTTACAAAAATGAACAAGAAAGGTTCCTGACCTCAATCTAATGGGATAGGGTGACAAAAATACTAATATAATGCTATAAAGATACATATGTATGTGTATATATTTATTTATATAATTTCTTTTTTTTTTTTTTTTTAAGATGGGGTTTCACCATGATGGCCAGGCTGGTCTTGAACTCCTAACCTCAGGTGATACACCCACCTCAGCCTCCCAAAGTGCTAGGATTACAGGCGTGAGCCACGGTGCCCGGCCATATTTATTTAATTTCAATGAGAACAAAGAGGAATAAATAATTCACGTATGTTAAGTAGTTACAAAAGAATTAGAACAAACTCTAAATAAAATGTTTTCTCCCTCAGTAAGATGACATTTTTTACTTAGAATTAGATTAGGTTAAAACTCAATCAATATTAAGATAAGTTTCTGTTTCTAAACAAAGTGACAAGTTTTTATATTTCTCTGTTGCAAAGCCTCACAGTATAACAGGATGTAGGCATGCTTTTAAGTAAAAATTCTAAGTAGTCAAAAAGGCAAACATTAGAATTTTCAGGAAAATCCAGCAATATATGCTCATGAATACACTATGGGTTTGGTGACTATAACCATTCCAATTCACAGATGTTCTTTGACCTCTGATTAACAAGAAATGGTTCTTCCTCTAAACTGCTATACAAGAGAGAAATGAACTTTAATCTTACTAATATGTCTCAATGTGTTGAGGTCCCTCCCTCCCTCCCTCTCTCTCTTCCTTCCTTGTTAAGAGACAGTGTCTTGCCGTGTCACCTAGGCTGGAATGCAATAGCATGTGATCATAGCTCAATGCAGCCTCAAACTCCTGGGCTCAAGTGTTCCTCCCACCTCAGCCTCCCAAGTAGCTAAGACTATAGGCACATGCCACCATGCTTGGTTAATTTTTAATTTTTTTTTTGTAGAGACAGAGTCTCCTATCAGTGGCGTGAGCCACTGCACCCAGCTGGGCTCTTTTTTTTTTATAGCAGCTTGGCCTATTCCTTAACCAACAAGGCAGAAATGGCAATGAATATACACTACTTTCTGAAATACATGAAACTTAAAAATTAATTTCCAAAATTCACATTTAATATGCTGTAAGGTCTCTGCTCAGTTGCAAAGTAAAATACAAACTCATACAGATGCATAAAAGTAGCCTTTGTTATGAGTGTGTCACAACTACTTTAAAACAGCAACCCCTGTGAATGTGTGCCTTAGATTGTTTTCTAGAATCCCCATGTTTTCTAGACTCCCCATCCCTATGGTAGCTATCTTCCCAGTCTGCCCATCCTAGTTAACACTTGTTTTACAGCAAAATGATCACTAGCGCTCCTTTTACTCCATTATTATCCTGGTTTGAATAGCAAATTATGAGTTCACCCTATCTATCATCTACTTTCTGTTGCCCTTAAAAAAATCCTCAATAATTTGTCTTTTCATTCTGGAGGTCTGTTTCTATCATTTAACATCTTTAATACCTTTAGAAAAAGAAGTTATCTAGTTTTACCTACTCAGTCTCTGAAAGCAATCAGCTCAACGTATTCTTCAATTTTACTGTTAATACCTCTTCCCCCTCACCCCCATATTTGTGTGAAAGGACACCCTTGCCTTCTTTAGTCCAGATTTTTTTTTTTAAAGGAGATTATAGAGGCATCTAGGAGAAGTAGGAAAAAATGAACAAAATCTATATTAATTTTCCATGGTGAATACTTTCTGAGAATATCTAAAGGTAAAAATAGAGAACTCAATTTAAGTCTATAAAATACACTGTCTGGATGCGGTGGCTCACGCCTGTAATACCAATACTTTGAGAAGCTGAGGTGGTTGGATCACTTGAGATCAGGAGTTCAAGACCAACCTGGCCAACATAGTGAAACCCCATCTCTACTAAAAATACAAAAATTAGCCAGGCATGGTGGCAGGCACCCGTAGTCCCAGCTACTCAGGAGGCTGAGGCAGGAGAATTACTTGAGTCCAGGGAGTAGAGGCTGTAGTGAGCCAAGATGGTGCCACTGCATTCCAGCCTGGGCTGGAGTCCATCTCAAAAATATATATAAATATATATATGTACATATAGGTATAATAAAATTAAAAATAAATAAGCTAATAAATATTTCTTTTTTAGCCAACACACAGGATATATATTTTTAAATGTGTTCTCTTCAAATAGTCATCTTGAGAAGTTCTATGATACCCCACAACTTATAGTATTTTCAGAATATCTGCTTGGAAATCGTGTTTAAGCCAGTTCACAATTTACAAAAAAAAAAAAGTTATTTCACTAACTTATAGACAAGCCTATTTTTACTGCCTTTCCTTTACTAAAATTATTAATTTTGTGAATGATTCTCCATGGCTGAGAGCCCCTTCTCTGTTCTACATCTCCCTGATAAATCCTTCAGACTTTTGATGTGCCATCTGCACCACTGTTATGTATCAACCATTCCCCCACAGCTCTGAAAGCAGAAACTGATTATTTCATTCTTTTTTCCTTAGGGGCTGAAACATAAAAGACACTCAATCAAGATGTTTGGGATTGATTAATTAATATACAGTGAATATGGATACAAATTATTTTTGGCTATTTTCAAAAATCAAATTCACCTTCAAAGAAAGATTTGCTACCCTTGGAAATATTTAAAAGAACTGAAGGCAATGTTAGAAAAAGGAGCTCCAAAGATGCTAAACAAATGTTGCATCATTTGCATAAATACATGGTCAAACATACACCCTCCTGAGACTGAACCAGGAAGAAACTGAATCACTGAATAGACCAATAATGAGTTCTGAAATTGAGGCAGTAATAAATAGCCTAACAACCAAAAAAAGCTCAGGACCAGATGGATTCACAGCTGAATTCTACCAGAGGTACAAAGAAGAGCCGATACTATTCCTACTGAAACCATTATAAAATACTGAAACAGAAGGACTCCTCCCTAACTCATTCTATGAGGCCAGCATCATCCTGATACCTAAACCTTGCAGAGATATAACAAAAAAAAGAAAACTTCAGGCCAATATCCTTGATGAACATTGATGCAAAAATCCTCAATAAAATGCTGGCAAACCAAATCCAGTAGCACAATTACAAAGCTTATCCACCATGATCAAGTTGGTTTCATCCCTGGGATGCAAGGTTGGTTCAACATACGCAAATCAGTAAGTGTGACTCATCATATAAACAGAATTAAAGATAAAAACCATATGATTTTCTCAATGGATGAAGAAAAGTCTTGTGACAAAATTCAAAATTCCTTCATGTTAAAAATTCTCAATAAACTAGGTATTGAAGGAACATACCTCAGAATAGTAAGAGTCATATATGACAACCCCATAGCCAATATCATACTGAATGGACAAAAGCTGGAAGCATTCCCTTTGAAAACCAGCACAAGACAAGAATGCCTTCTCTCACCACTCCTTTTCAACATAGTATTGGAAGTTCTAGTCAGGGTAATCAGGCAAGAGAAAGAAATAATGGGTATTCAAATAAGAAAACAGGAAGTCAAATTACTTTTTTTTTTTTTTTTTGAGATGTAGTCTTGCTCTGTCGCCCAGGCTACAGTGCAGTGGCATGATCTCAGCTCACTGCAACCGCCATCTCCCAGGTTCAAGTGATTCTCCTGCCTTAGCCTCCCAAGTAGCTGGGATTACACGTGCCCGCCACCACACCCAGCTAATTTTTATATTTTTATTAGAGACAGGGTTTCACCATTGTGGACAGGCTGGTCTCAAACTCCTGACCTCATGATCTACCTACCTCGGCCTCCCAAAGTGCTGGGATTACAGCCATGAGTCACCATACCCAGCCCAAATTACTTTTGTTTACAGATGACATGATTGTATGTCTAGAAAACCCCACTGTCTCAGCCCAAAAGCTTCTTAAGCTGATAAGCAACTTCAGCAAGGTCTCAGGATACAAAATCAATCTGCAAAAATCACTGGCATTCCTATATACCAACAACAAGCAAGCAGGGCCAAATCATGAATGAACTCCCATTCACAATTGCTACAAAAAGAATAAAATACCTAGAAATACAGCTAACAAGGGAAGTGAAGGACCTCTTCAAAGAGAACTACAAACTACTGCTCAAATAAATCAGAGAGGATACAAACAAATGGAAAAATATTCCATGCTGATAGATAGGAAGAATCAATATCATTAAAATGACCATACATCCTGAAGTACTTTATAGATTCAATGCTACTCCCACTAAACTATCATTTACATTCTTCACAAAATTAGGAAATACTATTTTAAAATTTATGTGGAGCCAAAAAAGAGCTTGAATAGTCAAGACAATCCTAAGCAAAAAGAACAAAGCTGAGGCATTATGCTACCCAACTTCAAACTATACTACAGGGCTAGCATAACCAAAAGAGCACAACACTGGTACAAGAAGAGACACATAGACCAATGGAACAGAATAGAGAACTCAGAAATAAGAACACACACCTATAGTTGATGGTGGCAGCTGCACCAGTTGGCCTGACATCACTTGTGCAGCGGGGAGGTGTGGCTGGGGCTGTATACTCCAAGGAGCAGGCAGGAACCCTGCCCTCCTGGGTGGGGCTGCAGCCATCCAAGTAGAGCCTCCTTGTGCTCTTGGGGAGCTGGGAGCAGGCAGTAGCCACACCACACCAACCGGGATGTGCCTGCTCCTACTGCCTGGCTTCTCCCTGCTGTCTGCAACCCCTCAAATCTCAAAGCAAAGTCTGGCGGAGCCTGAGTGCCATAACAGCAGCAGGAGGCAGACAGAGTCCCAGGTGGAAGGGGGCGGGTCTCTGGTAAGTTCCCTCCTTCAGGCCAAGGAGGGCCTGTAGGCTGGGGGCTGGGCTGCCAGTCCCACAGACCTGAGTGAAAACTGGTACCTTTTCCAGGCCCACCCATGGGCCAATCTGCACCCACTTCCTCCCCTCTGACACCCATAAAAGCCCCAGAGTCAGCCAGAGCTGAGCAGACAACCGAACAGGATGGCCAACTGCAGAGAGGACCTACCCTCTCTGCTGAGAGTTTCAGAGACCTACAGAGACCCCCAAATGACCTACCTGCAAAGAGGAACTACCCTCTCCAGGGCCTCCTCTCTGATGACAGATGAACACTCAATGGATGGCCTGCCTGCCTACAGAGGGGAGCTACCCACTACGGGTCTCCTCTAAGTGGTTCTAACACTAAATAAAGCTCCTCTTCATCTTCTTCACCCTTCATTTGTCTGCATACCTCATTCTACCTCATTCTTCCTGGATGTAGGACAAGAACTCAGGCAAAGGCAACACTGGCCACAGAGGTTTCCAAAAATTGAAACCCCAAAGATCCCGTAACACAACCATCTGAACTTCGACAAACCTGACAAAAACAAGCAATGAGGAAAGGACTTCCTATTTAATAAATGGTGCTGGAAGAACTGGCTAGTCATATGCAGGAAATTGAAATTGGACCCCTTCCTTACATCACATACACAAATTAACTTAAGATAGATTAAAGACTTAAATATAAAACCCAAAACTATAAACACCCTAGAAGAAAATCTAGGCAGTAACATTCAGGATATAGATATGGGCAAAGATTTCATGACGAAAACACCAAAAGCAAGTGCAACCCAAACAAAAACTAATGAATGAGATCTAACTAAAGAGCTTCTGTACACCAAAATAAACTATAATCAGAGTGAACAGACAACCTATACAATTGGAGAAAATTTTTGCAATCTATGTATCTGATTAATATAACTGTAGTTAATATCCAGAGTCTACAAGAAATTTAAACAAATTTAAAAGAAAAAAAAAACGATTTAAAAAGTGGGCAAAGGACATAAACAGACAATTCTCAAAAGATGACATATATGTGGCCAACAAACATATGAAAAAAAGCTCAACATCACTGATTATTAAAGAAATGCAAATCAAAACCACAATGAGACACTATTGCATGCCAGTCAGAATGGCTATTATTAAAAAGTCAAAAAAAAGATGCTGGTGAGGTTGTAGAGAAAAAGGAACGTTTTTACACTGTTGGTGGGAGTACAAATTAGTTCAACCACTGTGGAAGAGAGTGTGGCAATTCCTCAAAGACCTAGAGGCAGAAATAAAATTTGAAATAAAATTTATAATAAATAAAATTTAAAATAAATAAAATTTAACCCAGCAATCCCATTACTGGGTACATACCCAGAAGAATATGTCATTCTATTATAAAGACACATGGACATGTATGTTGACTGCAGCACTATTCACCGTAGCAAAGACATGGAATCCATCTAAACGCCCATCAATGATTGCACAGATAAAGAAAATGTGGTACATACATACAATGGAATACTATGCAGTCATAAAAAGGAATGAGATCATGTCTTTTGCAGGGACATGGATGGAACTGGAAGCCATTATCTTCATCAAACTCACACAGGAACAGAAAACAAAATACTGCATGTTCTCACTTATAAATGGGAGCTGAGTGATGACAACACATGGATACATAGTGGGGAACAACACACACTGGGACCTGTCAGGGGTAGGGTGTGGGGAGGGAGAGCATCAGGAAGAATAGCTAATGTATGCTGGGCTTAATACCTAGGTGATGGGATGATCTGTGTGGCAAACCACCATGGTATATGTTTATCTACGTAAAAAACCTGCACATTCCTGCACATGTACCCCTGAACTTAAAAGTTGAAGAAAAAGAGAAAAAAAATACATTGTCTATTTTCCTTAGGGACTAGAGAGCAGTCTTTCAAATATATAAGTTCTGTTATGTTTGTTAAAAGAACTGGTCTTATTGCCTTATAGCCTAGAGCTCTTAACTAACATCTTCCAAATAAAGAAAAAAACTCAGTCCAGAGCCAAACTGGCTACCCTTCATCAATATCTGGCCTTAAAAGTGTTCTTACCTTATGGATTCTCGAATTCTTCTCTCCAAGATAAAACTGCCAATCAATCAGTATCAAAACCCTTTTTTTCTTTAGACAAAATCCTTTTTTTTTTTAGACAAACAATATTTCCAGGTATCATGACAATATCTGTATAGCTATAAAAATGCCAAAATCAAGTTTCCATGAGACCTAGTTCTATAACCACAGTAAGATTAAAAATAAATAAATAAATAAGGCTCAGTAGCTGAACTTAATTAACTTTAAATGAATAAATCATCCAATCACAGATGAATGAGTCTCAAGGGGCAGTAGGAGAAGAAAAATAATCACAGGTAAGGGAGACTGCTTGATATTTAAAGACTTTTAAAAGTATAAGCTAATTATAACTCAGATGTTATAAAATGTCATACCTTAAATTCCCATGATCACATAGTAGTGAAATTTAGCTGTTCTTAGTTTTAAGACTGTCATAGAACCAGGTTGTACACACAGATTCTTAGGAATTCCCAAATATAAGAGTTACGTTCTATGAGAAAGTTACCAGTATCTGTTATTTCCAGTGCTCACACCGAGCAAAAAAAAAAAAACCCACCCCATTACTAACCTACCACATCACTACAAGAGTCACCTTAAAACAAGATTTTCCTCCTTTGTTTAAAAACAAGGCAGTCTCATACCAAGCAACAGGTGATAAGGTATAAGTTTAGACGACTTTACTTTCAGTAGAAAACACCTGACAGCACTTGAACAAAAGCATATTACTGTTCTTAAAGTTTTATTCTAACACTGTTGTTTTTGTTATTGTTGTTATTATTACTATTTTTAGAAATGGGGTCTTGCTCTGTCACTTAGGCTGGAGTGCACTGGCATGATCATGGCTAACTGCTGCCTCAACCTCTTGGACTCAAGTGATCCTCCTGCTTCAGCCTCCCCAGTAGCTGAGACTACAGGTGTGTGCCACCACAACTGGCTAATTTTCTTTATTTTTTGTAGAGACAAAGTCTTGCTGTGTGTTGCCCAGGCTGGTTTCAAACCTCCTGGCCTGAAGTGATCCTCCCACCTTGGCCTTCCAAAGTGCTGGGATTACGGGCTTGAGCCACTACGCCCAGCTCACTGTTACTCTTACTTTTAAATATACGATCCTTAAGAAAAATGTTCAAAGGGTGTACCCCTGCCCATTGTAACCTGTAAAACAAACATTTCCTTTAAGAAAAGGAAGACCCTATTTGTCTTCCTGTGTGGCAATGCTGGAGACATCTAGGCAATATTTATGCCTTACTCTACATATGATTCACTATACCTGAGCACCACAATCCAACCGAAGCAACTGAATTCCCAAAATAACAAACACATGTTATTCAGAAAGTGTACAAAGATTATATCATTATATGCATAATAAATATTTTTTGTCAATACCATAAGATTTTGTTAGACATATGTGTCAACACTGTAAAACAGATCATTTGTAACTGTTTATGGTTGCATAAGCTTTGGATGAAAATGGTTAACATGCTTGATGAAAGACTCCCAGATGAATTTTATCTTAAAGGTGTTCTGATATCTTGCATTCTATTTTTTTTTTTTTTTTTTTTTTTTGAGACGGAGTTTCGCTTGTTGCCCAGGCTGGAGTGCAATGGTGCATTCTTAGCTCACCACAACCTCCACCTTCTGGGTTCAAGCGATTCTCCTGCCTCAGTCTCCCAAGTAGCTGGGATTACAGGCATGTGCCACCACGTCCAGCTAATTTTTTGTATTTTTAGTAGAGATAGGGTTTCACCATGTTGGCCAGGATGGTCTCTTGACCTCGTGATTCACCTGCCTCGGCCTCCCAAAGTGCCGGGATTACAGGCCTAAGCCACCGCGCCTAGATATCTTGCATTCTACTTAATATCACTTTGTCTTTTGAAATCTTTACATCATCAGTTTAAAAGAAAACATTTTTTTGCCTTTGAAATCAAAATATTCATTCGTGTGAATGATATACTTCACAATTCAAACTGAAAAAATATAATAAAATTTGGATATTGTTTGGAATTGTGTTAATTTTGGCCCATAAATTTGGAAGCAGTTATGTTAGCATATTCCCTTGAAATACAATTAATAATTCTATATCCTTATTTCTAAAATGGTGACATTATTCCCTTGGCCATATTCATCTTTTACAAATCTTGGCTGATGTGGCAGAAAAAAAATCATCATTGGTCCATGCTGTTGAGCCCTGGACAACCTCCATTTCTTCAACCTCAAAAATCACATGCTGCACCTACGGTAACAGTAACAGTTACCATTTATTCAAGGCTTAAAAGGGCTGGGTTCTATGTTAAACTGGGTATGCACTGGGTAGAAAATAAAAACGTAAGTTATATTTTAGTGCACATGATCTTACCTGCCATTCCACTCAACAAGTGCAGGCAACAAAGTAAACATGAGATGGAAGAAACTGTGTCCCCTCAAACAGTCTCAGTTACAGAGTTGTATGCCCCAAACCATTTATTTTGTTCTTTGTGAGAGATTTAAGAGATTTTTTTAAAGGAATTTCAGATGGAGTCTCATACTGTCACCCAGGTTGGGGTGCAGTGGTGCGATCTCAGTTCACTGCAACCTCCACCTCCTGGGTTCAAGCTATTCTCCTGCCTCAGCCTCCCGAGTAGCTGAGATTACAGGCGTGTGCCACCATGCCCAGCCAATTTTTGTATTTTTAGTAAAGATGGGGTTTTACTATGTTGGCCAGGCTGGTCTCAAACTCCTGACCTTGTGATCTACCCGCCTCGGCCTCCCAAAGTGCTGGGACTACAGGTGTGCGCCACAGTGCCAAGGATAATTTTTACTATATTTGATTTTTTCCCTATATACTCACTTTAGAACCCTAAGGTGTAACTGACTTAACTGTATCACACTTGGCCCTCATAAAGACTATGTGAGGTAGTATACAACTATAAGCCCCATTCTACAGAGAAGGAAACACCAAAAGAGGTTATGCACCTTGCTTGGCAGAGACAGGATTCCAACTTAGGTGGTCTGATTCCAAAACTTCTGCACTTAATTGCTATGCTATATTGCAATGTTATATATCAATTTTCCAGATAAGGAATGGGAGACTCAGAAAGGTTAAGCAAACTTATCCCCCAAAAATACTGCTAACAAGTCTCTATACCAGGACAACTCAAGCTTTCTAATTTCAAGTTCCATGGCAATCTAATAAAATGACTGACAGAAGCTAGGAATCAGTAGTAGAGTACTGAAATGAAAGAAAAATATATTGTTTATATGGTCCACACATTGATTACACACTAGCTAAATCTAGGCCTCAGATATGTTCTGTTTAGCCCTCAAGATACAGTTCTTTAAATCTGCATTAGTTGTTACACAAAGTTTGACAACAGCTATTCCAAACATTCTTCTCCCTTCTATCACTCAATGATTGAAGTGGAAAGCCATACACTTGCTTTCCCAGGCTCTCTTGCAACTAGAGTAGGCCACGTAACCTAGTTCTAGCAGGAGACTTAAAGAGAAATCTACTGGGAATGCGTAGTTGGTTTCTGGGAAAATTTTTTGCTTCCTAATGAATGGTACCACCACTGCTGGCACTGTACCTTTTACCCCTTTCTGCAACAAATATGGATGTACTGCCAGAGCTACAATAGCCATCTTTTATGTGGAAAAAAGCGTAAAGATGGGAATCAAATACACTATTAATGGCAAAACAGAAAGATATAAACAACTTAGATCTTTATGGTATTGCTGAGCTGCTAAGTTAGTCCTGGACTATGTATATCTTCAGATTTCTTGCTAGATAAACCATAAGTATTTCTATGGTTTAAAGTTGGTCTTCTGTTATTTCAATCAATTTCCAGCCAATTTGGTTGCCAACATTTAAAAATCAGAGGATTTCAGGCAGGCAGAGTGGCTCACCTGTAATTCCAGCACTTTGAAGGGCCAAGGTGGGAGAATTGCTTTAAGCCAGGAGTTTGAGACCAGCCTGGACAACATAGTGAGACCCCCATCTCTACAAAAACCAAGAAAAATTAGCTGGGTATGATGGTATACACCTATAGTCCTAACTACGCAGGAGGCTGAGGTGGGAGGATTGCTCAAGCCCAGGAGTTCAAGACTGTAGTGAGCAACAATCTTGTCACTGCACTCCAGCCTGGGTGACAGAGTGAGATCCTATCTCTAAAGTATGTATCACCAAGAAAATAAAAAGATTTCATATAATCTGCATTACTAATGTTTCTCGAGATATAAGAGTTTTCTGGCAACACTGGATCTACACTGAGTCACACTGGCAGCCCCCGAGGATAGAGCTCATAGTCACCTACTTACCACAGATCCTATTTGGCCAGCTTCACTAATGTAGGTCATCTGCCAAATCTTATAGCCACACTTAAATGTATGACCTCCTGTAACTCAATCTAAGTCTCCATCTGAATACCTAGCATTAAAAAAAAATCTCCAATTTCTACTAAAGATGTAGTAAATGGCTTTTACACTAGCAAAAACTCTCCTGAAACTGCCCAAGAGATAAGCTATTCAGACATCTATTCTTGGAGCCAAACTCTGGCAATTATTTAACAGTAAAATGGGCAATTAGAGTAGTCAATTTTCCAGTTATGAAATTCTGTGAAACCCAAGGAAGCAATATTTATGAATAAATCCCAAGATTCCAACAATAATCAAGAGTCCAAGAAACTTTGTGTGTGTGTGTGTGTGTGTGTGTGTGTGTGTGTGTGTGTGTGTGTTTTATATGGAGTTTTACTCTTGTTGCCAAGGCTGGAGTGCAATGGTGTGATCTCGGCTCACCACAACCTCTGCCTCCCGGGTTCAAGTGATTCTCCTGCCTCAGCCTCCCGAGAAGCTGGGATTACAGAGCCACCACACTAGGCTAATTTTGTATTTTTAGTAGAGATGGGGTTTCTCCATGTTGGTCAGGCTGGTCTCAAACTCCTGACCTCAGGTGATCTGCCTGCCTCAGCCTCCCAAAAGTGCTGGTATTACAGGCGTGAGCCACCACTCCCGGCCAGCTTCCTATATTTCTTACATAAAAGTGGCAAGGAAATATAAAACCACGGCATCTAAAATTCCCCAAGCAAGAAAATAAGGTTGTCATTTGGTAGTCTCAGTAGCAAAGTAAGCTTGTACCACCACTGCACAGTCCTAGTGAAGGGTTTAGGATTCTAGTATCCAAAGCTATCAAGTCAGATCTTACAAGTCACAGTTGTGATGATGTTTTGAGACATTTCAAGGAGACTGTCATTTAGGATAGTTAAACCATACAGACTTTCATTACAAGCAATTTCAAGAAATGACACACCTATCTCAACTGCTAAAAGACCATTTCTGGCCAGGTGTGGTGGCTCACACCTGTAATCCCAACACTTTGGGAGTACAAGGCAGGAGAATTGCTTAAGCCCAGGACTTTGAGACCAACCTGGGCAACACAATGAGTCCATGTTTCTACAAAAAAAAAATAAAAATAAAAAAAAGTAGCCAGGTGTGGTGGTACACACCTGTAGTTTCAGCTACTTGGCAGGCTGAGGTGGGAGGATGGCTTGAGCCCAAGGGGTTGAGGTGAGCTATGATTGCACCACTGCATTCCAGCCTGTGTGACAGAGACCCTGACTGAAAAAATAAAAATAAATTTTAAAAAACCCAGACTATTTCTTGTCAGTTCTTCAGACAAATATTAATAATAAAAATGAAGAACCAGTAATTTTAAAAATCACTCAACTGTGCCCAATAAGCATTAAATGAGGACGCAAATGTCCAATGCAAAAGTTCATTGCATCTCTATCTAAAAAGAATTTTAATAGCTTTAATGGTAGCTGTAGATAACCACAAACAACACTTCTCATTATCTTCAAATATACTTCATTACATATGACTTCGTTACCATTACCAAGATGGTCATGCCAATTTCAATCCAAGATGTACTGTATATACGACTTCTCATAAAATAACATATCCGAGAGAAATATATATTTGACACAATTCAGTAAAGAACAAAATATATCACCTATAATAAATATGTATTGGAAGCAGTTATCATAATTTTTTTAAAAATTAGGTACTGTATATAATATTGTACAGAAAGCAAAAAATTAAATCTATTTAACATTAGCAATCACTAGCAGTCACTAAACATTATGCAATAGTAACAGATATTGTACTAAGCATTCATTTAGTTATTTCATGAAAGCCAACAATCCTATAAGATATGTATTAGAATTATCTGTACTTTACAGATAAAGAAACTGAGGCTTAGAAAAGTTAATTTGTACAAAGTCACACACCTAGTAAGTGTTGAATATGGCATAAGAAACTAAAGCCAACTTAACCGCTACAATATAATGCAGCCTATTTCCTAGATAACAAGTACTTAAGACATACAAGCATTGTTAATTTGGCCAGAGTGGGAAACTGTCCTTTTGGGTCTGGATTTGGCAGGGTAGAAAAGCATACTGATGGCCAGTGTATAAAATACTTTATTCTTCAAATTAATATAATCAAGAAAAATTAGCAGCATTGAAAAAGAAACCTCCATTATATCAACTCACTGTCACATTGCCTATGGATCCTGAAGAAATTCTACTCTCTATGTCCGAAATGGTATTTCAGAAAGTCAGTAATAAATCAAGTGTAGCAGGCAAAAAGCAAAATAAGGAAAGATAACTTTTCTAATTTTAAGGGTTTAGAAATAAGAATGCCAGAAGGTATTTTCTCAACTACTGACCCTTTGAAATAGCATTTTGTATATCCAAATAATTTCCAAAGGCAACTGTCTAGTCAGTAATTTTTTCGTTTGACTTTAGAGCCATATGTAATCTAATTCATAGTGAATTAGGAATTTCAAAGTGAAAGGTTTCACTTTGGTTACAGTAGCTATTTTACTATAATAGATATCCCATAATATCATATTGTATACAAATTAAAATTCATTTTTTAGAAAAAAGATTTCACTTTGGAGTCAACACAACTATTGCAGAAAAGTTATTTCTAATTAGAGAATCACTATTACGATCATTTCAGAAATGTGAGCCACAAGTAAAATACAGAATAAAAAAGTACAGGCCAGGTGCAGTGGCTCACTCTTGTAATCCCAGCACTTTGGGAGGCTGAGGCAGGCAGATCACCTGAGGTCAGGAGTTTGAGACCAGCCTGGCCAACACAGTGAAACCCCATCTCTATTAAAAATTAAAAATTAGTCAATGTGGTGGCATGTACCGGTAGTCCCAGCTACTCAGGAGGCTGAAGCAGGAGAATCACTTGAACCCAGGAGGCAGAGGTTGCAGTGAGCTGAGATCACGCCACTGTACTCCAGCCTGGGCAACAGAGTGAGACTCTGTCTCAAAAAAAAAAAAAAAAAAAAAAAGTACAAAATCAAATGGGAGACTTCGGTATATCATTAGAATGAAGAAAGAGTAAAACAAAGAACCTCAACCATAAAATATTCTAAATCACATGTTCAAAATAAGGCAACTTACTTTAAAGAGTAGGCTATACCAGCAGCTTAAATGATACAAAGTCTTATATACAGTAGTAACTTATAAGTGTTTGCCAATGAATTCAATCTAATGAAGTGAGAGAAAAAAATCTATGAAAAAAAAGTATAAGCTGAGATCTGTTAAAACAGTCTTCTTCAAAGTGTCTTGAATTACCTGAAAGGACACCTGGAAACAAACTGAAGACTAATTTGGCGACCAACATCTCTATTTCTAATTTTCAGCAGACTGACATTTTGAATAAGCTCATCAATACAGAGGTCCAAATCAGCTTTTTCTGTGCCTTGAAATATTTTCATTTTTGAGCCATAATTACAATTTTCTATAAGACAATTTCAAGAATATAAGAACACCAGTTGTGGTTTTTTTTTTTTGTTTTTTTTTAGTAGAAATGGAGTCTTGCTAAGTTGCCCAGGCTGGTCTGAACTCCTGGGCTCAAGTGATCCGCCCACTTTGGCCTCCCAAAGTGCCAGGATTACAGGCATGAGCCACCATACCCATCCTCCTGTTTTGTTTTGTTTTTTAATAAAGGTACCTTAATTTTTTAATCCTATAGATTAAAATCACACAAAATGGTGCTTAAATGAAAATGTCCTAAAAATATTTTATTTCTCCTAAAAGCCTAAGATTTAATTTTCAAGATTCTGTATCACACATGTTATGTAAATGTTTAGTAGGCAAGTATGGGAGTAGTTCCTGGATTTTTCAATTGCACCTTGCCTAACCAGATGTCCTTTACAGTCAATATAGTTTCCTTTAAAGTTTAATAAAACATGGAATCAGCATAAAAATGCTCAGTGTTTCAGTTTGTATGGACAGATCAAAGACAAATCAACATATTATGTTCACAGAAAACTTAGTGTGATTTTTTTCAGTACTCAAAGAAGAAATAGGTTTCTATTTTTTGATAGGATTCAATAATAAAAACTGTAATCTAAATGCAACCAAAGCCTGAACCAAAGACCTCTTGTTATATCATATGTGAGTTCATTCACATGTTCTCCTATTGTTGCTTCAGACACTTATAGAAAAAGCACATTCAGTTGCTCTGGAAATGCATCTAAGAGCAGCATTCAATTTCAACTGCCAACTGCTCGTAATAGCTGGATTAGACAGATCATTCTTCTCACCTATTGTTTCCCTTTACAAAGATATATTTAAATCCATGAATACACTCAGTGTCTTTGGATTCTCCATATTAAAAAAAGATATCTGGCAATTTCTATTTTGTCACATGATTTATAGTCTCAATCACTAAAAATACCAACATATTCAGTTCACGATTTGACTATACAAACTAAGGTGACCACTTGGCAACGATCTGTCCTACCATATAAAAAACATTCAACAGATTAATATGCTGCTAAGCATAGCCTATTAAATTGATAAACTCTCAAGGGAAGAAGATTTTTAAAGATTACAGTTGCATTAATCATTCGGTATGCTGCTCCAGGGTGATTACAAAATCAAACACAAAATACTTTGCTGTGGAAATTGGCAACTAAAACAAAGATTTTCTAATTTAAAAAAATGAAGCCATTATGAAGTAACAAAAATTTAAAAAGTGATAAAGAGAAATTAAACTCTGAAATAGGCTATCCATGTGAATTACAGTGTCATAAAGCAAATAACTTCCCCACCAAATTTGTTATAATGAAAAAAGTGCTTATAACCAAATAACAACCTTAAATCACCATTATTATAAAACTGATTAATACTTTGTGAATACATGTTTATTTGGTGCCAGGCATGGCGCTAATGCACTCCCTGGCTTAACACTTACAATATTTTTGTGAAAGAAGTACCATATTGCCCTATTTTATAGGTGGGTAAACCAAAGCATAGAGCAGTTAAGTGACTTTTCTAAGTCTAGTAAATTATAAATTCAGGATTCAAATTTAAGTAGACGGTTTTCCAGACCCTGCACTGCATCATGTTGTTAAAGGTTTATTCTTTTGTTTGTTTGTTTTTTCTTGTTGTTTTGAGACAGAGTCTTGCTCTATCACCCAGGCTGGAGTGCAGTCGTGTGACTCATTGCAACCGTGGCCTCCCAGGCTCAAGCGATTCTCATGCCTCAGTCTCTGGAGTAGCTGGGATTACAGGCATGCACCACCATGCCCAGCTAATGTTACAGGTATTTTTGAAGGCCTAAAGAGAGAAGTAAAAATACTTTTAGGGCTTGTCCCACCCTCCAACCCGGCATAAGGTTTAAGTTAGCATAATTGGCAGATAACATTTTTATTCTAAATTACAATCACTTTATCAAACCCTAAAGAATCAATGAGCTTCCTTAATAGATTAAGATGTGCTACAAGATGCTAACATGTAGTTTATCCTAATACTTGCCTGAGACATGCTAAATATTCTAATTATGAAGAAAGGTTTATCTCAAATTCCTACTGTTTCTATATGTGTCTGATGCAACAATAGGAGAATCACTGCTCTAATCAGCAATCTGCCTGGAGGTGTCTTCTTTAATTTCAATAAATATAATTTCTTACAATTCCTGATCTGTCTGCAGCAGTTAAAAAAAAAAAAAAGGTTTGTCAGCTTGTTTCCCTTTTCTTTAAGTATGGAAAAGTACAGAGATGGGAGAGCAAGAATGGGCGAGGGACAAAGTATTACCCACAAACACCAAATAACAACCCTAAATCACCATCATTGGTGATTTCCAAACTTTCCAAACACAGAAGTTTCAAATCTGGCTCCCATGTCTTAAATAACTGATCTTATAATAATCACTCTGTAGAGAAAAAAAAAAAAAACTGGCTTCTACTTGTAAATGAAACTGAAAGGGATTAATATCTAGAAGGAAAAAATTTATCTCATTTTGCTAGCTGCAAAGGTATTTTGCTCCTCCATCTTTTCCAATTTAGTTTGTTCCGAATTCCCTGACCATTATCCCCTTTAGTACTGATGTCTTCTTCACCTGTACACATTTGGTTTGTGCCTATCCTACCGCTCACCATATGAAGTAATTATACATTCTTTCCCCACTAGACTCGTAAATTTGAAGGCAAAGATAATGCCTTATATCATCCCTCAGTGCTTGAGAAGGCTCTCAACAAACTTCTGCTGAACTGCCTCAGTATTCAGTACTAAGGCAGAAGCAGCAAAAGGACACAAATTGCAATGATTCGAACTATGGCAGGGCAAACATAAAGCTAAATGATTAAAAAATAGAGTAAATCAGGCCAGGTACACATGGCTCATGCCTGTAATCCTGGCAGCACTTTGGGAGGCCGAGGTGGGAGGACTGCTTGAACCCATGAGTTTGAGATCACCCTAGGCAACAAAGTGAGGCCCCATCTCTACAAAAAATAAAAAATTTAGCTGGGCATGATGGTGTGTGCATCTGTGGTCCCAGGTACATAGGAGGCTGAGGCAGAAGAATCCCACTTGAGCCCAGGAGGTTGAGGCTGCAGTGAGCCATGTTTACAACACTTCACTCTAGGCTGGGTGACAGATGGAGATCCTGTCTCAAATAATCAATCAATCAATCAAACAAACAAACAAACAAACAGCACTTTGATTGACACTGAGACGGTAACACCAAGGGTGGGGGGGATTTAGTATGGTAGTTGCTTTCTGACTGTGACAAAGTTCAAATCCCAGCTCTGCCATTTCTAGCTAGGGAATCTAGATACCTCCCTGAGACTCAGTTTCTTCATCCGTAAATTGAAAACAATAACAGTACTACTTCCAATGGTTATTGTGATGCCTATTTAGCGCTGAACCCAGTGTCTACAATCACAAATTTGCAGTCACTTTAAAAAAAAAAGCCAGTTGTATTCAAGGTAAAAGTAAGGGTGCAGATGTTAAAATTCAGAAGAAATTATCTTTACTTCTCCAGCCTTATTTTCTGCACTTTACATGGCATCAGCATTGTACTGCCTGTGGTTCCCAGCATATATCATGCTATTTGTAGTCCTATACCTTAGGTTTATGCTTAAGAATGCTTCTTTTGTTCAGGCGCCGTGGCTCATGACTGTAATCCCAACACTTTGGGAGGCTGAGGCAGGCAGATCACTTGAGGTCAGGAGTTCAAGACCAGCCTGGCCAACATGGCAAAACCCTGTCTCTACTAAAAATATAAAAATTAGCCAGGTGTGGTGGTGCATGCCTGTAATCCCAGCTACTCAGGAGGCTGAGGCAGGAGAATCGCTTGAACCCAGGAGGCAGAGGTTGCAGTGAGCCAAGATTGCACCACTGCACTCCAGCCTGAGTGACAGAGCAAGACTCTCAGAAAAAAAAAGAGAATGCTTCTTTCCCTCCTGCTACTCACCCCCATAACCCTCTGTTTGCTGACCAATTCCCACTCACTCTTCAAGACTCAAGAAGTCCTTGCTGGCCTTCTTCCTCTTTCTCAAGGCATATGTATTTGTGACTACTACACTGTAATCTACTCACCTATTTAATATCAGTCATTCTACTTCTTCTCTAAGCTTCCTGAGGCCAGAGAATAAGTGGCTGCTGGATCCCCAACAGTGGTATAAATTAGTAAGTAAATAAATATGTATCAGACATATAAAGATACTAATTTAAGTTTTTCAGAAAATTGAATCAAACAGTTCCATAAAATCTAAGCTGGAACAGAATATTACCTCTCCCCATCTGTTTCTAAGCACATTCTTTCCCACTCAATAAATGAAGTACTTCCCTCTATCTTTCAGGAAGTCTAGGGAACCCTGGGACCTTCCATTACATTTCATAGCCAAGAGTACCTCACCAGGCTTTCCCTTGACAGGAAAATGAGGGGCACTGTGATCAGCAGCTGTGCTGCTCAGATGGGCAAGACAATGCAGGGCAGTTTATAAACGTATTTAAAAAGAATTCAGTGCTAAGAAACAAAGGAAGGGAATGGATGAGATTACCTACACAAAATAGCACTCATTAAATACTTCTGATTAATAAGATTCTTAGGGTATTACTCATGTATACCCAGCCTCTGGGATATTTTATGTTGGGTAAAGGGGCTCATCAAGAATTACACTTTTTTATTTAAATTGGAAATAGTTTCCCTACTACTAGGTTTACTGAATGGAAAAACTACAGCTAGGTGTTTTTGCTTTTTAAAAATGGATTAACAAATAAATATAAAGCATGGCCATGTGAATGTTTTCAAAAGGCTAGGCACTGCTATAGACAACACTACAGCAGGCATTTAATGGAAAAACAGTAAGTCTTAAGCCATTGAATCCAGGAGTGATATTTAATGGCACTAAATAGGAAGGCAGTACTGCACAGTATCTTTTTCAGCATAAGCATAATCCAGAAACTGCTCCCTCTTACTTAAAGCCAAACGGAAAAGATGAGAAACCTGAAGATACTTTTTGAGTACCAAAGGCCTTCTCTTTCTCTGGACTTCCCAGGTACTTGAGTGAAAATTTTAAACGTAAGCTAGTTTAAAGTTTATTTTCTATGCATGCAATTCAATAAATACTAAGTAATATATGCTAACCTAACTAAATTCCTATGAGACTTGCAATGGAACTTCAATGGAACATACTTCAGCTTATACTTGAATTAAGTATTGGGGAATTTAGTATTTCCCAAGGAGGAGTTCCATGCCATTGGAAAAAAGGAGTGACTGTTTCATAAAATGAACTGGGACAAGCCATTAACTATTTGGAACAAAATAAACATAATCCTTACTTCATATCATGTAGTATAATTAATTTCAGACAATTAAAAGTAAAATATAAAAATAATACCATAAATAGCTTTAAAACATATAGTTCTAAACTTTTTCAATAAGTAGAATATTTCTATACTTACTAAGAAAAATAATGTAAAACAAACCCACACGCAAGACTGGATTGATGGCATTAAAATGTTTTAAATGTTTGTATATACAAATGAATAAAATAAACAAAACAAAATGGCAAATGAAAATTCAGAGGAAAATTTGCAACATAACAGAAAATGGTTAATATTCTTAGTATATAAGAATATACCACAGCCACTGGCCGGGCGCTGTGTAATCCCAGCTCTTAGGGAGGCAGAGGCGGGAGGATAGCTTGAGCCCAGGAGTTCAAGACCTGTCTGGGCAATACAGTGAGACCCTGTTCTCCACAAAAAGGAAAAAAAAACCAAAAAGACAACAACAAAAAAAGAATACTTACACATCAATATGGAAAAAATAAGTAGACATGAAGAAAGCTGGGCAAAGAATATGAACGATTTACAAAACAAGTACTATATAATAAAACACATAATAGCAAATATTTGAAAAAATGTTTAGCCTCTGATTTTTAAAAATGTAAATTAAAACAACAATAAAATACTAGTGATTAAGAGAAGGGGTTCTGAGGTCAGACACCAGACCTATAACCATGACAATTCACTTCACTTATCTGAGTCTGAATTTTCTTGGTAAAATCGAGAGAATAGTAATACCCCACAAGAGTGATGTGAAAATTAAGCAATATGATGCACATAAGGTACTTAATACAGTGTCTCGTATACAGTAAGTGTTCAATAAATATCCCTATGACAATGATGATACTTAAGGTTGTGAGCATACAATGAAACATTTTTATACACTGCTTGTAAACAAAGATTGATTCAACCTTTCTGCAGGATAATTTGGCAACATGTATCAAAAGTCTTAAAAGTGATCATATCCTTTGGGCTTCTCAGGATATCTGCCTATATCTGCTTAAAAACAACAGAAGAACTCAAAATAGAAAAGATTGCTAAATATGACTATATCCATTGATCATCCATTGATTGATGTGTCAAATACTTTTTTTTTTTGAGAGGGAGTTTCACTCTTGTTGCCCAGGCTGGAGTGCTATGGCATGATCTCGGCTCACTGCAACCTCTGCCTCCCAGGTTCAAGTGATTCTCCTGCCTCAGCCTCCTGAGTAGCTGGGAGTACAGGCACCTGCCACCAAACCCAACCAGTTTTTATATATTTAGGAGAGACAGGGTTTCACTATGTTGGCCTGGTCTCGAACTCCTGACCTTAGGTGATCTGCCTGCCTCGACCTCACAAAGTGCTACAATTACAGGCGTGAGCCACTGCACCCGGCTCCATGTGTCAAATACTTTTGAGCTTTGATAATACAAAAATATGCAAATGACCCAGTATCTGACTTATAGGATAGTGGGGGAGATAAGTAATAAAACAAGTACAGTAAAAAGATAAGAGCCACCATGGGTAAGTATAGGGTGCTATGGTATGCATGGAAGGAGCACCTACCATGGTCTGAGGGGGTGGAGTCAGGGAAGCTTCCCAGAAGAAGTGACATTTAAGCTGAGACCTGAAGGATGAGTAGGAATTAGTTAGGTAGAGAGATGAAGGAAAAGTGTTCCAGGTAAAGGAAACAGCATGTGCAAAAGCCTAAAAACCAAAGGGAGCATGGGCATGTCAGCTTAACTGTGAGCAGTGTGCAAGGCAGGGACTTGGGAAGAGACAGGGCTGAAGAGGAATGCAAGGTTGGCTCATTTACGGTCTCACTAGCGATTTCAATTGTAGACTTTATTCTAAGAATATTACAAACTGAATTAAAAAGCAAATAGTTTGTAATAAATACCATAAAGTGTTAATATTCATAATACATCAAAAGGGTACACAAACTGAAAAGAAGAATAGCTCATAAAAAGGAAATATGATTGAAGTGAGGGTTGCACAACTCTATAAGTTAACTAAAAATAATTGGATTGTATACTTACTAAAACAGGTACATTTCAGAGTTTGTAGATTATACATCAAAAAATATATCTTTTCAAAAACTTTAATGTAAATGCCTAATAAGCATTTGAAAAAATACCTGACCTAACAATAAAATACAAATCAAACCAACTAAGTACTACTGTTTATCCTAAAAAATTAGTAGTGATTAAAATAAAAATGAAATGAGGCTGGACACATTGGCATACGCTTATAATCCCAGCTACTCAGAAGGCTGAAGTGGGAGAACTGCTTGAGCCCAGGAGTTCAAGACTAGCCTGGGAAATAACAAGACACCAACTCAAAAATAAAAATGAAATGAGAATATTCACTGTAAATTAGGTTAGGAAAAATGAGCATTCTTATACTATGCTAGTTGGAATAAACATTAATTGGAATAATCTTTCTAGAAAGTATAAATATATAACAGAAGTCAACATTATTTATTCCTTATAATCTAGTAATTGAATTTCTTGAAATCATAATAAATGTTCCCAACTGAGTCAAATATTTATAGCCAGTGATGTTTATTGTAATGTAATTCATAATAGAAAAGAAAATGCTGGATGTGGTGACTCACATCTGTAATCCCAGCATGTTGGGAGGCCGTGGTAAGAGGATTGCTTGAACCCAGGAGTTTGAGACCAGCCTGGGCAACAGGATGAGACTCCATTTCTCTAAAATATAAAATAATTAGCTGGGCATGGTGGTGCGTGTCTATGGTCCCAGCTTTTTGGGAAGCTGAGATGGAAAGATCACTTGAGCCTAGGAGGTCAAGGCTTCAGTAAGCTGTGATTGCACCACTATACTCAAGCCTGGGCAACAGAGTGAGACCCTGTTTCAAAAAAACAAACAAACAAAAAACCGGGGGTGGGGTGGCGGTTAGAAAAAACAAATGCCAACCAATAATGGAATGGTTAGAATGAGTTAAAACTACTGAATGCAGCAGGGTGCAGTGGCTCATGTCTGTAATCTCAGTCAGGCATGGTAGTGCACACTTGTAATCCCAGCTACTTGGCAGGCTGAGAAGGGAGAATGGCTTGAACCCAGGAGGCGAAGGTTGCAGTGAGCTGAGACTGTGCCACTACCCTCCAGTCTGGACAACAGACTGAGACTCTGACTCAAAAAACAAAACAAAACAAGCAAACAAACAAAAACTACTGAATGCCGTCATTTAAACGATACGGCAATTCATCTGTGATATATACCAAATTTCTAAAAAAAAGATATAAAATTATATATATAGCAGCACTTCAGCTTTATAAAATAAATGGCACTTATCTACATATCTTTTTTTTTTTTTTTTGTCTATTCTGCACTTCTCTGTATTTCTGGATTTCCTATAATAGTTATTTCTAGAGTTTATGAAAATTTCTAAAGCTGTCTTCAAAAAATTCAAAAGCATCACTTTTTTTTCTCTGTCACTAGTATATAAATCAGGAAAAGCATTACTTGTGTTTATACTTAATAGAAATCAACTTCATATCTGCCTTGGCTTTATTTTCTCAACTGAGGGAGATGTGCCATAGTTAATACACATTACGTATAACGCAATAATATTTATTTAGCATCAAGAAATAAAGATATACATGTAAATGGATTTACCAATTAATTAAAATATGCGTCTTAAATGTCAAAATTTTGGTGAAACTTAGAAGGGCATCCAAAAATATACCACACTCAATTCTGATTGCTTAAATCAAGATTTAAAACAAGAGTAAGCCTTCTTATGATAATTCAGAATCATCATTAGGAACATATAATAGTAGCTCTCAGGAACTACTGGGTCCTAGAGGGCTATCTGTCCCTATATTAAGTAGGCAAGAATTGCCCAATTTTTTTCTTATGCCAGCTACTTGTTTTTTTTTTTACCTCTTTCCTTGTGGTGAAACCAACAGCCATCCTTTCCCAGCACCATAGGGAGCCTGCCTTTAGCAGCATCTGTAATTTTCCATTCCTATTTTGCTGTTGGTAATCTAAGAATAAGGAACCTAAATATCCACATTTATAAGATTTATGTATACATGAAGAGTTGATAGGCTTCAAACAAAGCTATCGCCTAAAATGATTTGCACAAACTTAGATGATTCTGTTTTAGGTAGTCAAGGTTGCAATATAAATGAGCTCTAGAGAGAGTGAGTTCTTGATTGTGCCTCATGTCTTGCACCTTTACTCAACCGGCAGTCAAGTCTGAGGATCAGAAACTGCATATGCTGTTTCTCTTATCACATCATGGAAAGAGATATAAACCAGCAGCCAAGGAACTTAGTTCCATGCAGTTATTACACCCACATTTTGTCACTTTCAGCCAAGTCTTTAAACTGTGGTACCTGTCCTGCATAACTTTTGGGGTTGCTTGAGAATTAAATTAGACCACAAACACACACACACACACACCTCAAAAACCACTCTGAAAAGCACAGGGCACTACAGAAAACTAAAATATTATTATTGTATTATACTGTGTTTATTTAACCCTGGATCAATATAGGTATCAATTCAGAAAATTCACAGCAGACTGGGGGTTGGTGGGAGAATAGGGAGGAGATGATGGTCAAAGGGTACAAAGTTTCCATTAGACAGGAGGAGTAAGTTGTGAAGTGTTATTGTACAATATGGTTTCTGTAGTCAATAATAATGTATTGTACACTTTGTGGCCAGTCACGGTGGCTCACGCCTATAAACCCAATTCTTTAGGAGGCTGAAACAGGAGGATCCCTTGAAGCCAGGAGTTCAAGGCCAGCCTGGGCAGCAAGTCCCCAAGTAAGTCCTCATCGCCACAAAGAAAAAAAATTAAAATTAGCCGGCCAGTCCCAGCTACTCAGGAGGCTGAGGTAGGAGGATCACTTGAGCCCAGGAGCTTGAGGCTGCAGTGAACTATGATTGTGCCACTACACTCCAGCCTGTCTTAGTGAGACCCCATCTTAAAAAAGAAAGGGCCAGGCACGGCGGTTCATGCCTGTAATCCCAGCACTTTGGGAAGCTGAGGCAGGCAGATCACGAGCTCAAGAGATCATGACCATCCTGGCCAACATCGTGAAATCCCGTCTCTACTAAAAAATACAAAAATTAGCTGGGCGTGATGGCGCGTGCCTGTAGTCCCAGCTACTTGGGAGGCTGAGGCAGGAGAATCCTTTAAACCCGGGAGGCAGAGATTGCAGTGAGCCAAGATGGCACCACTGCACTCCAGCCTGGCTACAGAGAGAGACTCGGTAGAAGGGAAGGGAAGGGAAGGGAAGGGGGAAGGGAAGAGGGAAGGGAAGGGGGAAAGGAAGAGGAAAGGGAAGGGGGAAGAGAAGAGGAAAGGGAAGAGGGAAGGGTAGAGGGAAGGGGAAGGGAAGGGAAAAAGGGAAAGGGAAGGGAAGGAAAAGAAAGGAAAAAGAAAGAAAATTACTAAGAGAGTAGATTTTAAATGTTTTCACCACAAAAAAAGCTAACTAGGTGAAGTGATATGTTAATTAGCCTGACTTAATTATTCCATAATGTACACATGTATCAAAGCATCATGTTGTATACCATAAATATGTGTTGTCCATTAACGATACATTTTTTTAAATAAAAAAGAAGTTTTAAAAAAGAAAATTCATACCAGAAAGAATAGAAAGAGACAGAGATGATTCTTACATTGCCCTCTATTAATCAGGAAACACCTATAATCTAGGAAGAACAATGTCTATCCTAAGAGTTGACATCTCTGATCCCTCCCCTCCTAAATCTAATCAGTGCCCAAGTCTTTTCCACAACCTCTCACTTCTGTCTCTTTCTTTCCATTGCCAATTCAAAATCCCAGTTTGGGCATTTATTACCTCACACTTGGGCTTCTAGAACAACCTCTCACTGGCTCCACTCATGGTCTCTCTTTTTCAAAGCTCTCTGATATCTCTGATATCTACTAGATCAATTTTCTTAAAATAGGCCAGGTGTGGTGGCTCATCCCTGTAGTCCCAGCACTTAGAAGGCCAGGAATTTGAGACTAGCCTAGACAACATGGTGAAACCCCATCTCTACAAAAAAATACAAAAATTACCAGGCTTGATGCCTATAGTCCCAGATACTGGGGAGGCTGAGGTGGGAGGATCACTTGAGCCTGAAAGGCAGAGGTTGCAGTGAGCCAAGATTGTGCCACTGCACTCCAGCCTAAGTGACAGAGTGAGACCCTATGTAAAATAAAAAATAATAAAAAAAAATTATTAAAATGCCACTGTGATCACATCTACTCAAAACCTCAGCAGACTCTCCATTACCTTCTCCATCAAGTTCAAACTCCAAACTCCCAAGCTCAGTAGTCCCTGTGCAGCCCTAGCTGCCTCCTCACCTTTATCTCTTACTATTCTCCCTAACAAATCCTTCTTCAAACTGGTCCATTTAATTCCTTCAGATATGCCCTGTACTCTTTTGCCTCTAAATTTTAAAGTACACAATTTCTCCTGACCTGCAATACTCTCTTCTTCACAGCTTCTATCTTGGCCTATAGAAATTCAATCCATTCTTCAAGAACTAGTTTGAGAACCACCTAGTAGGCATACTTCTCCTTGATCACCCATGAGAAAAAGATGGCAGATTCTAAAGTTAGACACATCTGAGTTTGAATTACAACTCCAATAACCTACTGTCTGAGTGACACTGGACATATTCCTTAATAACTCTTTGCCTCAGCTTCTTCATCTATAAGATGGGGATAAGAGCAACTTCCTTGAGGCATATTGTGAAAAAAGTAAATGAATTAATTCATGTAAAGCACTTAACATGATGCCTGGCATAGATGAGGACCCAAGAAATGTTAGATATTGTTATTACTCTTATTATTAACATTGCCATTAGTGAACTTATCTTAATCTGAATTCAGATAATACTTATGGCCATTACAAACTCTTCACATACCTACAGTATCATTCCCCTCATTCTTCTTTTCCACCCTCTTACCTCATGTTTGTGCTTCCTCCAATGCTCCAGCCCCTCAGATTGCATGATCCTGATGAACAGGTCAATTTCTTATACATCTTAGTATCTACAATGGTCATTCACACCTAGCATATTGTTTAATGCCTAATGAAACAACACTAAAGAGCTGGCAGTATTAAAATGCCCTGCGTCCTATAGTGAAAAAGTATTAACAGCATGCTTAAAGTGATTAATTTAAAAATGTAAATTTCCAGCCTCACAAAATTAAATCTCTTCTTTCATGATTCTCTAGGTTCTTTTTGCTCTCTATTTTAAAACAAACAACCCAACCTATTTATGCAGCAAGAGACACAACAGCAAAATATATGGAGGTCAGACAGCAGCCAAATACTAGAGTACAAGGACCTCGAGACAACTCAGCTGAACACAACTCTGGATGAAGTCCAACAGGAAGACAATTTGAAGGGAAAGGTAAATGGCTTATTAGTTATGCTAACGATGCTGATTGGTACACCAACCTTCGGATGCCTTTGCATACGGGGCCAAGTATAAACAACTGAAATAACCAGTGTAGTTGATACAGAAATATTAGTCATTTTGCTCAACAACTGAGCTTATTACACAATCAATTTAATTACCTATGTCAAAAGTGACTATTAACATACCTCAAGATTCTAAAGTAACTCAAGTTTTAGCTAATGAGTCATATCAAGTGTACAAGGTCTTATTGTATACTAATCATTCACTTCAAGTAAATTAGTATGATGACAACTTGATACACATATGTTATTATCATAGCATAAACTGTTTTCAAAAATGCCCAAGAAAAATAATGTTACTATAGTACTGATTTCTAGTTTATTTCCATGACTTTACTAACTTTCAATCGATTTCTTCAAAATTAGGCCTAGTAAGCACAAACCAGAGTTTACTAGTGGAGTGACTTAAGATTTGATGGTATGTTAATGACTTTCCAAAAACTAGCATTTATGCTAGTACTTTAGTACTACACATAAGACTAAATTATATTAAATTTTTATCCCTATGATACTTATCTTCGGAGGACCCTAAAATGTTTTACCAGCTTTGAAGCACAAAATCTTAGACTTTGAAATAGTCTTAGAAAAGACTTAGAAAGAGTCCCCCACTGCAGGAATTCTTTATACCGCTTCCCAGGCAAAATGTTCTCCAGCCTTTGCTTGAATATTTCCAGCAATGTGCACTCACTATTTTGCAAGGCAGTGCACTCCACTGTTACAAATTCTTCCTTACAATCACTGGAAATCTGCCTCCCTCAACCAAGGATCTCAGTTCTATTCTCTGAAACAACACAAGATATCTTAACCTTTGAAATATAATCACTTATTGAATTAAGATATAGTTGTCAGTTTGTTCACACAAATGCAATGAAAGTGCAGAAAAGAAGAAACCACAACCATACACAACAAAATTCTGAAATTCAGGAAACTATACTGAAATCACAAGCCAGCAAATTTCAGGATATCAAAGCTCACACCTCAGTTAACATACAAATATTAAGAGTAACCTGATTTTTTTTTTAAGTGGAAACTGGTACAGTGTTTATTAAATACCTTTTTTTTGCAACTTGATACTACTAAATCCATCAATACAGTTTTAAAAATTACAGTTTTGTAGGAAGTTCAAGGTGGTTTTTCCAGTTGCTTGCATTTTCATTCAGTCTATTTCTCTCTAAAACATCTGGATGTTTGTTTTTCAAAGCCCATTTGCCCCACTGGTGCAATATATTGTTTTTAAAAATAAATATTTTCAAAAACGAAGCCTAAGAGAATGGAGTGTAAAAGAGTGGGGGTGGGGCGAGGAGAGAAGGCAAAGATGGGCCCAGTGGGGAAAGGCTGGCTACTGTGTATTTTCCTTCTGGGAGCATGTTTATTGGCATACGCATCTGAGGTAAAGAGCCATATAAACACGACTAAGAACAAGAACGATCATGAGCAATGAGTGTAAAGCATAAATATCTGTAAGACGGAAATATTTTGGCACTGATCACCAAGCAGTACCAGATGCTTCGGGACCTCACAGAGGAAAGGTAAGAGATCCAAGAAACAGAGATCAATGCCACCCTTTGGGGTGAGGGGGAGGAGGGAGAAACCAAGGAGTAACTACGGTTGGGCAGTTCAAAGCCTGAACAGTACGGAGCACAAGAAAGCCAGCAAGTGACTAGGGGAAGGCGCACACCCTGGCGAGTCCGAAGAAGGGTGTGCAGTGTGCAAATACTGAACGGGTCCATGAAATGGTATGGGTAAGAGATGTGGGTGTGGGTAAGGGGCAATGCAGGAGGCTCACGGTTCCCTCCCTGCAGCAAAGCAACAGAGGGTAAAAGAAGGGGGAGGGTGAAAAGCAAGAATGACTCATTACCAGAAGGAAGTGCTCAAGCCATAGGGAGGCATGCCGCAGGGGATTTGAGGGCGAGGATTGTGAGGAGCTAGGTGCTCAGGGTGATGGGGGCAAAAATCAACGTCTTGTAGTTCCTGCTGCTCGTCTTTAAGATGGGGGTGTGGGGGGTTCGCGGCAGCCGAGTGCCAAGGCCTGGGAAGCGGCGCAGCGCGTGCGCAGTGGGGTTCGGCGGGACCCGCTGAGGCAAAGCGGAGCCGCAGTGACAGAAGCAAGCGGAGCGGCCGCCAGGAAGGACTCACCGAGGCGCAGGGGCTGGAGGTGGTGCTGGGGGTAGGTGACCGCTGGACCGTGACCAAAGCCATCTAGGCGCTGCTGGGTTGTTCCGGGCAGGGCATTCTTGTCCCGAGTGTGGGGGGCGGGAGGGTGACGGAGCCGGGATGGGGAAAGGGGTGCGGGGTGGGGGTGAAGGGAACGGGGAGGAGGAGGAGGAGGCCGCGGGAACGGCTGCAGACTCCGCACCCACCACCAGACTCTCGCCGACTGACGCGCGGAACGGGCGGCGGGCGGGCGGTTCGGCAACTGCGGGGCACAATGAGCGCTCCCAGTGCGCAGGCGCCACCTGTCAGCTACCGCCTCTCCCCTCCGCGCGCGCCGCCGCCTCGTCGTAACCCTTGAGTTGCCGGAAGCCGGTCGAGTGCGTGCGCCTCCGGCCGCCGCCCCCTCCTGGGTTGCCTCCTTCGCGCTGGAAACGCGCGGTTTGCCCGCGCGGGGTGCTGTGGAGTGGGGTGGGGGAAGAGGCCAAGGGGAGCCAGCCGGTGTGAGGGGTCCCAGGGCGGGGGGGCCGCTGGAGTCCTCACTCCTGAGAGACAACCATTTTCTAAGGTGGGGCGGCGCACAGCTTAACCAACCTTAGAAAAAAGCAGCTGAGGTGAAAATCCTGAAGCAAACTGGTGGGAACGGGCTCCGCGGGGTTTCAAACCCTCTCACTGGGCGCGGACAGGACTGAGGTAGACCAGTTTACCCCCTTCGCCCCGGTTATCGGGGGCTTTTTCTGAACTTTACCACCCTTCCGTCCATGTTTTATGATCAGACTTCTGGAAAGAAAACCATTTTCCGTTTGATACCCTGGAAAGATTAGTGGTACCCTCATGCTTCCTTCTACTGCCTGTCTAAAGACTCATTCATTATTCCTGAGGAAAAAGAAGCTGAGTGCGCCTGGGAGTCCGAGGAAGCCGGGCTCGCTGAGTTGTGAGGGTCCAGCCTTCTATTGACCTCCCACTTGCCTCCTGCTGTGAAGACAGTCTCTTAATTAAACAGGATTTGCTCGTTAAGCTTTCTTCTCCTTCGTGTCTAAATGTCATTATTTCATAGACCTATGTAAAAATGTAGATTAAAAGATATTTTAAGGGAATGGTTTTCTCAGAGGTAAACTGTCAGCAGAACATAAGCCAAGAAGGTAATGGAAAATCAAGATTAAAAAGGAAAAAAAATCGCACAATGCAAATACCACTGATTACTTACACAAAGAAAGAGGGTTAACAAAGCTAAGTTTGAGTGGATGAGCTGGTAAATACCACCGTACATATCAAAGCTGTAGAAAACACACACACTCGGGAGTTTGCAGTTATTAAAACCCACCCCCTCCTGTTTATCACTCAAACACTCTTGGATCTCGTTGCTCCTTTTAAACTGACAGGGCTCTCATGAGCTCTTTCTGGCTGCTGTACGGTTAAATGCCACAAGAGTCCTCTGTGCTGAGCCTTTGTTCTCTCCCTGGGGCCCTGTGGTTGAAATAATTAGCAGGGAGGTTCCATCAAGAATCAGACACTGAGGGTCCCTGTACTGTACAGTCTTATATAGAGTGTAGTGCAGAGAAGCCAGCTGGTAGGCTTTTGCCCCCTGGTGGTGATCAGGGGTGCCTGTGAGACAAAATTAAACAAAGATGGATGGTTCACAGATTAAACAATCTGACTGTGTTTTTTCCAGAGCTCCGTAATAAACAGGAAAAGAGAAGGCAAGGTTCAGAAGTAAGGACTTTGAACCAATGCATGGGAGACCAAACAGGAAACTAGACACATAGCCAAGAAACACACATAGCTGGAAGCTGAATGAACTCAAATAAATGAAATATATGTGGTTTATGAACCAAAATATCATTCTAGAAAAAGTAATATTCAAATCCGTAGGTCTTCTTACTGACTCAGGGACGACAGCACTGATTATCTACTTATTCATGGTAACGTACTCTTAAGAAATTCTTTTGGAAGATGAAAGGCTTAAGCCCATTAACCTTGCAGTGAGAAAGAGCACTACCATAGGAATCAGAAGACCTGGTTTCTAGTCCCAGCTCTAAAACCTTATGCAAATGGCTTGAAATTTTTGAGCTTTAATTCCTTTATCTCTACAATGGAACCCTAACTCACAGGATTCTTGAGATAATGTATGGTAAAGTGCAGTATAAACTGTAAAGCCTTCTATGTAATAAAGATAACTTTTTTTTTTTTTTTTTTGAGACGGAGTTTCGCTCTTGTTACCCAAGCTGGAGTGCAATGACGCGATCTCGGCTTACTGCAACCTCCACCTCCTGGGTTCAAGCGATTCTCCTGTCTTAGCCTCCCAAGTAGCTGGGATTACAGACGTGCACCACCACGCCCGGCTAAGTATTTATTTGAGACGGAACTTCGCTCTTCTTGCCCAGGCTGGAGTGCAATGGCGTGATCTCTGCTCACCACAACCTCTGCCTCCGAGTTCAAGTGATTTTCTTGCCTCAGCCTCCCGAGTAGACATGCACCACCACGTTTGTATTTTTAGTAGAGACAGGGTTTCTCCATTTTGGTCAGGCTAGTCTTGAACTCCTGACCTGAGGTGATCCACCCGCCTCCGCCTCCCAAAGTGCTGGGATTACAGCTGTGAGCCACTGAGCCCGGCCTACTTAGCCTACTATTAAGACAAAGAATGACGGCCAGTGAAGTAAAAGAAGTAGGCCAGACGTGGTGGCTCACATCTGTAATTCCAGCACTTTGGGAGGCCAAGGTGAGTGGATCACGAGGTCGAGAGATGGAGACCATCCTGGCCAACATGGTGAAACCCCGTCTCTATTAAAAATACAAAAATTAGCCAGGTGTGGTGTTGCACATCTGGAATCCCAGCTACTCTGGAGGCTGAGGCAGGAGAATCCCTTGAACCCAGGAGGCGGAGGTTGCAGTGAGCCAAGATCACACCACTGCCCTCCAGCCTGGCAACAGAGCTAGACTCCATCTAAAAAAATAAAAAAAAGAAAATTGTAGGAGAAGTAGATTAGTGGTCAAGACACGTTTCATCTGTAGGTAAGTGTAGAACATTTTTGTTCCACATATCTAAAGTGATAAAATTCTGATCAAAATTGAATTCACATGGTTTGTATCAGGAAGTTACAAATTCACATGGTTTGTATCAGGAAGTTAATTTATTAATTTTCAGGGAAAATATTTCTTCTTGGTATATACCTTTTAAGGAAATGAAGATTTGGAAACTATTGGTGCATGGTCATTAATTTATTTACTAATAATTGAGAAAATATTTATTGAATGTGTATCATATACTACACACTGCTTTAAGAACAAGACAAATGTTTATCTACCTCTTAGGGGCTCCAATCCAATTAGCAGGGAAAAACACATCAACAAATAATTAGAGCATAGTTTAGTGGTACCATGGCTTCTGTCACCTCTACTAGGAGCCAAAGGAGATATGTAGAAATATGAGAGAAGTCTATATATGTACAAAGTTCTATAGAAACAAAGAAGAGAAGGTCTGGGCAAATGCCCTCTTTATGATTTTGGCTTTCAGGCTTTGTCTGCAGATCCCAATACAGTCACTTTGTGAACGGAGCTAGACCACAGTGAGCATTTGATGAAATCTATGCTCTGTGCCCCACTTATACCTATTCTTCCCTAGGCTTCACCCTGGTTCCTGCTAGGTCTTCTGGTGATCTGAGATAGGAGTTATCTTGTAATAGAGTGAAGATCCTAGGATCCTCTTACTATTCTAGCTGAGTTTGTGGAGAGAGAGGCCAAGAGCAGGAGTCCCAAAAGAGGGAGCCAAAGAGACAAAAGTCCTCCTAGTTCTATTTACAGCACTTTCACTCTTCCCACCTATGATACTGAAGGCCTGGTTGTACCACTGGAGTCCATTTAACCCTTAACTTGTATCAATACTTCTTTCAGGGTGAAATTATAGGGGAGCTTGAAATCTCTGAGATTAGCTGGTTCTTAAGCTTTGAGAACCTAATGAAAACTATTGACCTTCTCTCCAGAAAGATGTACTTGCATATTTCTCATACCCACTAAAACCTATCAAGAAACCCCAGGTTAAGAATTCTTATCTAAGTGTTAAAGCGATGGTCCTCAACCTTTTTTTTTTTTCACATCATGACATCCATAGAAATAATATTTGTACAGCACAGTGGGATAAATTAAAGGGGATTTGGAGGCAACTAACTACATGGGGCTTGGTGAAAAAAATTGTTTTCTTTATATTACTTACTTCTAATGAGAAAACTAAAATAGACATATTAAGGATAACACTAAATATATAATTTATGTAAGTTTTCCAATAAAGTTGTCTCAAAATTTAATGTAAAACCTGAGATCGCTTCTGTAAACATGACTTTTTTTTATAGAGGATTTTATTATTGAAATGACTGCATGCAGTTCTTGAATGAGACAGTTTAACAGTGATCTCTTCAAATTCTTGGTGGTCATTATTGATGAGAACTTAGTTCGTAGTTCAAGTAGGTGATAAAAAAATGTAAACAATTTTCATAACAATTCAAAATTTATGAGTATAAATTATAATTGATAATATATCCACATTATCACAGGATATTTCCTCATTACATCTGTCAATTGGCTTTGTCTGTAGATCCCAATTTCCCAACTGGCAAATGTAATGAGGAAATATTCTGTGATAATGTGACTAGATTTAGAATCTGCCCAAACACTTTTCATGTCAAGCATATATTGCAAAATATTGATAAAGGTCTAATTTGCAGAATATGATTGTGTTATTAGAGCAATAATTTTGAACCTAACTTGAACATAACTAAAAGGGCATATCAGATATAAACAAATGGAAGAATTCTATACATATGAAGAAAGATATTGTGAGCTGAGTTCATTTGGAGTATCAAGCAGGCCTCCCTGCCTTTCCTGGCCTTATCTGAAACTGTGAGTCCTGCTCCTTTGGCACCTGGAACATGCTCCAAAGCTGAGAGTTTATGATAGGTAACAATGTGTACTACAATTGTCTTGTGATAGTGATGACCTGGTGGTAGAATACTCCTTGCCTTTGCTCAGCAAGAACTTCATTGTGCTGTCCACCAGCAGGACTATGGGTATGTTAGGGTGAGTTATCACACCCTGATTTTTGGGGGCTGCTTCAGGCCAGTGTGATCTAGAAATTACCTAGATGTATCAACCACTCCTGTTATTTTAGGTAACTCCTCAGGCTGAATAGATCCCTATCTTGCAATGTATCTGTAACTCATTCATTGCATACCAAATGAAGTATTTCACTTAAAAAATTATAGCTTATATAGCTACCCTTAAGAGACAGCAAAAAAAAAGAAAAAGTGAGTCAAAAAGAGACAAGAAATTATGATCCTATCCTTGATAATCCAATCCCTTATATTTGAAACAACTTGGACATAGTAATAAGTATAAATTAATATAACACAGATAGAACATACAAGAGCTGAGAGTGACTTGAGTATTATTGAGTCATGTGTTGCCTTCACTTGGCTAGATTTTCTCTGAAGTTTTATAAAATCTTTAACCTTTACTAACTTTATTTAACTGTGTCCAGACAGGAGATAGAAACCACACCAGCTTGGGTCGGGTGTGGTGGCTCATGCATTTAATCCTAGCACTTTCGGAGGCTGAGGCAGGAGGATTGCATGAGGCCAGTAATTTGAGAGCAGCCTGGGCAGCATAGTGAGACCTCATCTCTCCAAAACATACAAAAATTAGCCAGGAGTGGTGGTACACACCTGCAGTACTAGCTACTCAGGAGGCTGAGGTGAACTGTGATTGCCCCATTATACTCCAGCCTGGTTACAGAGCAAGACATTGTCTCAGGAAACAAAACAAAACAAAAGAAAGAAAGAAAGAAACTCTATCAGTTATTTGCCAAGAAATTTTATCAAAGAATTAATAACTAGATATAAAGTTATAAAGTAGATAAATAAAAAAGTAAAAAGAGAAATCTAAGGTATCACAGAGGTGAGTAATTCCTCCCATCTTAAGGGTTAGAAAAAAAAAGAAGCAAAGGGAAAAATTTAGAAGAGTCGCCCCACAGAGCTAAAACTAAGGTCTCTGAGGAGAAAGTGCTGCTCAGCTGGTGTTAGTGCCTCTGAGCTTAGAGGGAGTGTTTTATGGCATCCAGGGGTCTGGGACACAGATTTCTGAAACAGGAGCACTGCATGGCTGGTAGTGTTGCCTTAGAGTAATGAAAATTATACAACTATAGAAAAACTACAAACTGGATTCACCTGTTGCTACAAAAAAAGAAATGCTGCTACCAGGATGAAGAAGCATCACTAGGTGAAGCACACAAGAACCAAAAGGCCACAAGAAGTAGTCAAGAGGTAGACAAGAAGGAACAAGTCTCTTGTCTTCCCTTTGGTATGGGCTGTCCCTCTGGTGCCCCAGTTAGCATAGTGTAACAAAGCCAGCTGGTAAGGCAAAGAAATGTGATTTTCGGGGTCTCAGCTTCAGCAACAAAGAAGAGTAAAAATGGATGAATTTGGAGATGAAACAATAATTTAATAACTGGCACTTGATGGATATGAAAATTGATGCCAGAATGGAATTTATCTCTCATCCTCTGGTTTGCATATATCTCTTAAAGACAGTTAAAGACCTTGCTACTTCCTGCTCCTTGGATACAATCTGCATACTTTCATCAATGTGATGCTGACTGGGAAGTCAAGATGCTCAATATCTCTGTGGGCTATATTATGGCAGAGAGCAAGAGAAATGATGCAGCCCTGTAAAAAGACTGTGAATGGATATTGTTGGCCCTGCCAAGTAAAACCGTACTGCTTCAGGTGTTTCTTGCCAATTTATATGGAAAAATAAGCATTTTCTAGGACAATAGCTACATAGCAGGTGCCAAGGGCTATGTTGATTTGCTCCAGTAAAGATACTACATATGGAAGAGGAGGTGCAAGAGGAGGACCTTCATACTATAATAGTCCTTATTCCAGAATCAGAGAACCAATATAGAGATTCTGCCAGTTACTAGTATCTCTGTTCTAATTATATATTCAGGGATTGATATCATCACAGGATGATTCTATGGCCTTACTAAAACACTGTTATTCAAACTTGAGTTAAGACTCCATCTGGCAGCTGGACACCACAAGTCCCCACTTAACCTTATGGACTGAAGTAGTATTTTGGATCCCCAGGATTAATATCAATTTAGAATCAGTGTTCAGATATCTCTGAAAAATCTGGATATTCCTTTTCCCTAGCACAAAATCATTTTAGGAAATGGCCACCAATCTCTGTGGAGAAGACTTAGAGAAAGATTTTTCAGTATATACTACTGGCAATGCTAGAGAGCTCTTTCTCAAACGGACCCACCTTTCCTTTCAGTTAAGGAACTGGGTAAGAGGTTGGAACTCTCTATTGTGGTGACTAAAATTATATTTTTGGCGCTCATATAGGCAGACCTTGGAGATATTTGGGGTTTGGTTCCAGACCACTACAATAAAGAGAACATCACAATAAAATGAGTCGCATGAATTTTTGGTTTCCCAATGCATATATAAAAGTTATGTTTATACTATAGTCTATTAAGTGTGAAGTAGCATTATGTCTAAAAAAATGATGTGCATACCTTAATTTAAAAATACTTTTTTTTGCTAAGAAATGCTAACAATCATATGAGCCTTTAGCCAGTCAAAATCTTTTTGCTGATAAAGTGTCTTGCATCAATGTTGATAAATGCTGACTGAAAAGAGTAGTGGTTGCTGAAGTTTGGGCTGGCTGTGGCAATATCTTAAAAATAAGACAACTGAGGCTGGGCGCGGTAGTCCGTAATCCCAGCACTTTGGCAGGATGAGGTGGGCGGATCATGAGGTCAGGAGTTTGAGACCAGCCTGACCAACATGGAGAAACCCCGTCTCTACTAAAAGTATGAAAATTAGCCAGGTGCAGGGATGTATGCCTGTAATCCCAGCTACTCGGGAGGCTGAGGCAGGAGAATCACTTGAACCTGGGAGGTGGAGGTTGCAGTGAGTCAAGATGATGCCATTGCACGCCGGCCTGGGCAACAAGAGCAAAACTCTGTCTCAAAAAAAAAAAAAGACAACTGAGTCACGAGGCTGAGGCAGGAGAATCACTTGGACTCAGGAGGCAGAGGTTTCGGTGAGCCAAGGTCATGCCACTGCACTCCAGCCTGGGCGACAGAGGAGACTTCATCTCAAAAATAAATAAATAAATAAGACTACTGAGTTTGCCACATTGATTGACTCTTCCTGTCATGAATGATTTCTCTGTAACATTCGATGCTGTTTGATAACCTTTTACCCACAGTGGAGCTACTTTCAAAATTAGAGTCAGTCCTGTCAAACCCTACCACTGCTTCATCAACTAAATTTATGTAGTATTCTAAGTTTGTTGCCATTTCAACGATGTTCGTAGTGTCTTCACCAGGAGTGATTCCATCTTAAGAAACTGCTTTCTTTGCCCATCTAGAAGACACTCCTTATTCATTCAAGTTTTATCATGAGATTGCAGCAGTTCACTCGCATCTTCAGGCCTCACTTCTAATTCTAGTTCTCTTGCTATTTCCATTACATCTGCAGTTACTTCCTCCACTGAAGTCCTGGAGCCCTCAAAGTCATCAATGAGGGTTGGAATCAACTTCTTCTAAACTGTGTTAATGCTGATATTTTAACTTCCTCCCATGAATCACAAATGGTTTTTTTTTTTTTTTTTTTTTTTTTTTTGAGACGGAGCTTCGCTCTTGTTACCCAGGCTGGAGTGCAGTGGCGCGATCTTGGCTCACCGCAACCTCCGCCTCCTGGGTTCAGGCAATTCTCCTGCCTCAGCCTCCTGAGTAGCTGGGATTACCGGCAGGCGCCACCGTGCCCAGCTAATTTTTTTTTTTTTTTTTTGTATTTTTAGTAAAGACGGGGTTTCACCATGTTGACCAGGATGGTCTCGATCTCTTGACCTCGTGATCCACCCGCCTCGGCCTCCCAAAGTGCTGGGATTACAGGCGTGAGCCACCACGCCCGGCCCCACAAATGTTCTTAATGACAACTAGAATGGTGAATACCTTCCAGAAGGTTTTCACTTTACTTTGCTCAAATACATCAGACTAATCACTATCTATGGAAGCTATAGCCTTATGAAATGTATTTCTCAAATAAGACTTGAAAATTGAAATTGGTCTTTGATCCATGGGCTGCAGAATGGATTCTGTGTTAGCAGGCATAGGAACAACATTAATCACCTTGTACCTTTCCATCAGTGTGCTTAGGTGACCAGGTGCACTGTCAATGAGCAGTAATATTTTGAAAGGAATCTATTTTTCTGAACAGTAGATCTCAGTGGTGTATTTAAAATATTCCATAAACCATACTGTAAACAGATGTGCTGTCATCCAGACTTGGTTGTTCCATTTATAGGGTAGAGACACAATAGATTTAGCATAATTCTTAAAGGCTAGGATTTTTGAAATGATAAATGAGCATTGGTTTCACCTTAAAGTCACCAGCTGCATTAGCCCCAAACAAGAGAGTAAACCTGTCCTTTGAATCTTTGAAGCCAGACATTGACTTCTCTACAGCTATGAAAATCCTAGACGGCATCATCTTCCAATAGAAGGCCGTTTTGTCTGCATGGAAAATTCATTGTTTAGTGTAGTTACCTTCATTGATGATCTTAGATCTTTTGGAAAACTTGCTGTAGCTTCTACATCAGCACTTGCAGCTTCACCTTGCACTTTTAAGTCATGACTTCTTTCCCTAAACTCTATGAACCAACTTCTGCTAGTTTCCAGCTTTTCCTCTGCAGCTTTCTCCCCTCTCTCAGCCTTCACAGAATTGAAGAGAGTTAGGGCCTTGCTCTGGATTGGGCTTTGGCTTAAGGGAATGTTGCCGCTGACTTGATCTTCTATCCAGACCACTGACACATTCTCCATATCCGCATATCTGCTACATGAATGCTTCAAACACTTTTTGAACCTTGAGTGTTTGTCCCTTCTGCTTCAAATATCCTTGTTCCTCTTTTCTTTCTGCCTCAAATACCCTTCTCCTTCATTTACACAAAAAATTTCTTACTAGTGTTTTACTATCTGCAAAAATTTCCCTAACTACCCTGGGAAATCAATTGCTTATTCCTCTGATCCTTAACATTTTGTGTGTACCTCTACTCTTGTGCCTGGCAGATTGAATTGCATATCTTTCCCTCACTAAACTGGAACTCTTTACGGCAGGTCTTATTCATCCTTTTAAGCCCCAACATTTGCCTGCATATAGAAAGCACCCAATAAAGGCTTATTGAGTTGAATTTATCTGAGTGCATCCAAACTAAAGAGATTTTAAAAGGAATGGAAGAAAGCTTCTCAGCAATTTCGGGAAATGGACACCATAAGCAAAGAAATGAGGTTGTGAGAATATACAGTTAGGATCTATCACATAAATTTATTTTCTATTATTTATTATTTAGTAAGCACGTCAAAAGGTTTTGAGCCAGTCATTTTTAAATGTTGGAAACTGTTGTCTCTAAATGCAGTACTTTTGGTTTATTTAGCTAGAAGATGTGTTATGTTGACAAAAAGAAAAGGGAATGGCCGGGTGCGACGGCTCATGCCTGTTATCCCAGCACTTTGGGAGGCTGAGGTGGGCAGATCACTTGAGGTCAGAAGTTTGAGACCAGCCTGGCCAACATGGTGAAACTCCGTCTCTACTAAACATACAAAAATTAGCCAGGTATGGTGGTGGGCACTTGTAGTCCCAGCTACTCGAGAGGCTGAGGCAGGAGGATTGCTTGAACCCAGGAGATGGAGTTTGCAGTGAGCTGAGATTGTGCCACTGCACTCCAGCCTGGGCGACAGTCTCTCTAGATTGTAACTATCCTGGAGGCAGAGACTGTGTGAATATAATTTACTCTTTACATAACACCTAGCTCATATATATACAAACTCTTAAATGATTTTTGGCATGGCAGTGATTTGATAATCTGTGAATCTACAGTCATTTGCAGTAAAGTGGGGATCTGGTAATTATTTATTTTAATACCTCAAAATAAATGAATAAACCAGTTAAGTCATATTCTTCTCGAATTCTCCCTTGCCAAAAAATGCTTTTTAGAGATACCATTATTCTATTCTCTGTCTACCTTTCTTGCATGAATTAGGTAGCCATAAAAGTTTCACTTGACCTCACCTTGTTATCTCAAAAATTAATGAGAATGGCAATCATGTTAAAAAATGCAATTACATTGCTGTTGCTGTATTTTTTTTTAAATGATAATAGTGATGATTACTATGGTGCGTTTCCTTGTCTCCCTGAGTACTGATCTAGCTTTGGTCAGTAGCCAACAGTCATAACAGTAGTACAGTTGGAAAAGTTCAGCAGTTGAGAATTTATCATTCGATAGAATTGTGGGGCAAGGTGAGGGTAGCAGTGAGGGAGATTTTTGATCTTCTGGAGTACTTTGTGTTGTTTATTAATATTTTATTTCTTTTTGTTATTAATACTGGTCTAGTAATATTCTTCTATACCATTTAGGATATCTTTTGGAGTCCAGATGAATAAGTCAGCATCTCAAGAGGAAGTCAAACCTCCTCAGGTTCTTGTCCTACACAGGTTTCTTACATTTATGAGAAGATTTGAGATTCAATATTCTTGCGAAAAGTGAAATGCAATATCATAGTCTATCATTTAATTATTTATCTTTTTAGTTGAAATATTCTGCATCAGGTTTTGACAGAAATGCTGAAAAGGGGGTCAAAATAATAGTTGAGTCACAGAGACCTGTTTCTAGTTGTTGGCATTCCTTGATTATATATAAAAGTCTGTTACTGTTTGAATTTGATACAACTACTTTGTGTAATTTTATTTGACATAATATTTACTCATTATGTGAAGTTTTTAAAAATAAAAAGCTTACTGTATTAAAGTATAAGACAGTAGTTTAATCTGGAGCTCCTTTTGAATATCACTTACTAACACTGTTTCCATTTCAGGAAAATGGAAAAGAAGACAGAGACAAAATGGGACTCTACTGAAGTGAAAGAGCTTCATGAGGTAGCGTTGGCATGAGTAAATCAGATCTTAATACTGGAGAATAAACTAGATAAATCAATTTTCTTATGAAAAAAGAAAAGAAAAGATGTAGATATTCAAAAAGATAAGTAAAATTGCAAAAGGAAAAATTCATGTTGATTATTAAGCTGATTCATTTGGGTAAGTTGCAGGAAACTTCCAAAGACAGGCAAATTATTTGTGAAGAGCTGTTATAAATTACAGATAAATAAAGACTGCTTTCTAAAGTTACCCTAAAAACTGTAACCACCAGCTTTTAGGGTCACTTTACTATCATGCTGAAAATGTAATTTCCAGGTTAATCATTTAAGTAACTTTGTGTTTAAATAAATACAAGCCTACAATAAGGGAGAACATTTCACAGAAAAGGGGAGGCAATTGAAAATAATCCTATAGAGTTACAAGTGAGTCCTATAAATTCACAAGTGAGCTTTTAAAATATCCTATTATCGATGGTTCACACCTGTAATCCTAGCACTTTGGGAGACCAGGACAGGAGGATCACTCAAGGTCAGGAGTTCAAGAGCAGACTGGCCAACATGGCGAAACCCCATCTCTACTAATAATACAAAAATATCCAGGCATGATGGCGCACGCCTGTAATCCTAGCTACTTGGGGGGCCAAGGCATGAGAATCACTTGAGCCCAGGAGGTGGAGGTTGCAGTGAGTCAATATCATGCCACTGCACTTCAGTCTGGGTGACAGAGTGAAACTGTGTCTCAAAAAAAAAAACTCCTATTGTCAAATTTTTAAAGTACATCAGCATGTATACAAACTGATTTTGTTGCTATTCATAAAATTAATCTTTAATTTCCTCAACTAAGATGAAATGCTTTTTCTTTTTGCCACAAATACAGAAAGTGATTCTAGTAGTAAAACAGTAGCATTTCCAAATGTCTGATTTCCCTATGCTATGGTCTCAAATTATGTTTTTATAAAGTATTGCATAATTCAAGAATTAATGTACATCTAAAATGATATTCCTAGCATATTACTTTGTTAGTAATAGGAAGATGTGATGACATTTTGAACCAATACATTTTATCTTCTAAATGCAGTAAACAGACTGTGATTACCTCTTTGCTTCTAATACACAGCATTAGATCCCAGAAAAATTAACTAGGAATGTTTGGTTAACTCTTACAAAACAATTAACTTTCCTTTAATTGGGAGAATCGATACAACTCTGTGGAAAATCAAGTCACATTGAAATTGGTGACTTTTTTTCTCTTTTCAAAGACTTTACAGAGTGTACCAGATGTTCCTGTAGAAGAGGCCAGCAACAATGTGGTGGAAGAAGCAATGGATGAAATCAAATCCCAAGGTAGAGAACTAGCCTTTCTCTTATACAATAGAATCTAAAACTGGGCGGGCACAGTGGCTCACACTTATAATCCCAGCCCTTTGGGAGCCTGAGGCAGGTGGATCACCTGAGGTCAGGAGTTTGAGAGCAGCCAGGCCAATATGGTGAAACCCCATTTCTACTAAAAATACATAAAATTAGCTGGGCATGGTGGTGGGCACCTGTAATCCCAGCTACTCTGGAGGCTGAGGCAGGAGAATCATGTGAAACCTGGGAGATGGAGGTTGTAGTGAGCCAAGATTGTGCCACTGCACTCTAGCCTGGGCAACAGAGCAAGACTCTGTCTTAAAAAAAAAAAAAAAGAATCTAAAACTATCATAAGAATTTTATTGGGGATGCATTCTTCAAGATTTTGCATTTTAAAGATATAATTTCAGGGGATATTTTATTTTTATTTTTTAGAGATGGGTCTTGCTCTGTCACCCAGACTGAAATGTAGTGACACGATCATAATTCACTGCAGCCTCAAAGTCCTAGGTTCAAGTAATCCTCCTGCCTCAGCCTCCAGAGTTGCTGGGACTATGGGCAGACACTACCTCACCTGGCTAGTTTTTTATCTTTTATTTTTGGAAAGACAGGGTCTTGCTATGTTGCCTGGGCTGGTCTCAATCTCCTGGCCTCAGGTGATCCTCCTGCTTCAGCCTCCAGAGTCACTGAGATTATAGGTCAGAGGGTATTTTAAATGCAATTTGGGAAATAATTTAAGATATATTTCATTCACCTTCTATTAATGCTTTTCAGGCAATTTATGATTATCTTGTACTTAAAGAGAAAATTTATCTAAGAAAGCTGACTGGCATCTAGCAGATAACCCACTAATACAATACTGAAATGAAGAACTCCTGTGATTTGGGCTGCTTATTGTCCTTGGCCCTGTTTATTGTTTTTACTCTTGTGCTTGACCACGTATTTATTCCATTTGATTCAAAGCTTGACTCCTAGCCCCATCCTTAACCCAAATTCCACATAATTATGCAGATTGAAAATTTGTAGTATTAAAAAACCTTCAAATAAGCAGACAAGACATTCATCTCTTTCATTATAGCTCTTTTAACTCCAAATACTTAGTGAAATGCCATACAACCAGAAATTCTTTACAATATTTAAAATTTAACAATTTTACTATAAATTTCCTTCGATTTACAAGTATTGAGTGTTTAGTATATGCTAGGCTGAGCTAGGGCTGAAGTATAATAATAATTATTGAAGTGTTTTCTAAACTATAAATTGATATATAGATGCTAGTTATAATTGTTAAGTGCTGGATTTTTTTTTCTGAAGTGTTTTTTTCTCTTTTAAGCCAATTAAGAGTAATTATTTACTATTTCTTCTTAGTAATACACATTATAATACATATTCATTAAAACCCAAACTTTCACTTGGTGTGGTGGCTCATGCCTGTAATCCCAGAACTTTGGGAGGCTGAGATGGGAGGATCACTTGAGGTCAGGAGTTCGAGACCAGCCTGGGCAACACAGCGAGATCCCATCTCTAATAAACACATTTTTTTAAGGAAAAAAAAAAAAAGAACCAAACTTTCCCTCAAATTATACTACAAGGCTATAGTTCCTGAAATAGGATAGTACTGGTATAAAAGAAGTCACACAGACTAATGGAACAGAATAGAGAACCCAGAAATAAAGCCAAATACCTACAACCAACTGATCTTTGACGAAGCATACGAAAACATAAACTGGGAAAAGGATACGCTATTTAATAAGTGTTGCTGGGGAAATTGGCTAGATACATGTAGAAGAATGAAACTGGATCCCTATCTCTCACTTTATGCAAAAATCAACTCAAGATGGATCAAAAACTTAAATTTAAGACCTGAAACCATAACAATTCTAGAAAATAACCTAGGAAAAATTCTTCTGGACATTGGCCTAGGCAAAGAATTTATAATGAAGACCACAAAAGCAAATGCAACAAAACAAAAAAATAAATAAATGGGACATAATTAAACTAAAGGCTTCTGTACGGCAGAAGAAATAATCATCAGACTAAACAGACAACCCACAGAATGGAAGAAAATATTTGCAAACTATGCATCCAACAAAGAACTAATATCCAGAAACTACAAGGAACTCAAACAAATCACCAAGAAAAAAAAATCCCATCAAAAAGTGGGCAAATGACATGAGCATACATTTCTCAAAAGAAAATATACAAATGGCCAATTAACACACAAAAAAATGCTAAACATCACTAATCATCAGGGAACTGCAAATTAAAACCACAATGAAATACCACTTTACTCCTGTAAGAATGACCATTATTAAAAAGTTACAAAAAAATAGATGTTGGCGTGGATATGGTGAAAAGGGAATGCTTGTACACTGCTGGTGGGAATGTAAATTAGTATAACCTCTATGGAAAAGAGTATGGAAATTTCTTAAAGAACTAAAAGTATATCTACCATTCAATCCAGCAGCCCTACTAATGGGTATCTACCCAAAAGAAAAAAAAGTCTTTATATTAAAAAGACACCTGCATGTGTATGTTTATTGCAGCATCATTCACAATTGCAAAGATAATGGAACCAACCTAAGTGCCCATCAACCAATGAGTGGATAAAGAAACTATGGTATATATACACCATAGAATACTACTCAGCCATAAAAAAGAATGAAATGATGTCTTTTGCAGCAACTTGGATGGAGCTGAAGACCATTATTCTAAGTGAAGTAACTCAAGAATGGAAAGCCAAATACCGTATGTTTTCATTTAGAAGTGGGGAGCTAAACCATGGGTATTGCAAAGGCATGTAGAGTAATATAATAGACTATGAAGACTTAGAAGGGGAAGGGTAGAAGGAGGGGCAAGGGATTTAAAAAAACTGCATATTGGGTACAGTGTACACTACTCAGGTGACAGGTACACTAAAATCTCAGGCTTTACCACTATACAATTCATCCATGTAACGAAATATCACTTGTACCCCCAAAGTTATTAAAATTTAAAATGTTTTTTAAAAAGAACCAAACTTTTAAACACTTGTTCTTTCTTCTAAACTTAGTACAGTTTTCACAGATTCACTAACTTCTAAACATTTTCTTCCTGGCAAGTCTTTACTTGTCCTCTTCTACCTATCCCCATCTCCTGTTTTTCTGATTTTACTTCCTTATGCCAAACATCTACCATGAATACCACATACATATACTTTGCCTTTATCTTAATCACTTGGGCCAGGTTTATTTATTAACTCATTCATTTTATTTTTTGAGATGGAGTCTTGCTCTGTCGTCCAGTTGAGTGCAGTGGCGCGATCTCAGCTCACTGCAACTTCTGCCTCCCAAGTTCAAGCCATTTTCATGCCTCAGCCTCCCAAGTACCCATCTAATTTTTGTATTTTTAGTAGAGATGGGATTTCATCCTGTTGTCCAGGCTGGTCTCGAACTCCTAACCTCAACTGATCCACCCACCTTGGCCGCTCAAAGTGTCAGGATTACAGGCTTGAGCCTCCAGGCCTGGCCTAAATTAACTCATTCATTTAAAGATGCCAAACAGAATTTTGATCTAGGTAATTGTTATATATTTAATTAGGTGTTCACTTTAATCAGTTTGTGGTCAAATTTGCACCTAGAAAACTGTATGTATGTATTTCACCAGCTAATCTATCACCTCCCCAGGAAACATATCAAGCAAGAGTTTGTGGTCTTTCCTCTTCTTGTACTTTCAGTTTCTCTTATTGCTTTTCAATGTATGCTAGAGAGAAATGTGTTTTGTTTAAATCTGTTTATCCCAGTATATGATATGTACTGAAAACACTGCAATTGCTTATTCTGATATCAAACACAATGCAGTGTACTTATTTATTAAATGAACAGTCACTATTAAACCTTTTATTCTAAAGCCTTCCTTTCTGAATGTGTGTGTACATCTGGGTATATACAAAATAGGAAGAGGAACTATTATTGCAATTTCTTTCTTTCTTTTTTTTTTTTTTTTTGAGACGGAGTTTCGCTCTTGTTACCCATGCTGGAGTGCAATGGTACGATCTTGACTCACCGCAACATCTGCCTCCCGGGCTCAAGCGATTCTCCTGCCTCAGCCTCCCGAGTAGCTGGGATAACAGGCATGCACCATCATGCCCAGCTAATTTTGTGTTCTTAGTAGAGACGAGCTTTCTCCATGTTGGTCAGGCTGGTCTCAAACTCCTAACCTCAGGTGATCTGCCTGCCTTGGCCTCCCAAAGTGCTGGGATTATGGGCGTGAGCCACTGTGCCTGGTCTGTTATTGCAATTTCAACATGTCAAAGGAAGTGTCTTCATCCTTGTTATATACTTGTCAAAATTAAAGTCATGTTATCTTGACAAGCAACTCCCAAAATGCATATCTTTGCATAAAAGAAAATACTATGGTTAAATGTATCGTGTCAATTCCTCATTTCTTTACCCTTGTTTTTCTACTTTTGAGGCTAAGCTTAACTTGCATTTTGAGAATTTTTTTTTAACTATCAGTTTTCTCAGTTCTATTTTTATTACACAGTCCTAAGATTAACAAAGTTTTGTAGGAAACTGCCTTTTGCTATATCTATTGAATTTTAATTCTGGTGATGTTTAGTAGTACTTCTTTTCCTCCTTCCTTTACAGCAGTACAAATGTACATCATGTACAAGTGTTAAGAAATCCTGATAATAAGGACAAGGCAGCTGAGTTTCAAACAGAGCCTGTGTTTAAAGAGAGTATCATACAGCTTAAGTAGCCCTGCTGGGTCAATTTTCACCAGTTTAATCAGCAGCCAGACCTACTAATGTTATATGCCTCCTTGTGAAGAAAAAGCCTGCTAAGGCTTATTACAATATGAATTATAATTCATTCCTGTTTATGTCCGTAAATAGGCTTTGTACTGAGGCTCTGCCCAGCAGTGGGTGATACACTGAGAGCAGAAAATGATAAAAGTCACTTACAAGGCTAGACTTTTCAAAATACGTATAAGGAATTCTTTTGTGTCCCTACTTATTTAGTTGAAAGCATTTATACCCATAGTGCCTGGATAGTTATTTTTATATTAGAAGGTAGACCACTAGAGTGGTGAAAATATACATGTTGGAGGCAGAGCTTAAAAGGCTCTTGATTCTTAGAAAAGTTTAGGAAGATGATTCTGAAAAAGAATTCCAGTGCCTGGAGAAATTAATAGTTATTTATTGAATGAGTATGTAAATAAATGAATGAATCAATCTTAAAAGGTTTAGGATGTCCAACCAGAGACCTGCTAAAAAATCCAGTACCTCTTTGAAACTATTCAGTTAAACCTCTGAATTAAATTGTCCTTGGGGCAGTGCTGTAATTTGTGATCCATGAATTCAGAGGTCACTCAGTTAAAAGACAGCTGCAGATAGGCTTGTTCAGAATCCTGATTTATTGATCCTGCTGTTGCTGTGCCTCTTTTTCTTGTTTTTATGTTTCGAAGAAAGAAGTGTTTAACTGCAGTTGTAACCAAACACATGTCTACTTCCATTCTGTACATCAATGGGGACAATAAGAGCACTAGGATTATTGCTTGGCAACCTATAATAGCCAAGTACACTAGAAGAGCACTAACAGGCTGCAATGAAGATAGAGAATGCCCTAGTTCATGTGTGAGTTTACTAATGAGCCATGGCAGATGGGTAGATATTAAGTTGCCATATATCCTTAATACAGCAGGAGTAATTGTCTGCTTTGGGTTAGGGGAGATGGATTAAAAGAAGAGTACAGTTGACACTTGGACAACATAGTTTGAATTGCATGGGTCCACTTATACACAGATTTTCTTCCACCTCTGCTACTCCAAAACAGCAAGACCAACCCTTCCTCTTCCTCCTCTCCTCAGTCTATTGAACATGAGGACAATGAGAATGAAAACATTTATGATGATCCACTTCCACTTAATGAATAGTAAATATATTTTCTCTTCCTTATGATTTTCCTCTCTCCCTCCCTCCCGCCCTTCCTTCCCTCTTTCCTTTCCTTTCCTTTCCTTCCCTCTTTCCTTCCATCTTTCTCTCTCTCCTTCCTTCCTCCCCCTTTCTTCCTTCCTTTTTCCTTCTTTCTATCCCTTTCTTTCTTTCCTTCTTTCTTTCTTTCTCTCTTTCTTTCTTTCCTAAAAAACTATAGATACAAAGTCTCTCTCTGTTGCTTAGGCTGGAGCATAGTGGTGCAATCATGACTCACTGCATTCTCTCCCTCCTGGACTCAAGTGATCCTCCTGCCTCAGCCTCCTGAGTAGCTGGGACTACAGGCGTGTACCACCACACCAAGCTAATTTTTAAAATTTTTTTGCAGAGACTGGGTCTTGCTATGTTGCCCAGAGTGGTCTTGAACTCCTGGCCTCAAGCGTTCATCCTACCTCAGCCTCTCAAAGTGCTGGGATTACAGATGTGAGCCATTGCACCTAGCATCTTATGATTTTCTTTTCTTTTCTTTTCTTTTTTTTTTTTTTTGAGACAGAGTCTTGCTTCGTCACCAGGCTGGAGTGCAATGACGTGATCTTGGCTTACTGCAACCTCTGCCTCCTGGATTCAAGTAATCCTCCTTCCTCAACCTCTCAAGTAGCTAGGACTACAGGCATGTGCCACCATGCCCAGCTAATTTTTATATTTTTAGTAGAGATGGCGTTTCACCATGTTGGCCAGGATGGTCTTGATCTCCTGACCTCATGGTCCACCTGCCTCAACCTCCCAAAGTGCTGGAATTACAGTCGTGAGCCACCGCACCCCGCAGAGTCAACTACTTTCAATTCTTAATAACATTTTCTTTTCTCTAGCTTACTTTACTGTAAGAATACAGTATATAATATATGTAACATACAAAATGTGTGTTAATCAACTGTCTATGTTTTCAGTGAGGTTTCTGGTCAACAGTAGGCTACTATCAGTCAAGTTTTTGGGGAGTTGAAAGTTATTCATGGGTTTTTGACTGTGCAGATATTGGTTCTTCTAACCCCTACACTGTTCAAAGGTCAACTGTACATTAGAACTTATAGACTTGAATGAATTCCTTTCTTTTCACACTTGTTTAAAAATAAAAATAAAAATGAAAGCATTGTATATTTATGAGCATTGTGACAAAACAGAAGAGAAACACGCCTTTTCCTCTTCCTCCACCCAAAGTAGTTAATGTGTTTGCAAATCCAAGTGAGATGTGAGGAAAACCATTATATTACCCTCTTTACTTTTCCCATATTGGATTAAGAGAATAGGCCAAGGAAGAATTCAAAACTTGGGAGAGAGATTGATAAATACTATCCACTATTAGATGTAAGACATTCTGTAGATGAAATGTTGGCTTTTCAAGGGTTTCTTTACAAGCGAATTTTTCTCCTGGACAGAAAGATGGATACTACCTAAATAGGATTTAAAAGTATTCTTCAGGATATTGGCTTTTAAACTTTTTTTAAAGCAGGAAAACCTTTTTTTCAAATGAAATTTCCTATGCTCTACAATTATGTAAAACAAATTGAAGCATAGCTGCTCCAGTCACAAACAGTACAAGGGGCTTAGAGTCCTATGGCCTTTGAAACTCCTTCTCAGAACCCTGAGAAGCATAGTTCATTATCACCTACATTCAAACCATATCACCTACAATTAAAAATTCTTGTAATATATACCAGAGAAATCCTCACACGTGGACACAAAGAGACATATACAATAATTTTCATAGTAGGATTGTCTGTTATAGTAAAAAACAAAAAAACAACAATTGGAAATAACCCAGTCTATCAGAAAAAGAATGAATAAACACATTACAGTACAGTTATATCAGGAAATATTATGCAGCAGTGAAAACAAATGAACTACACCTATACCTTTCAACATAGATGAATTTTCCAAATATTAAGTATAAAAAGACTGTAGAATATATATGTAGTATGAAACAATTTTTATGAAATTAAAAAACAAGACCAATATTATATTGCTTAGATATAATAAAAATAAGTATATGGAAATGATAGACATAAAATTCAAAATAGTCTATCTCTTAAAGTAGCAGTCTATGGGAGGTAATTTTTTTCTTAAGCTAAGAGTAGATACATGCTACTTATTATTCTATCATTATACTTGCCGGTCTTTAATATTTTGTAATAAGTAAGGTTGAAAAACACTGCTCTAGAGTTATAAGGATTCTGGTCTCTTTCTCTATTATTACATAATGTTATTTATTGAGAGTTATTAATGATTGAAGTACATCTCAATAACTACTTTCCAGTTAATGTTAAAAATAACGAGTTGGCTTATGCCTGTAATCCCAGCATTTTGGGAGGTTAAGGTGGGTGAATCACAAGGTCAGGAGATTGAGACCATCCTGGCAAACATGGTGAAACTCTGTCTCTACTAAAAATACAAAAAATTAGCTGGTGTGGTGGTACGCACCTGTAGCCTCAGCTGCTAGGGAGGCTGAGGCAGGAGAATCGCTTGAACCAGGGAGGTAGAAGTTGCAGTGAGCTGAGATCATGCCACTGCACTCTAGCCTAGGTGACAGAGCAAAACTCTGTCTGAAAAGAAAAGAAAAATAGTGAGTTTTCCTGGCTAGAGCAATCAGGTGAGAGAAAGAAACAAGGGGAATCCAAATAGGAAGAAAGGAAGTCAAACGATCCCTTTTTGCACACGACATGATCCTATATCTAGAAAATGCCATATTCAGCCCCAAAGCTCCTTAAGGTGATAAACAACTTCAGCAAAGTCTCAGCATACAAAATCAATGTGCAAAAATCCCTAGCATTCCTATACACCAACAACAGTCAAGCCAAGAACCAAATCAAGAACACAGTCCCATTCACAATTGCCACAAAATGAATAAAATAAAATAAAATGCAACTATCCAAGTGATACGATTTGGCTGTGTCCCCACCCAAATATTGAATTGTAGCTCCCATAATTCCCCTGGATCATGAGAGGGACCCAGTAGGAGGTAATTGAATAATGGGGAGCAAATCTTTCCCATAATGTTCTTATGATAGTAAGTCTCACAAGATCTGATGGTCTTTAAAGGGGAGTTCTCCTGCACATGCTCTCTCTCGCCTGCTGCCACATAAGACCTGACTTTGCTTCTCCTTTGCCTTCTGCCATGATTGTGGGGCCTCCCCAGCCACATGAAACTGGGAGTTCCATTAAACTTTTCTTCTTTATAAATTACCCAGTCTCAGGTATGTCTTTATTAGCAGCATGAGAACAGACTAATGCAGTAAATTGGTACCAGAAGTAGTGTTCTACTGTAAAGATATTCAAAAATGTGGAAGCAACTTTGGAACTGGGTAACAAGAAGAGGTTAGAACAGTTTGTAGAGCTCAGAAGAAGTCAGGAAGATGTGGGAAAATTTGGAACTTCCTGGAGACTTGTTGAATGACTTTGGCCAAATGCTGACAGTGATACGGACAATAAAGTTCAGGCTGAGTTGGTCTCAGGTGGAGATGAGAAACCTGCTGAGAACTGGAGCAAAGGTGACTCTTGCTATGTTTTAGCAAGGAAACTGGCAGCATTTTGCCCCAGCTCCAGAGATAAGTGGAACTTTGAAATTGAGAGAGATGATTTAGGGTATCTGGGGGAAGAAATTTCTAAGCAGTGAAGGGTTCAAGAAGAAGCAGAGCATAAAAGTTTGAAAATTTTGCAGCCTGACTACTATGCAATTGTATTATGTGTAGTACTATGCAATAGAAAAGAAAACCTCATTTTCTAGGGAGAAATTCAAGCCAGCTGCAGAAATTTACGTAAGTAACAAGGAGCCAAATGCTAATCACTAAGACAATGCAGAAAATGTCTCTGGGGCATGTCAGAGACCTTCACAGCAGCCCCTCCCATCACAGGTCCAGAGGCCTAGGAGGGAAAAATGGTTTCATAGGTCGGGCCCAGGGCCCTCCTTGCTGTGTGTAGCCTTGGGACTTGATGCCCTGCATCCCAGCCACCCCAGCTATGGCTAAAAGGGGCCAATGTACAGCTCAGGCCATTCCTTCAGAAGGTGCAAGCCCCAAACCTTAGCAGCTTCCACATGATGTTGGGCCTGTGGGTGCACAGAAGTCAAGAATTGAGGTTTGGGAACCTCCATCTAGATTTCAGAGGATGTATGGAAACTCCTGAATGTCCAGGCAGAAGTTCACTGCCGGGACAGAGCTCTCATGGAGAACCTCTGCTACGGCAGTATGAAAGGGAAATGTGGGGTTGCTTGAGGTTTGGGAACCTCCACCTAGATTTCAGAGGATGTATAGAAACTCCTGAATGTACAGGCAGAAGTTCACTGCCAGGATAGAGCTCTCATGGAGAACCTCTGCTAGGGCAGTGCGAAAGGGAAGTGTGGGGTTGGTGCTCCCTGGGGCACCAACTAGTGGAGCTGTGAAAAGATGGCCACTGTCCTCCAAACCCCAGAATGATAGATTCACCAACAGCTTGCACCATGCACCTGGAAAAGCCAGAGATATTCAACACCAACCTGTGAAAGTAGCCAGGAGGGGAGCTGTAACCTGCAAAGCCACAGGGGCAGAGCTGCCCAAGGCCATGGGAGCCCACCTCTTGCATCAGTGTGACCTGGATGTAAGACATAGAGTCAAATGAGATAATTTTGGAGCTTTAAAGTTTGACTGCCCTGTTGTATTTTGAACTTGCATAGAGCCTGTAGCCCCTTTGTTTTGGCCAATTTCTCCCAGGCACCATGCTACCCGATATTTGGAACAGCTGTATTTACCCAATGCCTGTACCTGCATTGTATCTAGGAAGTAACTAACTTGTTTTTGATTTTACAGGCTCATAGGCAGAAGGGACTTGCCTTGTCTCAGATGAGACTTTGGACTGTGGACTTCTGAGTTAATACTGAAATGAGTTAAGAATTTAGGGGACTGTTGGAAAGGCATGATTGGTTTTGAAATGTGAGAACATGAGATTTGGGAGGGGCTGGGGCAGAATGATATGGTTTGGCTGTGTCCCTAGCCAAACCTTGAACTATAGCTCCCATAATTCCCATGTGTCATGGGAGGACCTGGTGGGAGTTAATTGAATGACAGGAGTGGGTCTTCTCCATGCTGTTCTCATAACAGTGAATAAATCTCACAAGATCTGATGGTTTTATAACGGGAAGTTCCCCTGTGCATGCTTTCTGTCTTGCCTACCACCATGTAAGATGTGACTTTGCTTCTCCTTTGCCTTCCACCATGATTGTAAGACCTCCCCAGCCACGTGGAACTGTGAATCCCTTAAACTTTTTTTCTTTATAAATTACCCAGTCTGGGGTATGCCTTTATTAGCAGCATGAGAACAGACGAATACATCAAAAAAGTGAAAGATCTCTGCAAGGAGAACTACAAAACACTGCTCAAAGAAATCAGAGATGACACAAATGAAAAACATTTCATGCTTATGGATAGAAAGAATTAATATTGTTAAAATGGCCATACTGCCCAAAGCAATTTATAGATTCAACAATATTTCTATTAAACTACCAATGACATTCTTCACAGCACTAGAAAAGAAAACAATTCTAAAATCCATATGGAACCAAAAAAGAGCCCAAGTAGCTAAGCAATCCTAAGCAAAAAGAACAAACCTGAAGGCATCATGCTACCCGACTTCAAACTATACTACAGGACTATAATAATCCAAGCAGCATGGTACTGTACAAAAACAGACACATAGACCAATGGAACAGAATAAAGAACCCAGAAATAATGCCACACATCTACAACTATCTGATCTTTGACAAAGCTGACAAAAACAAGCAATGGGGACAAAGCTTCCTATTCAATAAATGGTGCTGGGATAACTGGCTAGCCATATGCAAAAGTTTGAAACTGGACCCCTTCCTTATACTGTGTACACAAATTAACTCAAGATGGATTAAAGACTTAAATGTAAAACTCAAAACTATAAAAGCCCTGGAAGGCGACTTAGGCAATACCATTCTGGACATAGGAACAGGCAAAGATTTTATGACAAAAATGCCAAAAGCAATTGCAACAAAAGAAAAAATTGACAAATGGAATCTAATTAAACTGAAGAATTTCTACACAGCAAAAGAAACTATCAACAGGGTGAACAGACAACCTACAGAATGGGAGAAAAATTATGCAAACTATGCATCTGACAAAGGTTTAATATCCAGCATCTATAAGGAACTTAAACAAATTTCCAAGAAAAAAACAAACAACCCCATTAAAAAGTGGGCAAAGGACATAAGCAAACACTTTTCATAAAAAGAATACATGGGGCCAACAATCATATGAAAAGAAGGTCAATATCATGATCATTCAAAAAATGCAAATCAAGACCAAAATGAGATACCATTTTATACCAGTCAGAATGGCTATTAATAAAAAGTCAAAAAATGCTGGCAAGGTTGTGGAGAAAAAGGGATGCTTTTACACTGTTGATGGGAGTGTAAATTAGTTCAACCATTGTGGAAGACAGGATGGCAATTCTTCAAAGACCTAAAAACAGAAATACCACTCAACCCACCAATCCTATTACTGGCTATATACCTAAAGGAATATAAATTGTTCTATTAAAGACATGCACACATATGTTTACTGCAGCACTATTCACAATAGCAAAGACATGGAATCAACCTAAATGTCCATCAGTGGTAGACTGAATAAAGAAAATGTAGTAAATATACATTATGGAATACTGTGCAGCCATAAAAAAGAATGAGATCATGTCCTTTGCAGGAATATGGGTGGAGCTGGAGGGTATTATCCTTAGCAGACTAACACAGGAACAGAAAACCAAATGCCACATGTTCTCACTTACGAGTGTGAGCTAAATGATAAGAATGAATGGACACATAGAGGGAACAACACACACTGGGGCCTATCAGAAAATAGAGGCTGGGAAGAGGGAGAGGATCAAGGAAAATAGTTAATGGGTACTAGGCTTAGTACCTGGGTAGCAAAATAATCTGTACAACAAACCCCCATGACACAAGTTTACCTATATAACAATCCTGCACAAGTACTCTGAACTTAAAAGTTAAGAAAATAACAGCAGTAATAATAGCTAACATTTGTTGAGAAAAAATGAGTTTAGAAATAATTTTCAGATATATTTCCTTTTTTTTGCCTGTACCCACAAAGTAAAAGAAGCAAAAGCTTTTAACAACACACAGCCCTGATCCTATTGGAGTTGGACTGGCCACTGATTATTTTTTTCAGTGAATAATATTTGAAAAGACCTCAAATGATTTCATCTCCATGGCCATGTGAGGAAAAAGCCTTAATATTCTCATTATTTCTTCCATTCCAATCACCTCAGCACTTATGGTCATGAAAAAAAAAATCTGATAGCTTTATTGAACTAACCATTTCCTGGGAACCCAGGTCCAAGTTAACCAATTCCGCTAGAAAAAAGCCATACAATTCTATGTGCTGATGCCAAGACCTTCAATATTGCTTGGAAATCTACTCATTTGTAATCTGCTCCTCTCCATCCCCTTAACAGTTCTTTCAAATATTTATCATTCATATCAAGCAAAGCCCATGATCCCACCTTTCTTGGGTTTTAGCAATATTTATTTTATTCCACAAAACATAAAGGCTGTTAGAGGAATGCCCTAAATTTACTGTGCCCTCCTAGTTTAGTGTAAGAAATATCTTCTCTTGTCTACGACTATTATTAAATATATGTATTTTATCTTACTCCTTTATATTACCTCAGACCCTGAGGACCATCATCTAATCTCTCTACTATATCTTGTATTTTTCTCTCTACTTCAGCTCCTGCCACTCAATCTCTAAATATAATCATGCCTATCCCACCTTTGAAGAAAAATTCTTCACCACTTAAAAAAAAAAAAGATAAAATCTTTCCTTTTATAGTCACACTCCTTGTAATCATTCTCCACTCCATTGACCTCTGGACTTTATCTCCAAATTCCTCATCAATCTGCTGTGGTCTAGGTTCCATTCTAAATCACAGAAAGAACAACTGGATGCTAAATCCATGCACACTTTCTACTTCTTATATCATTTGATTTCTCTGCAGCATTTGACACTGCTGATCACTTCTTTTGTAGTTTCATGTATATATATTTGTCTGCTCAACATTTCTTTGGGGAATCACTCTTCTCTCCTTAATCCATTTGGTACAGATGGGGCTGACCCACCTCTCCAGATAGGTTGTGATACAAACCTGACCAATCAGAATACTCATCAACCTTCAACACAGTGGACGGGTCAGAAATAGGCATATAACTTATGCCAAGACAATTAAAACCTTTCCCAGATTTTAAAAACTGGAATTTAATAGCAAACCTTTTTAAAATGTCAATGTTGTGAGGATTATGTAAATCTAAAGCTATTGATGACCATTTTTATCAACACATAAAAACAACCTGCCTAAAAATTCAGTGGAACAAAGCAGAGACTAAGGCACATTTCAGCTGTGCCTAAAAACCATTATATCCCTAGACTTTCTAGCTACCTGAGCTAATACATTCCGTTTTTTTAGTTAAGCTATGTGAGATGAATTTATATTGCTCAAAATGGAGCCATCTTTAATAATACATCCTTCTTGAAACTCTTGTGTTTTTTGTGACTATTTATCCTATTTTTCTCCCAACTCCCAGTCACTCTCAGACTCTTGTGTAAGTATCCTTTTTCTACCTATTTCTTAAAGATATTCCATGAGATTTGTTTCTTCATCCTCTTCTCACTCTCTCTAAGTTCACCCTGTAATAATAATAACTTCACATTTTTAGTATCTAGATAGATTTAGGTATATAATTTTCTCATTATGACTATCCTACAAGGTATAATTTTTTATACTTTATAGAAGGAGAAACTGAATTTGGGAAGTTAAGCAAGTTGCTCTAAGTCACATAGCTAGTAAGTGTTAGAGCTGGAATTAGAACCATGTTATCTCTGATGTCAGTGCCCGTAATATGTTTAAATACAGCATTTATTCATTCATCAAGTATTTGAGTGCCTACTACATTGCTGATACTCTTTCAACCACGGGGAATTCAGTAGTAACCAAGGCAGACAAAAGTCCCTGTGTTAATGTGTCTTACTTTCTAAAGATGGGTGGAAGACAGATTATTCCTCCTAAAAAGAAATGCATTGTTTTAGCCACAGCAATAAAGCAAATACAGTTTATAAATATTGTAAAGGAAAAAGAAAAATTGTCATTTTTTTGCAGATGACATGATTATGAACATAGCAACTGATATAAATGTATCAAGGTCTCTAGACACAAAGTCAATATACAAAAACCAATTATATTCCTATATCGTAGCAAAAACAATTCAAAAATGAAATTTTGAAATACAATTTTAATAGTATCAAAACATTAAATATCTAGAAACAAATCTAACTAAAGAGCAAAATCTCTACACTGAAAATATAAATCATTGTTGAAATAAATTGAAGAAAACCTATATAAATGAAGGAAAGGGATATACCTGACTCATGAATTAGAAGACTTAATATTGTTAACATAGTAGTTGTCCCTCAGTTCACCTCTATATTCAACATAATTCTAATAAAAATTTCAGCAGAGTTTTGTGTCTATAGAAATTAGCAAGTTGATGTGCTCGCTTCAGCAGCACATATACTAAAATTGGAACGATACAGAGAAGATTAGCAAAAAAAAAGAAATTAGCAAGTTGATTCTAAAATGTATATAGAAATGCAAATGACCTAGAAAAGCCAAAAAATTGTTGAAGAACAACAAAAAAGCTAGAAGACTTACACTTCCATATCACGAATTATAACACTATAGCAAAGTTACAGAAATTAGGACACTATGATATTGCCATAAGGATAGACAAATAAAGCAATGAAACAGAATAGTCTGGTTGAAAGACCCACACTGAGGCCTGGCATGGTAGCTCATGCCTGTAATCCCAGCACTTTGGGAGACTGAGGCTGGCAGATCACGTGAGGTCAGGAGTTCAAGACCACCCTGGCCAACATGGTGAAACCCTGTCTCTTCTAAAAGTACAAAAATTAGCTGGGCAGGGTGGCAGGCACCTGTAATCCCAGCTACTTGGGAGGCTGAGGCATGAGAATCTTTAGAAGAAAACAGAATATCCCGATTTGGGGGTAGGAAAAGATCTCTTAAAACATAAAAAGTGCTAACCATAAAAGAAAACATTTTGAGAAGTGGACAAAATTAAGAACATCTGTTCACCAGAAAACACCACTAAAAGAATGAAAAGGGGCCAGGTGTGGTGGCTCAGGCCTGTAATCTCAACACTTTGGGAGGGAGAAGTGGACAGATTGTTTGAGTTTAGGAGTTTGAGATCCACCAGAGCAACATAAAAAGACCTCATTTCTACAAAAAAAAATTTTTTTTTGTTTAAATTAGCCAACCAGGATGGTGTACACCTGTAGTCCCAGTTACTTAGGAGATTTAGGTAGGAGGATTGCTTGAGCTGAGAAGTTTGAGGCTGCACTGAGCCATGATCATGTCACTGTATTCCAGCCTGGGTGACAGAAAAGGCAAGCAAGTTATGAGAAAAGACATTTATAATGCCTATGTTCATCAAAGGCTTTTATCTGACTATACAGAGAATGCCTATAAATCAATAAGAAAAGACAGACAAACCAGTAGAAAAATGGACAAGACTTGAGCAGATACTCTATCAAAGAGAATATTCAAATAGCTCATAAACAGAGAAAAAATGTGTTCAAGTTATCAATGGAAAATGCAAATTAAAATCACAATGAGATACCACCACATACCCATTAAAATAACTAAAAACAACAACAACAAAATCAGATAATACCAAATGTTGGCAAGGATATGGAATACAGGAATTCTATTTATTTCTTGTTTCTTTTTTCTTTATACATCTGTCAACTCATACCTATAGTGGAATACAGGAATTCTGATACCTTGCTGGTGAGAATGTCAATTGGTACAACCACTTTGGAAAATGGCTTGACACTATTTAATAAAACTGAACTCTATGACACAGCATTTATACTCCTGGATACATGCAAATAGAAATGAATCTATATGTCTACCAAAGACATGTAGAGAAATGTTTATGGCAATTTTTTGTGTACTAACCAAATCTGGAAACTATTAAATTGTCCATCAATGGTAGACTAAATGAATAAATTTTAATATAGTTATACAATAATATACTATGTAGGAATGAATAACAACTGTTAAAAGAAAAACTTTAAACAAATTAAACAGAGTTTAATTGAACAAAAAACAATTCAGGAATCAGGCAGCCTCCAGAACCAGAACAGGATCAGAGCAACTCCAGGGCTGCCACAGGGTTGGATATCATTTATGGACAGAAAAAGGAAAGTGATATACAGAAAACAGAAGTGAGGTGCAGAAACAAATGGATTGGTTACAGCTCGGCACTTGCCTCATTCGAAATTGGTTTGAACAGCTGACAGTGGTTGACTGGTTTGGCGACTGTGATCGGCTCACACTCAGCTACTTGTTACAACAGTAGGTTATGGTCTTTTTACACATCAAGTTTGGTTACAGTTCACTATGTATGGAGAAACCTTTAGCCCAACTGAAAATTTGGAGGCAGCTTTGGACCAAACTTGATTTAACACAACTAATACCATGCAACATGACCCTGAGTGATTATATTGTTGAGTTACAACAGATACAAAAGAGCACATATTCTAATTCCATTAATATAAAGATTGAAAGCAAGCTAAATTAATCTGTAGTGTTAGAAGTCAAGGGAGTGACTGAAAGAAAGGGGAGAGGGAGGGAGAAAGAGAAAGAGAGAGATGGGCTGGGAAGAGAGAAAAAGAAAGAAGGAAGAAGGCAAGGGAGAGGGAATAAGAGATAAGGGTCGGGGGAGGAGAAAAGGAAGAAGAAAGGAGGGAGAGAGGGAGGAAGAGAGGAAAAGAAAGAAAATAGATGGAGAAGGAAGGAAGGAAGAGAGGAAGGGAGGGAGGGAAAGGGAAAAAAGATAGTGTTACTTTTGGAGAGAGGTTGTGACTGGAGAGGTGACAAAAAGGAGTTCCAGACCCTAGAGATGATCTTTATATTTTCTGTGGAAAAATATATATGACATTTATTATTTTAATCATTTGCAATATTTTTCCTTCTGAGTCTGGCTTATTTCACCTAACATAACATCCTCCAGTTCCATCCATGTTGTTGCAGATGACAGGATCTTATTCTTTTTTATGGCTGGAATCATCATGGAATAAGTACTATTCCACTGTGTACATGTGCCACATTTTCTTTATCCATTCATTTGTTGGACAGTTAGGTTGTTTCCAAATCTTGGTTATTGTGAATTGTGCTGCAGTAAACATCGGAGTGCAGCTATCTGGTGATATACTGATTTCCTTTATTTGAGTTATATACCTAGCAGTGGGATTGCTGGATCATATAATAGCTCTATTTTTAGTTTTTTTATGGAACCCCAATACCATTCTTCATAGTGGTTGTACTAATTTACATTCCCACCAAGAGTATATAAGGGTTCTCCTTTCTCCACATCCTTGCCGGCATTCGTTATTGTCTGTCTTTTGGATAAAAACCATTTTAACCGGGGTAACATGATACCTCATTGTACTTTTGATTTGGATTTATCTGATCATCAATGATGTTAAGCACCTTTTCATATACCTATTTGCAATTTTGTATGTCTTCCTTTGAGAAATATCTATTCAGATCTTTTGTCCATTTTAAATCAGATTGTTATATTTTTTCCTATTCATTTGTGAGCTCCTTATATATTCCAGTTATTAATCCCATGCCAGATGGATAGTTTGGAAATATTTTCTCCCATTCTGTGGATTGTCTCTTCAACTTGTTGATTTTTCCTTTGCTGTGCAGAAGCTGTTTAAATTGATGTGATCCCATTTGTTCACTTTTGCTTTGGTTGCCTGTGCTTTTGCTCAAGAAATCTTTGCTCAGTCCAATGTCCTGGAGAGTTTCCCCAGTGTTTTCTTTCAGTAGTTTCATAGTTTGAGGTCATAGATTTAAGTTTTTAATCCATTTTTATTTGGTTTGTGTATATGGTGAAAGATAGGTTCTAGTATTATTCTTCTGCATATGAATACACAGTTTTCCTATTTATTGAAGAGAGTGTTCTTCCCCCAATGTTTGTTCTTAGCACCTTTGTTAAGAATGAGTTCACTGTAGATGTATGCATTTATTTCTGGGTTCTGTATTCTATCCCATTGGTCTATATGTCTGCTATATTCTATCCTGTTGGTCTATATGTCATGGTACTGCTTTTATGCCAGTACCATGCTGTTTTGGTTACTATAGCTCTGTAATATAATTTGAAGTCAGGTAATGTGAGTCACATTCCTCCAGTTTTGTTCTTTTTACTCAGGATGGCTTTGGCTATTCTAAGTTTTTATGGTTCCATATAAATTTTAGGATTATTTTTTTCTATTTCAGTGAAGAATGTCATTGGTATTTTAATAGAGGTTTCACTGAATCTGTAGATTGCTTTGGGTAGTATGGACATTTTAACAATATTTATTCTTTCAATCCATGAACATGGGATGTCTTTTCATTTTGTGTGTGCTCTCTTCAATCAATTTATTGCATCAGCGTTTTATAGTTTTCATTGTAGAGATCTTTCACTTCTTTGGTTAATTCCTAAATATTTAATTTTATGTGTAGCTATTGCAAATGGGATTACCTTCTTGATTTCTTTTTCAGATTATTTTCTGTTGGCACCTAGAAATGCTACTGGTTTTCATATGTTGATTTTTGTATCCTGCTACTTTAATGAATTTATTAGTTTTAATATTATTCTGATGGAGTCTTTAGGATTTTTGAAATATGAGGTAATATAATCTGCAAATAAGGATAATTTGAATTCTTTCTTTCCATTTTGGATGCCTTTTATTTCTTTCTCTTGTCTGATTACTCTAGCTAGGACCTCCAGTGCTATGTTGAATAACATTGGTAAAAAATGGGCACCCTTATCTTGTTCCAGATCTTAGAAGAAAGGCTGTCAGTTTTTTCCCATTCAGTATGATATTAGCTGTGGGTCTGTCATATATGGCTTTTATTCTGTTGAGGTATATTCATTCTATACTCAGTTTTTTGAGGGATTTTATTATGAAGAGCTGTTGAATTTCATCAAATGCATTTTCAGCATCAGTTGAAATGATCATATGGTGTTTGTCCTTCATTCTGTTGATATGGCATGTCACAAGTTATTAATTTACATATGTTGAACCATCCTTGCATCCCTGGGATGAATCCCAATTAATGAAGGATTTACAAAAATTGTTATTTTATTTTAAGTTCCAGGATACATGTGCAGGATGTACAGGTTTGTCACATAGTTAAACATGTGCCGTGGTTGTTTGCTGCACCTATCAACCCATCACCTAGGCATTAAGCCCCACATGTATTAGCTATTTATAGCTGATGCTCCACCTCACCCCACACCCCTCCAATAGGCCCCAGTGTGTGTTGTTTCCCTCCCTGTGTCCATGCATTCTCTTTGTTCAGCTCCCACTTATAAGTGAAAACATGCAGTGTTTGGTTTTTTCGTTCCTGTGTTAGTTTGCTGAAGATAATGACTTACATCTTCATCCATGTCCCTGCAAAGGACACGGTTTCATTCTTTTTTATGGTTGCATAGTATTCGATGGTGTATATGTACCACATTTTCTTTATCCATTCTATCATTGATGGGTATTTGGGTTGACTTCATGTCTTTACTATTGTAAATAGTGCTACAATGAACATACATGTGCATGTATCTTTATAGTGGAATGATTTATATTTTGGGGGGTGTATACCCAGTAATGGGATTGCTGGGTCAAATGGTACTTCTGATTCTAGGTCTTTGAGGAATCACCACACTGTCTTCCACAATGGTTGAACTAATTACATTCCTACCAATGTTGTAAAAGCATTCCTATTTCTCCAAAGCCTTGCAGCATTTGTTGTGTCTTTACTTTTTAATAATTGCCAATGAATTATCTTTTTGATGTGTTGTTCAATTTGGTTTGCTAGTATTTTGTGGGGGATTTTGCTTCAATGTTCATCAGAAATATTGGCCTATAATTTTCTTTTATTAAGAAAAATCATATTGTAGCTGAATATTGTTATCTTTTTCTGGGTTTGGAAAGTTTTCTGTTTTTATCCTTTTAAATAAACTTTCTACCCAAATCTCTCTTTCTACCTTCTCTTTAAGGTCATTAACTCTTAACTTTGTCCTTTTAAGGCATTTTCTAGATACTGTAGGCATGCTTCATTCTTTTTTATAGTTTTCTCTCCTCTGGCTGTATTTTCAAATTGCCTGTCTTCAAACTCACTAATTCTTTCTTCTGCTTGATCAGTACTGCAATTGAGGGACCATGATGCATTCTTCAGTATGTCAATTGAATTTTTCAGCTCCAGAATTTTTGCTTGATTTTTTAAAAAATATTTTAATTTCTTTATTAAATTTATCTGGTAAGATTCTGAATTCCTTCTCTGTGTTCTCTTGAATTTCATTAACTTCCTCAAAACAACTGTTTTGAATTCTCTGTCTGAAAGATCAAATGTCTCTGTGACTCTGGGATTGGTCACTATGTTCCCTTACTTTTTTTGGTAAGGTCATGATGTTTGTGGATGTTCATTGATGTCTGGGCATTGAAGAGTTAGGTACTTACTATAGTCTTCACAGTCTGGGCTTGTTTGTACCCATCCTTCTTGGGAATGCTTTCTATGTATTCAAAGGGAATTGAGTGTTGTAATCTAAGTCTTCAGTCACTGCAGCCATATCTGCATTAGAGGGCACCCCAAACCCACTAACACTGTGACTCTTGAAGCTTTGTAGAGGTACTGCCTTGGTTGTCTTGGGTAAGATCCCGGAGAATTCTTGGGATTACCAGGCAGATATCCTTGTCCTCTTTCCTTACATCTCCCCCAACCTCTGAATCTCCCTCTGTGCTGAGATGCCTGGACTTGTGGAAGGAGTGACATAAGCCCCACCATGGCCACCACCACTGGGACTGTGCCAGGTCCAACCTGAAGCCAGCACAGTACTGGATCTCACCCAAGGCCTCTGGCAGCTATTGTCTGGCTACTGCTGATGTTTATTCAAGGCCCAAGGGCTCTTTAGTCGGCAGGTAGAGGATCCAGCCTGGCTTGTTTCTTTTCCTTCAGGGCAACAAGTTCTCTTCTAGCCCATGGTGGTTCTAGAAATGCTGTCTGGTAACTAGGGCCTAGAGTTGGTAACTTTAGAAATCTACTTGGTGTTTCATTTTACTGTGGCTTAGCAGGCACCCAAGTTGCAAGACAACATCCTTTTTACTCTTACCTTTTTCTTCCTCAATCAGATGGAGTCTTTCCCATGACCACCACAGCTGGGAATGCACTGGGTCATACCTGAATCCTGCATGGCACTGGGTCTCACCCAAGGCAGTGAGTACTGCCTGACTACCGCTGATGTTCATTCAAGACCCAGGGTCTCTTTAGTCATCAGGTGAAGAATCCTACCAGGACTGGGTTCTTCCCCTCAAGACAGTAGATTCCCTTCTGGCCCAGGATGTGTCTAAAATTGTCGTCTGGGAGGTAGGGCCTAGCATGGACTCCAGGACTCTGCTTGGTGCTTCATTTTACTGTAGCTGAGCTGGTATCCAAATTGCAAGACAAAGCCCTCTTTACTCTCCTCTTCTCCTTTCCTCAATTGGAAGGAGTCTCTGCCAAAGTACTGTCTGGAGTTGGGGGAGGCGTGACACAACCACTCCCTTAGCTGCCCCACTGGTGTCTCACTAGGTCATGTACACTCCAAGTCTACTGGCTTTGAGCCCAGTACCAGCACCAGGACTTGCCCAGGAATTACAGTCCTTGTAGCCTAAATTGCCTTTCAAGTTTATTTAGAACCCCAGAGCACTTTAGATCTCAGTGGTGGGCTAGCTGGAACTCTCAGGTTCTGACTGCTGGGATGGACAATTCCCCTCTGGCCGGGGCTGATCTAAATGCTTTCTCTGTGGACACCAGCTGAATTCTGCCCCATGTTGCTTTCCGCTGTGACAGGACAGCACTGCATTACAATGCAAAGTCCCATAGTCACTGTACTCTCCCTGCCCCAAGCATCATATTCTTTCTCTGTACTAAGAGGCCACTGCTAGGAGATGGAGGAAGGGTGGTATAGACAATTCAAGACTGTCTTTCCTATTCTCTTCAATGCCTCTTTCCTTGATATGATATTAAAAGCAGGTATTGTGATCACTCACCTGATTTTTGGTTCTTATGAAGGTGCTTGCTTCTGTGGATCGTTATTCAATGTGGTGTTCCTGTGGGGAAGATGATCACTGGAGAGTTCTGTTAGGCTATCTTGCTCTGCCTCTCTCAAAATTTCATCTTTTAAAGAAAAATTTATTTTATTTTAAGTTTTGGGATACATGTGCAGGATGTGCAGGTTTGTTACATAGGTAAGCATGTGCCATGGTGATTTGCTGCACCTATCAACCCATCACCTAGGTATTAAGCCCCACATGCATTAGCTATTTATCCTGGTGTTCTCCTTCCTCCACCCCCAAAATTTCATTTTTTCAATGGGTGAATGATATTTCATTGTACATATATACCTCATTTTGTTTATCCATTCATCTGTGGATGGATGCTTGAGTTGTTTCCACTGTTTACTGATTGCTTATAATGCTGCTATGAACATTGATGTGCAAGTTATCTGAGTCCCTGCTTTCAACTTTTTTGGATATATACATAGGAGTGGGATTGCTGGGTCATATGTAGTTCTAGGTTTACCTTAAAAAATTAAACTATATTACTATTATTGATCATTATTGTTGATTTTTTTAAGAGACAGGGTCTTGGTATGCTACCTAGGCTGTAACTGAACTCCTGGGCTTAAGCAATCCCCTCACCTCAGCCTGCCAAGTATCTGGGACTACAGGCACATGCCACTGTGCCCAGCTCTATGTTTAATGTTTTGAGAATTCACAATAATTTTCCACAATGGCTGCACCACTTTGCATTCCCACCAGCAATGCACAAGAGTTCCAATTTCTGTACATTCTTACCAACACTTGTTATTTTCTGAGTTTTTGTTTGTTTGTTTTGGTTTTCTTATAACCATCTTAGTAAGTGTGAAGTGGTATCTCATTGTAGTTATGATTTGCATTTCCTAATAACTCATAATGTTGAACATCTTTTCATGTGCTTATTGGCCATTTGTATATTTTCTTAGGAGAAATGTCTGTTCAAATCCTTTGCCCATTTTTGAATTAGGTTGTTTTATTGTTATTGAGTTTTAGAAGTTCTTTATGTATTCTAAATATTAATTCCTTATCAGTTATATGTTTTATAAATATTTTCTCTCATTTACTACATCATCTTTTCAATTTTTACATAATTCTTCAATGTACAAAAGTTTTTAATTTTGAAGTTTATTTTATCTTTTTTTATTTGTTTTCTGTGCTCTTGGTGTTATATCTATGAAGTCATTGTTAAAGCCATCATCATGAAGATCTTCCACAAGTTTTCATTTTTCATCTAAGAGTTGTATGGCTTTGTTTGCTTGTTTGTTTGTTTTTAGAGACAGGGTCTCACTCTGTTGCCCAAGGTGGAATGCAGTGGCATAATCATGGCTCACTGCAGCCTTGACCTCCTGGGCTCAAGTGATCCTCCCACCTTAGCCTCTCGAGTAGCTGGGACTATAGGTGTGTATCACCAAGCCTGGCTAATTTGTTTTTTTAATTTTTTGTAGAAACAGGGTCTAACTATGTTGCCCAAGCTGGGAGAGTTGTATAGTTTTCTCTCTTCAGTTTAGATCTTTGATTAGTTTTGAGTTCATTTTTATATATGATATAAGATGAAGGACCAACTTAATTCTTTTACATGACATGTCAGATCGTCTCAGCACCATTTGTGAAAAGATTATTCTTTCCCTATTGAATGGTCTTGAAACCCTAGTCACAAATCGATTGACAATATATATATATGAGACTTTATTTCTGGCCTCTCTATCTTATTTTATTGATCTATATGTCTGTCCTTATGACAGTACTGTTTTATTTGCTGTAGCTTTGTAGTAAGTCTCAAAGTTGGGTAGTGCAAATCCTCCAAGTTTATTCCTTGTTTTCAAGATTTATTTTGGCTATTCAAGGTCCCCTGCAGTTTCATATTAATCTGAGGATCACTTTTTCTATTTCTGTGAAAAAGACTTTTGGAATTTTGATTACATTGAATCTGTAGATCACTTTGGGTAGAATTGATATCTTAATGTGAAGTATTCCTATCTATGAATAGGGATCTTTTTCCATTTATTTCTGTTTTCTTTAATTTCTTTCAGCAATGTTTTATAGTTTTCAGCATATACCTTTCACTTCCTTGGTTAGATTTATTTCTAAGTATTTTATTCTTTTAGCTGCTTCTATAAATGGAATTGCTTTTCTTTTTTCTCCCTGTTATTTTTTTAGAGACAGGGTCTCCCTCTGTTGCCCAGACTGGAGTGCAGTGATGTAATCATAGCTCACTGCACCCTTGAACTCCTGGGCTCAAGCAGTTCTCCCACCTCAGCCTACCAATAGCTGGAACTATAGATATGTGCCACCATGCCTGGCTTTTTTTTTTTGTACAGACAGGGTCTCATATGTTTCACTATTGAATTTGTTCAATAGCTCTAGTAGTTTTTTTGTGGATTCTTTCAATATATAGGATCTGTGAATAGAGACAGTTTTACCTCTTTCTTTCCAATTTGGATGCCTTTTATTTGTCTTGTCATATAGCTCTGGCTAGAACTTCTGGTATGTTGTTGAACAGCAATGGTGGAAGTAGGCATTCTTTTCTTGTTCCTGATTTTAGGGAGAAAGCTTTCTGTGTTCCATTACTGAGTATCATGTTAACTGTGGATTTTTTTTTTTTTTTTTTTGAGTCAGGGTCACTCTCTGTCACCAAGACTGGAATGAGTGGCATGATCATAGCTCACTGAAGCCTGAGACTCCAGGGTTCAAATGATCCTTCCACCTTAGCCCCCCAGGTAGCTGTGACTATAGTCATGTGCTACCACCATACCCAGCTAATTTTTAAATTTTTTGTAGAGACAGGGCCTCAGTATGTTACTCAGGTTGGTCTCAAACTCCTGGACTCAAGCAGTCCTCCCACCTCAGTCTCCTAAAGGGCTCGGATTACAGGCATGAGCCACCACACCTGGCCAATTGTGGATTTTTAAATAACTACCCTTTATTATTTTGAGGTATGTTATCTCCATATGCATTGAGATAATTATGTGGCTTTTCCCCTTCATTTTTTGAATGTGATGGGTTACATTTCTTGATTTTCTTATGTTGAGCCACCTTTGCATTCCTGAGATAAATCTAGAAAGATTTCATGTTGAAAAGGCTTTTATTATGGTCTTGGATTTGATTTGTTAATATTTTGTTGAGGATTTTTGCATCTATATTCATAAGGAATATTGGTCTATAATTTTCTTGTGACGTCTATCTAGCTTTAGTATCAGAGTAATTCTATCATCATAGAATGAATGAGGAAGTGTTCCCTCCTCTTTAATTTTTTGAAGTATTTGGTAAGAATTCATTTTAATTCTTCTTTAAATATTTGACAGAATTCACTAGTGAAGCCATCTGATCCAAGACTTTTCTTTGTTGGGAAGTTTCTGATCACTGATTTGATCTGTTTGTTTGTTAGAGATCTAATATGGTTTGAATGTGTGTCCCTTCCAAATCTCATGTTGAAATGTGACCTGTGATGTTGGTAGTGGGGCTAGTGGGAGGTTTTTGGGTTATGGGTGGATCTCTCATGAATGGTTTGTTACTGTTCTTGCAGTCATGAGTGAGTTCTCATTCTATCAGTTCATGTGAGATCTGGTTGTTTAAAAGAGCCTGATACCCCTTCCCTCTCTCTCTTTCTCCCTCTCTCACCATGTGATATGCCAGCTCCCCTCTGCCTTCCACCATGATTATAAGCTTCTTGAGGCCTCACTGGGAACAGATGCTGGCACTGTTTCACATACAGCCTGCCGAACCATGAGCCAAATAAACCCTTTTTCTTTGTAAATTACCCAGTCTCAAGGATTTCTTTTTTTTTTTCCTTTCCAGGTATTCCTTTATAGCAACGCAAAATAAACTAACTAACACAGGATCTGTTGAGACTTTCTATTTCTTCTTGAGTCAGTTTAGGTAATTTCAAGGAATTGGTTCATTTCTTCTAGGTTATCCAATATGCTGGCATACAATTGCTCATAGTATTCTCTTATAATTGTTTTTTAAAATCTCTGCAAGGTTGGTGATAATGTCCTCACTTTCATTTCTGATTTTGGTTATTTATGTATCTTTGCTAATGTTTTTGTCAGTCTACCTCAAGGTACATTCATTCTGTTGATCTTTTCAAAGAACCAATTTTTGGTTAGAGTGTTTTTCTCTGCTATTTTTCTATTATCTCTTTTGTTTATCTCTACTTTAATCTTTATTATTTTCTTTCTTTGGTTGGTTTTGGGTTTAGTTTGCACTACTTTTTCTAGTTTCTTAAGGCATAAAGTTAGGTTATTGATTTGACTTTCTTTTTGTTTTTTTTGAGAAGGAGTCTTGCTCTGTCGCCAGGCTGGAATTCAGTGGCACAATCTTGGCTCACTGCAACCTCTGCCTCCCAGGTTCAAGCAATTCTCCTGCCTCAGCCTTCCGAGTAACTGGGACTACAGGTATGTGCCACCACGCCCGGCTAATTTTTGTATTTTTAGTAGAGACAGGGTTTCACCATGTTGGCCAGGATGGTCTCAATCTCTTGATCTTATGATCTGCTTGCCTCAGCCTCACAAAGTGCTGCGATAACAGGCATGAGACACTGCACCCAGCCGACATTTTTTTTAATGTAGTCACTTACAGCTATGATTTTCCCTCTGAGCCCTTTTTCTCACTGCATCCTATGAATTTTGGTATGTTGTGTATTCATTTTCATTTGTCTCTTATTATTTTCTAATATCCCTTGTGATTTTTTTTGACCCATTGGTTGTTTAAGAATGAGTTGTTTAAGGCCAGGCATCGTGGCTCATGCCTGTAATCCCAGCAGTTTGGGAGGCCAAGATGGGCGGATTACCTGAGATCAGGAGTTCAAGACCAGCTTGGCCAACATGGTGCAACCCTGTCTCTAGTAAAAATACCAAAAATTAGCTGGGTGTAGTGGTGGGTGCCTGTAATCCCAGCTACTCAGGAGGCTGAGATGGGAGAATTGCTTGAACTCGGGAGACGGAGGTTGAAGTGAGCTGAGATCACACCATTGTACTCCAGCCTAGGCAACAAGAGTGAAACTCCATCTCAAAAAAGAAAAAAAAAAAGAATGAATTGTTTATTTTCTGTAGCTTTGTACATTTTCTAGTTTTCCTTTATTGATTTCTAACTTCAAAGGGTTTTGCATTCTTCATTAAAGAACAGACAGATACTTTACATGGTATCTATTTTTAAAAATCTATTGAGACTTGTTTTGTGGCTTACCATATGGTCTATCCTGGAGAATGTGCCATGTGCACTTGAGAAAAATATGTATTCTGCTGTTATACTGGGTAGACTATTGTATATATGACTGTTAAGACTAATTGTAATTTTCACATGTGGTATAAAGAAGGCATCCAGATTCATCCCTTTACATGTAGATATCAGTTGTCATGGTACCATTTGTTGAGGAGACTACTTTTTCCATGTAATTGTCTTGGCACCCTTGTCAAAAATCAATTGGTTTCAGAGTAGAAGACGGACTTTTAAAAATAATCAATTGGTCATAGATGTATGGGTTTATTTCTGGACTCTCAATTTTATTCCATTGATCTATATGTCAATCCTTATGGCTGTACTACTTCAGTAAAGTTTTATAGCTTTCTTCATATTAGTCTGACACATTTCTGTTTGGTTTATTTCTAGATATTTAAAATTTTTTGTTGCTATAATGAGATGAAGCTTTATAAAATTGTATTTTCATTGATAACCAAAAATATAAAATATTTAAAATTAGTTATTGATAGGTAGTTCCTAGGAAATCAATTTACTTTTGTATTTTAATCTTGTATCCTGTGTTTGGCAGGCTTATAAAAAATTTGTGGCAAATACATATACCATAAAATTTACCATTTAAACTATGTCAAAGTATACAATTCAGAGCCATTAAGTAAATTCACAATGTTCTGCAACTGTTACCACTGTCTAGTTCCAGAACATTTTTATCATTACAAATGGAAACTCCATTTGGTAAGCCTTTCAAAGTTGAAGACTTGTGTCTTCAGTTCTGAGAGATTTCTTACATTATTTATTTGAATATTTCATTATGTGTAACTCTTGGCTTACCCCTTCTGACACTTTTATAAGATTAATATTAAATGTTCTGGATTGGCTGGGCATAGTGGTTCATGCCTGTAATCTTAGCAGTTTGAGAGGCTAAGGTGGGTGGAACACCTGAAGCCAGAAGTTCAAGACTAGCCTGAGCAATATAGCAAGACTTTATCTTTACCAAAAAAAGAAAAAAATACAAAAATTAGCCAGGCATGGTCATGTGCACCTATAGGCCCAGCTACTCGGGTGGCTGAGTATATGCTGTCATATACTCATATACATATACGTAAGGGTATATGCTATCAACATGATGTATTACTATTGATGTTAATATTGATCATTAGGCTGAGATAGTATTTGTCAGGTTTCTCTACTGTAAAGTTACTTTCTCCCTCTCATTTCCATATTGTACTCTTTGAGAAGTCACTGTATGCAGTCCACACTTAAGGAGAGGGAGTTATGCTCTACATCCTTGAGCGTGGAGTATCTACATAAATTATTTGGAGTATTTCTGCACAGGAAATTTGTCTTTTTACTTGTTTACTATAGTTATAGTTTTTTTTAACACTTCCTTACTTTCTGATACTACAAGATACTCCAGACACTACAAGATACTCTTGTATATACCTCCTATATACAAGATGAGCCCAATCCTGTAATCAGCTATATCTCTCTGATTTTTTTTTAAATTGGAGAGTGATATTAGAAACCAAGATGTGAGCACCAGATGTTCTATATTCTCATAAGTGTTCTTTTTAATAGCTTTTATTTTCTTCTAATTTCTCTGCTTTGAGGGTATTCATTCTTTTAAAGACTCCTTACATTTGTTTTATTTAATGACATTTCCTTGGGTGGTATTAATTATTCTGTTTGTTGAATTTAGTCATGAGGGTGATTTTTCTTAAACATTCTGTGAATATGTGCTTACATTTTAATTTGAGATTCTCTATTTGCTTTCTTATAGAGTTACTGTTTTCTATAGTTTGATGCCAATGATTGTCGGGGAAGGGCAAGATGTGCAGATAGTGAAATCTGTTAATACTTAATTTTCTCTGTGTATGGAAATCCTGCTTGTCTAGCCTAAACATCTATACACCTAAACTCAGTACAGGGGAAAACACCTCTAGTGCCTGATGATTAGCTCAAATGGGGATGAAGATATACAAAAAGGTCAGTCTTTCCCCTATGGTCCATATCTACATCCTCTAAACTTGGGGTGGCTCAAATCTGCTCCCAAATTTTACAGTGGTCTCCACCATATCTTTTTAGTCCTATAGTTTCTTCAATTAGCTGAATTTCCCTACCTTACATTTTTCAGAGATCTTTGAAATTCCTGACTACTGAAGGCCCCCTTCATGATTGCAGTATTCTTATGCAATTTTTTATTTTAAAAACATACATACAACTTTTCCTGTCATGCTAGAGATTTTGGTAGGGAGGGGCTGTAGGTGCCTGTTCTCAGTACACTATCTTGGTCTAATATCTCCATCCTGCATTTAAAAAATGAACATATAAAGGAAGCTGGAAATAAAATGATGAAGAGAAATGTATTTACATATACATATGTGGTAGACTCTTTGCTTACTTAGCACACATTTCCTCACCTATGTTTTGTTTTGTTTTGTTTTGTTTTGTTTTGTTTGAGACAAGGTCTCACTGGAATGCAGTGGTGTGATCATGGCTCACTGCAGCCTTGACCTCCAGGGCTCAAATGATCCTTCCACCTCAGCCTCCTGAGTAGCTGGGACCACAAGTGTGCACCACCATGTCTGGATAATTTTTTTATTGTTTGTAGAGACAGGATCTTCCTAATGTTGCCTAGGCTGGTCTTGAACTCCTGGGGCTTAAGCAGTCCTCCCGCCTCGGCCTCCCAAAATGTTGGGATTACAAATGTGAGCCACTGCATCCAGCTTTCCCTACCTTTTTGCCTGCCAACTGAACCTCAGTGTTGTAGCAAATGAAAATCACTTGATATCAGAGAACCTGATGCAAACCCTGACATCAAGAAATAAATGATAATGGGTCTATACTATTCATAGTAATCCCATTTCCCTTTACTAGTGATTGGTCTGGGCATGTATCCTAGTTAGGGCCGAAGAAATGTAAAGGGAAGTCTTAGAGTGGGGAGTCTGGGATCTTCTCTCGGATAATAAAACAGAGCCTCAAGAGGAGAAAAACCCTTTGTCTTCAAAGGGGTTTTTTTGTTGTGAGGAAGTTATGGCTACAGCTATAATGGTCATCATGTGATCATGAGGTACAAGCACAAAAAATGAAGAAAAATCAATAGAAACGGCCAAATGAGGTAGCTCACACCTGTAATCCCAGCACTTTGGGAGGCTGAGGCAGGCAGATCACGAGGTCAGGAGTTCAAGACCAGCCTGACAAACATGCTGAAACCCTATCTCAACTACAAATACAAAAATTAGTTGGGCGTGGTGGCACGCGCCTGTAATCCCAGCTACTCAGGAGGCTGAGGCAGGAGAATTGCTTGAACCCAGGAGGTGGAGGTTGCAGTGAGCCAAGATTGCACCACTGCACTCCAGACTGGGTGACAGAGAGGGACTCCGTCTCAAAAAAAAAAAAAAATTAACAGAAACGGCCTAGGTACTTAATGAAATTACTGAGCCGCTGAATGACAGTCAACAATAACTATCTTTATGGTTAAAGTCACTTTGTCTGATTTTCTGTTACTTTCAGCTGACATTGTTCCAATCCACTGTGTAAATACATATGAAAAATTTTTCAAATATTATTCTAAAGTCATGTAGATTAAAATTTACTTCTAACATTTCTTACATTTCACTTTTTTTTTCTCCCTCAGAATTAAACCTGGAGGGGCAGCAAAAAATTTCACCTGATTCGATAAAGGACTCTAAAACTGAAGCCTCAGGTAGTATTGCAGTTAGAAAACCTGCAAAAGTGATTTTTGCTTTAGATGAAACTGAACTGGAATCAAAGCTAGAGCAACCATGGAAGAAAAATCTCTTTGAAAGGATGGAGGCAAGAGCCCAAGCAATGCAGCAGAAAATAATAGATAAGGAAAATCTGAAGAAGGAACTAGAAAAAAAGGCTGAAAAAAAACTCCCTAGGGATAATTTGGCCAAAGAGTGGTTTAATACTGAAAGCATGACACTGAATAATCGTGTATATTTGCTTGACAAACTTCTACCCACCTTAATTCCTGGAATAGAAAACATGTTAACTCAAGTAGAAAAGAAGAAGGTTTTGACAGAAGTTGATACTCCAAGCAAGTTTGACCCAATTAATTATTTGGGGGAATATTTAATGAGAAACAATCCTTATTATATCAAAGACCCAGGAATGTCTGGTTACCAGAGGGTGATGAAAGAAGTCACAGAAGACCTGAAGATATATGTTCCTGACACTATCTGCAACAGGTACAATGTGTTATAGTTTTGGTTCATGATATGTCTCCTTACATTGAAAAACTAATAGAAAAATAACATAATCATACAGACCGGACTTTAAAAAAGTGATTCTACAGTTATTCAAAAAGTATTTATTGAGCTACTAGTATGTGCTTCACTCCTTTTGAGGCACTATGAATACTAACAAAATAAATAAGTTTCTTGTATTCATAGATTTAATTATCTCACTGTGACTCCAAGTGTATATTGATTTTTTTTTAATCTCCCTGCACTGGAAAGTAAGCTATATGAAAGTTGGGACTTTTAAAAAATTTAACTTTCCATATAGGCAAAATATTCACCTGATTTAAAAGGCAATATGTAAAAAAAAGTTTTACAGTGAAAAGTTTCCCTCCCATTTTCTTATCTTCCATCTACCCAGTACTCTACCTCCACCATAGATAACTACCATTATTAATTTTCTATACATCCTTACGGAATTTCTTTATACATACATAGGGAAATGAAAACATGGATTCTTAATTTTCTTTCTTTTACACAAAAGCATGTGATATGAGTTATAAATACCCATTTTTACCTTGCATTTATCTTTTGTCATATAGAAGATTTTTTAATTCTATATAGTCAAACTTAACTTTATGGTATCAGGATTTTGAGGCACTGTTACATTTCAAAATATTAAAATAATTCTTCCATGTTCTCTTCCAGAATTATTGTGATTTTAATTTTCATTTTAAATATTGACTCATTTGGAATTTATCCTAGTGTAACATGTAAGGTTTCAACTTTATCCTTTTTCAAAAGTCTACTTAGTGGTCCCAATAAAAGTATCTATCTTTGCCCCACTAGTTTAGGATTGAGCCTTTATTAATAAATTCATATATATTTTTGAGTATATTTCTGGATTTTTCTATCCTATTCCATTGGTCAGTCTTCCTTTCATGCATTAGTGCCACACTGCTTTAATAAGTGAAACTTTTAAATATATTGCACAGATCTGACAGTGCTGGTCCCCACTGTTTGCTCTTCCTTTCTGATGTCTCCTGGCTATCTTGTTTGTTTACTTTTTTTCACATGAATTATGGGAGTAACTTCTCTACTTGAAAAAAAAATGAGGAGAGAAAACCAAAAAAAAAACTTACAGGAATTTTTATTGAAATCTGATTACATATATTAATACTCTTAGAAAACCAACATCTTCAAGGCTGCAGTTAGCCAAGATTACACCACTGCACTCCAGCCTAGGCGCCAGAGCAAGACCCAATCTCAAAAATAAAAAAAAATTTTTTTAAATTAAAAAGCAGTCATACACACACACACGCAACAGAAAACCAACATCTTTAATAATGATGAGTGTTTCCAGTGTCTTTCAATTTGCTCATCTTATTTTGTATGAATTAGTGTTGTCTTAAAGTTTTTTCATGGCTGGGCATGGTGGCTTATGCCTATAATCCCAGCACTTTGGGAGGCCAAGTCAGGTGGATCACCTGAGGTCAGAAGTTCGAGACCAGCCTGGCCAACATGGCAAAACCCTGTCTCTACAAAAAATACAAAAATTAGCCCAGCATGGTGGTGCACGCCTGTAATCCCAGCTACTCGGGAGGCTGAGGTGGGAGAATAGCTTGAACCTGGGAGGCGAAGGCTGAAGTGAGCTGAGATGTACCACTGCACTCCAGCCTGGGTAACAGAGTGAGACTCTGTCTTGAAAAAATGTTGTTTTTTTATTTTGCATATGTTTTGTATCTTTCTTATTAGATTCATTACTAGTTCTTTTTATCATTCTTCGTTGCTATTTTAAGTAGGAATTTCTTCTCTTACTACATTTTCTATCTGTATATAGTCTGAAGACATTAAACCTACTAATTTCTGTGTATTTTTGTGCCCTGCTACCTTACTGAGTTCTCTTACAGTAAAGCTTGAGTTGATTTCTTGGGTTTTCTAGGGAGGTAACCATTGTCTGCAAATAATAATAGTTTTCTTTCTTCCTTTTCAACTTTTATACTAACATCTTCCTACTACCTCCAATACAATATTAAATAATAGTGGTGATATGGGCATCCTTGTATTTTTACAACTGTAGTAGAAATGCTGCTTCTGTTACTGCTTCATTATGGTCAGGGTTTTGTTTTTGTTTTTTTGAGACAGTCTCGCTCTTGCTCAGGCTGGAGTGTGATGATATGATCTCAGCTCATTGCAACCTCTGTCTCCCAGGTTCAAGCGATTCTCTTGCCTCAGCCTCCCAAGTAGCTGGGATTACAGGTGCCTGCCACTATGCCCGGCTAATTTTTGCATTTTTAGTAGAGACGGGTTTCACCGTGTTGGCCAGGCTCTTCTCGAACTCCTGACCTCGTGATCCGCCCACCTCGGCCTCCCAAAGTGCTGGGATTACCCAGCCTATGGGCAGTTTTTATATTATTAGTTCTATTCCATTTGGATATGAAAAACATTTTATCTCAATGGGAAAATGTATCTAATTTCTACCTTTCAGAGTGATTTTTAAAAATTAAGACTTGATTTTATCAAATGCTTTTTCAATACCTGTGGAAGTGATAATTTGATTTTCACCTTAGATTCCTTAATGATTAATTTTATTAATAGGTTTCCTAATATTTAACTATCTTAGAATTTCTTAAATAAATCCTGCTTGGTTGCTATGTATTTCAGTACACTGAAATATGCTTCCTATTAGTAAGACAGAATAAATATTTCTTTCCTTTTAATTACAGATTTTCAGAATTCTATATATATTATATCTATCTACCTATCAGTAGTCACCTCCAATGGCAGCAAATGAAAAATGTTTTCCCCTTTTGGGAAAGGGTTCCTTTTTCAGTGTCATCATGGATGCATGGATTTTAATATATATTTAATGTATTTTAATCAATTGTAGTCATTTTTTTTTTTGTATTTTAGATGTTCAAATTGCACCAACTTTGGCTTCTGTGTTCTGACATTACCCCTTTAGTCTTTGAAAACTTCATGCATTTTTAAAATAGATTCCTGGCTCCTTTTAATGTGGATCACTCATCTGTGAGCTAGGAGTGCTCATAAATATTGTATAGTCATTGTTTCTAGGCCCTTCAGGACTAAAACATAATTTTTAGAGCCAATGGCCTGTGGCCAGACATCACCTGCAGCCTCTTGGCTGCCATGGCTGGCAGGCCTCCTGTACAACCTGCGGGCTCTGGACCCCAGTTCAGGAGGACCCTTCTTGATCCAGGAGGGGACCCTGGTCTCATTGAAGCCAGATGGGGTCTTGCGGCGGCCTGTTAGACATGTCATCCAGTGCTTTGGAGGCAGGGCTTCAAGCTGGTGGGGATGAAGATCCTGCAGTCGGCCAGAGAACGTCCTTGCTGAACACTACCAGGACCTGCCGAGGAAGCCCTTCTACCCAGACCTTCTTAGCTACATGAACTCAAGGCCTGTTGATGGCCATGGTCTGGGAAGGGTACAATGTGGTCCACACCTCGAGGACCATGATAAGATACACTGACAAGACTGAGGCTGACTCTGTGACCATGTGGGGAGACTTCAGCAACATCCACATCAGCAGGAACGTCTACACCAGCTATTCAGGATATCGGGGCCAGAGAGAGATCCAGCTGTGGTTTGAAAGCAGTGAGCTGGCAAACTAGCTCCCCTAAACAGGGGCCACCACAGAAGCGTCTTCTCAGCCTGAGGGTTCAGGCTGCCCTGGGCCACTCCAGCTTTGGTCCACCAAGACCAACTACCTCAGTCACAGGAAGCCCACACTCCTCCAAGTCTTTCCCCAGACCACTTTCCTGTGTACATTCTGCCCACCTCAGCCCGGAGGACTTTGAGCCACAAACTTTATGTGCCTTTCTGTATCCTAGCCAGCACAAGATTGGGCCAAATCCTTTCTGCACCAAACTACCAGACAACCTTTGGGGCATCTTCAAAAGTGGGTAGTGAGACCTCTCCTCCCGCAAAAGGGAGACATTAAAATTCACTGTGCTGAGAAAAGAAAAATATAATTTTAAAAATGAGTTAATATTGACAGTTGCATATTAAATATAATGTGCTAGGGTTTTAACCTAATTTCTTTGATATTTGTATTTTCTTTTTCTTTTCTTTTTTTTTTTTTTTTGAGACTGAGTCTCGCACTGTCACCCAGGCTGTAGTGCAGTGGTGCTATCTTGGCTCACTGCAATCTCTGCCTCCTGGGTTCAAGCAATTCTCCTACCTCAGCCTCCTGAGTAGCTGGGGCTACAGGTGTGCGTCACCACGCCCAGCTAATTTTTTTTGTATTTTTAGTAGAGACAGGTTTCACCATGTTGGCCAGGATGGTCTTGATCTCCTGACCTCATGATCTGCCTGCCTCGGCCTCCCAAAGTGCTGGGATTACAGGCCTCAGCCACCACACCCAACCTGTATTTCCTTTTTTCTTATACAGAAAATCTTGGTTCCTAATGACATTGACATAACTACTGATTTGTTTTATCCTACAGTTTACATAAAAGCTTCAAAATGGCCCAGTGCAGTGTCTCATGCCTGTAATCCCAACACTTTGAGAGGCCAAGGTGGGTGGATCACCTGAGGTGAAGAGTTCGAGATCAGCCTGGCCAACATAGTGAAAGCCCCTCTTACTAAAAATACAAAAATTAGCTGGGCGTGGTGGCATGCGCCTGTAATCCCAGCTACTCAGGAGGCTGAGGCAGGAGAATTGCTTGAACCCAGAAGGCAGAAGTTGCAGTGAGCCAAAATTGCACCACTGCACTCCAGCCTGGGTGACAGAGTGAGACTCTGTCTCAAAAAAAAAAAAAAGCTTCAAAATAATAATACCAACAAGCTTACTACTAATAAAAATATTACATAAGGCTTTACATTTATTTGCAGCTTTTTTGTCCTTGGACTATATCCCTTCCAGGTGCAGTGGCTCATACCTATAATTCCAGCACTTTGGGAGGCCAAGATGGAAGGGTCTCTTGAGCCCAGGAGTTTGAGACCAGCCTGGGGAATATAGCAAGACCTTGTCTCTACAAATAATAAAAAATAATTAGCTCGGCATGGTGGCATGCTCCTACTACTCCCAACTACTCCAGAGGCTGAGATGGAAGGATTACTTGAGACTGGGAGATCAAGACTGTAGTGAGCTGGGTTGTGCCACTGCACTCTACCTGAGTGGCAGAGCAAGATCCTGTCTCAAAAAAAAAAAAAAGTATGTCTCACTAAGTATATATATGTAAAAAATAGAGCCATGCAAAAAACTAGGAAAAAACCAGGGGTTAGATCCCTTTCTGCTGGAGAAAATCCTTTTTAACTATGACTCAAGATCATGAGAATTTTGAAAAATTTAATTACGTAGAAATTAAAAGCTTTTTGCCTGGTAAATTGAGTCACAACTTCTCAGTTCTGTTGTTGTAGTGCAAAAGCAGCCAGAGTAAATATGTAAGTCAGTAAGCATGGCTGTGTTCCAATGAAACTTTATTTGTGGAAACTGAAATTTGAATTTCATATAGTCTTCACATGCCATAAAATATTATTCCTCTTTTGGTTTAAAAAAATTAGGCCGAATACAGTGGCTCACACCTGTAATCCCAGTACTTTTAGAAGGTGAGGGTGGGAGGATTACTTGAGCCCACAAGTTTAAGACCACCCTGAGCAACACAGTGAGACCCTATCTCTAAAAATAAATAAATAATAAATAAAATAAAATTTTAAAAACAAAAAATAAACTATTTAAAAATATAACAACCACTCAGCTTTTGAGCCCTACAAAACCCATCAGTGGGCCAGATTTGGCCCCTAGGTTGTAGTTTGCTAAACTTTTTTCTAAATGATATCTATTAGGTCTCTTCCAGGTCTAAAACAAAAACCATACCTTTGAATTTCTGAACATCTTCCCAAATCTCCATCTTTTCTTTTTAATATTTTCTGACATACAGAACTACACTAAAATTTACAATTCTTTTTGACTTGTTTTAGTGTGCTTCCTATAGGGTAAATAACTAATTAGAGCTTTAGAATGTAGTTCTTTTGGAATTAGGCACAGATATCCCTCTGGAATAAAGTAAGAGATATGTGCAGAACTCTTGTTTTATGTGTGGTTATGAAATTTTTATTTTCAGTTGAAACAGGCTTTCTAAGATCATGGTTGTCTATCAATGACACCAGAATCACCTGGGGTGCTTGATTAAAAGTGCAGATTCCTAGATCCTTCCTCAGATCTTCTGAATCAGAAACTTTAGGAATGCATTTAAAACAAGTTCCGTAAGAGGTTATTATTTGCACACTAAAGATTCAAGACCAAATTAAAGAGAAACCAAATTAAGAGAGTTTTAGTACTAGTGAAGACTTCCAATAGCATTCAGGAAGCAGTTTCATTAAATTTAATAAATAGCTTAAGGAACATTTCCGCTCACCATCTGTTCTTTCAGTGCAATAAATTAGACTGTATTTAGATCTATTTCCATTAAAAATACTTACAATCTGTATGTCAAGTCTGTAAATGGACATATTGACAAATCCTTCCTCTTGTTACAAATATGTAAATCTCAGTGGGTACATAAAACCCTAGACATTTATGTCTATAATAAAATAGTAATGAACACAATAGGGCTTTGGTTCCATTGCCAACCAATGCCATGACACAGGAGAATTAGGTTGTTTCACTGATGCTTCTTAAACTGGGAGTTTGACTTCTTAGGGTCATTTGAGGCTTGGTAAAAGTTTTAGGTAATAGATGCTCTATGGAAGCAACACTGTTGCAGGAATTTCATGAAATAGTTAATCAACGATGCTTTGTGCCTAGATTGTTAGGATCAGGGCTTTATTTTTTTCTGGCAAAAATCCAAAATCTGTATGTCAACAGATGATGGTGTCTGGCATTTGCAGAATATTCAGAAATCCTAAGGATGTTTTACAACACTGTGTTCTGTTCCCAATGCTATCGACTTAAAGCTTATATACCCAGCAATCTTAGTAAAAACAGTCCTGCTTTGAAATTCTCGGAAGTATATCATGGTTTGCGTTGCCTTCAATCCATTGCAAAGCTTTAGAAAAGTCCATTCACTTTAGGAATGAACATTTTCCTTACTTAGAGCCAAGAAAAAAGTCAAGGAAAATTTATTTGGTTTATTGAGACTTTATCTTCTTGTGATAATGTTTAAGTGTTTGTTTGCTTCAGCTTGATCCAAAAAGCTTTTGTCTGCCTACTTTCTAGGACAAAACAGATTCATCTCTCTTAGGTGTCTAAAAACAACAGATAGAGAAGGCACTCCTTACTTATTTGGAATAATTTTTATAGTGGTAGCCACTATATCTGAAAAATACAGTATCACTGCTATTTGTAGGTTTTATACGTGCAACGTAATTTACTACTTTTCATTGGGGTTCTTGGAAGACATAAATATAAAATTGAAGTAGACTTTAATTCTTACATGCAATTTTTGACAACTGTAAAGTAGGTTAGGTTTGTATCATTTGTTTTTCTTCATATTTTCTTTTCTTTTATTATCCTTTTTTTAAAGTATCTTTTTCTTCTGACTCTTGATTCCTCCAATGTTTAGGATTACATATTTGAAGGTTAATACCACCTTATTATGAATTGATAATGAAAAATATTTGCTCCTAAAATAGGATTACAAATTTTTAATACCCTAATTATGATAGTGGTTACACATATTCATATATGTTAAAATTCATAAAACTGTGTGCCAAAAAAGATAAATTTTACTGTATGATTTTTTTTAATGTAAAACTTTTAAGCAGTAAAAAATATGAAAACTGTTAATGTTAGAATTTCAGACTATTCTATTATACTACAAATTGGCTCTCTTTTCTCCACTAGTCTTGGTACATAATATCTTAGAATGAGTTTGAATGAACCAGAAAGTAGATCTAAGAGACCCAAAACAGAAGCTTGTATCTTTTCCTGTATAATGCATACCCAGTTCTGTCTTGGTAGTGATCTCTGATAATTGCATATTCACTATGGGGTCTGTGTTGTACTTTGAGATATCTTTTGGGCATTTTTCCTGTGACTCCTCTTTATTAGCCTTATACATTAATAATGGAACTTTTTTTTTTTTTTTTGACAGAGTCTTGCTCTGTCCCCAGGCTGAAGTGCAGTGGAACCATCTTGGCTCACTGCAACCTCTGCCTCCCGGGTTCAAGCTAGTCTCCTGCCTCAGCGTCCTGAGTAGCTAGGACTACAGGCATGCATCACCACGTCCAGCTAATTTTTATATCTTTAGTAGAGATGGGGTTTCACCATGTTGGCCAGGATGGTCTCAATCTCTTGACCTCATGATCCGCCTGCCTCAGTCTCCCAAAGTGCTGAAATTACAGGCGTGAGCCACCACGCCCAGCCAATAATGGAACATTTAATCCATAAAGAGAGAAAAATGCAGAGGTGTTTCAAAGAATTACTTTCTCTACCATAGCTACATAGAAGAGAACAAGTTGGTATATATACTCAAGACTTAAGGATACACCAACCAAGTAAAATTTCAAACAGTGAGAGATACAGGCCTTTATTTTATTCATTTCTTACAGATTAACTCATGTAGTGTTCAAGGGATTTATGTAAACTGTGTGACAAAAATCTATTGTGTATGTTTCTATTGGAACGTGTTATCTGCAAAGAGTGCTAAGATCTACTTCAAAGTACTTTTTTTTTTTTTTTTTTAAAAAAAGCTTCAAAATGTCTTACTCATCCTTACAAAATGCCAACACTAGGATTTGGCAAGACAGAGGGAATGTTTCATCCTTGATATGGGTCTTCCTCAGTTGCCAGGAGACAGTGGCTTCCTAGACAGCTGTCTACTTATACTCTACACCAGCTGCCACCCCTTTACTGAGCCAAACCTTTGTGTTATATTATGCTAGGAAATCCCACAGGTGCTTCTGCACTGATGATATTAGTAATATTAATCATCTTCAATTTGTGCTGAATGTCAAATCTTATCAATCCAGTAAAACAGATTATGAATCGTCTTAGTGAATGAACAAGGAAAATAGTTTTTATAGTATTCAAGTGACTGTTATATCCAATGGAATGGTGGTAGGATTTTATCCAGATAGGTTCTACTTTTGTTCAACCTGAAGCATAATGATAATTTACGTACACTGACTAGTTTCATGTCCGTCTCTAAACCATACTCTGTTGTGTATGTATATAGCCCATTATTAAATACTTAGAAATTCAACCACTTATGGACTGCAAGATCATGGTCTCCCTGGATGATATCCTCGTATTCTATACCCTACTCTGCAACTTAATGTTAAATGAGTCTTTGGTTTGCTTCAATAACATAGAATATTCCTAATGTTAGAGACTGAGGTAGAGTCCCTGAGTCAAGTTCTTTCCAGCTAGGGCTGGGTATCTGGTACAATGCCTGACAAGGTGTAGTGGTCATGAAGTAGAAACACCTAAAATATCCAGGGTGTCCAGAAATGTTTAGGATTTTCCATATAATTCCATTGATTCATTTAAAACTATCCAGTGACAGAGAGCCTCAAAAGAGGTAATTTGTTCATAGAGGAGGTTCTGGCCTTCTAATGGCTGAAGACCTTATATGCAATTGCCTTGGTTTTTACATCCTCTGTCCTCGCTTAGTCTTTCGTTATCGAAACAGATGCTTCCCAGCTTCCCAGAGGGGAGGTGGGGGGGAGTGGAATATGCTTACTTGTTGTCCTCTGCCCTACTCTTACTTTTCCAAGAAGGTAGCTCAATTGGAACTCAACTCACCAAATTTAGAAATAAAAAATCCTGGCTGGGCTGGTGGCTCACTCCAGCACTTTGGGAGGCAGAGGTGGGCAGATCACAAGGTCAGGAGTTTGAGACCAACCTGGCCAACATAGTGAAACCCTGTCTCTACTAAAAATACAAAAATTAGTAGGGTGTGGTGGCAGGTGCCTATAGTCCCAGCTACTCAGGAGGCTGAGGCAGGAGAATCGCTAGAACCCCGGAGGCAGAGGTTGCAGTGAGCCGAGACCAGGCCATTGCACTCCAGCCTGGGTAACAGAGTGAGACTCTGTCTCAAAAAAAAAAAGAAAAAAGAAATAGGAAATCCTCATCATCGAGGCCAGTTTTAAAGCTTGAAGGCACTATATTGGAGACACCCAGCATATAGTGACGATGACCACTAAGCCGTGACTTAGTCCATCCTGGCCAGATGGGTTGCATTATTTATGCATATCACTTTTACTACCATACATATTAACTAATCAAAACCACCAGCCAAGTGTCCTGTTTTGGAATCCAGAGTGTCGGCTTTCTCTGTCTAAAACATCCTTCCCCTTGTTTCTTTAGCTGGCTAAGTTCTCCTTGTCCTTCAATAGTCAGCTCCAGCACCACTTTTGTCACAGTTGGTCTGGATTAAGTACTTTTTCTATATATTTCTTACATTTCTGAAACAACTGTAGGCTCATCGGCCCCCTTAGCACACTACAAGTAATTGTTATTTACCTTGCCGTAGTCTTTTTGAAGATAAGGGCTATCTTCTATCATACCTATATTTGAACACTAAGCACAATGCTTGGCATGAGCTGGGGCTCAATAAATGTTAGATGAATGAATTAGTAACTTAAACTTACTAAGGAACCTTTACTCAATTAGCGTTTATTGCTTAACTACTGAGTGCTCAGTGGCGAACTGTAACTTATAGGGAAAAAATACAAAATTTGATTTTTGTCATGAAGAACTTAAACAGTCTATTTGAGGAAATATAACTAAAACAACCAAATTTATCAAAAGCAGTTGTCCTATATACTCTCCCCACTTCCCACACATTTTTTAACCTGTTATTTCTGGCTTTTGTGCCAGGCTCTCTCTAATAAATGGCACTTGCCAAGATCACAATATTCTCTGTGCTTCTAGACCCAGTAGAAAGTTTGCCATTTTAATCTTACTTGACCTCTTAGCATTATTTTCATCTTGAAATACTTTTTCCCTTCTCTTCCATGATATCATACTTTTCTAGCTTTCCTTCTATTTCTCTGTCTTTCTCAGTGTCCTTTTCTGGCTCATTCTCTGCTACTTGGTCTTCAAATATTAAAGTCCTTTAACCTGTCACTCTATATTCCGTCCCTGAGTGCTCTCATTCCAACATGACTTAAGTTACCATCTATACGTTCATGACTTTTAGATCTATATCTTTGGTTCAAACACCTTCTTTGAGCTCTATCCCAGTACATCTCACTATTTATTCAATATCTGCACTTGTATGTTTTATAAGCACCTCAGTTTCAAGAAGTCATTGTCCTCAAGCCAAAAAGTAGGGAATCAACCTGGACACCTTCTAATGCTCTCTCCCTGTTCATTTCTAGTAAGTCATTAAGTCCTGGTGATTTTACCTTCTTTTCTCAAATTTGTTCATTTCTGACCATCCCCCACTGCTTTCATCCTAGTCTGAGCTACCATTATCTCTCACCTCCACTATTGCAATAGTTTCCTAATTGGTATGTTTACATCCAATTGCCCTCTTCCAATCTATTCTTCATCCATAACTGAAGTGATTTTTTAAAGGCTAATCTTACCATGTTGTTCCCCAAGGTGAAACCTTTTACTCTCTGAATAAAGAACAATTTTTTTTTTTTTTTCTGAGATGGAGTCTCACTCTGTCACCCAGGCTGGAGTGCAGTGGCACAATCTCAGCTCACTACAACCTCCCCCTCCCAAGTTCAAGAGATTCTCCTGCCTCAGCCTCCTGAGTAGCTGGGACTACAGGTGCACACCACCACGCCCAGCCAATTTTTGTATTTTTAGTAGAGATGGGGTTTCATCATGTTGGCCAGGATGGTCTCGATCTCTTGACCTCGTGATCCACCCACCTCGGCCTCCCAAAGTGCTGGCATTACAGGCGTAAGCCACGCTGCCTGGCCAAGAACAAAATTCTTAACTAAGCCTATGAGACATTCCTTGGTTGACCTTGTCCTTGCCTTCCTTTCCAGCCCTGGCTCCTGCCTCTCTCCCCACGATATACTCCAAGCACACAATATTTCTTTCCTTCTTAAACATTCTGTGTTTCTCCCTACCTCAGGGTCTTCACATATGCCATTCCCTCTGCCTATACCACTTTTCTTCCTCTTTACCTAATCCTACCAATCCTTTACAGTTCAAGCTCAGATACCACTTCATCATGAAATTGGATTGGGGTCTTCCCTTATGAGTGCTCATAGCTTCCTGTGTTTCTCCTTCATTGCACTTATCACAATTGTGATGGTGGTTTCCTCTGCTATAATATAAGCAGGAACTATATCTGTCTTATTCACCATTGAATTCTCAACATCTAACACTGTGTCTTATGAGTAATGCTCAATAATATTTGTTAATTAATTAACCTATTCCAGTCTGCCTTAATGATGAAAGTTTTCTTGTGTTTTTATTTTATTTTTGCTTTTTTGTTTTTAAGTACATAAGATTATTATGAGGTAGTCTTAATGCTCAATAATTATGAGAGCATCACCTCATTTTCACACAACTCTTAATTTAGAGTAATTGAATGTTTAACTTTGAAATATCTGGAATTAATGATCAATAATTAATAAGGATGCTATAATAAATGTTCGTTATCATTTTAGAAAATTATGAAGAGGCCTAATTATTCATCTGCTTAAACATCATTGATTAACAAATTACTTAGATTTTTCTTAAGTCATTACATTATATCAGGATCTTCATTTATGTAATAATATATATATTGAATAAACAAAGAGAAAATCAGAAGTTAGTATAATAAGTAGGCACATATGTCATATATGAATTTTTAATAGGAATACTCATCAAGGGAAAAATATGGACACACTCCAGAAATGGCAAGAAATTCAGTTTAGCTTTGTGAAACTAAGAACACCAAAGCTTAAAAACAGACAAACACTGAGCTTATTAACTTGCCAGTACACCAGTGAAGACTCCACTGAATGGTTTGTGGAAGGGGAAAATTCAGGGGTTTTTAATTGTTTTATAATAGCTATACTTATAAGAATTAAAAATTTATCACATTGTGTAGGACAGAGTCCATAGGTCTGTACATGATTGATTAAAACAAGTCCCAGTTTTTAGTGGTCAAGAAAGAGTCTTCAGTTAAGTGTAGCAATAGTCTGATATACTGAGGTCACTCAAAGTTCATGGTCAATTATCCACTTAAGCTGATTAGAACCAGTTTTGACAAAATCAACATTCACTTTTGATATAATCTATAGGCAAATGTTTCTGTAAATAGAAGATATTCCTTATACAGCTTGAATTGATGGATAGAATTTGGATTGTCACAACCAGAGTGAGGAAGCATTTTTGCTTCTACTCTTTAATCAGATTTATACTATGCTTTTCTTTAGAAGATCTCAAAACACTCATTCATATAGGAAAACTGTTTTATTGGTTAGCTTTTGCTGCATAACAAAATACTCCAAAACTTCATAGCTTAAAGCAATAGCATTTATTTGCTCATGATTTTTTAGATTGGTAACTTTGGGCTGGGGTCATGGCTCATCTCTGTTCCACATGGTATCAATTGGACTCACTTATGCATTCAGTAAGATGAAACCTTTCAACGATACCCCCTTTACTCTCAGAATAACAACCAAAAGTGATGGCCTTAATTACTTTTGAGTGGTTGTCAGATTCTTTGCCAAAGCAATGGAGGTAACTGGATCATCATCCAGCAGGCGAACCTATGCTTATTTCCAATATGGTATTATAGTGGAAGGACTCCCAAGTTCAGTAAAAGAGGGCAAGCCCCGGTGTTCAAGCACTTTTCAACTTTCTGTTTACATTTGGTTTTCTGATGGTCCATTGACCAAAGCATGTCACATGGCCAGAGGCAGATACAAGGAGTACAGGAATAGACTCCACCTTTTAATGGGAGGAGCTGCAAAGTTATGTTGCATATATACAGATATTCATACAGGAATGGGAAGAATTTATGACTATTTTTGCAATTTTCCATACTTTAGTTTTTCTTCCCTTCCAGTCCCCTTATACTTAGAAAGAATCTGCTTATAGGCTATGTCTACCCTGTACTGCCCAAATTAAGAGTTTTGGATGCTTTAGAATTCTCTGGATTAATGTAAAGTAAACATCTTCATGAGATAATGCAGGCTATAGAAGACAAATTTTATTCATTCCCTGAATGAGTGACACAATCAATTTAAAATCCATTTGGATTATATTTTGAGTCTCATGTACAGTGGCCCAGAAGCACAAAACTAGATTTTGTTTCTAAATATGGACATCAATAAATGGGAGGAAATGATGTCTGAGTTGAGACCTAAAGCCTGTGAAGGATCTAGGCAGGCAAAGAGAGGGAGAAAAATATTTCAAGCAGTTGGGAAAATAACAGAAAACCAATTTTGTGAATTCATTTTTATGTCACATGGGAATCTGGAGGCACTCAGTACTTACTATGAAATATCGTTTACCTCTCTGTTCTGCCATTGGACCCTAAGCTTTATAATGGCAGAATCCATAGTAGGTGCTGAATAAATATTTATGTAATGAATAAGTGAGTGATTGGCTTAGTGAGTGAGTGCATGAATGAATAATGCAAAATAGCTGGGTGAAAACACAGATACAGAAGAGAGAGCTACAGAGGAATGAAGACGGAAATTGGGAAGAATCCTAGCTAGAGATAACAGGGAGAGAAAAAAGCAGCAGAGGATGAAATAGATAAATAGCAGAAGGGGAGACAAGCAGAAAAGACTGGGAGCTCTGAGAGCTAAGTGGTAATCAGAGATTTGGCTGGTTAGCAACTGCATCAGAGAAATTTAGCACTCCTTTAAAATACTTATTAAGGCCAGGTACGGTGGCTTACGCCTGTAATCCCAACACTTTGGGAGGTCAAGGCGGGCAGATCACGAGGTCAGGAGTTTGAGACCAGCCTGGCCAACATGGTCAAACCCCATCTCTACTAAAAATACAAAAAATTAGCCAGGCATGGTGGCAAATGTCTGTAGTCCCACCTCCTCAGGAGACTGAGGCAGGAGAATTGCTTGAAACTGGAAGGCAGAGGTTGCAGTGAGGCAAGATCGCACCACTGCACTCTAGCCTGGGCAACAAGAGCGAAACTCTGTTTCGAAAAAACTGAAAATAAATTTAAAAATTAAAAAATACTTACTAATCTTCCAGCAGTTCAGACACAGCCCCTTCTGTACTATTAAACTGCCTGTCTGCTTTAATTTTCAAACTTCAAAGTTCATTTTTGAATGCTTGTTTTTCTAGAGAATTTTGAAGACCTTATATGGACATAAGGTAATGACTTAGATTTTTAGTAGTCTTTGTGTTATCAGAAGTATCCAATTGACCAATTCCCACTGAAAATATTTTTGCATTTTAAAATGTCAGATCACCTTAGTCTTTCTTCTGTGAAAGATGAAGACTTGCCTGAAACATTGTTGGGAAAAAATTGCACTTGAAACCAGGGACTATTTTTATTATTCTGAGCCAATCTATTTGATCTTGGTCAAAACCAGTTTGGGGCTTTTGGAGTCCTAATAGGAGTGATGCACATAGGTACAATGAAAAGCACAGTTTTTCCCCCATTCTTAACCTGAGTGATACAGTTGTAGCTGCAAGGGTAACTTTTATGCTCAGGACCTCAGCAGTGACTGGCAAAGCATGTGACTGGCTAGATAAAGGCAATTAGCCAAGATATACTGCTAGACAGGTTTCTCAAAAGTTTGACCCAAGGCATCAGAATGACCTGGGATGCTTGTATAAATGCATCTTCTAGGCTTCCACCCTAGACCTGAAATCAATCTTTTCAGATGATATCTGTGTCCAGGGGAGAGAGAAGCTCAGTACCCTAAGGCCTTACTGCATCCAATCTTGCCTTTTCGGTACATATAGCAGCTTCTAGAACTATTTTTACTACCTGTTTTTTAAGTTGTAAATCAACAACTTACATACATTTGTGAGGTCAAAGTGATGTTCTAATTTTTGAATACAATGTGAAATAATGAAATCAAACAAATTAGTATATCTATCACCTCAAATACATATTTTTTTGTGGTGAGAACATTAGAAATTTACTCTCAACTATTGTGAAATGTACAATACAATAGATCTTAAAAAAAAACAACCTTATTTATCTTGTCTGAGATTTTATACCCTTTGACCATCCTCTCTCCATTTCCCCCATTCCCAGCCTCTGTAACCACCATTCTACTCTCTGCTTCTATGTGTTTCTTTGTTTTATATTGCACAAATAAGTCAGAACTTGTGGTATTTGTCTTCCTGTGTCTGACATTTTTCAGTTAGCATAATGTTCTCCAATTCATTCCTGCTATCAGAAATGACAGAATTTCCTTCTTTTTTAAAGGCTGTATAGTATTCCATTGTATTTATAAACCACATTTCCTCTATCCATTTGTCTGTTGATGGACATTTAGGTTGGTTCTATAACTTGGCTATTGTAAATAGTGCTGCAGTGAACATGGACGTGCAGCCATCTCTTTGACAAACTGATTTCAGATCTTTTGGGTAAATACCCAGAAATGAGATTGCTGGATCATATAGTAATTCTGTTTTTAGTTTTTTGAGGAACGTCCCTACCATTTTCCATAATGTTTGTACTAATTTACATTCCTATCAGTACTTCTTAAGTCTAGTATTTAGTTGGGTAAAATAAGGCCTACCTCTATAAAAAGTCAAACAGTAGAGAGCACCCTATGATTAATGCCAAATTCAATAAGTGCTTGTGGAAAGAAGGGTTCACTACAGACTTGAAACAAAGATTTCATGGAGAAAAAAACAGGTAAGCAGTTTGAAAGAGAGTCTGAATTCCTGTATTCTAATCTGAACTAGATCCACGGATATCAACTCAACATGTTTTCTATATCTACATCCTGCAGAGTATCGAGGATGAAAGAGAATGTTAAACAGAATAGAAAACAAAGAGAAAGCATAGGCAAAATCAAAGTCAAGGTGGCCAACACACGGAAACAGGCTCTGCAGGAACAATTTGATGAGTGGATTCTAGACCCTAAAGGAATGATTCCTGTGTCAGTGGTAAGAAAATGGGGGGTATATGTGAAAGGTAGGTGGGATAACTGGTAAGAGGACAGTTGCTAGAATACTGAGTAGCATACTGGAAGCCTCCCTTGAAATTTTCAGTACTGCTGAGCTAAGTCTTGACTTGTCTGGTCCATGAGAGTTGATACCTTCAATTTCTCTTGAGCATTAAAAAAAAAAAAAATTCTAGCTAGATTTCTAAAATCTTGACTCTAGCTAAGGCTCCCAAACTTGTCATTATAAACAGACATATATTTCATTTGTGTGTTTGTTGTGTGTGTATGTATGTGTGACTACTTCTGTGAGACCTGTGAGACTGTCACTTAGCTCTAGAGAACAACTGTACTCTGAGAGTTAAATGGTTTTCTTAGGTGTATATGGATTTGGAAATACTTTTTCATTAGATACAATGCTAATCATATTTTCAGTTTAAAGTGAATGATTAAAAAGATACCAGGGAAGACAAGCCACAGACTGGGAGAAAATATTCACAGAAGACATACCTCTTTGGGTGTGGTGGCTCACACCTATAATCCCAGTACTTTTGGAGGCCAAGGTAGGAAGACTGCTTGGGGCCAGGAATTCAAGACCAGCCTAGGGTCTTGAATAGGGAGACCCTCTTTTTACAAAAAATTTAAAAACTAGCCAGGCTGTGGTTCCAGCTTCTTGGGTGGCTGAGGTGGGAGGATTACTCGAGTCCAGGAGGTTGAAGCTACAGTGCAGAGACCCCTAATATAAACTATGGACTTTGAGTGATAATGACATGTCAATGTAGATTTATTGACTGTAACAAATGTGTCACTCTGGTGCAGGATATTAATAATAGTATACAGCTGTGTATGTGTATAGAGTGTGTGTGTGTGCACCCACATGCACGCGCACACACAGCGGGGGAGCTCTTTGTACTTACTTTCTGCTCAGTTTTCCTGTGCACTTAAAACTTCTCTAAAAAATAAAATGTTTTAAAAATGGACCAAGAAGAACTCTGAAGTTTTATCTTTAGTAATTGAAGAATGAAGAAGTATAAAGGATTCTTTGGATGGCCAAAGTGCTTGCCAAAAGTGCCTTAGCTCCATCATGCCAGGTCTGAGAGTGGCTAGAAATATCCCCTGTAGGAGGCAAAATGGGGTCACTGTCAGATCTCAGTCCTAATCACACAAAAAGGTTGGGAATCATTGAGAATATATATGTAAAATAACTTTTTATACCCTTAAGAGGACACTTCAAAAACTGTGCGGAAAAATTGAATTAAAAGATAATAAAAAATATAAACTTCATATGTCAACATAAGCTTCATCAGGCTGGGTGCCATGGCTCAGGCCTGTAATCCCAGCACTTTAGGAGGCTGAGAAAGGAGGATCACTTTTGCCCAGGAGTGTGAGACCAGCCTGGCCAACATGGCAAAACCCCATCTCAAATATTAGGTTGGTGCAAAAGTAATTGTGGTTTTTGCCATTACTTTTTAAATGGCAAATAAATAAATAAAAAGTGTCTCCATCAAGTTTGAGACACTTGTAAGTGATAATACCAGCCATTTAGTCCATCCCTAAAGAACTGAGGGTCCTGGGAGTTTAACCATTTCAATGCAGTCTTTTTTTGAATTATTAACTGAAGAAAAATAGGAGTCCTTTAACGATTTTTTTTAAGATTAGAAAATAAAGAGTCAGAAGGGGCTAAATCAGGACTGTAAGGTGGATTCCTAATGATTTCTCATTGAAACTCTCACAGAATTGTTCTTGTTTTGTTAGTGGAGACAGGTGTTGCCATTTTGTCCAGGCTCGCACAAACTCATAGTTCTTCTGCCTCAGCCTCCTGAGTAGCTGGGATTACAGGTGTGTGCCACTCTGCCCAGCTTGCCCTTGTTTGATGAGAAGAATGAGCAACAGCATTGTTGTGGTGGAGGAGGACTCTCTGGTGACGCTTTCCCAGACATTTTTTTTTGCTAAAGCTTTAGCTAGCGTTTCTCAGAACATTCTCATAGTAAACAGATGTTATTGTTCTTTGGTCTGCCAGAAAGTTAACAAGCAAAATGCCTTAAGCATCCCCAAAACTGTTGCTTTGACCTTTTCTTGATCAGTCTGCTTTTGCTTTGAGAGGACCACTTCCACCTCTTGGTAACCAATCATTGCTTTGATTGTGCTTTGTCTTCAGGATCACACGGGTAAAGCCGTGCTTCATCTCCTGTTACCATTCTTTGAAGAAATGCTTCAGGATCTTGATCCCACTTGTTTAAAATTTCCATCTGAAGCTCTGCTCTTATCTGCACCTGATCTGGGTGCAATGGTTTTGGCACCCATTGACTAGAAATTTTTTCAACTTTAATTTTTCAGTCAGAATTGTGTAAGCAGAGCCAATTGAGATGTCTATGTGTTGCCTATTACTTCTGCTGTTAATTTTTAGTCCTCTTCAATAAGGGCATGAGCAAGATGATTTTATTTCCTTGAATATTGGTGTGGATGGTCTGCACCATGGGCTTTATCTTCAACATAATTTTATCCTTTCTTAACATGAATTATCCATTTGTAAACTGCTGATTTCTTTGGAGCATTGTCCCCCTAAACACTTGATAAAACGCCAGTGATTTCACAATCCTTTCAGCCAAGCTTCACCATAAATTTAATGTTTTTGCTTCAATTTAAGCAGAATTCGTGTTGCTCTGATAGGGGCTTTCTTCAAACTGATGTCTTATCCTTTTTAGTTATTCAAGCTAGATCTTGTTTAGACATAACAAGTTACTACAAGTTTATTTTGGTGCAAAATTTTGAAATCCATGCATAGTTTTTTCATAATACACATTTTCCATGAACTTTTTGAAGACCTCTTGTAGAAATTGCATGTGACTTATTGCTATTTCTGTCCTTGAGTTGGAAAGATCACCCAAGACTAAAATAGAAAGACTATAGATGGCTTTTAGTCTAAAATAACAAATATGTGATAACTGAGGAGTAGCATATGGTTTCTTTATTTTTTTTTTCTCTTTTGATTTGCAGATTCAGAATGCTCTTCATGAATTCTTTCAAAATCCAGATTTCAAGCTTGGTAAGTCTGCCTATTACTCTGATATTTTTATTTTTATCTTTTTTTTGGGTGGGGGACACTGAATTCAGAGGTAGAGTCAAAGCAATTAGGCTCTTCCATGCTTTCCAGATAGAGAATGTATAAAAGGAGAAAAGCAATCTGTGATTCTCAATCCTTTTAGTCTGGTGTCCATTTTATTACCAGTACTCTCCAATACTCTCTTATTATACTATGACATTCCTAGAAAATATTTCTTACATACACAAAATTTTAAAAGAAAAATATTATGTCATAACTGTGATATAAAGGAGAAATATAAGGAAAGGCATAAGAAAATGATAGGCACTGGTCAGGCACGGTCACTCATGCTAAGATTCACCAGAGTTGAACACTGCCTCCTAAATTCCTTAGTTTGAATTTCCTTGACTCTACCCACTCTTATAGCCTACACCTTAGCTATAACCCTTCTGGGGTCATTCTCTGTTTCTCAAATGTTGTTCCTTGAGTTCTCTTTTCATGTTACATAAATTTCCCTGGGTAATCTCATCCAGTTCTGTTACTATAGATATTAGGCTTAAGACTTCTTCAGAGGTCAGGTGTAGTGGCTCACGCCTGTAATCCCAGCACTTTGGAAGGTAGGCAGATCATTTGAGATTAGGAGTTTGAGACCAGACTGGCCAACATAGTGAAAGCCCAGACTCTACTATAATACAAAAATTAGCTGGGATGGTGGCAGGTGCCTATAATCTCAACTACTCTGGAGGCTAAGGCAGGAGAATTGCTTGAACCCAGGAGGCAGAGGTTGCAGTGAGCCAAGATCATGCCACTGCACTCCAGCCTGGTGACAGAGGGAGATTCCCTCTAAAAAATAAAGAAAATTATATGCACTATATTTCAGTATATAAATGCTTTGTTACAACTTCACTAGAAGACATAATGGAGTAGTTAGACATTTCTACCTAATTATAATGAACTTTCAGATTTAAGAAAAGTAAAACTGTATACAATTTACTATTTTATTTGTATTTGACATTATGGTAGAGGGCAAAATGAATATCTATACATAGAATTTCAAGAAATGCAGACTGACACAGGTGTGTTGTATTAGAATTCAGATACAATTTATATTACTTCCTACTACACAATTTCTGAAATGGTGAACAACTCTTGATAAAGTTGTAGAATTAAACAAAGTATAATTCCCCCTCAAATTTTCATGGAAGTTACATTCTTGGAAAATTCCACAGCAAAATTATATTCTTCATTTATATGTAAAATAGAGTTGGGTTCTAGGTTCAAAATTATTATAAGCAGGTTTTTCATCTACTTGAATGTCCTGCAGGAGGGGGAACATCTTTATTGTGCAGGAATTACAGGAGTTCTGCCTCTGCTCCTATTCCTCATCATTGTGGTAATAAAAACTCACCCACAAATTTCCATCATGCTCCCTGGGAGGAAAGGAGGACAGTACCACTCTTATGGAGATTCGCAGATTTTGATGCTTGTGTTTTCAGAAAGATTTCCCTATATTATGAAATTTGGTAAAAAAAAAAAAAAAAAAAAAAAAAACTCTCTTTTCCCATAGGAACTAGAGTTTGGGTCCTGAGATTTACATAATTTATATCCAATAGATTTTTTTTCCATTTACTTTTTTGACTACTTTTGTTACATTGATGATACATTGTCTGAAGTCTGTTGTCACTTTTAAAAATAAAATACGCTTCCCATCTTCCTGATCACTGATCTCCAAACATGATTTGGGCCTTACTGACAACCTTTTCTCCTTCTACTTGGTCTCACATAATCCAAAACCTGTAAGTCTTCAGTCAGCTCATCCTTCACTCTTGTTTCAAAAAATCATTGAAATAACTTCATGTATTTTCAAATGAAGGTACAGAAGGAGTGAGTTAAGAGAATTCAGTTTAGGATCCTGATGAAATTACAGAAATTACAGAGCATTCCAATTGACAGTGGCTGTTTCTTCTCTCACCTCCTATACTACAGTATTTATTTTTTGTACCATTCATTTGGTCAATAATCATTGAGCCTTCACTTAGTTGAAGATACTGTAATGAGGTAGAGAATGCAAAGAGGACTGACAAGACATGTTTCCTGCCCTTAAGTTGCTCAAACTCCAGTGAGAGACAGACACATATATTTAATAGCAACTGTTACTGCTAGAAACCAGTCTGGTTTGCATGATCATCTGAAGCTTGGGGGAAGGTCTGGGATGGAAATGTCAGCATCTAATGCATAAGCTTATATGAAAATTTATATAGTCCTCCTGTGGCCACAATAACTGATATCTCATAATTCGCACTTACAAAATTCAAGAGTGATTGAAAAGTCTTTTCTATGCTCTTGTGCCAGCCAATGATAGACAGGAAGAGTTACTATTAGAAGTAGGAGAGGAAACCAGTGTGTAGTTCTTTCATCATGAGCTTTCATGTATTTTTCTCTTGGCAAGATCTGTAAGGATTACATAAATTGTGTATCAAATGAAGGTTTAAAAATCTTTAACTAACTGTCACATTCATCATTATTGATCACGCTAATTTATAAAACTCTTTTTTCTTGGTTTTTGTGATATCATTCTCTCGATTTTTTCTTCTATTTTTTATCACCTTTTAGTGTTTTTGTTTCTTTACTCTTCTTTTGCTTACACCTTAAATTTTGTTTTCCAGAGTTTCCTTTTAAGCTTTCTTATCACTATACACACTATGAACATTCTTATTCAAGTTCACGACTGCAGTTGATGACTCCCAATCTATATACACATTACAAAATTTCCCTGAGCCCCAGGTCCTATTTGAAAAAAAGCTACTATGAGTGGCAAATGAAAAAGTAAGTGGTACATCAAAATGATCATATTTACATATAGAAAAACAAAAGGTACATGTATATATACACATTTATATACATATGGAAATGCATAGAAAGGTTGCTGGAAGGATGATAAACTGTTGACAGTGGTTTCATCTGAGGCAGAGAGGAATGAGAGTGCTAATGAGAGGTAGAGAAAAAAGAAGATATTCATGTTTTGTTGCTTATATTTTTGTATGATTTGAATTTGTTAACTGAAAGAACATTTTTATGTAGTATTTAAGAAACATTAAAGACAAAATAAAGTTTCTAAAAAGAAAGTTTGCAGAAATGTTTTCAGACCTGCTAGCATAAATGCTGGTATAAACCAAAACAGATGTTTTTGTAGTCTTTTATACTATTGATGTGCATACTTATTTCTGCTTTATCCCAATCTAGACATTGAAAATATAGGCTCGTTTTTTAGTATTTGGTTTGTGTGCTAAGCCAGGAAAAGTAATAATTTTGTAGTATTTGGTATGTTACCCAACTATATGTCATTCACTTTATTGTAATTATGGGTAGACATTAGCTTATAAATAGTTTTATATTCTTTTAAAGCACTATAGTATAAATATCAAATATGTATTACAACCAAACTAACTAGCAAAAATCTTCATTCCATAAATAGAATCACACTGCAAACAATTGGATATTACTGACTCAACAGAAGCAAGATTGAACAAAATGGAATTTATAGAAGTAAGAAGTTATATTATTTAGTATTTGAAATGAATTATTTTGCCAGTTTAAATTGTCTGTTGGTGGCTGTCACACATTATTAAATTAGTATTAAATGAAAGCACAAAACTTATTTTATACATTCTAAAATATATACTTCAAAATATTTCATCTCCTCTGAAATTAGGTTACATCTTACAATTTCTTTCAATCAGTATCATTCATGATGTGAAAGTATAAAAACTTCCACTGACACCTTCTGGTAAGATCAAGAAAAAACAGCCTCTTATATTCAATGAAAGCTGGTTATTCAAACAATAATGAGATCTAAAACTTACAAAAACTTTCCTATGGGCCAGGCGTCATATATGAACTTGGGTAACCCTCTCAGCAACCCTCTCAGTTCCTCCACTTTTACAGATGGAGACACCAAGATGTAGAAAGGTGAAATAACTTGTGCACTATTTCACAGTTAGTAAACCCAGGGAAATTTGTATTCAGTCAGTTGGTTTCAAAGTCTACATAATATTGCATATGAAAAAGTATGATTCTATTGTAATAGAATAAGTGAAATAAGCAGTTTAATGGTACCAGAGTCCTAAGTCTTCCACAGCCTGCTTTAATATTTTTCATGTTTCCCTTGTTTCATGTTTCATGTTTCCCATTTCCCCTTGTTTTTCTCTGATGAGTTCCAGAGTCAAGATAACTTTCTGTTTCTTTTTTCATACACCTTTGCACCATTGAAGGTGATTATGCACTATATACAGTTTCAAAGTTCTGTATGAAGGATTTCTGGAATTCTTTTCAAAACGATTATTGTATAGATAAGAATTTGACAAATTCTACCTCAGTTATATTCTAACTGTGTTTTCTTAGATTATATGTTTTTCTATTTGTCATCCATTACTCACAAGGCCAAACTAGTGGCCAGAGTTGTTTATATCTCCCCTGTGATTGACAACCCATAGTATGAACCACCTCCTTACTAATTCTCACACACTGAGCTAATATTTCTACTGCTCTAAATCAACCCAGGACCAGTACCAGACAACCAGAAATAGCCCTTGTGCCTCAGGGTCTGCCAGAATTATTCAAACCAGCCAATCCTTAACTGTTTAACCTGTCCTGGCTTGCATTTCCTGTGGAAATCCCAGGAAGGATTCTGGCTTAGGCTATCCCTTTGCTCCTTTCAGTTCTGCCTCCTGACCCAAACCTGGTGCTTCCCCTGTGGCCCTGCATGGTGTGGCATGCTTCCTTCACTTGGAAGTCTTAAGTAATAAAAATCTTCTTTCAGTGGCATTAGCCACTCCATGTTATCATAAATTAAAATTAAAATTCCATGGATACAAATGAGACAAGCTACTGGAAGAAAAATACATAGAGGAACAAACAATAGTATTAAAATGGTTCATGAAAAGTCAAAGCTTTACCTCTTTAATATAGTAATAAACATAACTTACATTTCTTTGCAAGGCACTGATGTTCAGTGCACTTGCCTATTTGTCTTATATTAGTTTCCCTTAAAGTGGACAAGTTAGAACATTTTCCTATTTTTTTTTAATTATTAAAGTAGGCCAGATGTGGTGGCTCATGCCAACGACTAGGGAGGCTGAGGCAAGAGAATTGCATGAGGACAGGAGTTTGGAATCAAACTGGGCAAAACAGCAAGACCCTCATCTCTGAAAACAATTATAAAATATATTAATTTTATGATATGTGAATTATAGTGCCATAAAAAGTAATATAGGTTCATTATAGAAATTTAAAGACATGAAAATGTAAAGAAGTAAAAAAATTTTAAATCCACAATTTACCACCAATAAAAGCCACTGTTAGCACTATATTTTTCTTTGTATAATAATAATAGCTAATGCTTTTTACCACTTTTTATGTGACATATTGTGTACTAAGGTTATTAGATGTACTTTCTTGTGTAATCCCCACAACAACTCAGTTATTATTATCTTCATTCTGCAAATGAGACCTAAAAAGATGAACACTTTCCTTGAGATCACAGAGCACATATGTGACAAAGCAAGACTAGACCCAGGTCACTCTGACTTCAAAGCTTATCATGGTCTTGACCCTTGTACTTGATAGTGTCTATTATATTTATAGTGAGACATGTAAGGTTTTAGTTTTAATTTTGTGGGCTTTTTCATATAGATTTTTGGTCATGCCTAATATACTGTATATCTACTTTTTTCACTTAATATCATCCTTGATCATTTCTCTATGTCAATAAATATTCTTTAAAACATGTTCTAAAATTTTTTCATTTTGAAATAATTATAGATTTACAAGAAGTTGCAAAGATAGTACAGAGAGGTCCCACATGCCCTTTATCCAGTTTCCCTAAAGGTTATATTTTACATGACTTTAGCATAAGATTAAAACCAGAAAATTAACATTGATATAATGTATGTGTATAGTATTATGTTATTTTAGCACATGTAGATTTCTGTTACCACCACCAAAATTAAGATACAAAACTATTTCAGTACCACAAAAGTCTCCTAGGTCTACTGGTAATGACATTTCGCCAGTTCAGGGGAAATGTAGAAACCTTACCTTCCTTTAAGTTGTTTTCCACTTTGCCACTTACAACATCATTGTCTGAAATATTTCCCATACATACATCACATCAGGTACTGTTAAACATAATTTAACTTCAACTGTTAAACATAATTTAGAAAACTCAAGACGAGAAGAAAAGTCTGTTGTATTTACCTGTGTTTTTTGCTTTTTTCATTGTCCTTCCCTCCTGATATTTCAAGATTCCTTCTTTTATGCATTCTATTTAGAGAATTTCCTCTAGCCATTCTTTTAGAGCAGATCTAGAGATGACAAATTCTATCAGTTTTACATTGTCAGAGAATATCTTTATTTTCCCTTTATTCCTGAATAATAATTTCACTGGATATAGAATTCTTGATTAAAAGGTTTTTTATTTTAGCCCTTGAAAATGTTCTTTCACTTCCTTCTGACCTTCATGATTGATGATAAAAAATTCACTTCATTCTTAATTTTCCTCAGTAGATAAGGTGTTGTTTTTCTCTTGTTGGTTTGTATTTAGTGTTCTGAACTCTGAAAGACATGAATGTTAGATCTTTTATTATAGTCCTACAGATTGCTGAGACTCTGAGACTGTTACTTCTTTTTTCTTCTTTTTTTTCAGTCTGTTTTTTCCTCTGTTGTTCAGACTGGGTAAATTCTATAATTTAGAATTCAGTCTGTTTTTTCCTCTGTTGTTCAGACTGGGTAAATTCTACTGTTCTGTCTTCAAGTCCATTGATTCCTTCCTCTGTCTCCTCCACTCTGATGCTAAGCCCATACATTGAGCTTTTTATTTCAGTAGTTTTTGTTGTGGTTCTTTCTGAAACAGGGTCTTACTCTGTTACCCAGGCTGGAGTGCAATGGCATGATCACAGTTCACTACAGCTTCAACCTCCCAGGCCCAAGCCATCCTCCCACTTTAGCCTCCCAAGTAGCTGGGACCACAGTCATGCACCACCATATGGGGATAAATTTTATTTTTGTAGAAACAGGTTCTCTCTGTGTTGCCCAGGATAGCCAACTCAAGAGATTCTCCCACCTCAGCCTCCCAAAGTGCTAGGATTACAGGCATGAACCACTATGCCCGGCCTTGTTGTTTTTTAAGAAATAGTGTCTTGGAGAGGGGAGAAAAAGAAAAGAAAAAAAAAAAAAGAGAGATGTGATCCTCCCACTTTAGTCTTCTGAGTTGCATTTTTCAAAATTTTTGTTTTTTTAATGTCTTTTATGTCTTTGCTAGACTTTTAAGTTTTTAATTTATTTTAAGCATGTTCATAATTGCTTGTTGAATTATTTTTATAGTGGCTGCTTTAAAATCCTTTTCAGATAATTCCAACAGCTGCGTCATTTCAGTGTTGGCATCTGCTGATTGAATTTTCTCATTCAAGTTGAGATTTTCCTAGTTCCTCATACAATATGTGATCTTCTATTTTGTCTTGGACATTTTGGGTATAATGCTATTGATGTAGGATTTTTTGCTCCTTAGTTAAGCCAAAAACCAGGTTCTTGTCTGACAACTGGGAAAAATTAGGCACACGGACACATTGAAGGGTGAAGATGTATTTATTAGGTGAAAAGAAAGCTCTCTGCAAAGAAAGAGAGGGTCCATCAACAGATTCTCACCTCACAGACTGAATGCCAGGTCAGTACACAGGAGCTAAAGAGGTCCAGCTCCTCCTGCTGCATAAGGCATGAATTCCTGGTGGCTCTGCCCCATTCTTTCAATGTGCGTGTAGGCCCCCAGTCTGTTGCAAGCATGCCCAGGCAAGACTCTGTGCAAGGTTTCCTTATCTGCTCCTGCATCTATCACTATGAGACTCTGAATCTTATTTGCATCTTGTTTTAAAAAGCTTCCTCTGATACCATGCTGGTACAAGAAGGGGAGTGCCACCTCTCTACTGCCAGGTAGGCATAAAGATCCAAGTTGCCCATTCAATCTACTTTGACACTTTGGAGGCAGGGGCAAGGTGCCTTGTTACTGCTCAGTGGACGTGAAAGTTTCTGATTTCTCAGAAGGTTAGATAACAACTTAGTTTTAGTTTAGTGATATGGAACCTCAGCCTGAGTTACTCCATTTTGATATTTAGTCTGGTCTGTTGGGCCTGGTTCAGGAGCTTAGTCCAAAACAACTGCCTTCTATAATTTTTATTCAAACAACCCTCACCAGATGCTAACTCTGTGGGCACCTTGATTTGGACTTTCCAGCCTTCAGAACTGTAAGAAAATAAATCTCTGTTGTTTAAGTCACCCAGTCTTTGGTATTTTGTTATACCTAAGCCTGAGCTGAGACACAGTTTCAGTAATTTCCTTAGATTCCCAGAAATGGAAGAAGTATGTCAAAGAATAAATATTTGAAGTTTTAGCATCTATTTGTCAAATTGTGCTCTTGGTTATACTGATACATTCTCCTCAGCAACACATGATGGCTCTCAAAGCACCATATTATCACCAACAGTAGGTTATACTCAATAGAGTATAAGAAATCTCTGTTGTGAGGCTGAGGCAGGATTGCATGAGCCCAGGAGTTCAAGGCTGCAGTGAGCTATAATCACACCACTGCACTCCAACCCATCTCAAAAAAAAAAATGTAATTCAATGGCATTTTGTTTTTTAACTCTTATCTTTGTGATTTCTGGTGAGATTAAAAGTTATTTTAAAATTTCTTCTTATGTAAATCATCCATTCAGATCCTTTGGTCATCTTACCTGATGATCTGATGTTTATTTTTTCTTATGGAGTTGTAAATGTTCATTATATATTAAAGAATTATCATTTATGATCACAAATTGCATATATTTTTAAACTAAAAATAAAATCCTAAGCCTTCTGATGACTGAACAGACCCCATCTTAGCCAAGGGAACCCTAGAAAAACCTTAAAAAACTGAATTCCCTGCCATGACAGGAAGGGAGGTCAGACATGCCTCATTATATCCCTTCCCCTTTGGAGTTTAGGCCCAATAACTGACCATCATTAATGTTAAAATACGGCTCCTAAGACTGACAAAACAGACTCTTTGCCAATAAGATACCAAGTTATAAACAAGACCTAAGGTCATGCCAGGTAAGAGTTAAGTCAAACCTGTAGGCCATCAGTCTTGCCACATAGCATCCTTAACTTAAAACATTCCTTTCTGCTGACTCCAAGTTTTAGACAGAGCCTTACTCCTTTAAACAATTGCAAATTAAATAATCTCCGAATCCACCTATAACCTGCAAACCCGTGCTTCAAGATATCCCATCTTTTGAGGCCTAACCAATGTATACCTTCCATGTATTGATTTAGGTCTTTGCATGTAAATTCTGCCTCCCAAAAATATATAAAACCAAACTAATCTGACTGCCTTAGGACCACTTAAGGCTTCTTGGGTTTGTGTGTTCCTCAGACTGTGGTCACTCATATTATCTCAGAATAAACTTCTTTAAAATATTTTATAGAGTGGTTTTTCTGTTAACATGTTTTTCAACTTTTCTCAATTGTTTAAAAATTTTGGTGGTTTCTAATTTATAGAAAATTTAAAAAATTTTATGTAAACAAATCTATGGATTATTTTTGCAGTTTATTTTGTTTTTTTTTTTGACAGTTTCTTTCTTGTTGCCCAGGCTAATGGCACATTCTCGGCTCACCGCAAACCCCACCTCCCAGGTTCAAGTGATTCTCCTCTCTCAGCCTCCCAAGTAGCTGGGATTACAGGCATGCGCCACCACGCCTGGCTAATTTTTTGTATTTTTAGTAGAGATGGGGTTTCTCCATGTTGGTCAGAGTGGTCTCGAACTCCCAACCTCAGGTGACCAGCCTGCCTGTGCCTCCCAAAGTGCTGGGATTGCAAGTGTGAGCCACTGCCTCCGGCCTGGAGGTCTTTTTTATTGCTCCTATGCTTAGAAGGTTCTCTTCTTCCCCAAATCAGTTAAATATTCACCTATATTTTCATTTTCCCTAAAATGACTAGCAAAGCATATCACTATGGTTATTAAACAAACCTTTCTTTTATAAGTAGCTAATCTTCCAAATAAAATTTTTTCTACATTACTACTTTCCTTCTTTCCAATGGAAAATAAAAATAGAACATCTTACAAAATTTGAATTACTGAGATTTTATCTTTATTTTTTTGAGACAGAGTCACTCAGGATGGAGTGCATTGGCACAATTTTGGCTCACTGCAGCCTCAACCTCCTGGGCTCCAGTGATCCTCCCACATCAGCCTCCCAAGTAGAGGGGGACTGCAGGCACGTGCCACTTTGCCTGGCTAATTTTGTTTATTTTTGTGGACATGAGTCTCCCTGTGTTGCCCGGGCTAGTCTCAAACTCCTGGATTCAAGTGATCCTTCCACCTGTGCCTCCCAAAGTGCTGGGATTACAGGTGTGAGCTACTGTGCCCGGCTGAATGAGAGATTTTTTTAGTGCCCATGTAAATTTAATTTTTACAGAAAGAAAAGTATAGCATGAATTTTTTTCAAGAATGTATATATTTTAATACACTACCTATTGTCCTATTGCTATAAGAAAAATCAAAACCAGAAGGATGGAAAACAGTCTTTTTGTTTGTTTGTTTTTTGCTTTTAATAAACTCAGCTGCAAATAGCATACAAAATATTAGGTAGAATTTTTTCAGTCATCTCAAGATTTATTAGAGGACGGAATGGGTAGACAAGTAGTGGATAAATTAGAAGTGGTAAGAAAACCCTACTTGCATGTGTTCTCTTTTTACTTTGTCTGCTGTTGATGAAACTGTCATCTCTCCATTATCTTTTCATATTTATTGAGAAAGGCAATTTAATCTGCCAGACTGAAATGAAAAGATAAATCCTAGTATGACTTCTTATTCTTGTTCAATTGGGAATAAATTTATTCCAGAGTCTTATTTTACTCATAAATTGCTAAAGTAACATCATTGGAATAAATTTTTTTAAATTAGACGAACTATTATAATTGTTATTATTATTATTATTTTGAGACAGAGTTTCGCTCTGTCACCCAGGCTGGAGTGCAGTGACACAATCTCGACTCACTGCAACCACTGCCTCCCAGGTTCAAACGATTCTCTTGCCTCAGCCTCCTGTGTGGCTGGGATTACAGGCATGTGCCACCATGCCCAGCTATTTTTTTGTATTTTTAGTAGAGACGGACAGGGTTTCACCATGTTGACCAGACTGGTCTTGAACATCTGACCTTGTGATCTGCCCGCCTCGGCCTCCCAAAGTACTGGGATTACAGGCATGAGCCACCACGCCCAGCAATTGTTTTTTTCTTAAAGTTTACTCCCTAAAACTGGAAAGCTAATTTTCTGCCCACAGGCTGTTTGAACACACCATTTCTTCAATGATAGATAACAAATATAACCTGTGTACTTCAATATTCTGTACTCCTTGTTTGCACTCCTTGTATACTACCAAGGCTTACAAATATCATTTGGAATACCTAAGATAGATAGTTTCCAAACATAGTTTTCTTCTTATTGCCCTTATATCACCCAGTTCATCAACTCTTCAATATGTCTACAATTAATAAGTATGAATCCCATTGGCTCAGAGGTATAGAATCTTACAGTAGCTATTAAATGTGATATTTACCACATTCTCAGCATTAAGTCAGAAAGGAAAATCCCAGAAGTCATTACATTGGGACTTAGCACATAGAGATAACTTGACTAAGTATAGTTTGAATGTTTAACAGCTCACAGAGATAACTGAAGGATAACGGTAATTATATTCTTAAGCAATCATTCCTTGGAAGGATATGAAAACACAGAGGCTCCCATCTATTTTCACCTTTTCCTGTTTTTATAAGAGATATTGGCAAACTTCTATAATTCTTATATTTGGAATTTGATTTGTAGTTGATATTGGCAACTGTTAGTCTTTATGCCAGCTAGCCTATACTTACAGAACAATCAGAATATGCTGACTCAGAAAACCCACAGACTATAGCTCCAGAATTTTTTTTTCCCTCAGAACTTTCAGGGATGAAAAAGCCAGAAGTGTCTCTCAGAAAAAGTTTTGTTTGTTTGTTTTGAGAAGGACTCTTGCTCGCTCTGTCGCCCAGGCTGGAGTGCAATGGCACAGTCTTGGCTCACTGTAACCTCTGCCTCCCGGGTTCAAGTAATTCTCCTGCCTCAGCCTCCTGAGTAGCTGGGATTACAGGCACCTGCCATTATGTCTGGCTAATTTTTGTATAGACAGGGTTTCATCATGTTGGCCAGGATGGTCTTGAACTCCTGACCTGGGTGATCCGCCCACTTCCGCCTCCCAAAGTACTGAGATCACAGGTGTGAACCACTGCGGCTGGCCCAAAGAAAGGTTTTTTTTTTTTTTAACTAATTCTTTTTTTTTTTTTTTTTTTGGAAACAGGGTCCCGCTCTGTCGCCCAGGCAGGAGTGATGTGATCATAGCTCACTGAAACCTTGAACTACTGGGTTCAAGTGATCCACTCACCTCAGCCTCCTGAGTGGGACTACAAGCATGCATTGCCATGCTTGGCTAAATTTTTAAATTTTTCGTAGCGATGAGGTCTTGCTATGTTGCTGTGGTTGGCCTCAAGCTCTTGGTCTCAAGTGATCCTCCTGCCTCAGCCTCTTAAAACTAATTACTGATTCAATAGCATTCCTACAGCCAGAAAACTCATATGGCTTTGAAGTCTATTCCCAAAAACTTAATTTAAAACAGGATGATTCTTCCAAATACCAATTTTTTTTCAGCATTAGAGGACTGAGCTACAATGTTGCCAGAAAATATCAATTATTCAATAATTCTAACTTATGAGTAATATAGAAAAATACCTAGTAGTCAAGTAAAAAGTCATTAAGGATCAAACAACAGGATCTTAGGATATGGGGCTAATTAGGACCAGATACTCCAGATCATGTAGTTCAGTGGTTCTCAAATTTTAATGAGCATCAGAATCACCCGGGGAAGGGAGGGCTTGTTAAACTATAGATTGTTGGGCCCTATCCCCAGAATTTCTGATTCAGCAAATCTGGGGTAGGGCTCAAAAATTTGCATTTCTGACAAATTCTCAGATGATGCTAATGCTGTTGGTCTAGGGAATCACACTTTGAGAACCGCTGATCTTGTTGGGTTTTCTCCTTCCAAAGTTGTTTATCAGCTAAGTGGACTGTTTATTTAATGAAGAAGATGTTCTTGGCCAATTTCTTACCTAACTCAAGAGTAGACAAGCACAATGGCTGAAGAGAACTTACTACGTGAAACACCCAGATTGTACATATCATGACCTAGTGAGGTAACTACTACTGTGATACCCATTTCACAAATGAAGGAACATGAGGATAGGGAGTTGAACCCAGACAGACTTCAGAGTGACTTCTTAACCACTTCCACTACTCTGCTTCTTATGGTAACAGATAAGAACTTAACTGTGTGCACTGATTCATCAAGAACAATGACAATGAAGCTGGGTACAGTGGCACGCCTGTAATTTCAGTACTTTGGGAGGCTGAAGCAGGAAGATCACCTGAGCCCAGGAGTTTGAGACCAGTTTGGGCAATACAGTAAGACCCTATCTCTATACACACAAAAATATTTTTTAATTAACCAAGTGTGGTGGCTTGCACCTGTATTCCCAGCAACTCAGGAGGCCGAGGTAGAAGGATCACTTGAATCTGGTGGTCGAGGTTGCAGTGAGCCATGATTGTGCTACTGCACCACTGCACTCCAGCTTGGGCAACAGAGTGAGCTCCTGTCTCTAAAAACAATAAAATAAAAATCATATGTCAATGAAATATGCCAAAAACATTTGTTCCATTTTAAACAAATTACTAAAGTGGAGCATGATTTTTACAAACCATGTTAACTACATGGTAATTGCAAGAACCAGAAACCAACCTTAGCTATCTAGCTGAATATGAAATGTGCACAATCTAAGGGCTTCAGGAAGAGACTAGAACAGGGACTTGGAAAGTGTTAAGACTGTTTCTCTCTGCTTTCCATTTCATCTGTTTCTTTCCACAGACAGACTTTCCCTGGAGTCTCAGTTCACATGGAGGAATCTGGCCAGCCCAAAACTCTTAAATTTACATTTGAAGGGTGGCAAAATATGCCACCTAAAACATTCCACTTTGGCATAAGGACTACTTTCAGCTAAAGGCACTTGAAAAATAGCAGATACAAGAAAGGCATTCTAATCTCCCTTTTTCTTCCTGAAAATAGAAAATTAAAATCTCCCATGTGAAAGATGTCCTCCCTGTATCAGGAGAAAGGAAACATTATTCAATTGGGAGTCTTAGCTGAGAGAATTCTGTACAAACAGACCTTGTTAAAATAATTATGATCTTCCTTTTAGCTTCCCAACATAATTTAGGTTACTTTTCCACAATTGCCTCTCCTTGTTCAACCCAATATATTAATAAAAGCATGTCGTTTTTGCCATTTCTTTGGGTCTTCATTTCTTTATAACAGTTCCTATGTCATATAAAATTTATATTAAAATTTTATGCCTTTCTCCTACTAACCTATCTTATGTCAATTTAATTCTCAGGCCCAGCCAAAGACCCTAAGAGAGTAGAGGGAGAGTTTTGCCTCCACTACACATTCACAAATTCAGGCCCACTCAAATTAACTGGCTGTTATTCAGTTCTAATCCCTAATTCCTAGTGGAGAGAATCTGAATGGCCTGAAGTTAAGTGTTCCCCCTGGTTCAGTCATTTATGGCTACAGAAGTGGGGTCATCCGGTATAACTCTGGCTACTTCTGTGCGTGAGGCAGGGGAGGAAACCATTGGCTGTGAGCTGAGCTCACACTTTGAAAGGAGTCCACTCAAACTCTTGCAGTGCTTGATCACTTCTCTCTATCACAGGATACCTTCCCTCTCTTAAAGTAAAGTGCAGAGATCAAGAACGTAATTTGTTCCTGACCTATCAAATTGGCAAAAACCCAGATGCCAATACACACTGACGGTAAGGCTGAGAAGAAATAGTCACTCATGCATTAGTGACAGGAGTGCCAAAGGTACAAGCCCCATGTCAAACCTACAAAATATTCAGGTGCATTAATCCTCTAAGCTAGAAATTCCACTTCTTGGAAACTACTCAACAGGAATCAAGAGAAATGGCCAAGGAGTATCGATGTTTTCAGTCCCTATACTTTTAAAAGAAAATCATAGACAAATAATGGTACCTTATTGCATTATCAAAAAACAAAAAGCCACCGATGGTCCTTGTCCCTTACACTCCATTAATTAAATGCAACCAATCTTGCAACACACGTGCTCTTATATACCATATACCATAGAAAAACTCCATTCAATTTCTAGAACTTTTCATTTGCAAGTAGCATTTTATAGGTGACTTCTGCTGTTTCATACTGTAAGGAAAGTCTGCCCTATAAAATGTTGATGTGACATAGAAGGAAATCGCTCCAAAAATATCTAGTCCCCCTGATGTGTGGTATTGGGGACTGCATTAGTTACCTCTCTCTGCATGACAGATTTTAGAGCAGCTAACATGAAAATGCTTCATCTAAGTGATAAGCAAATCATATGGAAATATTTTACAGCCAATGTATTTCATGCACATTGAATCCTGGGGAAAATCCAACTAGAGCATAGTTTTAAGTCAATCATTTACCCTCTTTTTTTTCTCTGTAGTACATCTCTTCACATATTAAAGACTTGAAGAGTGAAATGTTTGAGGAACTCCTTAAGCACCTTTGCCACTCTGCAGATGAATTCCGGGAGGTCATAAAAGCTGACATGCAGAGGCAGATGTTCACTGAACTTTTCCTACATTGTGACCACGGGAAGGTGGGTTAAGACATTTAAAGAATTGCTTCTTGGCTGGTTGCTGTGGCTCGCGCTTGTAATCCCAGCACTTTAGGAGGCTGAGGCTGGTGGATTGCTTGAGCCCAGGAGTTTGAGACCAGCCTGGACAACATGGCGAAACCCCATCTCTACAAAATAGATACAAACTTTACTGAAATATATTTGTTTATGAACCTTATACTTACTTGTTTGTATCTCCATGTCCAGAAAGGATTTAAGGAAGCTCACAGAATAGATAACATGCAACAACAAAATGTAAACTAAAAGTAGGATGAAAGAAGAAAAATATGAGAAGGGATAGTAAATGAAGCTTGGAACAAAGCCCCAAAATACATAGCATAATGACCTAAATATTTGTTGTGTGTTGTTTACAAGTTTGGATCTAAGCTTCCTAGTAAGATCTAATGTGAAAAGGGAAACACAACCAAACACGTTATCAACAATGTTTACAAGATAATTACAAACAAGTGCTAAGAAGTACAGAAATTTGGGGTTCAAATTAGTTAGGAGTGTCTCTTTATTAAAGGGGCCCTTTTGTGCTGAAGTGAAAATCTTTTATGATGGGCTTGTAATAGATTAAACAGTGACAACTTTTTTAGGGCAGTTTTCTTATAGCTACTTTAAATGTAGGCAAACAACGCCACACTGGACTGCAATTCAGAAAAAGCAATTCTTAAAAGAACCAGTATGTTGCAATCTACATTCTCAGATCTATGCTAATTTGAATGAAGTCAGGAATATATTTTGTAAAATCTGAAATGTCTGTGTGTCTTTCAGTCAATCCTTATTGAATATTGCTTCTTTTAACAAAGCTTGTAGTAAACACTGGGTGACATAGGTGTCAAAATTTTACTCCTGGGTGAAATGCCTGAAGGACAACGATTCTCTGTTGGCCAATTTAACACCAATTCATGTGCTGCAACAAACATAGTGAGATAATATTTAGAGAGATTAGCTGAGGTTTTCTTTCATTCTTTGCTTTTCTTCCCATCACTCAAGCAATAGTTATGTGCTGATATTGAAAGTGCAGGGTGGAAAAACTACACCTCCTTCCTCATAGGATTCCTGTTGGGTCTCAGCATTAATCTGACATAAGATAGAATAACAAGAGAAAAGCATACAAATTTAGTTACAAGTTTTATATGGCACAGGAGTCCTCTTAAGGGAATGAAGGCCCCAAGAGGCAGTTAGAGTCAGTTACTTATGTACTGGATTGGACAAAGAATACCAAAATGTGAAAACGTGACTAAATTATGTCGGGAGTCTTAAAAGATAAGAGTTATTCTAACGAGGTCCGTACAGTATTCTGTTGGTCTCAACTTCTTATCCTTGAAGATAACAATTATGCCTTTCCTTATAGTATAGGGAGAGTTAATTTCACAAGGGAATTTCATCTTCTGCTTTGAAGAAACAGCACAAAGGTCAAGTGATTTTCTCGTATCTGTTGCTTTTCAAGTGTCTTTAAATTAAATAGTCAATATGTCAGAATAGCATATTTTAACCCCATCAGAGGGAAGATAGAGTCTGGAAAAAAGAAGTTAGATGCGTTTCTGAATGGAATGTATATCTGGGAACAAAGCTCAAAAATGCATAACATAATGACATTTATGAGAGAGAGAGAGAACCTCACTGTATCACCCAAGCTAGAATGAAGCAGCATGATCATAGCTCACTACAGCCTCTACCTCCTGGGTTCAAGTGATCCTCTCACCTCAGGCTCCCGAATAGTTAGGACTACAGTCATGCACCACCATGCCTGGCTAATTTTTAAACTTTTGTAGAAACAGTCTCACTATGTTGCCCAGGCTGTTCTTGAAATCCTGGTGCAAGAGATCTTCCCACCTTGGCCTCCCAAAGCCCTGGGATTACAAGCGTGAGCCACCACATCCAGCCGTGATTGTATATTTTTAACCAGTAGCTGAAATAAAAGTTCTAGAAGCCCAGACTTTAAATTGAAAATGCTGGGCCCTTAAGAAACAATGGAGAATCATAAAGTAAGGAAGAATGCAAAATATGGCATCAAATCAGTTATTCTGTCAATGGGAAATTGTGACCAGCTGATGAGAGAAGGAGGTTGGAGTGCATGTGACTAGAGTTTAGAGGTTGTCTGGGTCCCTAAGTCAAGGTTAGCACCTGATCTCCCATTCCTGAGCTCCAATCATGGTTGAAGATTGAGGGCAACATTATTGACACCCCTCGAAATCCCAGGTAGATTGAGAGGAAATTTAAGAACAGCAGGCACTTGCATTTCATTTTCTAGGTAAAGCTCAGAGACTACAAGCTTCATAGAGAAGTCTTAAATCCTACATGGTACTGAAGAGGAAGAATAGTAGCTGTAGAAGACAGGGTCTAGGTAGATGGGCCTGATGGTACTCCCTTTCACTTCTGTGGCCAGAGGAAAGGTGATGAGTATTTCTAAATACCTGTGTGTAAAGGACAGTGGATGTGCAGAGATGAGGACTATGAAAGTTCTGATAGTACCCCCAGGAAGACACCTGGGTTAGAACAAGGAGAATTAAGGACATAAATAGAAAATACCAAAATAAAACTTCCAGATGACTCAATGAGATGAACCATATACACCACAGTCAGAGTCAACAAGTACTGTGGCACTGAGCTAGACTCTCCTTTCTCTGATGGCAGGACTCCATATAAGCAACACCACTCCCCAAAATGTGGGCAAAAGATATGAATACCCAATTCATGGAATCATTATATATTCAATAGATGACCAAAAATAGTTTTTAATGATAATACCTATCGCTGATACAAATAGAGGAAAAACGTTTCTCAAACATTCCTGGTGAAAATTTAATAGTTGTATTTTTGCAAAGCATTCTGGATATATCAGCTTAAATAAAAACTACATACATGCTTCAGCCAGGCAAGCCATTCCTAAAATTTTTATTCCATAGAAATAAAAGCACCAGTAAATTTAAAAGTACACATACAAAGAAAATTCTTGTTGCATTGTTTATAAATGAAGAAAAAGAGAGAGGTTAATGAAATACTATATAGAGGAATGCTTTAAAAATAATAGTACATCAATATCTTGAGATATCATGTAGCCCTTTTTTTTTTTTTGAGACAAAGTCTCACTCAGTCACCCAGGTTGCAGTGCAGTGGCACCACCTCAGTTCACTGCAACCTCTACCTCCCAGGTTCAAGCGATTCTCCTGCCTCAGCCTCCCGAGTGACTGGTGTTACAGGCGTGAGGCACCGCCCCGGCTAATTTTTGTATTTTTAGTAGAAATGGGATTTCTACGTGTAGCTAGGACTACAGGTACATACCACCATGCCGGTCTAATTTTTTATTTGTTTGTAGAGACAGTAACTCACTGCGTTACCCAGGCTGCTCTTGAACTCTTCAGCTCAAGTGATTCTCCCTCCTTGGCCTCCCAAAGTGTGGGAATTACAGGCATGAACCACTATGCTTGGCTTGTACATTTTCTTTATACAGTCTACCATTGATTCACATTTAGGTTGGTTCCATGTCTTTGCTATTGTGAATAGTGCTGCAATGAACATACGCGTGCATGTGCCTTTATGGTAGAACAATTTCTATTCCTTTGGATATATACCCAATAATAACAGTATTGCTGGGCCAAATGGTAATTCTGCTTTGGGTTCTATGAGAAATCACCAAACAGCTTTCACAATGGCTGAACTAATATACATTCTATCAACTGTGTATAAGCATTCCCTTTTCTCTGCAACCTTGCCAACATCTGTTATTTTTTGACTTTTGTTGTTGTTGTTGTTGTTGTTGTTGTTTGTTTGTTTTTTGAGACAGAGTTTCGCTCTTGTTACCCAGGATGGAGTGCAATGGCGCGATCTCGGCTCACCGCAACCTCCACCTCCTGGGTTCAGGCAATTCTTCTGCCTCAGCCTCCTGAGTAGCTGGGATTACAAGCACGCGCCACCATGCCCAGCTAATTTTTTGTATTTTTAGTAGAGATGGTGTTTCACCATGTTGACCAATATGGTCTCGATCTCTTGACCTCGTGATTCACCCGCCTCAGCCTCCCAAAGTGCTGGGATTATAGGCGTGAGCCACCGCGACCGGCCCTTGACTTTTTAATAATAGCCATTCTGACTGGTGTGAGATGTATCTCATTGTGGTTTTGATTTGCACTTCTCTAATGATTAGCGATGTTGAACATTTTTCTATATGTTTGTTGACTGCGCGTATGTCTTCTTCCTTTTTTTCTGAGAAAAGATCTCACTCTGTCATTCAGGCTGGAGTACAGTAGCAACATCACGGTTCATTGCAGCCTCAACCTCCTGAGGGTTTGAGTGATCCTCTTATCTCAGCCTCCCAAATAGGTGGGACTATAAGCCACGCCACCAGGCCCAGATAATTTCTGTAGAGATGGGGTTTCACCATGTTGTCCAAGCTAGTCTGAAATTCTTGGGCTCAAGCGATCTGCCAGGCCTCCCAAAGTGCAGTGATTACAGGCGTGAGCCACCGTACCTGGCCGTGTATGTCTTTATTATGAAAAGTGTATATTCAGGTCAGATGTAAACAGAGTAAACAGACAAACTACAGAATGAGAGATAGTTTATTTTGCTGTGCAGGAGCTTACTATTATTATTATTATTTCAAGAAGGGGTTTCACCATGTTGATCAGGCTGGTCTTGAACTCCCAACCTCAGGTGATCCACCCGCCTCGGCCTCCCAAAGAGCTTATTTTAAAAATAAAGTTATATTAATTAAAATAGCTTTGGCTTTGGTACTGGAATAGACAAATCAGTGGAACAGAATATTAGATTTGGCATCAGATGCAAGAGCATGTGAGAATTTAGTACATAACACAGGTGGCAATATAAATCATTGGGGAAAGGAGTAATCAATGAGTTATACTAGGACAATTAGTTTTCCATATTGGGAAAATTATAAAAGTAGATTCCACTCCCATTACTGAGGAAAAGTGAGTTCTCATTATAAATCTAGATGTGGAAAACAAAATTTAAAAAATTTTAGAAGCAGCCAGGTGTGGTGGCTCATACCTGTAATCCCAGTGACTCGGGAGGCTGAGGCAGGAGGATGGCTCGAGTCCAGGAATTCAAGGATGCAATGAGCTATGATCATGCCACTGCACTCCAGTTTGGGTGACAGAGTGAGACCCAGTCTCCAAAAAAAAAAAATTAGAAGCAAATTCAGAGCATATATTTTGAACTCAAAATGGTTTGTGCTTATTTGGAATATTCCTTAGGAGTACTCCTTAGTGAGACCCTGTCTAAAAAAGTTTTAGAAGCAGACAGGCATGGTGACTCACACTTGGCTGCTTCTAAAATATTTTAAATTTTGTTTTCCACATCTGGGTTTCTGATCAGATAGAATCCACTTTTCCTCATTATGAGGGTGGGATCTACTTTTATGTTTTTCCCAATATGAAAAATTAATTGTCCCAGTATCATTCATTGGTTAGTCACTGTATATCAAAAGGAAATGATTTATATATTTGACTACCTCAAAATTAATATATATCCTCAAAATTAATGGATAACATTGATATGGCTAAACTCACCAGAAGTTAAATTGAAAGATAAGAGATAAACTGGGGAAAAATATTTGCTATGTAAATAAAAGAATGGTCATTCTCAAAATTTTACACATTTGTAAGAAATAAACAACTGGGCCAAGTGCGGTGGCTCACACCTGTAATCCCAGCACTTTGGTAGGCCAAGGCAGGTGGATCATGAGGTCAGGAGATTGCGACCATCCTAGCTAACACGGTGAAACCCCGTCTCTACTAAAAACACAAAAAATTAGCTGGGCGTGGTGGCGGGCACCTGTAGTCCCAGCTAGTTGGGAGGCTGAGGCAGGCAAATTGCTTGAACCTGGGAGGCAGAGGTTGCAGTGAGCCAAGATCATGCCACTGCACTCCAGCCTGGGAGACAGACCGAGACTCAGTCTCAAAAGAAAAAAAAAAGAAATAGACAACTGGTCCCAACTGAAAAACGGGAAAAGGATATGAAAAACCCATTTGTAGAAGAGGAAAAACTCAAATATGTAAGTGTATGAAAATATATTAAATCTCACTAGTAATCAGGGAAATGCAAATTAAAATAATGATACCATTTTAATCTGTCAGATTAGAAAAAATAATAAACTCTAACAATATCGAGTATTAGTGTAGATATGGAGAAATAATACTCTCATTCAATGCTGGCGAGAATGTAAATTGGTATGAACATTTTGTGACACAACTTGGCTATAACAAAGTTGAAAATGTATACATTATATAATCCAGTAATTCTACTTCTAGTTATTTACCCTAGAGAAATGTTTGCACATGTACACAAGGAGATGTGCATAAGGATATCCAGTACAGCATTATATTGATATCAAAATGCTAAAAATAATCCAACTGCCCATCAATAGAGGAGTTTTTTTTTTTTTAATTATGGTGTTTTCACATTACAGAATGCCTTATTGCAGTTAAAAAGAATAAAATGTATTTCTTTACATACATGAATTAAATCTCAATTTTGAGTAAATAAAATCAATTTGAAGAAAGACATACGTACTATATCAAGTATTTTTGTTTTTGTTTTTGAGACAAGGTCTTGCTCTGTCAGCCAGACTGGAGTGCAGTGGCATGATCATAGCTCACTGCAAATCAAGTGATCCTCTGGCCTCAGCCTCTGGAGTAGCTAGGACTACAGGTGTGCACCACCATGCCCGGCTAATTTTTTATTTTTTGAAGCAATGGGATCTCACTGTGTTGCTATATCAGGCTTTTTAAGGCACATACACAAAATGTTAACAATCATTATTTCTGGGTGTTGGGAACACATGTTAATTTTATCATTTTCTCTATTTTTCTATAATTAGAATTTTTCTCAAAAATAACAAATGAAAAAGAATAAGTAGGGAGCATTTAATTGTTTCAAGTGACATACTCAGGTCAGGTAATATCAGAACTGAACATTATACATTGGATTTAGCCATCAAAAAGTGAGTCACAAATATTTCTTAAACATTTACTAAGTAGAGGTCATTTTGACATGTCACAGAATGGGAAAGTAGAGACTAAGCCTAAAGGCAAGATATAACTTTCCTGATTTTGATGCTGCAGCTTTTATTTACACAATAATAATTGTTGTGGTGGTAGTAATGACAAAAGCTTCAATAAGCCACATTCCAACTGCATAAAAATCTTAAATCTCCTGTAACAGTGCTGCAATGAACATTTGAGTGTATGGGTCCTTATAATAGTATAATTTATAATACTATATATATATATACACATACACATACACACACACACATATAATAGTACGATATATACCCAGTAATGGGATTGCTGGGTCAAACAGAATTTCTATTTCTAAGTCCTTGAGGAATTGCCACATTGTCTTCCACAACCATTGAACTAACTTACACTCCCACTAACAGTGTAAAAGTGTTCCTATTTCTCCACATCCTCTCCAGCATCTGTTGTCTCCGGATTTTTTAATGATCACCATTCTAACTGGCATGAGATGGTATCTCAATGTAGTTTCGATTTGCATTTCTCTAATGACCAGTGATGATGAGCATTTTTTCATATGTTTGTTGGCATCATATATTTTGAAAAGTGTCTATTCATATCCTTCCCCCACTTTTGAATGGGTTTGTTGGTTTTTTTCTTGTAAATCTGTTTTAGTTCTTTGTAGATTCTGGATATTAGCCCTTTGTCAGATGGGTAGACAGCAAAACTTTTTCAAAGACTTGGAACCAACCCAAATGCCCATCGATGATAGACTGGACAGGGAAAATGTGGCACATATACACCATGGAATACTATGCAGCCATAAAAAACGATGAATTCGTGTCCTTTGTAGGGACATAGATGAACCTGGAAACCATCATTCTCAGCAAACTGACACAAGAACAGAAAATCAAACACCACGTGTTCTTACTCATAGGCGGGCGTTGAGCAATGAGAACACATGGACACAGGGAGGGAAGCATCACACACTGAGGTCTGTAGGGGGAAACTAGGGGAGGGACAGCGTGGGGTGGGGAGTTGGGGAGGGATAACATGGGGAGAAATGCCAGATATAGGTGATGGGGAGGAAGGCAGCAAACCACATTACCATGTATGTACCTATGCAACAATCCTGCATGTTCTTCACATGTACCCCAAATCCTAAAACTCAATAAAATATATTTTAAAAAAGGAAAAAGGGAAAAAAAATCTCCTGTAACAACTAATCACAAACTTTCTCCTTTGTTTAGGTAGGGTTTTTGGATCGGCAGAGAACATTGGCCCTGCTGGAATCATTCTATGACCATAGTTCACAAATGCTTAGAAGTTTACTTCGAAACCCACGACAATGTAAGTGCCATTCAGAGTATATTCAAGCTGGAGTGTCTCAGTACACTGATATGTACTGATATGATACACTGATATGATAACACAAGACCATTCTACCACCATGGAATTCCTTCACATAATAGCTCTCTTAAATCATGATAACGATATCTAGGTGTTTATTCCCCCCACAAAATTCACTCTTCATCGCAACTAGATATAGTTTTCCCCATAGTGCAATACTCAAAAATTTTATATCAGAGCTTAGCTAGAACTCAATTTTAAATTCATTGAAATGAACAATTGCTTTAGTGACAGTCTGAATGTTTTGGAAATTAAGTTAGTAATGGTAATTCCATTTTATTTGTTAAAAAATTTTATTTGAGATAGAGTCTTACTCTTCTTGCCAGGCTGGAGTGCAGTAGCATGATTATGACTCACTGTAGCCTCAACCTCCCAGATAGGAGATGATTCTCCCACCTCAGCCACCTGAGTAGCTGGGACTACAGGTGTGCACCATCATGCCCAGCTAATTTTGTGTATTTTTTAATAGAGAGAGTGTTTCACCATGTTGCCCAGGGTAGTCTCAAATGCCTGGGTGCTGGGATTATAGGTATAAGCCACTCCACCCAGCCTGGTAATTCCATTTTAATGCCCAACTTAAAATTATAAGATTTATATGAACAATATTTCCTTTTCCCAAGCATTTTACTTGTACATCTTTACTTATATAGTAAAATATCCTTTTGATGTTATTTCCAAAACAAATAGAATTTTGGGGTTTATTTTCAATTTATTTTACTTTTTCAGAGATGGGGTCTTGCTATGTTGCTCAGGCTGGCTTCAAACTCCTGGGATTCAGCAATCCTCCTGCCTCAGCCTCCCGAGTAAGCCAGGACTACAGGCACATGCCACTGTGCTTAGCTTAATTTTCATTTTTCTAAAGAGAAGGTATTTTACTGGCTGAGTTTTCCAAAGAATGTCAATTTTTTTTTTTTCTTTTTTTGAGATGGAATCTCACTCTTGTCCAGGCTGGAGTGCAATGGTGCGATCTCAGCTCACTGCAAACTCCGCCTCCCAGGTTCAAGCTGTTCTCCCTGCCTCAGCCTCTCAAGTAGCTGGGATTACAGGCACCTGCCACTAAACCCAGCTAATTTTTGTATTTTTAGTAGAGATGGGGTTTCACCATGTTGGCCATCCTGGTCTCAAACTCCTGACCTCAGGCGATTTGCCCACCTTGGCCTCCCAAAGTGCTGAGATTACAGGCATGAGCCACCACACCTGGCCAAGAATGTCAATACTTTATTTCTTTGTGAAGATTTATTACTTGGATACTTACAAATCTGTGAGTGATATACTTGGAGTATTTCTAAAAATTGTGAGAATCACAATCACAGTACTGTTTTGGGGGAAACGGGGACAGTCTTGTGGCATGAGTTTCACTCTTTATAGTACGGACACCAGGGTTCTACTGTTGTTGTTTAACAGTGGGATTCTGTGAATACTATCCAGTCTTTTCCTAGTATTCTGTTCTAGGTGTCCACATAACTTGTAGAGGAAAATAATTGAGAAATGAAAAACAAAGAAGAGGGCAAGAGAAAAGGGGAAAAAAATAAATGTTGGAAAAACAACCTCAGTGAAAGATTGTCATGGATAAAGACTTGCTTTTTATATTGGAGATATTGAAAAGGTATTTGAGATGAAAGATGTGTCCCCTTTCCCATCCCCATGTGGTGCTTATTGTGGGAAGACCACAAAGGTAGAGGACAAATTCTACTTGCCTTGGTAGTCTAAGCAACACTCCAAGTAGCAAAAGGAGATCCTATTTATTTCCAAAATCACACCTTTTAGGAAGGCATGATTTCTAACTTATAGTAGTAAGCATTTTTTATGTTCTTTTAAGTACCTTTTTACTTTTTATTGTGTTGCAACTAAAGGTAACTGATATTTATTTAGGGCAATAGGCCTATATTACAATCACTGTGCTCAATGCTTTCCTTTGCATTAATTTAATAGCTCTAATTCTGCATTATAAGATCAATAGTTTAGGTGAATGTTTTGTTTTCTGTATTAGGGCCATTCATTGAATTTGAAGAGATGAACTTGTCTGAGTTGTGGGGAGACATGGATAATCAGAAACACATTTATGAAGGCTTTGACAAAGTGCTCTTAGAGATGAATACATTACTTTCTGCAAAACATTCTAGCAAAACCCAAAGTAAATTATTAGAAAGTCCAGATCAACCTAAACTCAATGAACAAAGAATATCAACACTACCTGCAAACCTGCCAGAAGAGCAGAGAGGAGTAATTGCAGAACAAGGACCACAAAGAATTTCAACTGAAGAAGAAGAACAAGGCAAAAAACCAACTGCAGAACAAGAACTGTACATAGAATCAGTAATACAACCAGGAACCCAGACAGAGTCAACTCTAGAACAAGGGTCAAGTAGAGAGTTAATAATAGAACAAGAAACACACAGAGTGCCATCTACAGAACGAGGACAGCACAAAGGGTCAATAGTAGGACAAGGACCACACAGAGTTTCAGTTTCAGAACAAAGACCAAGCAGAGAGTCAACTGCAGAACAAGGGTTACACAGAGGATCAATTGCAGAACAGGGGTCACACAGAGAGTCTATTGCAGAACAAGGTCAATGCAAAGGGTTAGTAGCAGAACAGGGATCACACAGAATGTCAACTGCAGAACAGGAATCACTCAGAGAGTCAATAATAGAAGAACCATACCAAAAATCAGAACCAAGACCCTATGGAGAGATAATTTCAGAAGAGCAAGAAGACATAGGCTCAACTTCACAATCAAGAAAAGATAGTATGTTAAGAAGTACAAAATCTGGGGAGCCCATACCCTCTGAGTACATTGAAGTCCCTCTAAAGGAAAAGAGGTCTTGTGAACAAATACATGAAGAGCAAATATTCCTGAGTTCTGAACTGCAAGAGGAAGTTCCAACATCAAGTAGGAAAGATCACTTTTCAGGTAGTAGTGCAGTTCTTCTACAACATCAGCTCCCTGTTTTGTGGAATGGTTTTTAAAGTCTTTTCAGAAAATACTCATTTAAGTCAGAATTTTTTTCTGGCAATCAGGTCATGCAAACCTCAGGCATATTTTGCTGCTCAACCTGAGTCTAGACCTTGAACAGAAATCAAGTAAGTTAATTACATTCACCAGCGAAATGCAAACCAGAATGTCTCTATTGTCAATTTATGTATAATTTCCATTGCACTAGATTATAGAAGAAGTGTTTTAATTGGGTTTCTGAAAAGGTAATAGAAGACCTTTTGTTTTAAATATGGTGTCTGATATAAGAAACCACTTTTAAATTTTTCTTTTATTTCAACTGTAAAATGGGTCTTGCTTTTTTCAGTTAAATATAAAATATATGTTCTATAGGAGTTTCTGAAAGTCATATTGAAGACAGAATGCATCCCGCATTTCAAATATTTATTATCACGTCTTTGGCCAGAATTTAGGCATACAGTAGTCCCCCCTCATCCATGGTTTTGCTTTCCACAGTTTCAGTTAACCACAATCAACCACGGTCAGAAAGTATTATGTGGAAAATTCTGGAAATAAACAATTTATACATTTTTAATTGTGCATCATTCTGAGTAGTGTAATGAAATCTTGCACCTTTTGTTCAGTATATCCATGTTGTCTATGTTACCTGCTAATTAGTCACTTAATAGCTGCTAGATTAAGTGACTAATGAGCAGGTAACATAATTGTCATGATACTACAGTATTCTTGTTCAATTAACCCTTATTCTATCTAATAATGGCTCCAACCACAAGAGTAATAATGCTGACAATTTGGGTATGCCAAAGAGAAGCTGTAAAGTGCTACCTTTGAAGTGAAAAGGTGAGCTTTCTCGGCTGGACACATGGCTCATGCCTGTAATCCCAGCACTTTGAGAGACCGAGGCAGGTGGATGGCTTGTGCCCAGAAGTTCAAAACCAGCCTGGGGAACATGGCAAAATGCTGTCTCAAAAAAAAAAAAAAAAAAAAAAAGCTGGGCATGGTGGCATGCACCTGTAGTCTCAGTTACCCAGGAGGCTGAGGTAGGAGGGTCACCTGAACCTCAGGAGGTTGATCCTGCAATAAGCCATGATCACACCACTGCACCCCATTCAGCCTAATCAACAAAGTGAGACCCTATTTGGAAGGAAGGAAGAAAGGAAAGAAGGGAGGAAGGGAGGGAGGGAGGGAGGGAGGGAGGGAATAAAAGGTAAAAGTTCTCAACTTAGTAACGAAAGAAAGAAAATTGTATGCTGAGATTGTTAAGATTTACAGTAAGAACACATCTTTTACTCATTAAATTGTGCAGAAGGAAAAAGAAATTCATGAATAGTTTTTCTGTCACACTTCAAACTGCAAAAGTATATGTACTTTCTGCAGTTTCAGACATTCATTAGGGATCTTGGAACATATCCTCCCAAGGATAAAAAGAAGACTACTGTATAGTAATAACTAGCTGTGAGGGAGGCTGGGAAATGTAGGCCTCATTTTGTATGGCCAAATTGGATACAATAAATAGCTTTTGCTACAGAGATGCTTTCAACAATTCAAGTTATTAAGTGATTTCATTGTAGTTGATTACGACACAGCATATATGGGAAAGTACTTACAGTTTTTGGTGTTCTATATGCAGGCATTTCTATCACTTTTTTTTTTTTTTTTTTTGAGACGGAGTTTTGCTCTTGTTACCCAGGCTGGAGTGCAATGGCGCGATCTCGGCTCACTGCAACCTCCACCTCCTGGGTTCAGACAATTTTCCTGCCTCAGCCTCCTGAGTAGCTGGGATTACAGGCACGCGCCACCATGCCCAGCTAATTTTTTGTATTAGTAGAGACGGGGTTTCACCATGTTGACCAGGATGGTCTCGATCTCTTGACCTCGTGATCCACCCGCCTCGGCCTCCCAAAGTGCTGGGATTACAGACTTGAGCCACTGCGCCCGGCCTTCTATCACTTATTAACCTTAGAATAGCTAATGGAATGTGTAATGTCTAATTCATAAGCATTTTCATTTGTACCTTTTAGAAACTACAAAAAAGGAAGTTCAGAAAGACAAGTCCTGTGAACCCAAGTCCCAAAACATAGAAGGAAAGTCATGGTCAGGTAATTCCTCATTTAATCTTCCTTTCATTTATACCCTAGAACAAAAATATCATGAAAGTGAAGTTTGATTGGCTATATTATGGAATGTGTTTTTACAGGTGAATTTTTTTCTTGTAACTGGAAAAAGAAGTATGTAAAATTTGAAGATGAGGAACAGGCAAACTTAATCTATGGTAACTCCAGGTTCACAGGTATATGTTAACAATGAAAGTACGAAGAATAGATGGCAGTCCAATAGATGGATTTAATTTACTGTGGTACTCAATGATAAAGACAGAATTTAGCTAAGACAGAATGGGAAGGTGTTTCTTGCATTATTTTGTCCTTGAGCTGATGAATCTAAATATATACCAGATAGATGTGTTTGGTGGTGGTGTACTATTGATGGTGGCATGTGCTATTGATGAATGCTCTTCTGCTTTAAAAGTTATGGAACTAGTATAAAGTTTTTAACCATGATATGGCCCTGCAACTGCTTTAAAACTATGATCTAAGCATACAGAGGGAATCAGATATTAGATACTAAAACTCAATAGAAATCATTTCAGCTATTCCTTTCCCTGGTAGTGCCACATCTAAGCATTTGAGACAAGTGATAATATATCTTGTTTTTGAGGACTTGCAAAGAAAGATCTATTCAACAGAGCAGAGTAGTTTTTGGCTTTCAGACAAACCATGTCTTTAACAATGATTGTTCCAAAAAGTACATATTCCACTAAAAAGCTGTTATATTGTTTAGCCTTTCACATCAAGTTGTAGAACTAATTAGATCAAGATTATTTTCTTCCTTCCTGCAAATTTTTCTCTCATTTAAGTCTCAAATAAGAAACTTTCTATCCTCAAAATTTCTGGTGAAAATGCATGGCATTGGTCAAGCTCTTGTGGCCTGCTAGTTCATGTTTATCTTCTTAGCCATCTTTATGTCAATTTTGCTTTACTAATGTATATAAAAATTGTTTGAGTAATCATTTTTTTAAGTCACATCAAATCTCACATAGAAGGTATAAAGGCATGAATGTTTGAATCAATGAATAAATCAAATGGAAGTCACTTTGCTGTCATTTTATAAAATATGTTTCATATTATAATATTGAGCTAAAAGGTAAATATATTAGTCAAGATTCTTGGAGGGAGGGGTTGTGGTGGTGGTATTTAGTAATTTATTTAACTAGAAAGTTCAGAGTGCCGCTTTTTTCAGGCACAACTAGATTCAAAGCCTCAACAATAGCAGCAGGATACTGTCTGTCTGCCTCTGAGCCCTGTGTTTCTGTGTCACTTTCAACTTGAGACAGTTTTCTCCACGTTGTGACAAAAATGGTCATGAAAGCATCTCTAAGCTTGTGTTCTATTAGTTCAGCAATAAGAGTACAAAAAGAATGATTCATCCCTAATAGTTCTTCCAAAAGTTCTGAGACTAATTCTCATTGGCCTATAGTAGATTACATTGCTATCATATGTGAATTGTTAGCCAGACCTATATCACATGACCATCCTTGGCACAAAAGTGGAGGGGGGCTTAGTATGACCTGACTCATCTGAACTTACAATGGAGAGATGTTTTTCCAAAGAAAAAAGGAGGGTGTTGTCCTCATGAAGGGAGCATGGATTCCTGACAGGCAAAAATAGCAGATATTCATTATAATAGGCACTCATTTATTTTTCCTAACGGAAAGAATTGTTCACTTTTCTGCTTGGTATATGATTCCTGCTTGACAGATTTACACTCAATTATCAGAAATATTCAGTCTTTCAAGGAGGTAAAAGGCCGAACTGCCTTCAATGGAGTTTCATTCAATCTGCTCCAGTTTGTGCAACTCCTGGAGACATTTGTTGGTGAAGATGCTCCCTTGAGTATCAGCGAGACTCTCACCTCCTTTTTTAAGGGGGGCTATGTTGAAACAGAACAAGAGAAAATGAATGCCTTAGAAAAGGTGGGTAATATAAGTAAATATCTCAACCTCAGTTGCTTCTGATGTGACTCGTAAAAAATTTACAACCAAACTTACCACTTTATTTCAACAAGCTTGGCCATTAAATATTCTATTTAATCATCAAATGTTCTAAGATCACACTCCAGAGAACTCATTCCCCTGATAATAACATGATTGCTCCTGGCAAAATATAGTTTATTTTACAGCTTTCTTCTTTCTCTGAAGGTTGAGAAGCAGATACGGATATGTGCAAAGATGTGTATGTGTGTGTGCATTATTTGCCTGTGTGTGAGTGCCTTTATGGGTACGACCATACCTGAGGTATGATTATGGCCTGAGCATATATTTTGACTCATAAGCACCCAGGTAGTATATATTTCCTAAGAACTTACTACTTACTTGGGTGACAGGTAAATACATACACATTAGCTTATATAAACAATATATTCTCTCTCATATGAAATATGTAAGTTAATTTCACTAAGCTTATTCAGTAATCATCAGCTTTATGAGTCTTCTCAACCTAATTCTAGACAATTCACTTTTACTTTCTCAATTTCAGTTCCTCCTACTTAATCAAACGGTATATATTCATTTTATTTTTGCAATTAAATCTATCTAGATATTAATTCAATTACTATCTCACTAATATAATTAACCTAGTGAAAACTCTAAAAGGTAAATAAAATTAATGTCAAATTTAGTCAGTCTTAAACATAAAAAAGAATTTTTAAAACACAGCCATTTTCCTTATTTAAACACTGTCATTCATTCCCCTTCACCCAAAACATATCCTTTGTGGCAGGGTGCAGTGGCTCATGCTTATAATTCCAGTGCTTTGGGAAGCTAACGAGGGAAAATCCCATGGGCTCAGGAATTTAAAGTTACAGTGAGCTGTAATTATGCCACTCTTCCATCCTGGGTGACAGAGCAAAACTCTGTCTCTTAATAAAAATAATAATTTTTAAATCTCACTAAGAAGTCAGGCAGAGCACTCTATGTATTTATCACATTCCTTAACAACTAGAGAAGGAGTGGAAAAGAATGGTCAAAAATTCTTAAGGTTTGCAGAAGAAATTTGCCAAAAAAAAAAAAAAAGATTCTTAAGGAATACTAATGCAGAGAATGCCTGTTTTTGTTTTATTCAAAGCCAGTCAAGTTTAGCAGTGAAAGGTTGTTTACCAACTTTAGTGACACTAATGTTAATAAGTTCTGATAACCAAGAATGCCTGTTTTGTTTTGTTTTGTTTGGCTTAGAGGTAAAACAGAAATGCTATTTAAGGGATTAAAATTAATCACTGTATTCTCTTTTCTAAAAAAAATTTTTAATTTTTTTAAAAGACAAAGGTCTCACTATGCTGCCCAGGCTTGTCTCCAACTCCCGGCCTCAAGCGATACTCCTGCCTCAGCCTCCTGAGTGGCTGGCTTTACAGGCATGTGCCACTGCTGAATCATTGCATTTTCCATTAATATCATGCTTAGCCCCAAAGTAAACCTGTTTTAATAAAAGATGATGGACCTTTTTTGGAATGAACACAGGATGCTAGCTAGCACAATGAACATGTGCCTTCTATGCTTTGTTATCCTGTTTGTATCCTAGTTTAGACAAAATGCTCTCCAAGTCCGACGGAGGCTTCTCCTAGACGCCATCTTTCAGAAGTGGGACAGTGATGGCTCAGGCTTCCTGGATCTGAAGGAAGTTGATGAACTCTTGTACATGTACAATGAGGGAATGGAAAAAGAATCTATGAAGAAAGGTAAAATATAATAATATTTTTATTTAAACTGTGGTAATAACTTGACTTCAAGCGTCCCAGTACACATATACAGTTAAAACACTGGTTATGCTAAAACCACAAGATAACCCTTCATGTCTACTAGTATAGCTATAAATTTATGTTATTTATTTTTAATTTTTGAAAATAGAGATGGGGGTCTCACTGTGCTGCCCAGGCTGGGCTCTAATTCCTGGGCTCCAGTGATCCTCCTGCCTCAGCCCCCTGAGCAGCTGTGACTACAGGCACCTGCTATTGTACCCAACTCTGGTTATAATCTTTTAAGTGGAAAATAACAAGTGTTGGCAAGGATGTGAAAATATTAGAAGACTTGTGCATTTGTCAACACAATCAGAAGTGGAATATGTTGCATAATGCTTTGTCCAAAATCTTAAGTCTATAGATTCCTTCTATATACTTGGCTACCTTCACTTTTAAGGTTAAAAGAATCCAAGTCAGTCTACAGTTCTGCTTGTTCTCTCTTCTTGTTTTATCTCTTTGTCTTCACTGGCTTGCAAATTTCTCTTCAATTTACTAACTTCTTATTCTCCTTAGAGACTTTTTATGTATTATATTTTTCTCTTATGACCAATATTTACCAGTCAAAAGCTACTAAAATTCTCATTCCAGTATAATAAATTCCTTTCTTCACTTTATCAGATCTTGGTTTAAATTATTTTTCTTTTCACTTGGTTTAAAGATTTATCTGGCTAACTTTGGTATACCAGATTTTTAGTTTTTAAAGTGTGTAGTGCACAAGGGAAAGAATTGTCAAGGTTAGTTAAGTTCTTCAGCCCTCTAAAAAATTATTGTATTGGTTGAGCTTCAAATGTACCTAAGTTTATCGATTGTCATGTTCTCTTCAATAACTATGTCTTCTACAAACTTTACATTATACTACCTGGCTTGTCTTAGAATACATCCAGATAATTTACTTAATGAAATTCCAAAAGGCATAATGATGTGATTTTCACTTACAATATGGGCAAATTTGTAACACAGAACCACATCCTGCAGAGAACACTAGACAATACTTAGAGCAGCTGGGTTCCAAGACTGGATCTTCACTAAATGATCATGTGATCTTTGGTAAGTTCCTTAACCTCCATAGAACCAGGTCTCCTTGTTTGTAAAATGAAAGCATTAAATATGATGAATCCTAGAATTTAAGAAACCTAAGGTAATGTTATCAGGAAGTCCCATATATTAGATGATATGGAATCTAATTATGTGGAATTATATGGAATCATATATGGGTAAGGTATAGCAATAGGGACAGATAGATAGCATAAAATGTGAGGGATTAAGCCCAGCAAATGAGAACAAGGACAGCAATGGGGAAGCAGAATATACTGCCAGATAAAAATATCTGCAAACAAGAATAATTATTCTCTCCAAGAGCAGGCTTATATTATACAAAATGACTCTCATTAAACACATATTGGTAGCCACTGGTCTGAGAAGATGATTGCTGATTTGATGGCAATATGGAAGAAGAAAAGCAGATTTAGCCTCTTTAAAAAGGAAGAAGATTCTAAATTTCAAGCATTGCTAATAACTGATTGGCAAATCTTCAAACAGCTCTTTTGTTTTTTGGCTTATTGTTTAGCTCTACTCTTATTGCTTCTGTGTCCAAGATTTAAAATTGGGATTTAAATAGGATAAAATCATAGGCTTAGAAGTTTTTAGAAAGGTTTCTGCTGGTGTCCTCAAAATGGAAGATTTCTATGTGGAAGAAGAAACTTGAAAGTTTTAGTCTGTCATCTCCCCCACCTTTTTTTTAGAGACAAGATCTCACTCTGTTACCAAGGCTGGAGTGCTGTGGCATAATCATGGCTCACTCTAGCCTCTGTCTCCTCTAATCACAGGCTCAAATGATCCTCCTATCTCAGCTTCCCAAGTAGCTAAGACTACAGGCATCATGTGCCACCGTGCCTGGCTAATTATTATTATTATTATTATTTTAGAGACAGGGTCTCACTATGTTGCACAGGCTGGTCTCGAACTCCTGGGCTCATGTTCCCTTTTTATTCCTGTTTAATACAGCCTAATCTTTTGGGAGGAAACATCACAAATAAAAGGCTATATAACAAGTGACCTGTCTGCATTGTAGAATGTAATGGAATAAGTCATTTTTTCCTCATTATTTCTCATAGGATAACTATTAGCATTATTGGCTATGCCTTTTAATTTTCTATTTTAATGACTAAACTTTGCTTTAATGTGTTCGTTTCTATTTCGGTAGAACATTTAACACTTTTATAATTAAAACATTTTGGGAACTGAGTGGGAGTTGGACATAAAATAAAAAAGAAAAAATAAATAAAAGAAAAAAAAATGGGGGATCAGGTGCAGTGGTTCACGCCTGTAATTCCAGCACTTTTGGAGGCCAAGGGGCGGATCACCTGAGGTTGGGAATTTGAGATTAGCCTGACCAATATGGAGAAACCTTGTCTCTATTAAAAATACAAAAATTAGCCAGGCGTGGTGGCGCATGCCTGTAATCTCAGCTACTTGGGAGGCTGAGGCAGGAGAATCACTTGAACCCTTGAACCCAGGAGACAGAGGGTGCAGTGAGCCAAGATCACATCATTGCACTTCAGCCTGGACAACAAGAGCAAAACTCTGTCTCCAGAAAACAACAACAACAAAACATTTTGGAAACATTTATTTTGGTGACATCAGCAAGATGGCCACCTAGAAGCCCGTAGGGACTCTTTCCCTCACAAAGACAAGCCAGAACACCTACATTTAAGAAAAATAACTGAGGAAGAGTGCCATCTTGCATCAGAGGAGAAGCAGAAATCCTGGTAAGCACAGAAACTCCAGATGGCCACATGGAGAACAGAAGGCAATGCCAGGCCTCCACTACCCCAGCCCCCAACCAAGATCAGGTGGAAACTGGGGAAAACTTCTACCTATGAAGTGGAAGTAAGCAAGAGATCCCAACAACCCCCATCAACACCTTGAACACCTACACACCTCACTACTAGGGTCCCCTGCATTCCTCACAGGCATTAAACCCAGCTGAGGGAGCTGCCTGTAGACCATATACCTGTGCTCTCACCAGAGAAGAAGCTGGCACAGTGCCCTGACCCTGTGGCCCATGTGGCTACTGCACTACACCATCTTGGGATTGGAACTATGGCTGGACTATATCTTCCTCAGGGCTGAGTAGTCACGACGCCTCTTCATCCCTGGGGCTAAGCCACCACTGAACCATCCCAGGCCAGTGGCCAAATATCCCCAAGTGGAGCTAAAAGCACTCTTCCACATGAGGCCAAGTGGAGGTGGAGTCACTCTATCTACCTCTCCCCTCATTCCCTTGGGCCAAAGATGAGGCAGTATTCTGCCTCCTAGAAAAACAATTCCTTGCTCACTCAGAGCACTCATTCCTCCTCAGTACCTAAGTTGAAGAAGCTCCCTGCATCCCAAGAAATGGTGCCTTGACCACTCATAACAGTCATACCCCCAGCTCTGAGCTGATGCTTCAGCACATTCCCCTCTGGGAATTGATACCCTGACCAAGCTGAGCTGCTACACATCCCAGTGCTGAGTTGATGTAGTAACCTGTGTCCCAACAAAACAGAGCATTGGCTGAACTAAGGAATTCTGCCCTACAGGCCAAACAACTCTAGTACCTGGCTTCTCTGGAACTGGACTAGACCCCTAGAGTCTGAGTGGCTGAGATACCCCTCTCCCTGGGAAGTGGAGTTACTGCTCTTCTTTTCCTTGTACTACCTAAGGCCCAAACAACAGCTGTGCTCTGCCTTTCTGAGTTACTTGCTGCCACTGTACCTGGTCTTACAGTGTCTAGCATAATGCCGAGCCCCACCATTCCATGGTCTTGTGTCACTACTACACAGTGCCTCATGCCCTGGGAGCTGAGTTGCCTTTGAGTTTTATTTGCTTAGGTTCCCATACTGCAACCATATCCTCCTCCTGGGCCCAAACCTCCAGAGCAAGCTTCCTCTCTGGAGTCAGGCCAGTGCTGTGCCCAGCTCCCCCGGGGGGGAATCACAACTACAGCCCAGCCTGCTGTGCTCAAGCTGCTGGGGAGTGCCTCAGAGTCACAGATCCTATCTCTATGGGCAACCACTCAGCCCTGCCACAGAAAGCAAACTTGCACCCAAGACTCAGGAGCCACAATAAGTTTGGGAGATCCTATGCTTAGGATCCTAACCCCACAGCTTCTCTGAGCACCTGCACCTGGAACCCAGTCCCATTGCTACTGCTTATAAGCCATGTCAGACCTGACACCAAGAGGGATCCCCCTCAGCTAAGTTTCCCCATTGTAGGGAAAACAAGAGTAGGAGGACTCCAAAAGCCCTCAACATCAAGAACATTAATAACATATTGCCACTGCTGCTGCTGCTGCCACCACAAACTTTCTACAGCCTAGGCCACTGAGGTTCCCACAGGTATTGCTGATGTTGAACACAGCTGAAGAAACTGCACAGAGACTATACCACTTCACCTATCTGGAAACAATGTCACTACATCCATCTCAAGTAGCACACAAAATTTTAACTACAGGTAAAAATCTTCCTCTATAAAAGCCACTATAGAAAGTTTGGAAGAAGCAGTTGTTCCACCAAATACACAGACAGGGACACAAGAAACATGATAAATCAAGGAAATATGGCACTACCAAAAGAATACTAGTAGCAGACACTGATGAAAAGGAAATTAATTAGTTGCCAGGAAAGGAATTAAATAATGATCTTAAGGAAACTCAATAAAATAAGCAAATTCAGACTGACTGTTCAACAAAATCAGGAAAACAAGTCCCCATATGAATGAGAATTCAGCAAAGAGATAGAAATCATTAAAAAAAGAGAGAAGCAAACAGAAACTCTGCAACTGAAAAATTCAATGAATGAAATAAAAAATACAATAGAGAGCTTTACCAGCAGACTTATTAATCAAGCAGAAGAATGAACCTCTGAACTTGAAGACAGGCCATTTGAAATTAGCCAGTCAGAGAAATAAAAAAAAAGAAAAAAGAAAGAAAAAGAGTAAAGAAATCCTAAAATTATCACTATTAAGTAAACAAATGTTTGTATTATGGGACTTCCAGAAGGAGAAGAGAAGGGAAAAGACATTGAAAACTTATTTAACAAAATAATAGTTGGAAAATTCCCAAGTCTGCGGAGACATATGGACATCCAGATCCAGGAAGCTCAAAATTTCCCAAATAGATACAGCCCAAAAAGTTCCTCCCCAAGGCAAATAAAAGTCAAATTGTCAAAAGTCAAAGACAAAGAGAGAATTCTAAAAACAGCCAGAGAAAAGTGTCAAGTCACATATAAGGGAATCACCATTAGAGTAACATTGGAGTCCCCATTAGAATGCAACAGATTTTGTTCCAGAAATCTCATAAGCCAGAATAGAATGGGAAGATATATTCAAAGTGCTGAAAGAAAAAAAAAAATTGCCAACCAAGAATGGTATACACAGAAAAACTGCCCTTCAGAAATGAGAGAGCAATAAAGTCTTTTACAGATAAGCAAAAACTGAGGGAAATTATCACCATTAAACTGGCCTTACAAGAAATGCTCAAGGGAGCCCTATATCTGGAAGTGAAAAGATGATAATCACTATCATGAAAACATGCAAAAGTATGAAACTCACTGGTAAGGCATATACACAAAGGAGAAAGAAAAGAATCAAATCTTATCACCAAAGTAAACCAATACACTAGCTGGGCATAGTGGCTCACACCTGTAATCCCAGCACTTTGGGAGGCCGAGGCGGGTGGATCACAAGGTCAAGAGATCGAGACCATCCTGGTCAACATGGTGAAACCCCGTCTCTACTAATACAAAAAATTAGCTGGGCATGGTGGCGCGTGCCTGTAATCCCAGCTACTCAGGAGGCTGAGGCAGGAGAATTGCCTGAACCCAGGAGGCGGAGGTTGCGGTGAGCCGAGATCGCGCCATTGCACTCCAGCCTGGGTAACAAGAGCGAAACTCCGTCTCAAAAAAAAAAAAAAAAAAAAAAAAAAAAAAAGAAATATCACATGTTCTTACTCATATGTTGAAGCTAAAAATGTTGAACTTATTTAAGTGGAAAGTAGAATAGTGGTTACTAGAGACAGGGAAGGTTAAGGGTAGAGGGGATATCCAAAGGTTGGCTAATGGATACAAAAGTATAGCTAGATATGAGGCATGAGTTATAGTAGTCTATAGCACTGCAGAGTGAATATAATTAACAGCAATTTGTTGTATATTTTCAAACAGCTAGAAGAGCACATTTTGAATGTTCCCAATACAAAGAAGTGATAAATGTTGGAGGTGATGATTATGCTCATTATGCTGATTTGTTTATTACATTATGTGTACATGTGTTAAAATATCACTCTGTACCCCATAAACATGTATAATTATGCATCAATTAAAAATAATAAAAGCAAAAATGCAGCTGGAAATAAAAAACATTTATTTTAAAACAAAACAACAACATCAAACAACATTTTGGTAATACTTTTTGTCACCAAAGTTACAGAAACCATGAAAATTAAGAACCATATTTATTTAAAAGTCTCATTGAAAAGCACACAAAGAGTTTTTTAAAGAAACTGAAAACTGGACAAGTAGCTAGCATAAAACTGTTGCTATTCCTTTGCTCTGGAACTCTGGAATAAAGAATCTCTAAGAAACTCCTCCGTCATTCTTTGATTTCCATAACCTTGACACTTTTGCAGATTATAAGTTGGTTGCAGTATGTCCTTCATTTAGATATATCTACTGTTTCCCCATGATTAAATTCAGGCTATTCATCTTTGTCAGAAATATATCACAGAAGCAATGCTGTGTTCTTCTCATTGTATCTTATCAGAAGTCCTATGGTAATAACTTTGACCAGTTGATTAAGATGATATCTGTCAGGCCCCTCCACTTTAAAGCTACTTCCCCCCTTCGTAATTAATAAATATTACATGGGTGTTCGTTGAAACTATATAAACCATTCTTCCTTTTTGTCAGCTTTTTATTTCTTCATTTATATTTATAGCAGTAAGTATTCATGGTTTCCTTTTTTTATTCAGGGCATTGTAATCCAATACTATCAGTAATTGTTGTGATATTCATATTGTCCCAGTTTTAGACCCGGGAGTTCTTTCACTCTGGCTCCTGTGTCCTCCCCTCCCCACTCCCAACTTTTTTCTTTTTTCTTTTTTCTTTTTTTGAGACCAGGTCTCACTCTGTCGCCCAGACTGGAGTGCAGTGGTGCAATTGTAGCTCACTGCAGCCTCCAACTCCTGGACTCAAGCTATCATCCCACCACAGACTCCTGTGCAACTTGGACTACATACAGGTATGCACCACCATGCCTGGCTAATTTTTTTGTTTTGGTATGGATGGGGTCTCTCTATGTTGTCCATGTTGGTCGCAAACTCCTGACTTCAAGCAATACTCTCACCTCATTCCCCTGAAGTTCTGGGATTATAGGTGTGTGCCACCATGCCCGACCTCAGCATTTCATTATGAAAACTGTCAAACATGGCAAAGCTGAAAGAATTTTACAGTGAGTACCTATATGCTCACCACACAAATTCTACCATTAGTATTTTTTTTTTTTTTTTTTTTTTTGAGAAAGAGTTTCGCTCTCATTACCCAGGATGGAGCGCAATGGTGCAATCTCGGCTCACCGCAACCTCTGCCTCCTGGGTTCAGGCAATTCTCCTGCCTCAGCCTCCTGAGTAGCTGGGATTACAGGCACGCACCACCATGCCCAGCCAATTTTTTGTATTTTTAGTAGAGACGGAGTTTCACCATGTTGACCAAGATGGCCTCGATCTCTTGACCTCGTGATCCACCCACCTCGACCTCCCAAAGTGCTGGGATTATAGGCGTGAGCCACTGCGCCCGGCCTCTACCATTAGTATTTTACCACACTTTTTAGTCTATTATTCTCTCTATCCCTCTATCCTTCCATCTCTCTTATTTTTAATGCATTTTGAGTAAATTACAGAAATCAATACACTTCTCCCTAAATACCTCAGCATACATATCATTAATTAGAGTTCAATATTTGTTAAGTTTTTTTTCCTTTCTTTTTGCACTTTCCTCTTGAGACCAAATTTCCATAAAATGAGATGCACAAATTTAAAGTGTATACTTGCTGAGTTATGGCAAATGCATGCCCTGTGCACCCCATACTCCTATCAAGATATAGAACAAAAAGCACAGTGACACTCACCTGTAGTCCCAGCTACTCAAGAGGCAGAGGCAGGAAAATTGCTTGAGCCCAGGAGTTCAAGACCAGCCAGGGTAACATTGTAAAACCCATCTCATTAAAAAAAAATGATATAGAACAAAAAATAGTCCTCACACCCCTTTCCCATTCAAGTCACTCACCCTCCAATCTCCAAAGCAACCACTTTTCTAGTTGTTTTCTACTATAAATTCTGAAATTTCATAAAAATGAAATTATACAGTATGTATCTTTTTTTTTTTTTTTACAGAGTTTAAACTCCCTGTACTCTTTTGTGTAAGCCTTCTTTCACTCAGCATAATTTTTTAAAATTTTAATGCTTTTAGGGAGACAGAGTCTCATTCTGTTGCCCAGGCTGGAGAGTAATGGCATGTGATCATAACTCACTGCAGCCTTGAACTCCTAGGCTCAAGCAATCCTCCCACCTCAGCCTCCCAAGTAGCCAGGAGACTACAGGTACACACCACCATGCCTGGCTAGTTTACAAACTTTTTGTAGAGACAAGATCTCACCGTGTTGCCCAGGCTGGACACTAACTCCTGGCCTCAAGTGATCATCCCTCCTCAGCCTCCCAAAGCTCTGGATTACAGTCGTAAGCCACTGGGCCCAGTCAACTCAGCATAATTTTTCTTGCGAGTCTTAATATTTTGCTACATGTATCAGCAATTTGCTTCTTTTTATTGCTGAGTAGTATTCTATTGTATGAACATACCATGGTTTCTTTATCCATTTTCCAATTTATGGACACTTGGACTGTTTCCAGTTCTTGGCTATTATAAACAAAGCTACTCTGAACAATCTTATATAAATCTTCTTGTGAATATGTTTTTATTTCTTATTAATAAATACTTAGAAGTGTAATTTCTAGGCCACAGGGTCTATATATGTTTAACTTTATTAAAAAACTGCCAATTTTCTCCATCCTTTTAACATGTATACCTCATTCTTTGAGCATGTCTTTGCCTTCTGGCACAATGAGATCTTCCAGGTTGATCTCATATTTTCCCTGCTTTCACCCTGGAATTGTCCATTTCCCGAAGCCAGCATCTGGGTTCTACATGTGCTCATTGCTCATAAGTCTCTTCTCTCAGATTTCTCAGTGGACAGATGTAGAAACTGCGTGTGTGTTTGTGTGTGCACTCGTGCACGCCTGTGTGGGTACATGTATGTACACATTTGTATCTGTACATACCTTTCTGTCTACTAATATTAAAAACCATGAGTTCATACTAGTAATTCCAAGTCCAATCCAACACAACAGGGTTCATTCCAGTTTTTTCCCATTACTTTTTGTAATTCCTTTTTCTCTGACTTGTGTTATCCTAATTTTATTCATTTGTTTGATCAATCCCCCAATCAGTCCATTCGTTCTACATGGAACTAATCTTCCATCACTGTTGCTGTCCTCTCTTCCACAGTGATTTCCTTCTTACTACATTTAAGTTCTAGCATCTTGCACTAATCTGCCCTTCCTACATGGCTATGCTTCTTACTCTGCTTAGGTTCTGACATCCCACAACAGATCACCCCTCCAAGTGGATGCCCTTTACATACGCCTTAGGCTCTGATGCTCCATGCCAAAGCACATTTTCATGTGGATGCCCTCGTTAATCCACTCAGGCTCTGACTCCTTATGCTGAGCTGATCCCCAACCTGAAGTCCTCCTCACTTTGCTTGGCTCTGTTTCCCCATGCTGGATGGCCCTTCCACATAGACACCCTCCTCACCCTGTTCAGGTTCTGACTTCCCAGGCCAGGCTACCCCTCAATTTGGATGCCCTCCCCACCCTGCTCAAGATTAAACACCCCATGTTGGGCGTCCATCTTATAAGGACATCCGTTTGTCCTGCCTAGAATCTGACACCCAAGCTAAACCACCTCTCTGTAAGGCCATCCTCTTTATCCAAATAGACTGAAGGTTGCCCTACCACATAGATACCCTCCTCACCCTGCTCAGGCTTGGACAGCCCATGCCCAGCTAACCCTGCATAAATTTGGACTCTGATACCCCGCTTGGTGCCACATTGGCTTCACCTGACCAGGAACAGATGCTTATCTTGCTCTGCCCCACCTAATGGCTTTAGAATCAAATTGTTCAAGGAGGCAAAAGAATGAAAGGGAAAAAAAGAAGAAATGGAAGAACCCACAAGGCACTTTGAAACTAATTGAGGATTGTACTAGTTAAGATCCTTTTGGCTCAAGTAATAGAGAACTCAACCTAAAGTGGTTACACATAAGAGGAATTTATTGGTTTATACGATGAAAAAGTCCAGTACTAGTTTAGAACATAACTAGATTTGGGAGTCCAAATGATGACATTAGGGCAGCTGTCTGGTTTTTTCTCTTGCTCTTGCTCTCTTCTGTTTTTGCTGCATTATCGTACAACCTCTACCCTTATGGTAGCCAGGTCCAGTTTCACATGCTTACAGTTTCATTCAAGTCCAGTGGAAATAAAAAAGAAAGTGTCCTCTTCCTAATCATTCAATCAGACAGTCTGGCATTAGTTTGTACTAAATCAACCACTCTTGCTAAAGGATTAGAATGTTGTGACTGGCTTAAGCCTGAGGCACGTGCTCCATCTCTAGAACTATGAGTGGAACCCCGTTCAAACACATGACCAGAGATGGGAGTGAAGTGGCTTCTCCAAAACAAAATTAGGCATACAATTACTAAGAGAAAGGTGAGTGGATGCTAAGGAGCAAAAAATCAATAAATGTTCAACTACAGAAATGAGAAGCTCACGCATGATATGATGTCTGCAAGTGCCAGGTAGTATTTGTTAATTGTCAAATAAATGGTGTCGAATAGATGCTACTGTCTTTCAAGAGAAGGAGAAATCACAACAGAAGCTTTCTTGAGGGAGGAGGAACTTTGAACTATAAAGGGGAAGGGTACATACCCTATGACTTATTAATTTATAACAACTGTCCAAGAATCTTGCACATCTGCACCAGTAGACATTTACAAAACGCTCATACCACTGTTCATATGAGTAAAGTATTGGGAATAACCTAAACACCCACTGACAGGAGAAAAAATCAGTAATGATATATTCACATAGTAACATACCCTGGTGAAAATGAATGAATCCATAGCTACAGTAACAACATGGAAAGATATGTTGGAACGATATAAACAACATGGAAGATATGTAGGATAATGTTGAATAAAAAAGCATGTCACAGAAAACTACACATAGTTTGATAATCTTTTTCTAAAGTTTATAAACATGCAGAACTGGCTGGGCGCAGTGGCTACACCAGTAATCTCAGCACTTTGAGACACCGAAGTGGGTAGATTATCTGAGGTCAGGAGTTCAAGACCAGCGTGGCCAACATGGTGAAACGCCATCTCTACTAAAAATATAAAAATTAGCCAAGTATGGTGGTGCACACCTGTAATCTCAGCTACTCAGGAGGCTGAGGCAGGAGAATCGCTTGAATCTGGCAGGCGGATGTTGCAGTGAGCCAAAATTGTGCCACTACACTCCAGCCTGGTGACAGAGTGAGACTCTGTCTCAAAAACAAAAGAAAAACATGCAAAACCAAACTACATATTGTTTAGAAGTGTGTGTGTTCATGTGTGTGTAGAGAACATATATTGTTATGTAACTATAATAACATTGGGAAAATTAAAAGGAGGGTAAAGATGAAGCCAAGTTCAGGATATCAGTGAGAGGTATGGGAGGCAGTGAATGGAATAGGGCAGATCATAGAAGAGTATATCTTACTGGTAATGTTCAAGTTTGGTAGTAGGTTCATGATTATACAACTAAAAAAATAAAAGAGAGTTGTGAATACAGAAGTGTGCAAGACATGGTCAGGGACCATGAGTAGAATGGGAACACTGCAGCAAATAATTCCCAGGTGGTATTAGGGGCAGACGTGATTGGAAATAGACTGTATTCCAATATGGTAGGACTTTGAACCAGGGAAGTGCATAATGTAAGTTGTGTTTTAATTTAATTTTACAAACATGTATTGAGCATTTACTATTGTTAAGTCAATTACAAAGTGATAAAAGCTGGCTTTGGGGTTATGCAAGTGTGAAAGGAGAGGAGTGGCCATGTTGCCAAAGAGTAACAGGATAGAATTTAATGGCTTATTGGATATGAAAGGCAAAAGGTAGGGAAGGAGTCAAATCAGACCTTGAGGTTTCACCGGGCTAGGTGGTAAAATTAAAACAAAACAAAACAAAACAAAAACAAAGAAGTTGACACAGGAGTCATATTGAGTTCAGCATAGAAATTCACTGTAAAATATTCCACTGGGCTCAGAGATGCCTTTGATATACTTGGTTTTCCAGGAGAGCAATTATCCAGGACTTCAGTTCATCATAAGAGGAGAATGAAAATTTCCCCCACTGATGAGTGAACTTTTGGTTAGTTCTTGGTTTTGTGTTTGTGTCTTTTAGCTAAACTACACATCCAATTTCCAAAACCATACCCTGGTCATGAAGTGAGGTTGTCTTCAAAACAATTTCAGAATTACATAGAATTGATTGTATCTGAACTCGGGGGCAATGAAGACCAAGTTCTGGAAAGTGTTGTGGAATTTCTGATGAATGCTTTAGAGAGGAGCCACATTGAGAATCTGAGGAATTGTGCCAGGCGGAAGTGGCTGCACAAAATCCAACATGCTGCAGAAACAAGTGGGGTGTCCCTGGAGCCAGTGTATAGTGAGACCTTTAAGGCCCTCACCCAGGTATGTCTTCTAAAGTGATATGTAAGAGAAAACATTTCCTCAAAGGAGGCGATGTTCAATGGTTGCAAAAGAAGAGCATCCTGAATCTGAATTCTCTTGAAAAATCACTGGGTGCTGCTATAGATGTTTTATTCATTCCAGTACATTACAAATGACCCAAGGCCTAGGAGAAATGCAACTGGAGTGACTGCTGGTTGCCAAGATAGAAGCAGAGAAGAAAGGTAGAAAAGACAGATGCAGAAAAGAAGTCTTGGGATTTCTAATTTCATTTCTGGGGAGAGTCAAATAAGCCTAGAATGGACAATAGACAGATTATGAAAAATATCAGTAAGGAGATGTACAAGCAGTTCAAGATCCATTTCCCTTGCATGGTATTTTGGGAGTCAGTTTTAAAAGGAACTATTTAAATCATAAACTCATTATAGAGTCTGACACCACACAATATTTCACAGCATTGCCTAGAAGCAAGCTGAGACTATTGCAGAATCGTGCCACTTAGAACACATGGCCCTGAGAGGCCACTACCTGTAGCCTTGCCACCTCCTCAGAGAACCCAGGTTGCTACTGTTCACAGGCAGAAACAGCACAGCTGCGTTCTACATGTATCATAGACTCCACTGATCCAGAGAACCTGTGCCAGTCATCTCAGCTAAATAACGACACTTGCTCAATGGAATCATCTCCTGAGTGGCTGTATTTTCCAGTGTCGTTGGAAATGGGGCACCAGGACCAAAAGACCACTCAAGAAAAAGAGGCATTGTTCTAACTTGCTTCAGAGATCTGTGGTATCCTAAGAGAAATCTCACTACATATTTGCTAATGACTCCATAGATCCTGTATGTGGAAAGAAGAAATAAAGACAAAAGAAAAGGGCATGGAAAGCAAACCCAAATATATAGAAAGAGGAGAAAAAATATCAAAGTGTCTCACATGTCCTCAGTTTATGGATATGTTTAATATATGTGATGACACATAATATTGTTAATAACATAATAATATTTTAGGTATGAAGAATTTGTAGTTGCAGAAATAATAGTCGGAGATCTTGGGCCCCCAAAAATCCTTCCTGAAATTACATAGATCAAATATATAAAGTGTGTTAAGAGTTCCTTGAGAGCATTTTTTTTTCACATTCACATCACAGTAGATGGTCAAGAAATATTAGTGAAGTGAAGACATCTTCTTGGTCCATCTCTCTAAAATTAACACTTTTAATAGAAGTGCAGACAATTTGACTATAGGTCAAAGGAATCCAAGTTTTAAACCTCTAAATTTGAGTAGACTTGAAAGTTTTTTGGTTTTACTTTTCTTTTCTGGTAAACTAGTCCAGTTGGCATAGAGGAAATCCATTATACTCACTAAAACTCAGATTTAGGGGGCAGCTGTGGTATCAACCTTTTCCCCACTGCCCATGAATAGTAATATCAGCATTCTTTATTCAAAAAAATGAAACTACTGGGGCCAGATGCATAAATAAACTAGTGAGAGAAGACATGATTAGGGGAGTTCTTTGGCTGTTAGCAAACATATGGTCAGAAATGTTTTGCCGTAGGATGCCGAAGCCCATGGAAATAAGAAGATCAGTGCTCACATTTCCCTCTTAGAAGAAAACGTGCTACTGCCTGAGAAAGGGAATGTTCTATTGAGGAATGTGGCTTGCACTTTAGATGATGCTCCATTTGTACTGAACAAAGTGCTCTACAGGGACATGAAAGGAATCAGGTAAGAACTTCTTAAAGAGATTGGTTTTACCCTTGTAAAAAAATAATTCCCTTTCTGAGTAAATTGGCATCAAGATCCCAGCTAGCTGCTCAAAGGGAAATGCCTCAAGTCACCAGTGCTTCTGGAGTAGGAGCCAGTGGCTTCCAGTCCTGGATAACTTCACTTGATTATTTCTAGAGCTCTCTCTTTGGCAATGATTTGCCATACAGGGACTCCACTTCACAATATCAGCTCAATTATTTCTGCCTGTTCCGTAAGTTACGTCTACTGAGTCCTGTTTATATTTGTTTCCTACGTTCACATCTAAACTTGTTTTTTAAAAATCCTTAAGTCAGACCTTCAAACTGGTCATCTTATCTAAGTCCACTGTTCTGTGATATAAAGCCACAGACTGTGAATGGAGAATCGATCTAGTTTCCTCCATGGTTTGATCTAAATCTCTCCCTGTGACTTTTTCTTCCATCCTCATACTCTTTTTCCTCAGCTTTACAGTAGTGGATGAAGGGAAGCCAATCCACGTTCCCCAAGTTCAGTACCATGGGAACATCTTCTTCTGGAACCATTCCCGTAATAAGAATGATTATAATGGGTCATTCCTGGCTCTGCCACTTCAAGATGCATATACGAGGATTTTTGGGGTCTTGGCTGTTGACACCCTTAGAGATCCCCACGAAATAAACATCTTTCTACCTCATGAGATTAGATTCTATCAGGTAAGTCATAGAAGTTTTCAAGAGCAATGGTAGGATGGCCTCTCCTATACTTTTTAAAGAGTGAACCTGAAATCCTATGAGAGTATAGCTGTGTATATAGACAACATCATCATACTTGCTCCTGTTTCCTGCATGTATGTTTCAGTCTTTTGAGAAGTTCCCCATTACTTATGGAAGGACTCTTAGCCTCATTTGTATACCCATGCCTCAGCCTCATGTGTCCCATAGCATTAATCACAGAAATAGAATTTTATGCTACAGAACAGAAATCCAACCATTAGACCACTAAGACCCACAAAGTGGGAATGAACTTTTAGAAGGGACATACTTGCTTTTTCCTAATAGTGGTATCTATCTAGAAATTCTTTGTACTTTCCACAAATTATACTAACTGATATGCATCCCCATAGGTCTTGATTTCAGTGTTATAATTTTGAGGATGAAAAATAAAGAAAAAAGCCTAAATGTTTCTTAAGTATTCATGTTTTTAAATTCAATCACAAAATGATAGCTCTTTTAAGGTCATGAAATAGCTAGACCATTTCTACAAGCATTTTTATTTAATCTGTAGATAGAACTTGCAATAAAGGAAAATGAAAAGCCTTTATAGAGGCAACGAACTGTGGAGTACAGCAGCAAGTTAGGAACTTGAACTTGCTATGCCCTCATCATTTGTTGCCCTGTAAGCCTCTGGTTCTTTATGTTTATTTACCATTATTTTCCACTTTCTCTTCCCATTTATTGGATGGATAACTGAGGAAAGTGGTAGAATCTCTTTCTCTGGACATATTTTTAATAATAAAATTCATTTTCATCTGACACAAGAATGATGTGAAGATATTAAAATGGAGGAGTATGGAGTTATCAGTAGGTGAAGTATATATAGTCTTGTTAGAGAGCATTTCAAAATGAATTATACATTGGTACCATTGGTACTCTAGCCCTTAGAGTTAAAGGCTCCTGGGTTACCCTTAGATACCTTGAGTCCTAATATAAAAGGCATGTAATTTTGAAGAGTCTGTGGTTCCTAGAGTTTCTTGACAACAAGCCCACATATGGGTTCTAAGGATTTCCCATCCCTTCTCTGTGGAACGGGGTCTCCTTATGCCTATAAGAGGAGTATGTAATCTAGCACATTGTGGGTCTTGGAACCAAACATGCCCTATACTTCTGATCTGATGATAGTGGCCATCTCCGCACAGATGCAGGCATTAACACTGGCATCAGATCAGGGCAGCTCCTACTCATCTGCCCAGGGCTGGCATTCGTTCTTGGCTTTTTAACATTTTTTTTTCTCATTTCAAAGTTTATCTTGTTTCTTTGATACTATTCTCTAATAGTACATATCACAAATTTCACTGGATGATTATCAAAAGCATAAAAACTTTTGTGGATCTCTCTTCTCTTTACACCTTTGACTATTTTTTTTTTTTTTTGAGACTTGCTCTGTTGTCCAGGCTGGAGTGCAGTGGTGCAATCTCAGCTCACTGCAACCTCCACCTCCTGAGTTCAAGTAATACTCATGCCTCAGCCTCCCGAGTAGCTGGGATTACAGGTACGCACCACCATGCCCAGCTAATATTTATATTTTTAGTAGAGACAGGGTTTCCCCATCTCAGCCAGGCTGGTCTCGAACTCTTGACCTCAAGTGATCCACCCTGCCTTGGCCTCCCAAAGCATGCATTGGGATTGCAGGCATGAACCACCACACCTGACCTATACCTTTGATTTCTTGATGATCCTTTTTTTTTTTTTTTTTTACATTTTAGGATATTTATTTTAGACCCTTTCCTCTATTTATCCACCACATACACATCATGTTAATGAATCACATAATCATCACATTATTTCACAACTACTTTTTAATTTTAAAGTACAGTATATTGTAAACCTCTTTATATGTAAATAAATGGTGACAAAGTATTCCATTCTATTAACTAAGCAACTCCCATTATTAAACTTACATTTTGTTTCCAATTTTCTTCCTGTTATAAATAACAATGAAAACTTTATAACTCTCTATTTGTGTGTATTCTTAATTATTTTATTTTTATTTTTTTTATTGCATTTTAGGTTTTGGGGTACATGTGAAGAACATGCAAGATTGTTGCATAGGTACACACATGGCAATGTGATTTGCTGCCTTCCTCCCCATCACTTATATCTGGCATTTCTCACAGGGAGGGGAGCATCACACACTGGGGTCTCTTGGGGGGAAATAGGGGAGGGACAGTGGGGGGTGGGGAGTTGGAGAGAGATAGCATGGGGAGAAATGCCAGGTCCTTTTTTTATAGTAGAATCTGGAACACTGTCCTTTGAGGACTGCTGAATAATTTGTAGGAAGTAGATTATCATGAAGTAATTACATTACTGGTAAAAGTAATCCAATTACTATATTACTAATTATTTTACTATTTTAAAAAGAAAAGGCTACTTGAATATTCTGTCTCTACAGGGTGTTGCCAATGTCTTTAGCACCGCCTATCATTATGTCCACAGCCGAGAGCACATTCTGCATATTGTGATCACTGGCATTGGCTGGCTCTATGACGTCACATCCAGCATCACCTCCATCACTACATACTTTGTAGAGCCTAGCCCAGCCCAGGTAGGCCAGGCTCAGTAGTGATAGATCTCTCCAAGGTAGCTGAGTGTCTAGACATTATTTCTTACTAATATTTGAACCATATTAATCAGCTATTAGTCTAACTGAAGACAGATTTCCCAACACAAGACCCTTGGTTGTGAGTGACAAGAATCCATCTCAAATTGCCTTAGGCAAAAGGGGGAATTAACTGACTCATGTGACCAAAATGAAGACAGGGCAGGAGTCAAGCCATCTTTCAGGATCGTCACAGGGATTTGAAGCCATCAGGGCTCTCTGTGTTCCTCTCTCCACTTCCCATGTTTGTTTCCCTCTGTACATTGGCTTTGTTCTTCCAGCTAAAGATGGGCTTTTTCCACAGGGCAAGTCCAATGCTTACTGAAAGCATCCAGTAAAAAGTTCCAATTTGGAAAACCCAAGAGAGAAAATTCCTTTTTTTTTTTTTCTGTTTTTAGATGGAGTCTTACTCTTGTTGCCCAGGCTGGAATGCAATGGCATGATCTTGGTTCACTGCAACTTCTGCCTCCTGGGTTCAAGCAATTCTCCTGCCTCAACCTCTCGAGTAGCTGAGATTACAGGCATAAGCCACCGTGCCTGGATAATTTTGTATTTTTAATAAAGAAGGGGTTTCTCCATATTGGTCAGGCTGGTCTCAAACTCCCGACCGCAGGTGATCTGCTCGCCTAGGCCTCCCAAAGTGCTGGAATTGAGCCACCGTGCCTGGCCAGAAAACTCTTTTTGACTCATCCTGAGATACGTCCCCGCTGGCCAGACTGGGGAGTTTACAGTAATGGGCAACAAATAACAAACCATGAAAGAAATACATTTAGAAAGAAGCTAGAAGCCTAGTCGTCAGTGTGGGATAATCTTAACAATTTTCCAAGGATAAAGTTGACAACATTTCCCTTCTAAAGGGTTTGAAAGAACCCTTGAAGTCATGGAGTATAGAGGCAAAAGGAAGTTTTACATTACAAAGCAGCTGTTCCTCTTCCAAGCACCATTGAGCATGCAAATCCTCTATGGATCCTCTTATCATATTTCCTCTTTATTCCAATAATTATTTATCTTTTTTTTTTTTTTTTTTTTTTTAGACGGAGTTTCACTCTTGATACCCAGGCTGGAGCGCAATGGCGCGATCTCGGCTCACCGCAATCTCCGCCTCCTCCTGAGTAGCTGGGATTACAGGCACGCGCCACCGTGCCCAGCTAATTTTTTGTATTAGTAGAGACGGGGTTTCACCATGTAATTATTTATCTTTATTTTCATTTTTTTAGAGACCAGGTCTCATTCTGTTGCCCAGGCTGAAGTGCAGTGACACTATCAGAGCTCACTGTAACCTTGAACTCCTAGACTCAAGCGATCCTCCTGCCTCAGCCTCCGAAGCAGCTAAGACTATAGGCATGCCCTAAGAATTATTTTCGTAAAGGAATGACTCATAAAAACCCCTCTTTACTTCTCTTGATTGAATTTGTGTTTCCTAAGTTCATATATTTACAGATTGTGTTAATATATTTTCTTATAAATAAACTAGTTTCTATGAAAAAATATTGATCAAGACTCATTAAAATATTTTCACAACTCACATGTAAGTTGCAGGTTGACCTACAGTTTGAAAACTTCTTAGAAGTAAGGGAGATAAAGAAGCAAGGAGGCCGGGCGCGGTGGCTCACGCCTGTAATCCCAGCACTTTGGGAGGCCAAGGCGGGTGGATCATGAGGTCAAGAGATCAAGACCATCCTGGTCAACATGGTGAAACCCCGTCTCTACTAAAAATACAAAAAATTAGCTGGGCATGGTGGTGCGTGCCTGTAATCCCAGCTACTCAGGAGGCTGAGGCAGGAGAATTGCCTGAACCCAGGAGGCGGAGGTGGCCGTGAGCTGAGATCGCGCCATTGCACTCCAGCCTGGGTAACAAGAGCGAAACTCCGTCTCAAAAAAAAAAAAAAGAAGCAGCAGCAGCAAGGAGAATGAGGATTGTTTAGTGAGGTAGGAGGAGAACCAGGAGAGAGTGTCCCCAGTAGCGAAGTGAAGAAAGTAAATCATCCGGGCACAGTGGCTCACGTGTGTAATCCCAGCACTTTGGGAGGTCGAGATGGGCAGATCACGAGGTCAGGAGTTCAAAACCAGCCTGGCCAACATGGTGAAACCCCGTTTCTACTAAAAGTACAAAAATTGGCGGGTTGTGGTGGCTCACGCCTATAATCCCAGCACTTTGGGAGGCCGAGGCGGGTGGATCACAAGGTCAAGAGATCAAGACCATCCTGGCCAACATGGTGAAATCCCATCTCCACTAAAAATACAAAAATCAGCCGGGCGTGGTGGGCACATGCCCTTAGTCCCAGCTACTTGGGAGGCTGACGCAGAAGAATTGCTTGAACCCAGGAGGCAGAGGTTACAGTGAGCCGAGATTGTGCCACTGTGCTCTAGCCAGGCAACAGAGCAAGATTCTGTCTCAAAAAAAAAAACGAAAAAATAAATTAGCTGGGTGTGGTGGTGCACACCTGTAATCCCAGCTACTTGGGAAGCTGAGGCAGAAGAATTGCTTGAACCCGGGAGGCAGGGGTTGCAGTGAGCTGAGACCATGCCATTGCCTGGGCGACAGGGCGAAACTTCGTCTCAAAAAAAAGGAAGAAAAACAAAAGAAAAAAAGTAAGTAAAGCAAGAAGGGAATTGTTCACTGAATCAAGTGCTTCCAAGAGGACTGGGGATTTACCGATGGATTTGAAATGAGAGAGCCACTGGTAACCTTGACCAGAAGAGTTTTGGTGCAGTAGTGAGGACAAAGACCTCCTTAGAGAATGTGTTTGGCGTATTTACTTTTTTTGGGTTTTTCTGTATTTTGCAAATGTTTTACAATGCACTTTTAACATCAGGAAAACAATATAAACACACATTTTTATCATAATTATGTAAAATAAGTTTGTCCATTAAAAGAAATTATCCTGTTCTTTAATGATACTAAGTAAAATGTCACTGTCCTTAAAACCAGAGGTCATCTAAGCTTTCCTATTTTTTTCTCTTTATCTGTCCCCAAAAGCTGTAATGGAAATATGAGGTCTAATAATTCCTTTCTGATGAAATGTCTTCCTCTTTTCAAGGATTCAGACTATGTTTTACGCAACATGATGATTACAGGGCAGCTGGGTCTGACAGAAATCCACAAAAATCCTCCTACCATCGACAGGAAGTCATGCATCCTCAGGTATGAGACATGTCCGTTTTGTTTGCCAGAACACATCCTTCTGGTACAATAGTAGATCTGAAAGACACAGCTTCTGGCTCTTGCTCATACACACTGACTTTTATTCTTTCTTTTTAATTTAATTGTATTTTAAGTTCCAGGATACATGTGCAGGATGTGCAGGTTTGTTACATAGGTAAACTTGCACCATGGTGGTTTGCTGCACCTATCAACCCATCACCTAGGTATTAAGCCCCACATGTATTCACTATTTTTCCTAATGCTCTCCCTCCCCTTTCCCCTGTGACAGGCCCCAGTGTGTTCCCTTCCCCATGTCCAGGTGTTCTCATTGTTCAGCTGTCACTTATAAGTGAGAACATGTGGTGTTTGGGTTTTCTGTTCCTGTGTTAGTTTGCTGAAGATAATGACTTCCAGCTCCATCCATGTCCCTGCAAAGGACATGATCTCATTCCTTTTTATGGCTGCATAGTATTCCATGGTGTATATGTACAATGTTTTCTTTTTTTTATATTTTACTTTAAGTTCTGGGGTACATGTGCGGATCTTGCAGGATTGTTACATAGGTATACACATGCCATGTTGGTTTTCTGCCTCCATCCCTACCCTGTCACCTACATTAAGTATTTCTCCTAATATTATCCCTCCCCAATCTCCCCACCCCCTGCTATCCCTCCCCTAGCTCCTCACCCCCAACAGATCCCAGTGTGTGATGTTCCCCCTCCGTGTCCAAGTGTTCTCATTGTTCAACACCCACTTATGAGTGAGAACATGTAGTGTTTGGTTTTCTGTTCTTGGATCAGTTTGCTGAGAATGATGTTTTCCAGATTCATCCCTATCCCTGCAAAAGACACGAACTCATCCTTTTTTATGGCTGTATAGTATTCCATAGTGTATATGTGCCACATTTTCTTTGTCCAGTCTATCTTTGATAGGCATTTGGGTTGGATTCCAAGTCTTTGCTATTGTAAACAGTGCCACAATGAACATACATGTGCAGTACCACATTTTCTTCATCCAATCTATCATTGATGGGTATTTGGGTTGATTCCATGTCTTTGCTACTGTGAATAGTGCTGCAATGAACATACATGTGCATGTATCTTTAAAACAGAATTATTTATATTCCTTTGGGTATATACCCAATAATGGGATTGTGGGGTCAAATGGTATTTCTGGTTCTAGGCCTCTGAGGCATCACCACACTGTCTTCCACAATGCTTAAACTAATTTACTTTCTCACCAACAGTGTAAAAGCATTCCTATTTTTCCACACTCTTACCAGTATCTGTTGTTTCTTGACTTAAAATCACCATTCTGACTGGCATGTGATGATATCTCATTGTAGTTTTGATTTGCATTTCTCTCTACTTTTTTTTTTTTTTGAGATGGAGTCTTGCTCTGTCACCCAGGCTGGAGTGTAGTGGCATGATCTTGGCTCACTATAACCTCTGCCTCCTGGGTTCAAACGATTCTCCTGCTTCAGCCTCCCGAGTAGCTGGGGCTGGGATTACAGGTGCGCACCACCCCGCCTGGCTAATTTTTGTATTTTTGGTAGAGATGGGGTTCACCATGTTGGCTCAGGCTGGTCTCAAACCAGTGACCTGGTGATCCACCTGCCTCAGCCTCCCAAAGTGCTGGGATTACAGGCGTGAGCCACTGTGGCCTGCCTTGATTTGCATTTCTCTAATGATCACACTGAAATTTATTCTGATGGGCTTTTAAAGAAAAATTTCTGCAGAATGTTGTCTGCATGGGACGTACTGTCTCTTTTTTCCCCCAAGTCTTTCTTTTTTTTTTTTTTTTGAGAGATGGGGTCTCACTGTGTCACCCAGGCTGGAGCGCAGTGCTGTGATCATAGCTCACAGCAGTCTCAAACTCCCAGACTCAAGCTAACCTCCTGCCTCAGCTTCCCAAATAGCTGGGACACAGGCAGATGCTAAGCCCAGCTAATTTATTTTTTTATTTTTATTTTTTTTAGAGACAGGGTCTCTTTATGGTGCCCAGCCTTCCCCAAGTCCTTTTTCTTTTTTTAATTTTTATTTAAACACCTCCCCTCCCCCTCCCCCAAGTCCTTTTTAAAACAGATTTCATTGGCATTTTATTTTAAAATTGCATGTATTAAAGCATGCAAGTGTTTTATTTTCCATGAATTTCCTGGTAAATATGAAATTCAACAAAAACTCACCATAATTTTGAATAATACATTCACATCACTCATCAGAGCTCATTTTTCAATGTTAGCAAGTCTGTAAATGTGTATTTTTTATTTAAAGAAGACATGCAGGGGCAGAGATGGAGAGAAGGCAGAGCATGTTGTATTTAATAAGTAGTCAATTCTAAATTACTTAGAATGACTGTCACCTGTCAAATGCAAGGAACACTACTGAGCTGTGTACAAATGTAAAACATCTTAACTGAGAACACACCTATTGCAAAAGGGAATGACTGCTTTTTCGGGGGTCAGTGTCGTTGAGAAGGCAGTAACCCAGTAATCTCAGACTAGTAGGCTAATTCAACGTTTAATTACATATGTTAATTAAATTTTAGTTTGGCCTCATACCAGAATGTTTATTCAATCTCAAACTCTTTTCCACATAGTTATTCCTTGTGCTGGTCAAGAGTTTTATAGAAGTCCTTGTAATACCCATAGCCCTGGATTCTTGTATGTAACTTACAGCAGATGTCTTTAGAGGAAGTCAGTTGACCATCAGGCTCTATTGTTATGCCTGGAAAGCTTAGTATGATGCATTATTACTATGGCAATCATCAAGACACAACACAAAGTGGTGGATCAGCAGCAGCAAGGGGCGGGAATGGCAGAAGAAGGACATAATCTTAACTGTCGCTGTAGGACTGATATTACAAACTATAAATGTGTTTTTGAGGCTATGCAAAGTACCAATTTTTTGCAAATACCTTAAAGAAATGGCATATCGAATTAATGTAGATGGGGAAAGGGAAAAGAAAGAAAAAGAGATGTGTCTGTGCCTCACCAAGAGAAAGAAGCAGCCACTACATTTCCGTGAAAATCTCAAGTCTCTCACTGAGGCAGATGCTGTAGATGCTCTACCCAGATCCCCAAAATGCTTTTTACCAGCTGCTGTAGGCACTGCTGCAAGTAATGGCTCACACCATAACTTGCTCTGGAGGTGTGCCCTTGAGCGATTAGAGCCCTTCACCTAAGAGATGTGTAAACACCCCTCCAACCCAAACTGCCCACACACACCCAGAGCAGCTTACAGCCAATGACTGACTAGTGCTAGGATACAAAAGACCCCTCCCTTTGCCTCAAGGTGGGACAGATTCTTCGGTACACTTGACCTTCCAGAGCTCCCCTTGGAATAAGGTGGAGGCTAGACTTCACGTGAAATTACATTCTTACTTAGCTTCTCTCCCTTCCCTATCCTGCTTCCCTCAGTCCCTTTCACAGATTTCTCCAGTGAACACTCACTCAATAAATCACCTGCATAAGTTTCCTTGTCTCAGGCTCTGCTTCTGGGGAACCCGACCTAACATGCTCATCATTTCTGCTGGCATTCAACCAAAGCAAAATGGACAATAAGTAAACAAAAAAATGAACACCTTCAGATAAGTAAAGACAACGAAGCAGAGTATCATGATGGAGAGTGGCTTGGGCGCTGCTTGCTACTTGAGATTGGGTGGTCAGGGAAGGCTTCTTTGCTGAGAGGGATGTTTGAGCAGAGACATGAGTGAGCAGACTGACAGGCACATGAAATCAAGGGCTAGAATTCTTTTCAGGCAGATGAAACAGCAAGAAAGGCTGGCGTGGTGGAAATGAGGTAGGCACAAACGTGAGCAATTCAATATGTTTGGGTGGAACTATGTGAACAGGCAGATGTTTAATATCCTTGTGCTTATTTGGTTCTGGTTTCAGAGATTTCCTCTTCAAATGTACAGACAGTTCAGAAGTCGTACTGGCCTCTGCCTGTGGAGAAACCCACATAGTAGTTCCACTTCGTGAGAGAACAGGAGAGGCTCTGGGAGTCCTCGATTTTAACATTGGCCGAAATAGGATGTTGTTGTATCAAGAATATAAAGATCTGCAGAAAATGATGAAAGTGGTTCAAATGGCTTGCTATGAAATACTTGGCGAGTTCTCTGGAGAGAGAGAGAAAAAATATATCTTAGGTATTGTTCATGTGACATCAGTCTAAATTCACAGGTTTAATAAATAGGTTTTGGGGAAATCGCAGGCAGTGCAATGAAATATGTATTTTCTAAAATGAATTATTACAATATACAGATCTTTCCATGTAAAAGGAATTCCCTTATGCAGTCTTGTGCCGATGAGTAACATCTACAGATTCAAGCAGAGCCTGGAATCACATTCTCTTGGTTAGAACCATGTAGTTTTAGAACTGGAAGGGCTCATAAAGGCAAGCTAGAACTAGTAATTATTAAATGCCCCCATTATGTGTCTCAGATATTATTTTATTTAATCCTTACCATAACCCTATGAGGTTAATAGTGATACCCCATTTACAGGTGAGGAAAGTAAGCAACTTGCCCCACATCACACAGTTAAGAAATGGTGAGGGCTGGATTTGAACCCAGGTTTAGGTGCTCTTCCCACTATGTTACACACAACTGAACGGAACATCTCGTTTTACAGATAAAGATGCTAAAGCCTGTAAAAGTAAAGTGGGTTATCTAAGGTCCAATAGCAAGCTGGTGGCAGAGCCAAGACTAGACTCCAGTTTCTGTGATTCCACATCCACTAGGCTACTTTGAGTGCAATGCCAGCTTGGAGAGAGGGAGGGAAGAAGAAGGCATGGAAACCTTTGGCTTCCTATGATGAAGTGAATAGAATTAGAAGAGTAACACTCTGTGGGATTAAGCCAAAAGATTTGAAACTGTTTCACAGAGTGGGATAAGAAGAAAGGAGAAAGTTCATGTCTTTTGAGTGTTCACTATGTGCAACACCTGCAACTAAGCACTTTTACGTGTATCATCTTATCTAATTCTTACAGCTAACCAAGGAAGTAGGGATTAAGCCCATTCTCACCAAAGAGGAAAAGGATATTCAGAGAGACAATAGACTAATAAGGGGGCCAGCATGTGTTCAAACCGGGGTCTAACTCTAAAACCCAAGTGTTTGCCTTTTCTCAAAGCCTCTTCCTATGAGTGTCACCAGCAGTAATTTCATTTCTTTCTTTTGATTTCATGGCTAGAGAAACTAAGATTGTTTAAAACCAAAGGATATTGTCTTCTTTTCTTAAAAAAAAGTTTAATATGTTCAGAATCCTATGAAAAAAGTAATGCATGTGACTGAACAGCAATGTGAGCTGTCATTTTGCTATTCCAGAGATTGAAAATGTCAGGGAAGTCCAGCGGGCAGGAATTCTCTTCTTCCGAATCATGCTGCTCGAGCTACAGGAAAGCATACAGCTACTCAATCCCATGGAATTTATGTCACTGTTGCTCTATGACATTACTCCTCTAGCAAAGCCAAATTCTCAAGACAGCAAGTCTACGGAGTTGGAAGCCAACATGGAACTAGTGCCTGACATCCTGAAGGCAGTTATCTTGTTCTTTCATCCAGAGTTGGAATTTTCAAGTGACCTTGGAAGTTGGGATAAGTGTAAATTTGTAAGTTTTTTTTTTTTTTTTAAAAGCACGTTTTAAATTGAAGAATCGCCTACACAAATTTAGCTGTACAAATTATAATTGCATAAATCATAAGAATATAAATGCAAGAATTTTCACAGAGTGGAACACATTCATGTAACCAGACCTAGATCAAGAAATAGAACATCTGTGGAATCCCAAATGCTCTCCTTTGTACCCTTCCTCATCATCCCTTCACCCTACCCACCCAAAGAGTAACCATCATCTTTTTTTTGTTGGTTTGTTTGAGATGGAGTTTCGCTCTTGTTACCCAAGCTGGATGGAGTGCAATGGTGCGATCTCGGCTCACTGCAACCTCAGCCTCCTGGGTTCAAGCAATTCTCCTGCCTCAGCCTCCTGAGTAGCTGGGATTACAGGCATGCGCCACCATGCCTGGTTAATTTTTTGTATTTTTAGTTGAAACAGTTACACCATGTTGGCCAGGCTGGTCTCCAAACTCCTGATCTCAGGTGATCCACACGCCTCGGTCTCCCAAAGTGCTGGGATTACGGGGATGTGAGCCACCGCGCCCAGCCGCGGGTAACCATCATCTTGACTTCTAACACCATCGGTTGGTTTTGCCTATTTTAAAATCTATGTAAATGGAATTATGTAAGCTGTCAAACTGTATTTCTGCTTGCTGGTAATCCCATAAATTTTCTTTTGTTCTTTGTTCACAGTATGTTAACAAGTATTTAGTCGACAATATTTGTGCCTTTGATCCAACTGCCAAGCATGTGGAAGTTAATGTACAGCTTATCGATGGATATATCAGAGGTAAATTTCCACTTAATTACAGCCTAAATCTATACCAACAGCAATAAAACACAGTTGTGATTAAGAGATTTTTATTAGGATAAAGGAAGTAGCTCATAAATTCAGTTTTTAAGAGAAGATAGTTGTAATTCTTCTAAGAGGAGGGACGCTATAATCTATTGCATTATTCTCCGAAGTCACTGTCTGTGCCACACACGAGAATTCAAAAGCACATCTATCTATCACTCATTGACTACATGTGCATTATTTATTTTTTAAAATGCAAATGGGGCTGCAATGAGAATAGAAATGTTAAGCAAAAAGGCTATCTTTAGCTTCAATAAATAACCAAGGAAAATAAAAGACTTTTTCAAGGAGGAGAATCACCAAGAATGGAGAGCAGTGAGGCTCTCGGGTTGGAGAAGGCGATTAGCTCTTTGGCCACAGGGAATAGGCCACATATGAGAGTAAATACACAAACAGAGGCCCAAGGTCCTCCGCTGACCCATATTCTCCCACCAGAGGCCTCAGGCTACGACGAGGAATTCATTTAAATTCTGTTTCTTCTTTGTTACTTATGCAAAATAATTATAATTGGGAAAATGGCTCTGTAGAAATTGCTCACTAAACCTACCCCTTTCCTCCTCTTCCCGGTCTCCTACTATCTGTGGAGGCTCCAGACCAAGGCGGAAGGGTTTCTGGATTCACAGGGAACTATCCTAGCTGATTCCTGAGCAGCCTTGACCACCAACGCTCCCCATCACTTTCTGCTTTCCAACAGTGCCCTCTGGTGGAATAAATACTAACTGCCGTTAACGGAGCAGGACTCAGCCAGAAAAATAGCCCCCAGTCACCACCGCCGAGCCCTTAGTGTTACCAGTCTTCGCAGCAATCAAGAAAGTTCGTAGGTCACCCAGATACCAACCCTCTCTCCTTCAGATGGAGTTATATCAGGAAATTCTAAGCTTCCTTCGTAGGGGAAGGGAGAGCAATTCTTTGGGGTGCCTTTCTGCTTGCTAGAAGGAGAGGAGTCTTCTGCCAGGGCAATCTGCTGCTTGGAGTTTACCTGGTCCAGCAGCTTTAAATAAGGGCACTACTCTACGAATCTACTCAGAAAGAAATGTCACTAATAATATCTGTAGATTCAGCCTGTGACAGGCAGAGACTGCTAGACCATATAGCATAGCTCCTAACACACCAAGCCTTCCAAACTATTGATTTTACCGAAAGGGTAGAATTAGGGCTGGTAATGTGCCCATACTTTCTTAGGGCTTCTGCTGCCAATATTCTCACTCCCACTTCACCCTACTTCAAGAAAAGGGTATTTTTGGCCAGGCACAGTGGCTCACACCTGTAATCCTGACACTTTGGGAGGCCAAGGCAGGCAGATTGCTTGAGCCCAGAAGTTGGAGACTAGCATGGACAACATGGCAAAATCTTGTCTCTACAAAAAAAATACAAAAACTGGCCGGGCGCGGTGGCTCACACCTGTAATCCCAGTACTTTGAGAGGCCAAGGTGAGTCAGGAGTTTGAGACCAGCCTGGCCAATATGGTGAAACCCCGACTCTACTAAAAGTACAAAAATTAGCTGGGCGTGGTGGTACGTGCCTGTAGTCCCAGTTTCTCCTAAGGCTGAGACAGGAGAATCGCTTAACCCAAGAGGCGGAGGTTGCAGTGAGCCGAGATTGTGTCACTGCACTCCAGCCTGAGGGACAGAGTGAGACTCTGTCTCAAAAAAACAAAAACAAAAACGGAAATGAACTGGGCATAGTGGTGCATGTCTATAACCCCAGCTACTCAGGAGACTGAGGTGGGAGATCACTTGAGCCGGGGAGGTTGAGGCTGCTGTGAAATGTGATCATGCCGTAGCACTCCAGCCTGGGCAACAGAATGAAACCCTGTCTCAAAAACAGCAACAACAAAAAGGAGGTTTTATTATTGTTGTTATTATTATACTAATGGAACTCTAGGCAGCTGTGTCCTGCCTTTTGATTGAGTTACTATGAGTTACTATGAAGAAACATTGGGTAGCTTTGTTGAGCAGGCCTAAACTCCCAAGACTATGCCATTGCAGGTGAGTGCTGCTGACATACTCCCTGTGGAGGACCCTGTGACTCCAGTGAGCACTCGCAGACAGCTGTGTTTGCAGTAGTACATCAATAGCCTGCTATTCTCTGTCACTTTGCCTAAGATACCCCTAGTAGTTGGTCTCTTCTACTTGGAGATTCATGACTTGACCACCTTCTCGAGGACCTATTCTCCCCATTCCACTTTGGACCTCTGTTGCCAGCCTTACCTGGTAGTTCAGGGTGCCCCTTATCTGTTCCATATCTCCCTCCCAGGAGTTTTAGACAGATGTTGCCTGCTTGGAAATGTTCTTAGACCCAGAGGCAAGAAGAGCTGTCCCTCATTGCAAGTGTAACCAGAATCACTTTTCTGTCTAGAACCTGTGTCTCTGCCAAGTGACCACACCTCCTCCTCTAAATCCAAGTGTTTACAAGTCCACAGACATTGGTCTTAGCAGGAGTGCCCCAGGCCCTCCACTTCTCCTACAGGGGTCCTAGAGCTCCAACTCTGCCAAAGCAGCCAGAGCCTCAGTACTGTCACCATCTGTAAAGAAACCCACCAGCTTCCTCAATAAAATCATACCATGATCCTCTAAGGGTGAAAATGAAGGAAGATGCCTTTCCATCAGCAGGAGAGGACTGCTGGACTCACAGTCCTGATTAACTTTTATCTTCTATCTTCAAAATTCACCTTCCCTGTGAGATCCTTCCCTAATTGCTACTGCCACCACCATGGTGGCTCTCATGAGTGCCACGCTCCCCCAACTCCATTACAGAAATGGGATATGACTCATTCCTTAACTCCCCACTGCCCAGCTAAGGACCTGACAGGAACCTTGGTGTAATGATTCTACCAACCATCCAGAAATAGCAAGTAGGAATACAGCCCTGAATCTGCAACTCTGAGGATGTGCCTGTTTCTTTTAAATGGGTCAAGCCAAAATGGACAACCAGACGCCAAGAACATTGTTCTGTCTTATTCATGTAAACCTTCCGTATGCTAACATTGGTTTGGATTCAATTAGAGTTCTCTGTTGTCTTTTTGGACTTAGTCATCTTGAATGGGAATTGTTGGCTCCTTCTTATAGGAAAAAACTTGCCATCTTAGCTAGACTTGGGTTTAACGGAGAGCTAAGAGTGCGCCATTTATTTACAAGTTGCTGACAGATTTTAGGCCGTGGAGGAGGATATATCATTTCATCTTGAGAACAGATTTCCTTTGTCCTGGCAAGAGCCCCTTAAAAAGCCCTTTTAGTTACAAGTTATGATATCAGACAAGTACTCACACAATGCACAGGAGAAGGGTATAACACTGTTCTGGGTAAAACTCTCGGACCTGGATGCTAGACCTATTTCCCATGCATGCAAAATCCTTGCCTTTTGAGTTCCAAGTTATTCAGAGGAAAAAAGAAAATCGAACCAGCTATTCTCTTTATGTTTCTTATCACTTCTTGTGATTTTAGTTTTGAAGTTTTCTAACAGTAATCATTGAGAGAAACAACTAAACACAGTTTTACATGTATAGATAACATCACCGCTACTTTGATATCTGATTAAAGACTTTTAAAAATGAGCTTGATGAGAAGTGGAACATGGTGGCATGCACCTGTGGTCCCAGCTACTTGGTAAGCTGAGGCACAAGGATTTCTTGGGACCAGAAGTTCAAGGCTGTAGTGCACAGTGATGGTGCCTGTGAATAGCACTGCCCTCCAGCCTGGACAACACAGTGGACATCGTCTCCAGAAAAAAAATCAGTTTAATAAGAACATTTTTCTAGCCGGGTGTGGTGGTTCACGCCTGTAATCCCAGCACTTTTGGAGGCCGAGGTGGGCGGATCACTTGAGGTCAGAAGTTCAAGACCAGCTGGCCAACATGGTGAAACCCTGTCTCTGCTAAAAATACAGAAAAAATTAGCCCGGCATTGTGGTATATGCCTGTAATCTCAGCTACTCAGGAGGCTGAGGCAGGAGGATGGCTTGACTGAACCCAGAAGCTTGAGGTTGCAGTGAGCCGAGATCGCACCACTGCACTCTGGCCTGGGCAACAAAGCAAGACTTCATCTGAAAAAGAAAAAAAAAAAAACAACATTTTTCTATTTAACTTGACACTCTTTTTTTTTTTTTAATTTTAGTGGATGTTAAAACTGTCTTTTATCCTGAAACAGTATTTTTTATTTTTGAGATGGAGTCTTGCTCTGTCACCCAGGCTGGAGTGCAGTGGTCCAATCTTGGCTCACTGCAACCTCCACCTCCCTGGTTCAAGAGATTCTCCTGCCTCAGCCTCCTGAGTAGCTGGGATTACAGGCATGCATCACCACGCCTGGCTAATTTTGTATTTATAGTAGAGACAGGGTTTCTCCATATTGGTCAGACTGGTCTCAAACTCCTGACCTCAGGTGATCCCCTTGCCTCGGCCTCCCAAACTCAAGCTGCCCTCCTTGACTCAAGCGATCCTCCTGGCTCAGATTTCCAAGTAGCTGGGACTATAGACGCATGCCACCATGCCCAACTAATTTTTTTATTTTTTGCAGGATTACAGGCATGAGCCACTGCGCCCAGTCTTACGTTTTTTATTAAAGTACTTGACAAGGTCACATAGAACTAAAAGCCTAAAAAGAACCACTAGCCGATATCTTCTCTTTCATTTTCTTCAGTTCGCCTTGCCGGAGGCAACCATTTTTGTTCTTTCACTGTTTCTTCTTGGCATTTGCACATCTATTTCTATTGTGCACATATTGTTATCTTTTGATTCATCAATTTTAAATCTTATCAATAAATTTCCTCTTGTTATAAGTGAAGATTTAGCTCTGTTATACTACCATTCTCTTACCCCATCCTCCCAATGCAGTTATATTTATAATTTGTGGTTAAATAGAAAAGCAATGTTTACATGATTTTGCCTATGAAAATATCATATACAGCTGAGCATTGCAGCATTTTTTGATTTCTCATTTTTTTTTCTGAAGTAAATAATTGTTCTTTATTTTTAAACTTTCTTAGTTATATTTGTACTTCTTGGTAATTCCCAACCTGTCCATTTGCCTCTCCCATAAGACAGTTCTATCAAGTAATTTATTAGTTCCAATTTACTTTCTTTTCCCAAAGCCATCTCTTCTAGAGATCTTGATTCCTCTGCTTTTTTTTTTTTTTTTTTTTTTTTTAAAGAGATGGCCTCACTCTATCACCCAGGCTGGAATGCAATGGCACAATACAGCTCACTGCAACTTTGCCCTCCTTGACTCAAGCGATCCTCCTGGCTCAGATTTCCAAGTAGCTGAGACTATAGGCACATGCCACCACGCCCAACTAATTTTTTTATTTTTTGCAGAGGTGGGGTCTCACTGTATTGCCCAGGCTAGTCTTGAACTCCTGACTTCCAGGGATTTTCCTGCCTCAGCCTCCCAAAATGCTGGGATTACAGACGTAAGCCACCCATACCCAGCCCTCAATTCTTTCTCTATCTGAAGTCTTTCCCCTGTCCCCAGGATCTGCTACTCAGCTGCCTTCCTGAGATTCACTTCGCCACTATTGAAGGAATTTAATTTGGCATTCTCTTGGTTCATTCTTGGTCTAGTCCCTTGTTTTCAGGTGACATACCTTCAGTAGTTTTCTGAGAAAATGTTGTATACATGGTAAATGTTCTGAGACCTTTCATTTCTGAAGATGTTTTTATTCAGTCCTCATATTTGGTTTCTAATTTGCTGTGGAATATAATTTTGAAGACGTTGCTCTATTGTATTTTTTCATTTTTATTTAAATTATACACACACACACACACACACACACACACACACGTAGAGAGAGAGTGAGAGAGATGAATCTCACTCTGTTGCCGAGGCTGGAGTGCAGGGGTGCGATCTCAGCTCACTGCAACCTCCGCCCCTAAGGTTCTAGCAAATCTCTTATCTCAGGCTCCCAAGTAGCTGGGATTATAGGTGCCTGCCCCATACCTGGTTAATTTTTTTGGATTTGTAGTAGAGACGGGGTTTTGACATGTTGGCCAGGCTGGTCTCAAACTCTTGACCTCAAGTGATCCACCCATCTCAGCCTTCCAAAATGCTGGGATTACAGGTGTGAACCTCTGCACCCTGCCAAATTTTATATATTTTTAACAGACAGGGTCTTACTGTATTGCCCAGGCTGGACTAAAAACTTTTGGGCTTGCCAGGCACAGTGGCTCATGCCTGTAAGCACTTTGGGAGGTTGACGCAAGCCAATCACTTGAGCCCAGGAGTTCAAGACCCGCCTGGGCAACATAGTGAGACCCTGTCTCTACAAAAAACTTAGAAAAACAAATAGCTGGGAGTAGTGGTATGTGCCTATAGTTCCAGCTACTTGGGAGACTGAGGTGGGAGGATCGCTTGAACCCAGGAGGTTGAGGCTGCGGGGAGCCATGTTTACACCACTGCACTCCAGCCTGGGCCATGGAGCAAGACCCTGTCTACAGAAAAAAAAATGTTCCTGGGCTCAAGATGTCCTTCCACCTCAGCCTCCCAAGTAGGTACCACAGGAGTGCTGCCACCACACCTAGCTTTCCAGTGTCTTTTTCAAAAACTGAGACATAATTCACATACCATAAATTTCACCATTTGTACATTTTAAGGTGTACAATTTAGTGGCTTTGTATATCTCAGATTGTGCAATTATCACCACTATCTAATTTTAGAACATTTTCATCCCCCCAAATAGAAACCCTGTACCCATTAGCAGTCACTCCTCCTCTCCTCTCCCTCTAGCTCCTGGGAGCCGCTCGTCTACTTTCTGTCTCTATGGGTTTACCTACTCTGGACATTTCACATAAATGGAATCACACAATAGGTAGCCTTTTGTATCTGGCTTTTTTGACTCAGCGTAATGTTTTCAGGGTCCATCTATGTTCTAGCTTGTATCAGTACTTCATTTTTTGTGTGTGGCTGAAAAATATTCCATGATAGACCACATTCTGGTTCATTCATCTATCAGTTGATGCACCTGCAGGGTGTTTCCACTTTTCGGCTACTGTAATTATGCCTCCATTAACATTTGTTTACGAATTTTTGTGAAAACATATATTTTCAGTTCTCTTATGTATTTACCTATAGAGTGCAAGCATATGCTAACTCTATGTTTAATTTTTGTGGAAAAAACTTCATTGTCATACAACTTTAAAGATTGCTGCTGACAGCCAGGGCAACATAGTGAGAACCTGTCCCCACACAAGAATGAAAAACTTAGCCAGGTGTGGTAGCACGTTCCTGTAGTCCCAGTTACTCAAGAAGCTGAGCCCAGGAGGTTGAGGCTGCAGTGGGCCATGATTATGCCACTGTACTCCAGCCTGGGCAACAAAGTAATACTCAATCTCTTTAAAAAAAAAAAAATAAATAAGGCAAAGATTGCTGTTAAGAAGTCTGAAGCCGGCTGGGTATGGTGCCTCATGCCTATAGTCCCAGCACTCTGGGAGGCCGAGGCAGGTGGAGCACCTGAGGTCAGGAGTTCAAGACCAGCCTGGCCAACATGGTGAAACCCCATCTCTCTAAAAAAAAAAAAAAAAAAGAAGAAGAAGTCTGAAGCCTTTCTAAATTGGTGTGACCTTTCTTCGTTTTATATCTCTCCAGAAGCTGTAGAATCATCCCTTCATCCCTAAAGCTGTAAAATGTTATAATGATACGCCTTTTTATGGGTCTATTTTCATCCATTGATCTGGATACTGGCTGGGCTGGCTTTTTCAATTGTGAAATGTAGATCTTAAGTGCTGGACGATTTCCTCCATGGCATCAAGATTGCTACTTATGGCTGTGCAATTCGTACACTGCACAAAGGTGCTCTGCTGAGGAGGTGGGTGGGGACCAAAATGTATCCCGGATTCCATTTACTAGACTGTGTGCCTTAAACTGAAGCTACATCTGCTTGGAGGAGGAGCATCTTCTTCATGGTGTGTGTCGGCACACACACCAAGCTGTGTGCCGACAGAGCACATTCACTCACAGTAGGTGTGTTTTTCTCATCTTTCACAAAGGTGACCTATAAGGCTGGTGGTGGCCCTGCCCTACTTTTTCTGTATTCCCTCTTTGGAATTCCTATTATACAGACATTGGATCTTTTAGATCACAGTCTTCAAAATCCCTATATTTTCTCTCCTAACTCTTTCCTAAACAGTTTCAACAAACCTTTCTGAACCCTTTGAGGATTCTGAGATATACAGAAGGTTGGTTCTAGGCTTTCTCCACTGCCGATTTAGGATTCCACTTTTCTCCTGTCTGCTACCACTTCTTCATCTGCATTACACTCCTCAAATTTTGTTGTTTTTGTCTTTCACTCAACTAAAATTATCTCAGTGCTATCCATGTGCCAGGTCCTGTTCTAGGTTCCTAGGATACAATAGTGAACAACATAGACCGAGACCCCTGCCCTCAAGAAGCTTACATTCTAAAGGGGAGAGCAGAGAATAAGCAATAAATGTAATAAATTATATACTATGGTAGAAAATAAGTGCTGTGGTGGAAAAATGCAAAGTAGAGTAAGGCAGTGGATGCACAGGTGGGAGGCAGGGAGGAGGCACAGGCTGCAAATTTAAATAGAGTAGTCATGTAGACCTTATCAGGGAGGTGAGACTTAAGCAAAGACTTGAAGGAAGCAGAGGAATCAGCCATATGAATTACTGTACAAGGAGTATTCCAGGTGTTGCTTGATGATATTTTATCATAAGAAAATAAAAAAGAACGAAAAGAAAAAGATTATTGCAGGCAGAAAAAACAGCCGATGTAAAGGCCCTAAGGCAGGAACAACCAGTTGTTCAAATAGCAACAAAGGGTCAGTGTGTCAGTAGCAGGGTCACAGAATAGGAGATAAGTAAGGAGATGAGTTCAGGAGGTAATGGAGGACTGAATCGATTAGGGTCTTGAAGACCATCATAATGTCTTGACTTTTATGGTTTATGGCGAACCTCCTGCCTTGTCCTCCAAAGTGCTGGGATTACAGGCATGAGCCACAACACCCAGTGAAGTACAGCCATTGCACGGTTTTAAGCAGAGGAATGATATGACCCATGTTTTAAAAGGATCGCCCTGCTGCTGTCATGAGAAGGCACTTTGGAGGTCAAGAAGAGACGCAGAGAGACCAACTAGAGGAGCTATTGTGGGAATCCAGATGAGAGATGAGGATGGGACCAGTGGAAATGGTGAAAAGTGGTCATATTACATATATTTGAGAGGCAGAATCAAAATATTTCCTGACAGTTTGAGGGTGGAATGAGAAAGAAACACAGGAGCCAAGGTTGACTCCATGGTTTGGAAGGATGGAGTTACCATCAGCTGAGATGGAGAACACCATAGGTGGAGCAGGCTTTGGTTGGGAGGGAGATGAAGTTTCAGATTTTGACATGCTGAGTTTGAGATATCTATTAGATACTGAAGTAGAGATGTGAATATATAGGTGGGTAAATAAATCTGGAGTTTTGGAGAAAGGTCTAAGCTGGAGACATAAAATTGAGATTCTTTTTTTCTTTTTTCTTTCTTTCTTTTATATATATATATATATATATATATATTTTTTTTTTTTTTTTTTTTAAATAATAGAGACGGGGTTTTACCATGTTGGCTAGGATGATCTTGATCTCCTGACCTTGTGATCCACCCGCCTCAGCCTCCCAAAGTGCTGGGATTACAGGCATGAGCCACCGCGCCCGGCCATAAAATTGAGATTCATTGGTAAATAGATGATTGGAAAAGGGAGGAAAGTCTCCTGGGTGGGAAGACTGAGTAGATAATTCTGAATGTTTTGCCACAAAGGGGAGAAAAGCAATGGTGTGGGAACCGGAGGAGGAAATGGGGTAAAGGTTTCGTTTCGTTTCGTTTCTAAGATGGGAGAGGTAACAACAGGTTTGATTCTGATGGGAAAGCAGAAAGCGACAAGTTGACAAGTTGAAGATAGAGAAGAATTCCTGAAGCAATGTCCTCAGACACGTGAGAGAGAATGGGCTGATGTTAGAGTAACCATACGTCCTATATTTACCTTGGAACAGCCCAAGTCTTTGCTTGTTGTCCTGGTGACTTGCCCAGTGAGCGTCTTACTCTCTCAGGTGTACCAATTTGAACAGTGAATTATTTGCCTACCCTGGATCTACTGCACCAAGGGAGGAATTGGCTTAAGACAGCAGGAGGACAGAGGACATGGGTGCATATGAGAGTTAGTGGGTGGCTGTGCTGGTGGGAGTCTAAGGAAGTTGCCTTCTGATTGCTTCAATCTTACAGCGAAGCTGAAAGCAGAGTTATCAGCCCGAGTGAGAATGGGAGAGGAAGTTGGGAGAGGAAGTTGTTGGGACTTTGAAGAGAGAGGAGTAGGAATGAAATATTGGTGTTTCTTTCTTTCCTGATCTTTCTATTGTTGTGTTTTATGTCTTCTTAATCAATTATAGAGACAGGGTCTCTCTCTGTCACCCAGGGTGGAGTGCAGTGGTGCCTCAAACTCTGGGGTTTAGATGATTCTCCTGCCTCAACCTCCTGAGTAAGCTGGGATTACAGGCATGAGCCACCATGCCTGGCCCTTATGTCTTTTTCTTTTCTTCTTTCTTTTCCTTTATATTAGTCTTAGTAGGAATTTCAGATGTAGCAATATTGAATGCATGTAATCTTCTGAAAAGCATTATCTGTTCAATTTTCATATTTTAACTTGGTGATCTCCAAAGTTAAGTACAAGCACCCAGAAGGTTAAAAAAAAAAACTACCTCTGGGGTGCAAGAAAAATATCAAAGATGATTCTGTTGAGACATTGAAAGACAAAAAAATAAAAAAGAAAGAAAGAAAAATACCAAAGGACTCTTTCTCTTTCTCTCTCTCTCTCTCTTTCTTTCTTTCTCTTTTGTTTTTGACAGGGTCTCATTCTCACCCAGGCTGAAGTACCGTGGCATGATCTTGGCTTACTGCAACCTCTCCATCTCAGGCTTGGGTGATTGATCATCCCTCCTCCCACCTGAGCCTCCCTAGTAGCTGAGACTAGAGGCCCACACTACCACGCCTGGCTCATTTTTGTATTTTTTGTAGAGACAGGGTTTCACCATGTTGCCCAAACTGGTCTTGAACTCCAGGACTCAAGTGATCCTCCCAAGTGTTGGGATTACAGGCATGAGCTACTGCACCCGGCCAAAGGACTTTTCTTTATAATGGTTTAAACTCATTATTAACTTCTATTTTTTGTTTAAAATGTTTTAAAATAGGTGAAATCCCGTCTCTACTAAAAATACAAAAATTAGCTGGGCGTGGTGGCGCATACCTGTAGTCCCAGCTACTCAGGAGGCTGAGGCAGGAGAATTGCTTGAACCTGGGAGGCTGAGGTTGCAATGAGCTGAGATCTCGCCACTGCACTCCAATCTGGCGACAGAGTGAAACTCCATTAAAAAAAAAAAGGTTTTTAAAATAAATAACATAAATAAATATACATATATTGGGGCACATGCTTAATGTTTGTTACTGATAGAGGTACATGATCAAAAGAGTTTGAAGACCACTACATTAAACTATAAATTTTGTAAAGATAATTTGTATTGATTTCAATATACACAGGATTTGATTTATAGCTACATTATTTAAAGTCACTACATGTGATATTGTACAGAAATTACGCTTGCAATGGGAATAAAACTAATATACCTGCAAGAACTCAGCATTCCTCCTGGAACAAACTTCCTCCCAAACTTTGATAACTCAAGAAAAATGTGTTTTTAACTCCCCATATAACAGTGATATTTTTCCTGATAAATCTGGGAGGCAGTACTCTACAGTGCCTTTGGACCACATTAAATTAACAATGACATATTAAGCACCTGATTGCCATAGCAAATATAGTTCTCCTGCCTACAGAAAATTGAAAATTGCATGCACAACCGGCACAGTGGCTCACGCCCATAATCCCAGCACTTTGGGAGGCCGAGGGGAGTGGTTCACCTGAGGTCAGGAGATCAAGACCAGCCTGACCAACATGGTGAAACCCCATCTCTACTAATAATACAAAAAAATTAGCAGAGTGTGGTGGCAGGCGCCTGTAATCCCAACTACTCAAGAGGATGAGGCAGGAGAATGGCTTGAACCCAGCAGAGGTTGCAATGAGCCAAGATCGTGCCATTGCACTCCAGCCTGGGTGACAAGAGTTAACTCCGTCTCCAAAAAATAAAAAGAAAAAGAAAAGAAAAATTTCATCCACACACCCTTCTAGTCCTGCAGGACTTTCAGTTCATTGTGTGTGCAGCTGTCATGTTAAGGAATGACTTGGGGTACATGAAGCAATAGAAATAAGAGAACTAAAACAAAGACAACTAATGAAGGAGAGGAACGTCAAAAAATGCAGCTGATCTTGGGTTAGTTGCTGAAAAGAGCAGTTACATTTTAGCTTTTGTACTTGAAGCTTACTTCATTCTTTTTGCTTTGTCCGCCTATACCAATTATCCATCATTCCCAAAATATTCAGAAATACCCTACTATAGCCCAGTGTTTCTAGCATAATGAATTCACTATATAATTAAAAGTTTGATTAAACTAGAACCTACAAAAATAGCATGTTTCTGAACTAATGTCCATAAATAGATTCAAAGGTCGACCCAGTACTCTCTATAGCTAGGATGTATTCAGATAATTTACTATACACTTCTGCAAGGCAAAGCAAAAAAAGCATAATTTCTACGGTTATAAAAGAAGTGTACATCTGCTTGAAAAAATTATTGTCTGTGTGAACGGGGTCTCTCGTGGGCCAAGCTGCAAAGATCCAGCATGTATCTACCACAAGAGGGCAGTAACGCTCAACCGTTAATAGGGAACCCAGCAGAGAGCTGGAGGCTTATAAGAGTAATCGTTAGAACCGGTGGTTAACGCAGCAGTCTCTGGAAAGGACAGGGAAACAGGAACCACCGCCCAGACATTTTCGGGGCTTCTATCTGGGTAACGATGAGACAGAAAATAAGCAACAGGGTCTTGTGAAAGAGAGCGACCTCGCTCACCATCCTCGTGTCGTTGAATCACCATGGAGATGGCGACTAGCTTAATAAAGGCTGCAGATGGGCGTCTGCTCATGTGGATGTTGGCGTCAAAGGAATAGAGCTCTTCATGGGGATTAGGGAAGGGCAGAAGAAAAGCTGAGGGGAGCAGCAAAGCTGTTTTGTCTCAGAAAATGAGGACTTTAAGAGTGTCCTAGGGGCCGGGCGCGGTACCTCACGCCTGTAACCCAAGCACTTTGGAGGCCAAGGCGGGCGGATCACCTGAGGATCACCTGAGGTTGGGAGTTCAAGACCAGCCTGATCAACATGGTGAAACCCCGTCTTTATATTCTTTATTTAAAGAAAAAAAAGAGTGTCCTAGGGTAAATTTGATTTTATTTAGCTTCATAACATTGAGACATTAAGATAAAGTAATCTTTGGAAACCTGTAGCTTTACCTTGCAGGGTTTCCAGTAAACTAATTAACAGAAGGAGAGATGAATTATAACAAATGCACCTTCAATATTTTAAGTATGTATGTCGATTGGCCTAGTATTGCCCATAAAATGAGATGAATCAGGTATTTTGAATATGATCTCATGACCAGCATCTGTTTTTTTATATTCGTAATTCTCACTAATGTTACTGAGCTATAATCTGGAAAGACTTTTAGTATTTGAAAAACCTAATTCATTATTCCTTAATGTTTCAATTTAACATTTATTGAATATTTACAATTGACTGAGAAAAGGCAATGCCAAGGTGGTGTGCCTCTGCGTGCGCGTGTGTGTGCACTTGTGTGTGCCTGTGCGTGTGTTAAAACCGAGAATTCTAGAAAATTGTAACCACTTTTTTTTTTTTTTTTTTTGAGACGGAGTCTCACTCTGTCGCCCAGGCTGGAGTGCAGTGGCGTAATCTCGGCTCACTGCAACCTCCACCTCTTGGGTTCAAGTGATTCTCCTGCCTCAGCCTCCCGAGTAGCTGGGACTACGGGCTTGTGCTACCATGTCTTGATAATTTTTTGTATTTTTAGTAGAGACAGGGTTTCATTGTGTTAGCCAGGATGGATCACGAGGTCCGGAGTTTGAGACCAGCCTGGCCAACATAGTGAAACCCCGTCTTTACTAAAAATACAAAATTTAGCCGGGCGTGGTGGCCTGCACCTGTAGTCCCAGCTACTGGAGAGGCTGAGACAGGAGAATTGCTTGAACCCGGGAGGTGGAGGTTTCAGTGAGCTGAGATCGCACCACTGAACTACAGTTTGGGTGACAGAGCAAGACTCAAAACAAAACAAAACAAACAACAAGAAAAACAAGACCCTGTCTCTATTATTTAAAAAAAATAAATATTTAACTCAATTATATAACTAAATGGTTTATTCAATTCAAATCAGCAAATATTTATTGGGTTAGACACTCAGTCACTAGGAATAACAAAAATGAGTAAAACAGACCTGTGGGTGAGAGGCATCTAAAAAAAAGGGGGTAGTTATTTATTTATTTATTTATTTTTGAGACAGAGTCTCCCTCTATTGCCCAGGCTGGAGTGCAGTGGCATGATCTCAGTTCACTGCAATCTCCACCTCCAGGTTCAAGCAGATTCTCCTGCCTCTATGCCCGGCTAATTTTTGTAGTTTTAGTAGAGATGGGGTTTCACCATGTTGGCCAGGCTGGTCTCAAATTCCTAACCTCAAGTGATCTGTCAGTCTCTGCCTCCCACAGTGCTGGGATTATAGGTGTGAGCCACCACACCCAGCCGGTAGTTAAGATTTTGGAGCAACTACCTCTGTGACAGATCTTCACATGTATTTTCTCAGCCTGTGGTCCCAGCTACTTGGAAGGCTGAAGTGAGAGGATCACCTGAGCCTGGGAGGTCGAGGCTGCAGTGAGCCATGATCGTTTTTAAATTTCTCCAAAGACAAAAACAATTCTTACAATTTCATTTTATGGAAGAAGAAACTGAGGCTCAGAGCAATTAAGTGACAAAACTCATTGGTTTAGAGCCAAGATTGAAACCCACATTTGTTCAACTCTTTATAGTCTTTCCATTGGACCATTCTATCTGAATATTAGTCACTGACTTCTGGGAAAAAGCAACTTTTATGAATGACAGTTTAACAGTTTTCAATTTAAAAAACTTAAAACATATAATGGTGTGCTGATATAGTTTTAAATAATTTTTAATTAAGAAATATTTCAAACATACAAGTATAGAGAATAACATGGGTAGTCATTAAGAAGCTACATTCTATAGCCAATCTTGACACTGTCATGTTTGAGTTAGACTTTTTAAAGAATAAAATGTTATAGGAACAGCTGAGGATTTCTATCCCTCCTTGATCCCACTGTCTTCTCTTCTTTCCCTAGAGATAATACTATCAGGAATTTGGTATTAGTTTCATGCATGATTTCTTATTTTTACTATATGCTAATGAATCCATAAATAATATAACACTATCTTTCAGGTTTTAAAACTGTGCCCCAAAGTACATAGTATTCTATAACTTACTTTGTGTATTGAATATTTTGAGATTTATTCATGAATACAAATAACTCTAATTCTTTAACTGCTGTAAAGTATTCCATTGTATGACTATAGCAAAATTTATCCATATTCCTGTAATTACATATTTACACAAGATTCTGCTTGGTTTTAACTCAAAACACATCTAATGAACCTTAATCATAATATTGGAACTCATAATTTTAATAGTAAAGTGCAAAACTATCCACCCTTACTTTTTTTCTTGATGCAGGTCATTCCCGAACCGAAGTCTGGAAATTTGGTAACGTTGTCATTGAACATCTATACCACTGGATACACATCTGTTCAGCTCTCACCAAGATAACCAGAAAACTAAATAGTGCTATTATACCTCCATTGCCCTCCAAGACTGACAGTTATATGTATGCAAAAATGCCAGGGGAGGGTTTGCAAGAGAAGTGATAATGGATGATAATGGAATTGGTTCTCTACTTGGAATCCTTTGTTCATGTTCAGTTTTGTTAACAATATTTTCCATTGGAAAGAAGTACCCATAAACGTCTTCTGCTCCTAACATTTACCTCAGCACTTTCTAAACCCAAAAGTGCCACCAAAGGAGAAATTTAGCCAAAAAATATCCAGCGAAGGTAGCCATAGCCAAATGTATTTAAGTATGTTATAGAATATATATGTTTCCTTTCACTTTGAGCTTTGTATCTGCTGTGGAACTGTTGTGGTTGATTGGGCCGTTATTTTTCATTCTTATAAGGTTCAAAGTAACAACTGAGGATTTAGAAAAAAAGAATACCAAATAATAAAGATATATCAAAAGAATACCAAGTAATAAAGATTTTTAAGAAACGGACTGAGAATTGTTTTTCTAATTTTTCAAAGACTTATCTAAACATTGCCTATTCCCTCTCCCCGCCCCCATACTCTTGCCTTAACGACTCAAAAGTCATTTTTGTTTTTTAACTTTTTAATTTTTGTCAGTACATAGTAGGTGTACATATTTATGGGGTACTCAAAAGTCATTTTAATGAACAGAAATTCTTATGGGAAAATGTCCACGACTCATGGAAAAAAGAAAACACTTTTTTAATGATAAAAACCTCTTGAGTTCAAGAAGTACAAAAAGAATTTATATTTGTTTAAAGCTTGTTATTGGGCGACAAACTTTACTGCTCTGTGGTGAGATTTCATCTTTGCAATAAGATATCTGATGACAGAGTCCAGTTTTAATAAAATTTTGGGAAATTAAACTTTATTTTCTTTATTAGATTGACTGACAAAATGTGATGTGTTCCAAATATCTTATAATTTGAGATTGGCCATCCCTTTTTAACCTTTTCTGATAAGAGGGTAGTGTTATTACCAGTCGTCGTCTCTTGGATGATCACATGCCCAGCTTTAACCTATATGCCTGTTTGATATTTGGAAGAGGGCTTTTCAGGGCATTCACAGCAACATTGCTAGGAACAATGTTCTTGAAGATATTAAACTGATAACCACATATCCTGATAGCTTCAGAACAAGTTTACAGAGTTCACTGTGAATATAAATGGCATTTTAGGCAACAAGGAAGGAAAGATTTTGCAGAATGCTATGTTTTTAACCATTATCATGGAAATTAAATTAAATAGCTTCCAGCATGATAATAAATATCATACATTTGCATTGCACTTTAACTTGTTTCACATACTAGCTTATTTGATTCTTCCAATAATCTATAAAGTAGGTAGTCCTGAGATTATCTCTATTTTATTTTATAAATGAGTCGCCCAGTTCACAACAGGGGTAAGAGGCAGAGAGAGTGGACCTAGCACCTAATTTCTGGTTTATTGCCCTTGCCAGCACCCTAGAAATCTCACTAACAGTTTCCAACTTTCTTACTAGGCTGATGACCATGCTGTCATTCTTTTGAAAACTACTTTAAAATCTGCAGTCAGATTCAAGTGATTCTTGTGCTTCAACCTCCCAAGTAACTGGCATAACAGGCATGTACCACCACGCCTGGTTAATTTTTGTATTTTTCGTAGAGACAAGTTTCACCACATTGGCAAGGCTGGTCTTGAACTCCTGGCCTCAAGTGATTGGCCCCCTCAGCCTCCCAAAGTGCTGGGATTAAAGGCGTGAGTGAGCCACCACACCTAGCCAATTTCCTCTTAATCTGAATATGCTCAAACGACCAGATGCCCTGAACTTTTTGACATTCTCAATCCTCTAACTCAGAAGAACATTTGAAGGTAATTTAAAAATTGTGCATTCCTCTCATATATGAGGTTTTATGCAATACCATTCCCATAAAACTCCACCCTACATCATTAACACCATATTCTTACTCACCCACATAATCTTGTTACAAAGACCTCCCTCAGGATCAGAAAAAATAACTATTGGATACTAGACTTAGTACCTGGGTGATGAAATAATCTGTACAGTGAACCTCCATGACACAAGTTTACCTATATAACAAATCTGCACAAGTACCCGAACCTAAAAGTTTAAAAAAAAATTTAAAGCAACCATACAAATTAAAAGACCTCTCTCAACTGACAAGATCAATGAATTAAATGTTGCCTATTTTGCCTGTTTACTAGTTATAAACATAGCACCACTTTGGAGGTGGGGGCATTGTAAAGCATCTTTGGTCTAGAATGCTGCCCAGTTCCATAACCTTTTTCTTGGTCAAATTTGTTAAATTTATAAATATTGCCTAATTTCTCTACCCTTAAGCTTGATTATTACCCTCAGTAGGTGTACCATCTCCTAGTCATTAACCATATTTAACCTCTCCTCCATCTACTCTCTGAGCTTAGATTGTCCTGCCCACAGACTTCAAGTGATGAGGCAACTCTAGATGACCATTACGTGATTGCCTCACTAGCCACAGTTGTTTGAATTGGGGTTGACCCCTTACCAAAGTGAGACCAATTTGTGAAACGGCCTAATATAAAAAGCACCCAAACCATGGACAAGCCAAACTGGGAAATAGCAATGGAAGCAGTGTCTAAAAGGAAATTAAGTGTTTAGAGAGGCCAAAGGTGTCATGACAGGCCTTAAATGAAGTTGGTGCATACTGCCTTCAAGTAGGCAGAAACTGTAGGTTGAGAAAAGGTGTGAGTAGTTGTTTGGGGAAAAGAATGCAAAGAGAGGCAGAGATTGAAAGTAGTGAAGTCAATATTAGTAACACTAGTGTCAAAAGATTAAATGGAAGATCCACAAGTTTCGGTAATGGATCCAATTTAGTCAACTCTTCTGTTCTGTAAGTTTAAGATGATTGGACTTTTCTGTTGTATAACAACCATGAGGATAGTATTATTGATGATAGTATCTTTTACTGGTTCACCCAGCTTGTTCTTACAGCATTTCCAGTTAAAGTTTCAAAAGTTGGGTTCTAAAATGTTAGGAGGCTTCTCTGTGCCCTTATTCACTGCTGCATTATCACCACTGCTGCAGACTCTACAACACTGCATCTGAGAAATTGTCCCTTCTAGCCTTGGGAAAATCCCATGATTCCTTCATCAGTATGTCCCAAAGGCAATGGAAGAATACAGAACATACCAATTCAAAGACTCAAATTATCTAGGATATTGAGTTTTCCCCTGGGTAATTATGGGTAATGAATTCCCCATTCAGTCTCTTCAAGCAAGGGGCTTTATTTTTTACTCTTTATTTTAAGCAAAGTAACACATATACACATAGAGTCATTTGTTATACAAGGTCTGTTGAGACCACAGCATTTCCCAGCCCCACTCTACCTCTATTTTCCTTGCTTCTGAGTCAACTACTTCCTTTTTTTTTTTTTTTTTGGAGACAGAGTCTTGCTCTGTCGCCCAGGCTGGAGTGCAGTGGTGTGATCTTGGCTCACTGCAACCTCTGCCTCCGGTGTTCAAGCAATTCTCCTCTCTCGGTCTCCTGAGTAGCTGGGATTAGAGGCACACACCACCACGACCAGCTAATTTTTTTTTTTTTTTTTGTATTTTGGTAGGGACGGGGTTTCACCATGTTGATCAGGCTGGTCTCGAACTCCTGACCTTGGGATCCACCCACCTTGGCCTCCCAAAGTGTTGGGAGTTGAGTAGTTGCCACAAAAACCATATGGGCCACATGGGCTAAACTATTTGCTATCTGACTGCAGAAAAAGTTTGCCAACCCCTATTTTAGCTGTGGTTTTGACATTTACACCTAGATTGTTAAATAACACTCATGTGTGGTTACTTTTGCTTTTCTAATTTAGGCACTATCAATCTCCCAGTATACAGTACAAAGGTTTAGCTCCTTCCTCAGCATACATACACACACACTTTCCATCCCTCCTTCCCAATATTATTACATGGTAATTTAAATTAGAATAGATCAATATTCAGTGTTTCTATTATCAAGATTATGTATGCTACTTAGAGCTTACCCATGTTGTAAATTATAATTATTTTCCATTCCTGTACATTCTTTTCCTTTCCCTAGAGTTAATGTCAAAAGAATACTGGAGTGGCTATAATATCACGCAAGTAGATTTCAGAGCAAAGAATATTATAATAATAAAGGTTATTTCATAATGAAAAGTTGATTAAGAAAACACTATAATCTTAAACATTTACACACCTAATAACAGAGCTGCAAAATAAGCTCAAAACTGATAGAACTTCAAGTCTACAGACATAAAATGGTTACCTAGGACTGGGGGATTTGGAGGAAAATAGGAGTGAATAATAGGCACATGGTTTCTTTGTTGGTTATTAAAAGTAATCTAAAATTGGCTGGGCACAGTGGCTCATGCCTGTAATCCTAACACTTTGGCAGGCTGAGGTGGGTGGATCACCTGAGACAACCCTGGCCAACATGGCGAAACCCTATCTCTACTAAAAATACAAAAATTAGCTAAGCATGGTGGTGCATGCCTGTAATCCCAGCTATCTGGGAGGCTGAGGCAGGAGAATCGCTTGAACCCAGGAGGTTGCCGTGAGCCAAGATGTACCACTGCACTCCAGCCTGGGTGACAGAGCAATGCTCTGTTTAAAAAAAAAAAATCTAAAATTGATTATGGTGAGTGTAGTACAACTCATTGACTATACTAAACACGACTGAATTGTACATTTTAAATGAATGAATTGTGAATGAATAAATATGTGAATTATAGCTCAATCAAACTTTTTTTTAAAGATTTTAAAAGATATCATACTAGATAGAAATCTGAATTTACATAGACATGGAAACACCAGAAATGATAAATATGTGGGTAAACATATTTTTCCTATTCAAGAAAATATTTTAAAAAATGAATCGACTTTTTATAGCAAAAATAATTTATTGTGCATTTATGACATAGGTAGAAGTAAAATTTGTGATAACAGCACAAAACCAGAAGATGAAATGGACGTGTATTTTTGTAAGCTTCTTATATTATACACAAAGTGGTAGATTCTTACTTTAAGGTAGACTTTAGGGTGATAAGTTAAAGACATATATTAGAAACCCTAAAGCAACAGCTTAAAAAAATAACAAGCAAAGAAGTATGGTCAATAAGCCAACAAAGGAGTCTAAAGCATGAGAATCATAAGCTGAATCACAGTTTGGAAAAATAGAAAACAAATACCAATCACACTTCTTTTTTTTTTGAGATGAGGGTCTGGCTATGTTGTGCGTGCTGGCCTCAACCTCCCAAAGTGCTGGGACTACAGGCCTGAGCCACCTCGTCCGGCCTGCAATCATAATCACTTTAATGAAAATGTTTTAAACATCCAAATTAAAAGTAAGAGACTGTCAGACTAGATAAAAAAGCAAGACCCAACTATATGCTGTCAACAAGTGATCCAATTTGAATATAAATACACAAATAGATTAAAATGGGTTAAAAAAGATATACTATGCTAGCATCAAACAAAAGAAAGCTAGTTATATTGATAGCAGACCAAGTAGACAAAGAGGAATAAAGAGGGCCACTTCTTGTCTTAATACCATAGAGGTTAATGGAAGAGAACATAACAATCCTAAATGTTTACATACCTAACTTCAAAATACATGACACACACTGATGGAATTGAAAGCAGAAGTAAATTCACAATTATAGTAGGAGATTTCAACATCCTTCTCTTAGTCATTGATCTCTTTGGCTGCTCTGAGACTGGTCTGCAATGAACCAAGAGTGAATGAGTGCACAGATGAGGTCAGAGTTTTTAAAAAGATATCACATATGGGCTGGGCACTGTGGCTCACATCTGTAATCCCAGCACTTTGGGAGGCTGAGGCGGGCGGATCACCTAAGGTCAGGAGTTCAAGACCAGCCTGGCCAACGTGGTGAAACCCTACTGCTACTAAAAAATACAAAAATTAGTCAAGCATGGTGGCGGGCAGCTGTAATCCCAGCTACTGGAAAGGCTGAGGCAGGAGAATCGCTTGAACTGGGAGGCAGAGGTTGCAGTGAGTCCAGATCGTGCCATTGCACTTTCCAGCCTGGGAGACAAAAGTGAGACTCTGTCTCAAAAAAAAAAAAAAAAAGAGTATCATATATGATCTTGATTCCTCTACCCAGTGGCACCGTGAACAGTATTATTAATTTTGGTCCTACATAAGGTATTATTAACACATGGATTTTCATTTTTCGCCTAATTATCCTGAACCAGTTAAACTGAACACTTGGAAAAGGGGGCGGGGGGCGGATATCGATAGCCAAGGCAGTGGTTCTTGAGTATCAGAATTACCCGCTGGTTAAAATTCAGATAGCTCGCCCCACTCCAAAGTTTCTGATTCGGCAGGTTTGGGGTGGGGCCCGAGAGTTTGCCATTTTAACAATATTTCCCGTGATGCTGATGCCGCTGGTCCCAGAATCACACTCTGCAAACAACTGGCCTAGAACGTTGTCACTCCTTTCTCCTACAGATTTTAAGGCAGCCAGTGGGCTCAGAAACAAAACAGAGACCGCAGGATCCAATTCCCCTTAGCGTTGAAGTTACTCAAACTACCGATCCAACCGATAAGCAGGATCCGGGCCACCTCAAGCCGCGCGAGAGTTCATGTGACGTCGTCGGCGTTAGCGTCACGGCGGCGTTGGCCACGTTCAGCGGACACGGGAGCAAGATGGCGATTCCGGGCAGGCAGTGAGTGATCCGGGAGTTAGGGTCAGGCTGGGGGATGAGAAACTACGGCGACCGTGTCTTTGGCCAAGGAGTTTTAAATGCGCTGGAAGTGAAGGGGCTGTGTCGTCAGGGGTAGAGACGGGAAAAAACGAGAAGTCCTGAGGAACATAGAATCCCCTCCCCCGTACATTTTCCAGGATGGAAGCCCGAAGTTTGAGGGAGAAACTTGTGAGGAAATAAAGGAAGTTAGGCTGAGGGGCAGAGAGCGAGACTTTTCTATTTTCCAAAAGCTCGGTCTGAGGCCCCTCAGTCTTGCTTCCTACCCCGCGCTTGAGTTTCTCCCCGCTTGGATGCTCTCAGGGGCAGTGTGAAGAGAGACAGTTCCTGGCTTCCTTAGAGGGCCTTGTTCTCCTTGGCAGAAGCTCAAGTCCTGATTCCCGCCCTTCCTTCTCGTTTTAGGAATATTGTTCTGAGAAGCCACAGAAAAAGGGTAGGCATGTAGGACATTGGGGTATACGTTGCCGCAAAAGAGACAAATACTGTACGTACTTGAAAGTTTTACTTTTGATGTGTAACCCTTACTTTTGATGCGGCCTCCCGTGATCTCCGCATCTTAAAGGCCAAAACGTGAGAAACTAAAGAAGTTGAATCTCATGGGATGGTTCTCTCAGCTGCCCCGAGGCTAAGCACGTGATCTTAATAAAGTGTAAAGTGAACTTGCCTCTATGGCTACTTGGGATTCTCAGTTAATCTTTTAAAAATTTTCGTGAGTTACACTATCCAGTCAGTTCTTAGAAACTATTTAAGTACACAGTAGGGAAAAAAAAAACCTAGCCACTTTCTTGACTTGTTAGACCACAAGGATAATTTATAAAGTATTTAAAAATCTTTAGTGGACATGAACTAAGCTTTGCTCTACACATTTTTTTTTAAATGTTACTGTCACTTTGCCATCTTTTTTATTTTTTATTTTTTATTTTATTTTACACTTCGCCATCTTAAAACATTTCTTAACTTTTTATTTACCTCTCTTCTTTGATAAAAATGGTATTTGAGTTTGGCCTCTGTCCACAAATGATCACTTAGAGTAATAATTATAGAATCTTATGGCATGTTAGAATTTTGAGATCACTGAGAAGCAGAATCAGTCTGTTAATGTGTTCATAAAGCTTATGATATGTTTTGATTTGGTAGCTTCATGTGGAAGAGATAGTAGATGTATTATTTGTTAACATTTAAACATAACGGTTTAATTTCTATTTCAAAAAATATATATGCAGGTATGGGCTTATTTTGCCAAAGAAAACACAGCAGTTGCACCCTGTTTTGCAAAAACCTTCAGTGTTTGGGAATGATTCTGATGATGATGATGAGGTAAGGAAACCTATGTTTTATTCATGCATTGTTGGAAATGTAAATTTTTTAAAAATTGAACTTGTGCCTCTGATATCTTTGCCTTTATTTGTCAATACAGTGAAGTATAATTTACAGAATTATCAAAAGAAATGTTTAAAGAAAGCAGCTCCACCGATTTTTTAAATATTTTTTTTTCCCTCTAAAAGCTGTGAACTTTACCTTTAAACAAACACACAGTCTTTTCAGACTACTGAAATTGATTTAACAAAATTGTTGATGTAAAGATCCTTAGTTATGAGTTGGTAAGATGTCACCAATTTCCTACAGATTTTTATTAGCAAAGCAGTTTTTAATTTGTTAACCATGATCTAAGATCACTATATAACAGTTCCTAACGACACTACCTTTTTTAATTCAGTGTCTGCTAAGTGTAATTTCTCAGTTAATCATTGTAGTGAATAGTTATCCTTGATAGTACTATAATAACATCTAATATAAAAATTTTCTATTTTAGCAGCCTAAACAGTGTTTTTCTTTTCTTTTTTTTTTTTTTTTAAGATGCGGTTTCACCATGTTGACCAGGTTGGTTTTGAACTCCTGACCTCAGGTGATCCACCCACCTCAGCCTCCCAAAGTGCTAGGATTACAGGCGTGAGCCACCGTGCCCGGCTAAAACAGTGTTTTTCTGTGAAACCCACAGTTATATATCAGAAACAACCCTAAATGTGTGCTTTTTTTTTTTTTTTTTTTTTTTTGAGATGGAGTCTTGCTCAGTCGCCCAGGTTGGAGTGCAGTGTTGCAATCTCGACTCACTGCAACCTCAGCCTTCCAGGTTCAAGCAATTCTGTCTCAGCCTCCAGAGTAGCTGGGATTATAGGCACCTGCCATCATGCCTGGCTAATTTTTGGCCAGGCCGGTCTCGAATTCCTGACCTCAGGTGATCTGCCCGCCTCAGCCTCCCAAAAGTGCTGGGATTATAGGCGTGAGCCACCGTGCCCAGCAAATGTGTACTTTTCTAATACTCCATGTTTTAATCTTTCTTTCTTTCTTTTTTCTTTTCTTTTCTTTTTTTTTTTTTTCTTTCTTCCGAATTTCTGCTCTTGTTACCTAGGCTGGAGTGCAGTGGCACAATCCTGGCTCACTGCAACCTCTGCCTCCTAGGTTCAAGTGAGTCTCCTGCTTCAGCCTCTCCAGTAGCACCTGCCACCACACCTGGCTAATTTTTTGTATTTTTAGTAGAGACGGAGTTTCACCATGTTGGCCAGGCTGGTCTTGAACCTGTCCTCAGGTGATTCACCGGCTTTGGCCTCCCAAAGTGCTGGGATTAGAGGCATGAGCCATCGTGCCCAGCCCCCACTTTTTTTTTTCTTTTTTGAGATGCCGTCTCCCTCTGTCACCCAGGTTGAAGTACAGCAGTGCAAACTCAGCTCACTGCAATCTCTGCCTCGAGGGTTCAAGCGATTCTCCTGCGTCAGCCTGCCAAGTAGCTGGGATTATAGGCATGCAACCACACCTGGCTAATTCTTGGTAGTTTTAGTAGAAGCCGGATTTTACCATGTTGGCCAGGCTGGTCTCGAACTCCTGACCTCAGGTGATCCACTGACTTTGGCCTCCCAAAGTGCTGAGATTACAGGCCTGAGCCACTTCAACCGGCATGTTTCTTAAAACAAAGAACTTTGCATCAGTTAAGCTGGTACTTTGTTTGGTCTGGCAGAAGAATAGCTTGTTTTTCAGTTTTTCTTCTTTTTTTTTTTTTTGAGACAGAGTTCCGTTCTTGTTGCCCAGGCTGGAGTGCAATGGTGCAATCTCAGCTCACTGGAACCTCCGTCTCCTGGGTTCAAGCGATTCTCCTGCCTCAGCCTCCCAAGTAGCTGGGATTCCTGCCACCACACCTGGCTAATATTTTGTATTTTTTGTAGAGATAGGGTTTCACCATGTTGGCCAGGCTTGTCTCCAACTCCTGACTTCAGGTGATTCACCCACTTTACCTCCCAAAGTGCTGGGATTAGAAGCATGAGCCACTGTGCCTGGCTGTTTTTCAGTTTTTATTATATAATAGCATAGGTAGATAATTGAACATATTTGGTATTTCTTTGCTACTTTTGAAGACATTGACTCTGTATGGCTCATGCTTTTTAAAAATTGAGGTATAATTTACATATAAAATTCTCAGATTTTAAGTATATAGGTTGATGATTTTTGAGAAATGTATATGCCCCAATCAAGATTTAAACATTTCCCTCTCAAAAAAACAAAAAACAAAAAAAAAATTTCCCTCTCTCCCAAAAAGTCTTCCATACCCTCCTGGAGTCAGTCTATCTCCCCACTTGCTGTCCCAGACAAGTGCTCATATTTCTATTGCTAAATTAGTTTTGCCTATTACAGAGTTTCATATAAAAGAAATCATACAGGATGTACTCTTTTATATCTAACTTACTCCACTCAGTATATTGCCAGATCCATCTTGTAGTTGTAGAATCACATTTTTCTTAAAATGGATTTTTCCTCCTTAACGGTGACTTGTTTTTCTTCCATTTTTTAAAAAATTTCTTCATAAAATTTTAGAATAATAGACCATAGAAATGAATCAAGGTTACTAGTTAAATCTCCATTTATGTGTAGCCAACTACAATATTTTCAAATAGAATATTGAGGAAGTTACTAATTACAAATTTTGATTTTTTAATTATGTTGTTTCGTTAATAAATAATACCTACTATAGGTTAAGAGTTGATGAGTTTTGCATCTGTAGCCTATGTGCTTTTTATTATGTGGTACCCTTAAACTGTTTTTTTGGGGAACCATATATAGTGTTGCTTTCAACCAGTGTCTAGTTTAGTGAGGAAGACAGACATGTAAACATGAATATAAAGCAGACTGAAATTTGGAAAGGAAACTAAGACAGTGAGGATTCCTATGTGCTCATTAAACTTTATTTGATCTTCCAGATCACTCTGTGATATATGGTTACTCTCATTTTACATGTCAGAAAATTGAAGCTTGGGTTTAGTAATTTGTTCAAGGCCATGTGGCTTAAAAATAAGTGGCAAGATTGGGATTTGAACACAGGCCTATCTGGTCCCCAAACCTATATTCTTCTTTCTTCTGTCTTGCCTTGTTTTAATAATAGAGCTACAGAATATTAATGAAATGTAGAGAATGAAATAATTTACTTTGTTGCAGGAGAATCTAGGCAGGAATAAGCATTTAAATAGCCTTCAAGGCTGGTTTAGATTTCAGTAGGCAAAAATAGAGGTGGAGGCCAGGCGTGGTGGCTCACGCTTGTAATTCCAACACTTTGGGAGGCCCAGGTAGGCCGATCACCTGAGGTCAGGAGTTTGAGACCAGCCCGACCAACATGGAGAAACCCTGTCTCCACTAAAAATACAAAATTAGCTGAGCATGGTGGCACATGCCTATAATCTCAGCTACTCGGGAGGCTGAGACAGGAGAATCACTTGAACCCGGGAGGCAGAGGTTGCTATGAGCCAAGATAGCACCATTGAACTCCAGCTTGGGCAACAAGAGCAAAACTCTGTCACAGAAAAAAAACAGAGAGGTGGAGATAATTTCAGCTGGGAGAGAACAGCAAAAAAATACAGAATGGCATACAAGTACAAGGCATTTTTGTGGAATAATGTGGCTGGAGAAGAGGGTGTATAGGAAAAAATGTTGCAAATGAGATTGTAACAGGATTGGGCCAGATTGTGGAGTACCTTAAATTTTTCATGTAAAATTTCAACTTTATATTTTTAGGTAGTTTTTGAGTAATTCAGTGATATCACACTTTTATCTTGGGAAGGTAACTCTTGAATTGTAAAGCAAAGAATGGGAGAAATGAATGATAAGGTTCAAAATACTTGTTAGAAGTCTTTTTCAGGTGAGACACCAGGTTGAGGTCAGTGAGAGTAAATGGAAAATATGAGAGATACCACAGAAATAAATAGGACCTGGAAGCCACATTGAATATGTGGGAAGGTAAAGAGATGAGTTCTTATGCAAGATCTTTTTTTTTTTTTGGTCATTTTCCCTCATTAAAAAAAAATTACTGCAATATAATTCATATAATGTATACTTTTAGGGTGTACAGTTCACTTTTTTTTTTTTTTTGAGGTGGAGTCTCGCTCTTTAGCCCAGACTGGAGTGCAGTGGCGTGATCTTGGCTCACTGCAACCTCCGCCTCCCAGGTTCTGGTTCAAGCAGTTCTCCTACCTCAGCCTCCCAAGTAGCTGGATTACAGGCATGAGCCACCATGCCCAGCTAATTTTTGTATTTTTTAGTAGAGATGGGGTTTCACCATGTTGGCCAGTCTGGTCTTGAACTCCTGACTCAAGCGATCCGCCTGCCTCAGCCTCCCAAAGTGCTGGGATTATAGGCGTGAGCTACTGCGCCTGGCCCAGTTCACTGGTTCTTCAGAGTTGTGCAGGCATCACTACTATTCAGAACATTTTCCTCACCCAGAAAGAAACTGTGTACCTGTTACAGTCATTCCCCATTTTCCTCACCCCTAAACCCTGGCAACCACTAATCTTTCTGTTGCTATAGGTTTGCCTATTCTGCACATTTCATATAAACAGAATCATGCAATAGGCTTTCTTTTGTGTGTGACTTCTTTCACTTAGCATGATGTTCTCAGGTTGTAACATGTGTCACTACTCTTTTTGTATTACTGAATAATATTCCATTGTATGAATGTACCGTATTTATTTATTAGTGGTAGGCATTTGGGTTTTTCCCAATTTCTGGCAATTATAGATAATGCTGGTATAAATATTTGTGTATAGATTTTCTGTATGGACCTGTTTTCATTTCTGTTGGATATATACCAAGGATAGAATTTCTGATTCCTCTGATAACTCTGGTTTTATTTATATATATTTTTTGAGACGGAGTTTTATTCTTGTCACCCCGGCTGGAGTGCAATGGTGTGATCTCGGCTCACTGCAACCTCTGCCTCCCTGTTTCAAGCAATTCTTCCCCCTCAGCCTCCTGAGTAACTGGGATTACAGGCATGTGCCACCATGCCTGGTTAATTTTGTATTTTTAGTAGAAACGGGGTTTCACCTTGTTGGCCAGGCTAGTTTGAACTGACCTCAGGCGATTTGCCCACCTCGGCCTCCCAAAGTGCTAGGATTACAGATGTGAGCCACCGCACCTGGCCTTGTTTTATTTTTTGAGGAACTGCCAGATTGTTTTCAAAGTGGCTGCATCGTTTTGCATTCCTGTCTGCAGTGTATGAGGGTTTTGACACTTCCACATCGTCTCCAACACTTACTTTTTATTGTAGCTATATAGAAGGTATATAGTGGTATCTTATTGTGGACTTGATTTGCACTTCCCTTATGGCCAGTGATGTTGGACATTTTTCAGTTTTTGGAGAAATGTATATTCATGTCATATACCTTTCTTTAAAAATGTTTTTAATTGAAATGGGGTCTCACTATAGGCCAGGCTGGTCTTGAACACTTGGCCTCAAGTGATCTCCCACCTCAGCTTCCCAAAATGCTGGGACTGCAGGTGCAACCCACTGTTCCCAGCCACATTTATCTCTTTTAATTTAATTTAAGTTAATTTAATTTAATTAATTTGTTTATTTTGAGATGGAGTCTCTCTCTGTAGCCCAGGCTGGAGTGCAGTGGCTTGAACTCAGCTCACTGCGAACTCTGTCTCCCCGGTTCAAGCAATTCCCCTGCCTAAGCCTCCTGAGTAGCTAGGACTACAGGTGTGTGCCACCACTTCCAGGTAATTCTTGTATTTTTAGTATAGACGGGGTTTCACTGTGTTGGCTGGGCTGGTCTCGAACTTCTGACCTTGTGATCCGCCTGCCTCAGCCTCCCAAAGTGCTGGGATTACAGGTGTGAGCCACCATGCCCGGCTTTGCCTCTTTTTAAATTGGGTTGTCATTATGGATTGTAAGAGTTCCTTTAGTATATTAGATATATGGTTTGTAAGATATTCTCCTGTTCTGTGGGTTGTCTTTTCACTTAAAAATACCTTTTGAAGCACAAAAGTTGTTTTGAGAAAGTCCATTTTTTGCTGCTATTGCTAGTGCTTTAGTGTCATACCGAATAAACCATTCCTTAATCCAAGGTTACAAGATTTACACTGTTTTCGTCTAAGAATTTTGTTGTTTTAGTCCTTAAATTTAGGTCTTTCATACATTTTGAATTTTTTTTTTTTTTAATAATAAGAGGTAGGGGGTTCAGCTTCATTCTTTTGCATGTGAATTTCCAGTTGTCCCGCACATTTTGTTGAAGACTTTACCATTAAATCGTCCATCGTCCATTTGCCATTAAAGTGTCTAGCACCCTTGTGGTTTAATACACAAATAATTATAAAAATCACTTACTATGGATACAACAGAAAGAATGGACATGCTTATTTTGCATTTCACATTAAAGCATCCTGGCATACTTTATAATGCAAAGCATCATGGCCAGGCATGGTTACTCATACTTGTACCCTCAAGCACTTTGGGAGGCTGAGGTGGGAGAAATGCTTGAGGCTAGGAATTCAAGTCAAGCCTGGGCAACATCAAGACTCCGTCTCTATTTAAAAAAAAAAAAAAAGTGTGATGGCACGCACTGGTAACCTTAGGTACTCAGAAAGCTGAGATGGGGAAAATTGCTTTAGCCCAGGTTCGAGGCTGCAGTGAGCTAGGATTGTGCCACTGCACTCCAGCCTGGACAATAGAGAGAGATCCTGACTCTAAAAGAAAGAGAAAAACAAAGCAACATGAAATGACCACAGTGTACACAGTTTGAGAAGGATGGGTTTACACAAGTAATCTAGAGAGTTTATTGATGTTACTGCTGTTTCTGTTCCATTGTGAAATGAGGCCGGTGGTAGCTAGACAGTGGGTACATTAGAGTAAGCAAAGATAGGCCTGGGCCATTTTGCAATAGCTTTTTCCTTCCTTACTGCTCTTCCTCTTTTCCTCCTTCGTGTAGTGGGACTTTAATACAGAGAATTGGTTTCATAAGTGATGGAAGACTTGAGATGCCAAAAAGGGGATGAAGAGGCAGTCCAGAGATTAGCAGTAGTAAGAAGCAAACTTACTACTTAAAAAAAAAGTGATGTATAGAGGGATACGAGTAGGAGATGGGTATTAGAGGCTGGGGAACAGAGTGACCTGGTGGGAACTGGACTTAACTAGAAGGAGCAGAAGCATTTGTAAGATTCAGTCTTAGGTAAAGAGAAAGGTTCTCCTACCTTCCAGTATACCGTCTCTGCCTTACATTGGTGGAGCCCAGTCAAAGCCAATAGACAAAGGAGCTACATCTTAGTGAACAGAATATAAAACTATTCTTTAGAAAAATTTCCTTACCTATAAAAAATCAATCCGATTAATTCCAGCTTGTTTTTTTAACTGAGTAGTAAATTTCTTAGTTAAGTATATTTAAATATTTGTGAGATTGGACCGGGCACAGTGGCTCAGGCCTATAATCCCAGCGCTTTGGGAGGCTGGGGCGGGCAGATCACTTGAGGTCAGGAGTTCAAGACCAGCCTGGTCAACATGGTGAAACCCCATCTGTACTAAAAATACAAAAATTAGCCAGGCGTGGTGGCAGGCTCCTGTTATCCCAGCTACTCAGGAGGCCGAGGCAGGAGAATCGTTTGAACCCTGGAGGTGGAGGTTGCAGTGAGCTGAGATTGCACCACTGCACTGCAGCCTGGGTGATGGCGAGACTCTCTCAAAAAAAAGATTTAAAAATTTGTGAGATTTGACTATAAAAATCTCTTTCATAATTAGTCAACAATTTAAGCAACAATTATTAGTGCTGTGGAAAGTATAGAAGAAAGATAATTTCTTATTCTGAGTAGAGTATTTGATACACCTGGAAAGGAGCTGCTATGAAGCCAACCTATCCTTTTCATCAATTCAGCCAAAGCATTTAAGATCCCAAAATTTAAGATCAGATTTTCTCTCTAGTGGTCCAGCAGAGGGAGCCCTAGCACATGAATTGTTTTCATTTTGTGCTTGTATCCAGGGTTAGTTTAGTGGAAAAGTGGTAGTCCATCCCTTTTAATTACCATTTTTTGAGACAGAGTCTGGCTCTGTCACCCATGCTGAAGTGCAGTGGCATGATCTCAGTTCACTGCAGCCTCCACCTCCCAGGTTCAAGCAGTTCTCGTGCCTCAGCCTCCCAAGTAGCTGAGCTCACAGGCATGTGTCACCAGGCCGATATTTTTTGTAGAAATGGGGTTTCATTTTTTGTAGAAATGGGGTTTCGCCATGTTAGCCAGGCTGGTCTTGAACTCCTGGCCTCAAGGGATTCGCCTGCTTCCCTCCCAAAGTGCTGGGATTGCAGGCATGAACCACCACGCCCGGCCTAGTAGATCCTCTTTTTTAGATTATCAGAACATATTAGAAATAATTACCATTTTTTTTCAAGGTTGGAGAGATGGTATGGGGGTGAAAGTTTTTACACCATATGAGTAAGAAAGCATATTCTGATGCTGTGCTCTATTCATAAGTGAGTGGTTTTGCTGTCATAGTAATGTACTTAATCTGGTTTTTTTCCAATCCATCCTCTCTTTTCTGGTCTCACTGTCACCATGTTCATTCTTTTCTCTTGGATTATTATTATTATTATTATTATTTTTGAGACTGAGTCTCACTCTCGCCCAGGCTGGAGTGCAGTGGTGTAATCTTGGCTCACTGTAACCTCCACCTCCTGCGTTCAAGCGATTTTCCTGCCTCAGCCTCCTGAGTAGCTAGGACTACAGGCATGTACTACCATGCCTGGCTAATTTTTTGTAGTTTTAGTAGAGATGGGGTTTCACCATGTTAGCCAGGTTGGTCTTGATCTCCTGACTTCATGATTCACCCACCTTGGCCTCCCAAACTGCTGGGATTACAGGCGTGAGCCACCACGCCTGGCCTCTCTTGGATTATTTTAATTGTTTCATAACTAGTTTCCTTATTACCTATCTCCTCTCAAATTATTTCAGATATTCTTGCCAGATTGATCTTCCTAAAGCACTGTTATTATCACTGTTGCTCAGTTAGTCCTGAACAGAATTATATTTAAAATCTAAACTGCTAATGTTGACTTTGAAAACCTTCTCTATGCTTTGCCCCTAATATGCTTATTAGCATTTTCTCCTGCTTCTCCACACAGAGTACACTGTCGTGCTCGCAGATTTTCACAGCTTTGCTTTTCTTTACACTGGAAGTCTTGTCCCCTGCTTTTTTTTAATGTCCAAATTATAGCCATTCTTCAAAACCCAGTGCAAAAGCTACTTCTTTCAAAATACCTTCTTTGATTTTCCTCACTGGAAAGAATCTCTTCCTTTTTCTGACACTCTTTACCTTTCTTATAGCACTTAGCTTTTAAAATCTTGCATTTTAAGTTGTTTACATATATGCATTGTCATGTACTAGATAGAACATGAGCTCTATGAGTTAGGACCTGGCCATCTAGCCTAGGTTCGTTTTTATTTTTTGAAACAGAGTCTTGCTGTGTTGCCCAGGCTAGAGTGCAGTGGCGCGATTTCAGCTCACTGCAACCTCTGCTTCCCAGCTTGAGCTTCCCAGCTCGAATGATCTTTTAGCTTCGGCCTCCTGAGTAGCTGGGACCACTGGTGTGAGACACCACACATGGCTCATTTTTGTATTTTTTTTTGTAGAGATGGTGTTTCGCCATGTTGCCCAGGCAGGTCTCAAACTCCTGAGCTCAAAGTGAAATGCCCACCTTGGTCTCCTAAAGTGCTAGGATTACAAGCATGAGCCACCATGCCTGGCCTGGGCTAGCTTCTAAAAATCAGTAAGATTATTTATTCAGGTGTTTAGTTGTCTGTATTGTAAAGAGCCAGGTAGTAAATGTCTTAGGCCTTGTAGGGCAACTGTACAACTTCAGTCTCAGTGTGAAAGCAGCCACATGCAATATGTAAATTATGAGCATGAGTAATAAATGTTTTAATAAACTTATATTTATAAAAATGGAGGTAGGCTGTATTTGACCCATAGCTTATAACTTGCTGACCACCGGTCTATATGATTGTTCTGGAAAGTATTTGTAATAAATATTTCACGAGTGTTGAAAGTGACCAAAATGGTTAGATGTTGCATGACAGATTAAACATTGAACTCCTTTTTAGGTGTTTATCTATGATAAATGCCTGCCTATTTTGCAGAGCATAATGAATTTTCCTTTTAATGTCATCAATTGAAATGTTTATTTCTAAACAATAATATACTTGTGAGATCTACTTTTGTAACATAATTTGTGTGCTGTTAAGAGATATCATGTATATAGTCTGAAAATTGTGCTTTTTTTGGAGATAAGGTTTTGCTCTGCTGCTCAGGCAGCAGTGCACTGGTATCATAAGGGCTCACTGCAACCTCAGCCTTCTGGGCTCAAGTGATCCTCTCACTTCAGCTCTCTAGTAGCTGGCACCACAGGCATATGCCACCATGTCCAGCTAATTTGTTTATTTTTTGTAGAGACAGAGTCTCCCTCTGTTGCCCAGGCTGGTCTCAAGCTCCTGGCCTCAAGTGATCCTCCTGCCTCAGCTTCCCAAAGTATAGGGATTGTAGGTGTGAACTACTGTAACTGGCCTAGTTGTTGCTTTTGGATAGAGAGACAAACTTTTTAACCACTTAAAAAGAGAGTGTTAAGTTTAGCTAGCTAAAATTTATGAACTTAGTTTTAAATTTTATTTAATTTACATTACTTTTTTTTTTTCTTTCTTTCTTTCTTTTGAGATAGGATCTTGCGCTTTCACCTGGGCTGGAGTACAGTTGTACCATCACAACTCATGGCAGCCTCAATTTCTCAAGCCAAAGCACTCCTCCCACCTCAGCCTCCCAAGTAGCTGGGACCACAGGCACGCACCACCATGCCTGGCTAATTTTTTAATTTAAATTTATTTTTTGTAGAGACAGGGTCTCACTACCTTGACCAGGCTGCTCTCGAACTCCTGGGCTCAAATGATCCACCCGCTATGGCCTCCCAAAGTGTTGGGATTACAGGTGTGAGCCACTGCACCTGGCTGTGAACTTGGTTTATATATATATATATATATGCGTATGTATAAAAAATTACTTAGAAGCCAAGTCCTTTTATAGGTTAAGAATTTATAGAAATTATAAGGGAAACTAAAGCCCTAGGAGAAAAAAGAGGAAAACACATTTAGAGACAAATGTAGAAAAAATAGAAATATCTAGTGAACATTTAAAAAATTCAATTTTAATATTTAAGAAATGTAAACGTAGGTCAATAGTAAGCTACCATTTTTTACAACCATATTAGCCAAAGACTTTTTAAATATGAAATGGCAGGATTTTTGTGAAATGGCACTCAAATTTTTGTTGTTATAAATTGATGCACATTTTTAGAAGCAGATGTGCCTCCTCTGAAAAGCAATTCCAAAAATGAGTATAAATGTTTTAAAAGTTGAGCATTTTTTACCCAGTGTTATCAGTCAGGAGACAGAAACCTGGCCAGTATTTTCCTTTCTAAAATTTTGTCTTGGAATTGTCAGAAATTGATATAAAATATTTGTAGGTATTCAAAAGCATTTATCTTGGGGCTCTTGACGATCACAAGAACTTAAGATCAGGCCAGCTTTTAACAGTGAAAGTGTGAGTAAGTAAAGTGTGTGCAGTACTACAGCTATTAAATTCATCACAAAATAACATTTAGTGAAAAAGTGTACAAATTTGTTATAGATAAAAGGAAAAAAGACAAGAAAGCATTTCAGATTTTTTTTTTTTTAAGAGATGAGGTCTCGCTATGTTGTCCAGACTGGAGTGCAGTGGCTATTCACAGGCGCAATCCCACTACTGATCACAGGAGTTTTGACCTGCTCCATTTCCGACCTGGGCCAGTTCACCCCTCCTTAGGCAACCTGGTGGTCCCCCGCTCCCGGGAGGTCACCATATTGATGCCAAACTTAGTGCGGACACCTGATCAGCCTAGCGCACTACAGCCTAGAACTCCTGGGCTCAAGTGATCCTCCCACCTCAGCCTCCCGAGTAGCTGGGACTACAGGCACGTGCCACCATGCCCAGTGCATTTCAGAATTTTTTTTTTCCTTTTTTTTTTTGAGATGGAGTTTCGCTCTTGTTACCCAGGCTAGAGTGCAATGGCGTGATCTCGGCTCACCGCAACCTCCACCTCCTGGGTTCAAGCAATTCTCTTGCCTTAGCCTCCCAGGTAGCTGGGACTACAGGCATGCGCCACCATGCCCAGCAAATTTTTATATTTTTATTAGAGACGGGGTTTCACCATGTTGACCATGATGGTCTCGATCTCTTGACCTCGTGATCCACCCGCCTCGGCCTCCCAAAGTGCTGGGATTATAGGCGTGAGCCACCGCGCTCGGCCACATTTCAGAATATTAATGGCAGTTATCTTTGTGTGTCAGACTATGAGTGGTTATTTATTTTTTTAATTGTAGAGGTGGGGTCTTACTATATTGCCCAGCCTGGTTTTGAACTCCAGGCCTCAAGTGATCCTCCTGTCTTGGTCTCCCAAAGTGCTGGGATTACAGGTGTGAGCCAACATGCCTGACCTGGTTATTTTGTTTTTTTATACTTTTTCGTATTTTCTATTATTATTTATATATATATATATATATATATATATATATATATATATATATAAAATTGCATTTTAGGTTCTGGAGTACGTGTAAAGAATATGCAGGATTGTTGCATAGGTTCATACATGGCAATGTGGTTTGCTACCTCCATCTCCACCACCTATATCTGACATTTCTCCCCATGTTATCCCTCCCCAACTCCCTACCCTCCACAGTCCCTCCCCTAGTCCCCCCACCACAGACCTCAGTGTGTGATGCTCCCCTCCCTGAGTCTGTGTGTTCTCATTGTTCAACACCTGCCTATGAGTGAGAACATGCAGTGTTTGATTTTCTGTTCTTGTGTTAGTTTGCTGAGAATGATGGTTTCCAGGTTCATCCACGTCCCTACAAAGGACACGAACTCATTTTTTATGGCTGTATAGTATTCCATGGTGTATATGTGCTACATTTTCCCTGTCTAGTCTATCATCGATGGGCATTTGGGTTGTTTCCAAGTCTTTGCTATCATGAACAGCGCCACAATGAACGTACATGTGCGTGTGTCCTTATAATAGAATGATTTATAATATCCTTTGGATATATACCCAGTAATGGGATTGCTGAGTCAAATGGAATTTCTATTTCTAGATCCTTGAGGAATCGCCACACGGTCTTCCACATGGTTGAACTAATTTACATTCCCACCAACAGTGTGAAAGTGTTCCTATTTCTCCACATCCTCTCCAGCATCTGTTGTCTCCAGATTTTTAATGATCGCCATTCTAACTGGTGTGAGATGGTATCTCAATGTAGTTTTGATTTGCATTTCTCTAATGACCATTGATGATGAACATTTTTTCATGTCTTCTTTTGAAAAGTGTGTGTTCATGTCCTTCACCCATTTTTTTTCTTGTAAATCTGTTTTAGTTCTTTGTAGATTTTGGATATAAGTCCTTTGTCAGATGGGTAGATTGCAAAAATTTTTTCCCATTCAGTTGGTTGCCAGTTCACTCTAATGATTGTTTCTTTTGCTGTACAGAAGCTCTGGAGTTTAATTAGATCCCATTTGTCTATTTTGGCTTTTGTTGCCAATACTTTTGGTGTTTTAGTTGTGAAGTCCTTGCCTATGCCTATGTCCTGAATGGTTTTGCCTAGGTTTTCTTCTAAGGTTTTTGTGGTGTTAGGTCTTATGTTTAAGTCTTTAATCCATCTGGAGTTAATTTTAGTGTAAGGTGTCAGGAAGGGGTCCAGTTTCTACTTTTTGCACGTGGCTAGCCAGTTTTCCCAACACCATTTATTAAACAGGGAATCATTTCCCCATTGCTTGTTTTTGTCAGGTTTGTCAAAGATGAGATGGTTATAGATGTGTGGTGTTGCCTCCAAGGCCTCTGTTTTGTTCCATTGGTCTATATCTCTGTTTTGGTACCAGTACCATGCTGTTTTGATTACTGTAGCCTTGTAGTAGAGTTTGAAGTCAGGTAGCATGATGCCTCCGGCTTTGTTCTTTTTGCTTAGAATTGACTTGGCTATGTGGGCTCTTTTTTGGTTCCATATAAAGTTTAAGGTGGTTTTTTCCAGTTCTGTTAAAAAGGTCTTTGGTAGCTTGATGGGGATAGCATTGAATCTATAAATTACTTTGGGCAGTATGGCCATTTTCACGATATTGATTCTTCCTAACCATGAGCATGGAATGTTTCTCCATCTGTTTGTGTCCTCTCTTATTTTGTTGAGCAGTGGTTTGTAGTTCTCCTTGAAGAGATCCTTTACATCCTTTGTTAGTTGTATTCCTAGGTATTTTATTCTCTTTGTAGCAATTGTGAATGGCAGTTCGTTCTTGATTTGGCTCTCTTTAAGTCTATTATTGGTGTATAGGAATGCTTGTGATTTTTGCACATTGATTTTGTATCCTGAGACTTTGCTGAAGTTGCTTATCAGTTTCAGGAGATTTTGGGCTGAGACAATAGGGTCTTCTAAATAACAATCATGTCATCTGCAAATAGAGACAATTTGACTTCCTCATTTCCTAATTGAATACCCTTTATTTCTTTTTCTTGCCTGATTGCTCTGGCTAGAACTTCCAATACTATATTGAATAGGAGTGGTGAGAGAGGGCATCCTTGTCTAGTGCCAGATTTCAAAGAGAGTGCTTCCAGTTTTTGCCCATTCAGTATGCTATTGGCTGTTGGTTTGTCGTAAATAGCTTTTATTATTTTGAGGTACGTTCTCTCGATACCTAGTTTATTGAGAGTTTTTAGCATAAAGGGCTATTGAATGAATTTTGTCAAAGGCCTTCTCTGCATCTTTTGAGATAATCATGTGGTTTTTGTCTTTGGTTCTGTTTTATGTGGTGAATTACATTTATAGACTTGCGTATGTTGAACCAGCCTTGCATCCCTGGAATGAATCCTACTTGATCGTGATGGATAAGCTTTTTGATGTGTTGTTGCAATCGGTTTGCCAGTATTTTATTTAAGATTTTTGCATCTGTGTTCATCATGGATATTGGCCTGAAGTTTTCTTTTCTTGTTGAATCTCTGCCAGGTTTTGATATCAGGATGATGTTGGTCTCATAAAATGATTTGGGGAGGATTCCCTCTTTTTGGATTGTTTGGAATAGTTTCAGAAGCAGTGGTACCAGCTCCTCTTTGTATGTCTTGTAGAATTCGGCTGTGAACCCATCTGGACCTGGGCTCTTTTTGTTTGGTAAGCTATTAATTGCTACCTCAACTTCAGCCCTTGTTACCGGTCTATTCAGGGTTTCAGCTTCTTCCTGGTTTAGGCTTGGGAGGGTGTAAGTGTCCAGGAATTTATCCATTTCTTTCAGGTTTACTGGTTTATGTGCATAGAGTTGTTTGTAGTAATCTCTGATGGTATTTTCAATTATTTTTTAAGAAAAATTGGCCAGGCGCAGTGGCTCAAGCCTGTAATCCCAGCACTTTGGGAGGCCGAGGCAGGTGGATCACGACGTCAAGAGATCGAGACCATACTGGTCAACACGATGAAACCCCATCTCTACTAAAAATACAAAAAATTAGCTGGGCATGGTGGCGTGTGCCTGTAATCCCAGCTACTCAGGAGGCTGAGGCAGGAGAATTGCCTGAACCCAGGAGGCGGAGGTGCGGTGAGCCGAGATCGCGCCATTGCACTCCAGCCTGGGTAACGAGAGCGAAACTCCGTCTCAAAAAAAAAAAAAAAAAAAAAAAATTATGGTGAATTTTAAGGATTTCCCATAGTATATTTAGTTTCCAAATCATATTAAAATGTAAAAAGAGATGACACCTTTTATCTGATAGAAGGCTAGGAGAGAGAATATTAGGATGTTTTAAAAGCATGAAGTAAGGTGAAATAAGCAGGATACAAAATTGAATACTTATGGTTGTGCAGTGCTATAGGTACACAGATAAGTAGAAAATAATAAATGAAAATGGTTACTTTTTAGCATGATAGTGTGAGGTTTTTTTCAAAATTATATTATTTTGTTATAATTTTGAAGAATACAAGGAGGTGTATGCTTAAAAAAAAAAGATAACCCTAATTGTATATTCCCAAAGTAAGAAGCATTAGCAAGTTACTAGATTACATAATATACTTTCATTGCTTTCACTATTTTTTTTTGAGACGCGGTTTCACCACATTGGTCAGGCTGGTCTCGAACTCCTGACCTCAAGTGATCCACCTGCCTCGGCCTCCCATAGTGCTGGGATTACAGGCGTGAGCCACCGCACCCGGCCCTGCTTTCACTATTTCTTAGTATTTTTCCCCTTTAATCTTTTTAAAAATTTTTCTTGAAAAAGTAAGTTGAAGGTTTGGTTTTCCTAATGAAAATTTAATCTTGTTTTAGCTGAAAGCCTGTTTGGCTTACTAATGGTAAGAAAAAGTTAAAATTTTAATCTGTCTGAACATTATAGTACATCCAAATCAATAAAATGTTTTAGTTGTAGTTTTTCATCGGTTTTAATCAGATAATTTCCTACTTCTCTAGATATAGTCTGGTATAGTTCAAATAGAAAGACAATTGTACATAGATAAGACAAAGCATATTGTGAAAATATTAGGAAGTTTAGGTTATTTTATTGATGGCTAAGAATTTGTGAACTTCTCATATGCTGTTAAACTGAATTACTAGTAAATTCATGATACTGAATATGTCTAAGTAGCAGTATAAACAGTGAGGGATTTAAAGTAATCGTGTAGTTTGCTAAAATTTCATCCTTAACCTACTATCTAAGAGTGAAAAAGTGAGAGAAGAGAAAAGGAAAAGAATGGAACTAAAATAGAATTGTTAGAAGTGGGGAGATGGCAAGAGAATTCTGTTCTTTTTATTTTTATTTTAAAAAATATGTTATTTCATTTTGAGACAGGGTCTCACTGTTGCCCAGGCTAGATTGCAGTAGCTCAATCACAGCTCACTGTAGCCTCGACCTCCTGGGCTCAAGCAGTTCTCCCACCTCAGCCTCCCAAGTAGGTGAGACTACAGTTATGCACTACCATGCCTGGCTAATTTTTTTTTAATTTTTTTGTTGAGACAGAGTCTCGCTGTTCTGGAGCTCCTGGCTTCAAATCATCTTCCTGCCTCAGTCTCCCAAAATATGGGGATTAGAAGTGTGAGCCACCATGTCCAGCCTCCACTAGTCTTTTAACCATTGTCCATTTTTTAGGTCTTTGATTTAATTTAATAGTTTTTCATCATGTGCTTATTGGGGCATTAAGTTTCTGATTGTTAAAGAATGCTTGTCTGTTGCTTTTGTCACTTAAATATCTACTTGATTGGGCATAATATTTCTAGCTAGAATAACATATTATTTTAAACTCTTACAGACGTTAGTCATTTTTTTCTGGCACTTATCAGGAAGTACAACACTATATTTTATCCCTACTTCTAGACTTTTTTTAATTGACTTAAACTATAGTTTATTTTATCCCTACTTCTAGACTTTTTTTAATTGGCTTGGACTACTGGTGAGTATATTCTTTACGGCCTTTTTAATTCAGTGTGTCTGGCTGCAAATGTTTTGAATTGTTTTTTCCAGGAATACATTGTTGCTCTTTCTGTCTCTTTTTTTTTTTTTTTTTTTTGAGACGGAGTTTCGCTCTTGTTACCCAGGCTGGAGTGCAATGGTGCGATCTCGGCTCACCACAACCTCTGCCTCCTGGGTTCAGGCAATTCTCCTGCCTCAGCCTCTCGAGTAGCTGGGATTACAGGCACACGCCACCATGCCCAGCTAATTTTTTGTATTTTTAGTAGAAATGGGGTTTCACCATGTTGACCAGTATGGTCTCGATCTCTTGACCTCATGATCCACCCGCCTCGGCCTCCCAAAGTGCTGGGATTAGAGGCGTGAGCCACCGCGCCTGGCCTCATTGTTGCTCTTTCTCTAAATATTTACTGTCGTCCATGTACTAGGTTATCATTTGGAGGATCATCTTTTGTCTTTCATATCATCATCATGCATTTATTCATGCATTCAACAGATATTTATTGATCACTTGGCCCTGTGCCAGTGAAACAACAAAAGCCACTGCCTTTGTGGCACTTATTTGTGGGAATAAGTAATTAACATAACAAATAAGTAAGTTACATGTGAATTTAGAAGAGTACACTGGCTGTGAAAAAGTAGAGCAGGGTAAGGAGAGTTAAACCGATATTTGGGGAAATTAGTGTATGTCTTTTTCTCTCTACTAACCAAGATTAAACTTTTGTCAGTATTTCAGTCAGATCTTTTCTGTTTCTTACTGTTTCTAATTTATTTATTAGCTCTATTGGTGTTATTTTAGTCTTCCATATGTTTTCTTTAGCTCTACAGTTTTCCTTTTCTGTCTTTTATTGTCCTCTCATCTGATTACCAACTTTTAAAATTTAATAGTGATCTTATTTTGAAAGAGTTTGACAGGGAAGAGAGAGGAAGAGATGGAAATGATAGTTCGAAGAAATATAGGTATACCTCAGTGATATTGTGGGTATGGTTCCAGACCACTGCAATAAAGTAAATAATTCAGTAAAGCAAGTCACATAAATTTTTTGTTTCCTAATGTATATAAAAGTTATGTTTATGCTGTGCTGTAGTTTTTAAAGTGTGTAATAGCATTATGGCTAAAAAACTGAGCATATACCATAATTTTTAAATACTTTTGCTAAAAAACGCTAATGATTATCTGAGCCAGCCATAATCTTTTTGCTGGTGGAGGTTTTATCTCAATGTTAGTGACTGATCAGGTGGTGTTTGCTGAAGGCTGGGTGGCTGTAGCAATTTCTTAAGACAAAAATGAAGTTTGCTGCATTGATTGACTCTTCCTTTAACAAATGATTTCTCAGTGGCACGTGATGCTGTTTGATAGCATTTTACCCAGAGTACAACTTTAAAAATTGGAGTCAGTCCTATCAAATCCTGCTGCTGTTTTATCAACTAAATTTATCTAGATTCTTTGTTGTCATTTCAACAGTGCTCACTAGGAGTAGATTCCATATCAAGAATCCAGTGCAGTGGCTCACACCTATAATCCTAGCCTTTTAGTAGACTGCAGCGGGTGAATCACCTGAGGTCAGGAATTCAAGACCAGCCTGGCCAACATGGTGAAATCCCATCTCTACTAAAAATACAAAAATTAGCCAGACGTAGTGGTATGCACCTGTAATCCCAGCTACTTGGAAGGCTAAGGCAGGAGAATTGCTTGAACCCGGGAGTGGAGGTTGCAGTGAGTTGAGATCGTGGCACTGCACTCCAGCCTGGGCAGCAGAGCGAGACTCCATCTTTAAAAAAAAAAAAAACCATTTTCTTTGCTCATGCATTGGAAGAAATTTGTCATCAATTCAAGTTTTATTGTGAGATTGTAATCAATTCAACTTTTATCATGAACTGTTCAATCATATCTTCAGGGTCCATTTGTAATTGTAGTTCTCTTGCTATTTCTGCTACATCTGCAACCACTTTATCTACTGAAGTCTGAAAGCCCTCAAAGTCATTCATGAGGGTTAGAATCAACTTCTTCAAAACTCATGTTAATATTGTTTGGCCTCCTCCCATGAGTCACAGGTGTTCTTAATGGCTTCCAGAATGGTGAATTGTTTGCAGAAGATTTTCGTTTACTTGCCTAGATCCATCAGAGGAATCACTGTCTATGGAAGCTATAGAGTTTATGAAATGTATTTCTATTTCTTTTTCCTTTTTTTTGGAGACAAGGTCGCACTTTGTCGCTCTGGCTGGACTACAGTAGTGCAGTCTTGGCTCACTGCAACCTCTCTGTCCCCTAGACTCATCCTCCCACCTCAGCCTCCCGAGTAGCAGGGACCACAGGCACTCACTACCACACCCAGCTGTTTTTTTGTTTTGTTTTGTTTTTTTGGTAAAGACGGATCTCACTATGTTGCCCAATATGGTCTTGAACTCCTGAGCTCCAGTCCACCTGCCTTGACTTCCCAAAGTGCTGGTTTACAGGTACCAGCTACCACACCTGGCCTTGAAATATTTCTTAAATAAGACTTGAAGGTCACAATTACTCCTTGAACTGTGTGCTTCAGAATGGATAGTGTGTTAAGGGGCCTGAAAACAACATTTGTCTCCTTGTACATGTCTGTCAGAGATCTTGGTAATCAGATGCATTGTCAGTGAGGAGTATTTTGAAAGGAATCTTTTTTTTCAAGCAATAAGTCTCCATGATGGGATTAAAATATTCAGTAAGCCAAGCTGTAAACAGATGTGCTGTTATCTAGGCTTTGTTCTAGGCTTTGTTGTTTCATATAGAGAGCATAGGCGAGTAGATTTAGCATAATTCTTAAGGGCCCTAACATTTTTCAAATGGTCAATGAGAGTCACCCTTTGAAGCTTTGAGGCCAAGCATTGACTTCTCTTGGGCTCTGAAAGTCCTAGATGGCGTATTTTTCCAATAGAAGGCTATTTTGTCTACATTGAAAATCTGTTACTTAGTGTAGCCACTTTCATTGATGGTCCTAGTTAGGTTTTCTGGATAATTTACTATAGCTTCTAAATTGGCTTAAGGGAACATTGTGGCTAATTTGACCTTCTCTTCAGACTACTAAAATTCTCTCCATATCAGCAATAAAGCTGTTTGCCTTTTTATCATTCATGTGTTCGCTGGAGTAGGACTTTTAATTTCCTTCATTAACTTTTCGTTTGCATTTACAATTTGGCAGTTTGGCTGCAAGAAGCCTAGCTTTCAGCCTGTCTTCCCTTTCAGCATGCCTTCTTCAATAAGCTTAATCATTTCCAGCTTTTGATTTAAAGTAAGAAACCTGCTACTTTTCCTTTCACTTGAATACTTAAAGACCATTGTAGGGTTATTAGTTGACCTGATTTTAGTATTGTTGTGTCTCAGGGAATGGGAAGACCTGAGGTGTAGGGGAGAGAGAAGGAGAGAGGAGAACACTGGTTGGTGGAGCAGTCAAAACACACACAACATTTATCAGTTAAGTTATCCATTTTATGTGGGCATGATACAGGTGTTCCCAAAACAGATATAACACCAAAGATTGTTGATTATAGATCATTGTAACATGTGATAATGAAAACGTTTGAAATATTGTGAGAATTATCAAAATGTGACACAGTGACATGAAGTGAACACATGCTGTTGGAAAAATGACACTGATAGACTTACTTAGTGCTGGGTTGCCACATATCTTCAATTTGTAATATAACGTATCTGTGAAGCACAATAAAACGAGGAATACCTCTAATGGTATAGTTGATGTAATTTTCCTTTTTGTTGTTTTAGGGTAAAGATGATTTGTGCAGGTTTCGGCTAAAGGAGAAGCAGCTAAGGAAAATAGGGTGTCAAGAAGTTAATTGGTCCATAGCACACACAGAGTACTTAGATAATAGAGCTAAATTTTGATCCCAGGTCTGATTCAATTCCATGGTTTTGTTTTTTTGTTTTTTTTAATTGAGAGGGAGTCTTGCTGTGTCGCCCAGGCTGAAGTTCAGTGGCACGATCTTGGCTCACTGCAGCTCTGCCTCCTGGGTTCAAGTAATTCTCCTGCCTCAGCCTCCTGAGTACTGGGCTTACAGGTGTCATTACCACACCCGGCTAAGTTTTGTATCTTAGTAGAGATGGGGTTTCACTGTATGTAGCTGGTCTCGAACTCCTGACCTCGAATGATCTGCCTGCCTCGGCCTCCCAAAGTGTTGGGATTACAGGTGTGAACCACCACTCCCAGCCCCAAGTCCATGCTTTTAAACAATGTAATGTACTCCTGAGAGTTAGTTTGTTCATAATGGAATTTCCGATTTCAGAAACAATAGAAAAATGGTTAGTAGGGGACTGACAAAGATCAGATTGACTTCAAAGGGTCAATCTTGTTTATTATTTGGAAAGGGAACACAAATAGAATGCGCTTTTTATCATGTGAAATCACACAATTTTGCCTTCCAGTGACCTAGGAATATTTTGAGAGATGAGGCTATATTTAATTTTCAACAAAATGGATATTCCATTGTCCAGATAAGTTTTTTTTTTTTTTTTTTTGAACAGTCTGTTCCAAGGGTTTTCAATGGGTATGTTACCACTTTCAAGAGGACACTCAAAAATTTGTGGAGTGGCTTTTGCTTATCACAATTATTGTATTTATTTATACTTATTTATTTTTTTGAGACAGGGTCTTACTCTGTTTCCCAGGCTGGAGTGCAGTGGTGCAGTCACAACTCACTGCAACTTCTGCATCCTGGACTCAAGCAATCCTCCCATTTCAGCCTGCTGAGTAGCTGGGACTATAGGCACATGCCACCACACCCAGCTAATTTTTGTAATTTTTTGTAGAGATAGGGTTTCACCATGTTGGCCCAGGCTGGTCTCAAACTCCTGGGGCTTAAGTGATCCGCCGGCTTCAGCCTCCCAAAGTGCTGGGACTATAGGTGTGAGCCACCATGCCTGGCCGCTTATCACAATTATTAAGAGTAGGATGTTGTTGGCACCAGTTTTTGATGAGGACCAGGGGTGGTAGATACTCTGCATCTCATGCTCCCATTCATATAGGTGAAATCCCTCTCAGCATGCATATAGATGAAAAACTGTTTATTTTATTTTATTATTGTGATCATGGCTCACTGTAGCCTTGATGTCCCAGACTCAAGTAGTCCGCCCACCTCATCCTCCCAAGTAACTGGGACTACAAGTGCACACCACCATGCTTGGCTAATGTTTGTATTTTTTGTTTTTGTGTTGAGACAGGGTCTCACTCTGTCACCCAAGCTGGAGTGCTGTGGCATGATCACAGCTCATAGCAGCCTTGACCTCCTGGGTCTTGGCCTTCCAGTGTTGGGATTACGGGTGTGAGTGCCCAGTCCTGCTTATAATTTTATGAGCCAAGTTCTTTTTTACATATAATCACAAAGTATATTTTGTATGTTTTATTAAATTTTTTAAAAAGAAATTTAAAAATACTTTTTAAAAAGTATTTTCAGCTAGGCATGGTGGCTCTTGCCTGTAAATCCCAGCACTTTGGGAGACTGAGGTGGGTGGATCATTTGAGGTCAGGAGTTTAAGACCAGCCTGGCCAACATGGTAAAAATACAAAAATACAACATTTTGTATTTTTAGTCTATACTAAAAATATAAAAAATTAGTTGAGCATGGTGGTGGGCACCTGTAATCCCAGCTACTTGGGAAGCTGAGGCAGGAGAATCGCTTGAACCTGGGAGGCAGTGGTTGCAGTGAGTCGAAATCGTGCCACTGCACTCCAGCCTGGGCCACACAGCAAGACTCCATCTCAAAAAAAAAAAAAAAATTTTTTTTTTCATGGTAAATTTTCCACTCATTTGACTACCTTATAGATTTAGGGACTACTACATTTTGTTCAGAATTTTACCAAGAGTTCACAATTTAAGAAAACCAGGTCACTGTCACCAGTGTCATTTGTGGCATTTGAGTCATCAGTTCTGCAGTGAGCATTTGTATCTGTAGCATTCATTGCTGGTGATTATCTTGACTGCATAAAGGTAGAAACATTCAACAACTTAACTGTCTCCTAGTGTTGTGCATTTACATACTTAAATGTAGTATATATTATTCTGTCATAAATATCATTCTTTTTATTCTCTTTGGTTCTGTATGTGTATGTGTGTGTGTATGCATATCCAGAACAGAACTAGAAATAACTATATATACAGTTTTTAAAAATTACATGTAGATTTATATTATCTATACATTTTACTTCTGTAAATAGTAAGAAGGATTAACAAATACTTCACATAAAATGAGTATTAGGCTGGGTGCGGTGGCTCATGCCTGTAGACCTACCACTTTGGGAGGCCAGGGCAGGTGGATCACCTGAGGTCAGGAGTTCAAGACCAGCCTGGCCAACATTGCAAAACCCAGTCTCTACTAAAAATACAGAAATTACATGGGTGTGGTGGTGCACATCTATAGTCCCAGCTACTCAGGAGGCTGAGGCAGGAGAATTGCTTGAACCTGGGAGGCAGAGGTTGCAGTGAGTTGAGATTGTATCACTGCACTCCAACCTGGGGAGCAGAGCAAGACTCCATCTCAAAATTAGAACAAAAAACAAAAAGAGTATTGGGTATGATAGGATTGAGAACTACCACTCTGGGCTTTCCCCACAGACATAAAATGGCTCATTTATTATATATTAAATTCACATAAATGTGTAGGTTTGTTTCTTTGGACTATTCTTTTTCATTGATTTATTTCTCCTATTCTGCTTCAATACTATATTATTTCAATTACTCTAACATTATAATCTTTTGCTATATGATAGGACAAAAAATAAGAAAAGCTAAAATTTATTGAGCGCTTTGTATATGTTAGGCATGGCTCTACGTATTTGATATGAATTATCTAATGTAATCATATGTTATTTGATTTACCATATTTTATCAAATCTAAGATGCTTTGATATTGATGCTTTCTTGGTGTTACTAGAAAGTGTCAATGAAAACTTTTCAGACAGAACATCATTATTGCTTCCTGGGTGACAGCTTTTTTTTAAGAAGTTACTGATTTCTGAGAGATTAAAATATGAAGAATCTGTGTTTTAGAATCAGTGAAATAAGATGTCATTATTCTCATTTTATAGTTGAGGAAACCAGAAAGTTTAAATAACTTGGCTGAGATTACATAGCTAATTGACTTAATAACTCATAGTTGATTGGGATCTTTTAAAGTTACTACATTTTCTAAGTATTTATTGTGATACACAGCAGTAATATTTATATATACACACACACATTTGTACATGTCATATTTTATGTGTATATCTAACGGGTTTTTTTGTATGTAGATATAGTATCTGAGCACCTTGCTAGACTCTTACTGTAATAATAGGTTAAAATCCCTTTGGATTTTCTGGGTAGGTAATCATATTAACTTGAAAATAATTTTAATATTGATTTTTTGTTTGGTCTAATTGCATTGGGTAGAACCTCAAGAATATTATTGAAATATAGTGGTAATAGCAGGCATCCTTTTCTTGTTTCTGACCTTACGAAAATATTTGTAATGTTTCACCATTAAGTATGCTATTCACACCAGGTTCATGGTAAATACCCTTTTTCAAATTAAGTGAGTTTCCCTGTATTATAGATTTCTCATTCCCAAATCCTGTTTACAACTATTGGGCAATCCTCTCTACCAAGTCTGTCTCTAGAGTTGTCCTATCAGGTGCCCCTCCCTGTGAGAGAATGTACTTCCTACCTTCCTGATACCAGGTTTAACTATGAGACTTGCTTTAGCCAGTGGAAATGATGGATGCTGTATCTGAGCAAAACTTCAGGAGTCATTGCCTGATTAAGTCATTGCTTTTCCCGCCTCTGCCATATGAACAACATGTTACGTATAGGGACTGTGCCTTCAGCTTTGGTCCTAGAATGAAGACAGTGAGGAGCTACAGCCATCCACAGTGGACATGTAGCATGAGCAAGAGGTAGTAAACCTTTATATTGTAAGTTTTGAGATTTTGATGGTGTTTGTTAACATAGGATCAATTATCAAAATTGACCAATAACTTTAGTTGCTAAACATTTTAATTAGATATTGAATTTTATCAGCTCTTTTTTCAGCATGTTACTATTGTGAATTATATTGATAAATTTTTTTTTTGAAAAGTGAAACTACTCTAAAATACTGGGATAAACTGTGCTTAGCCTTGGTATGGTATTCTTTTATATGTGCAACTGGATTTTATTTGCTCTTTTTTAAGTTGTAAAATATGCACAACATAAAATTTACCATTTAAGCATTTTTGAGTGTGGAGTTCAGTAGCATTAAATGCATTCACACTGTTGTTCAACTATTACCATGGTCTATTTTGAGAACTTTTTTATCTTCCCAAACTAAAGCTGTAAACAATAACTCCCCTTCTCCCATGCCCTGTCCAGCCCCTAGCAACCACCTTTCTACTTTCTGTCTATAAATTTGACCATTCCAGATACCTCATACGTGTGGAATCATATAGTACTGTCTTTTTGTGACTGGCTTATTTCACTTAGCATAATGTCCATAGGGTTCATCCATAGTATAGCATGTGGCAGAATTTCCTTCTCCATTCTATATGTGTATCACATTTTGTTTGTTCATCCATGCCTGGACCTTTTGGCTATTGTGAATAATGCTGCTATAAACAGGGGTATACAAATCTCCATTTCATTTCCTGCCTTCAGTTCTATTGAGTGTACAATTGTTTCTTGGTGCCCGTGGGGGACTGGTTTGAGGTCCTCCCATGAATACGAAAATCTATGGATGCCCAAATCCCTGATATAAAATGGCATAGTATTTGCACATAACCAATGCATGTTCTCCCATATACTTTCAATCATCTCTGGATTACTTGTAATACCTAATACAATGTAAATGCTATGTAAATAGTTATACTCTATCGTTTAGGGAATAATAAGGAAAAAAAGCCTGTACATCTTCAGTACAGGCACAGTTTTTTTTTTTTTCCCCAAATATTTTCAAACCATGGTTGGTTGAATCCACATATGTGGAACCCACAGATAAGGAGAGCCAACTGTGTACTTGGCGGGTGGTGGGGGAATTGTTGGATCATATGGTAATTCTGTGTTTAATTTTTTGAGGACTGTTTCAGTCTTGAGGAACCACTACAGTGGCTGTATCATTTTACATTCCAGCAATACACAAGGGTTTCAATTTCTCTACATCCCTTCATACTTGGTATGACTGTTTTAATTTGATAATAGCTATCCTAAGGGGTGTGAAGTGGTATCTCAAGTCTTTGGCCATTTTTTAATCAGGTTTTGTTGTTGTTGTTGTTGTTGTTGTTGTTGTTGGAGTTCTATATATATTCTGGATATCAGTCCCTTTCCAGATATATGATATGCAAATATTTTCTCCTTTCCATGGGTTGCCCTTTCACTCTGTTGCACAGGTTTTTAGTTATGCTGATCCAGTTTATCTGTTTTTTTGTTGCCTCTGCTTTTCGTGTCATATCTAAGAAATCATTACTAGGTTCAGTTCCATGAAGCTTTTCCATTTTCATTCAAAGTAGTTTTAGCCCTTATGTTTAGGTCTTTAATCCATTTTGACGCAAAATTTTTGTGTACACTGTGTTTGCTATTAAGTCACACTGGCCTATAGTTTTCTTGTGCTATTCTAATCTGCTGTTGATTTTGCTTTCCCTCTTTTTTCTCCTCTAGAACAATGGCTCTCCAGGTGTTAAGTGGGGGTAGCCCTTGGGAGTTACTTATGATACGTACAAAAACAAAACTTTTTCACAGGGATACTAAGAGATTATTTGCTTTTTATTTTCATAGTCTCGCAAGTATTTGGTGTTTTCCAGAGGCTGCTGACATGTGATATTATAATTGAACATAGAGCACATATGAGAATCCAGCAGTCATTTATTAACAGATTTGCAAAAATACAAAATACTTCCACTTTTCTAATTTTTTGAAACTAGTTTTCATAACTAAATAACTAAAATAACTAAATATTTATAGTGAATTAATAACTTAAAATTTTTTCTTTTAATTTCTACTGTGGTAAATATTGACAGCTAAACCCATCTGTATAAATAAAAGCTGTTGGGGCCCTCAATAATTTTAGGGAGTATGGAAGAGACCAAAATATTTGTGAACCTCTGTTCTAGGACAGTTAACAGAAATTTTGTTAAAATGCAAGGTACTATATTTGGAATTGGTCCTTCAGTATTTCAGTTTCTTATTTTTTAAATTATTCAGATTTTACTTTTTCAGTTAGGGTCTCACTGTGTTGCCCAGGCTGGAGTGCAGTGGGATGATCACAGCTCATTGAAGCCATGACCTCCTGGGCTCATGTAATTCTCCCACCTCACCTCCTGAGTAGCTGAGGTTATAGGAATGTGATACCACGTCTGGTTAAGTTTTTAAAAAGTTTGTTTTGTAGAGATGAGTTCTTGCTGTGTTGCTCAGGCTGGTCTTAAACTCCTCGGCTCAAGCAGTTTTCCTGCTTTGGCCTCCCAAAGGGATTATAGGCATGAGCCACCACACCTGGCTAGAATCAGCTTTTTGATTATTGATTGTCCACTGTCTTTTAGTTTTCTATTTTATTTTTTCTTTTATTATCTCCATATAACTTTTCTTTGATATTAGTTTATTCTGTTTTAAACTCTTCAATTAATTTTTTTCTAAGAACTTTATTAATAGCTGTAAATTTTTCTTCAGTGCTGCGTTGAGTGCGTGCCACACACAGGCTTTTATTAGTGACCACATTGTGTATTTTTTAGGCATAATTTGTAATTTTTGTTTTGATTCTCTGTTTTTAATACAGCACATTTATAATTATGCTTCTAATTTTCAGATATTTGGCCTTTTTCTTCCACTTTTTTGCCGTTGATCCTAATGCATTTTGTCCATAAACATGTCCATGGCCCACCTGACTTCTTTTTTTTAAGTTTTTGACACTTTCTTAGTATCTTAATACATGGTCACATTTTGTGACAATCTGTATATGTTTGAAATGAATGTTTTCCTGTTTAAAGTACTATATGAATTTACATACATATGTACAGTTCAATATCTATTTGTGTATTTTAGCTTTGTTTAATAATTAGTCACAAGCAAATTGGTTGTTGTGACAATTTTTATAACTAAAAATGTAAATATCAGCCGGGCGCAGTGGCTCACGCTGGTAGTCTCAGCACTGTGGGAGGCCAAAGTGGGTGTATTGATTAAGCCCAAGAGTTCAAGACCAGCCTGGGCAATATGGCAAAACCCCATCTCTACTAAAAATGCAAAGAATTAGCTGGACATGGTGGCCCGCACTTGTAGTCCCAGCTACTTGGAAAGCTGACTTGGTAGGATCACTTGAGCCCAGGAGGTGGAGTTTGCAGTGAGCCGAGGTCATGCCAGTGCACTCCAGCCTGGGCAACATCTTTAGGTGGGGCTTGCTTTCTTTGATTAGCTGTAGTTTCTTCCATTCCCTACTGTATTAAACGAGGCTGTATCTCTGTACTTGGCAAGCAATTTGAGTTTGTATCTCTTGTCCAACCTTAATCCTGTTACTCACATCTATATCCTTTCTCACTGGTCTGCAGGATGTTTTTTATGAGTGTGGCATGATAGTTTTCCACTATGATTATAGTGTTTTAATTATCTCTCTTTTGAAATAAGTTTTATGTTTGTATATTTTGAAACTATGTTGGATAGGTAAAGACTCATTACTTTTTAAAAAATGTATATATATGTATTTTTTAGAGACAAAGTTGGGGGGTTCTTGCTTTGTTGCCTGGAAAGTAGTGCAGTGGTTCTGTTATAGCTCGCTGCAGCCTCAAACTCCTGCGCTTAAGTGATTCTCCCACCTCAGCCTCCAGAGTAGTTGGGAATATAGGCATGCACCACCACACCTGCCTAATTTTTAAAAAATTTCTGTAGAAATGAAGTGTTGCTATGCTGCTTATTTGAGGACAGAACTCCTGTCCTCAAATGATCCTTCCACTTCAGTCTTCCAAAGTGCTGAGACCTCACCTGACCTAAGTATTAGTAATAGTGTTATCTTAAGTGTTTAGTATAGTGCATGACACAGAAGTCCAATAAGTGGTAGCTATATTGCTACAATAATAATTAAATTTGTGCAGTAATTATTATTAATCATTAGTGGTCTGAAAGTTTCCTGTGCTGTCTCCATCCTACTTTGTGTTTGACATCCTACCTATTTGGTAGCCTGGCTTTTTTGTGACCTTTTGATCACCAATTTGGATTTGTGGCCATTGACTATGTACCATTTTATTAGAAAAATTCCATAAATAAGGCAGTAATGTCCATAATTACATTTTTGAGTTACTGTTTTATTTGGTTTGTGTACAGTCTCATTGCACTCTTTTTACTCAACCTGTTTAACTGATAATTTCTAATTAGAAGATAATAAATGCTTTACTTCCAAATTTATGAAGCTAAGTAACAAAATTAGCTTTCTGTTTCTCCAAAACCATGCACATCCTCTTCCATATACTGACAGGCTTTCATATTGCCTATTCCATCTTTACCATAAAAGTCATTAAAAAAAAGTTTTCTCTTTATTTTCATGTTGTATTTCAGTGTGTGTTGTCAGACAGAAAGCAATAATCCCTCATCTCACTCTTGAATTTATCAAAAGCTGAAAATAAAATAGATCAGATCACTTTCTGAAACAAAATTACTTTATTAGTTTAGTAATAATTTGAGGTTACTTTAAAGATAAGAAGCAGCATTTGGAAGGAGATTCATTTCCTGCCTTTGGGCTTTATCTGCAAGAACTACATCTTTAGTGTCAAGAGATTGTGTATTTATAACTGAACTCTAATAAAGTCTGTACTGGGGGCACTGCACACCTGACTTGGTCATTGTGATTATATATTAGGTGCCAAACTATTGCTTGTCTTTTGAGAAAAATACATTACCAAGTGTTTTTCATTAAAATTTGGCCTGTGTAGAAAAGATTATAAGACCTTTGACTGTTCATTGTAAGTGTGCTAGTTGTTACCAGCATGGTTAATGATGTTCCTTTTGAAAATGTTTGTGTTTCTAACTGGAACAAACTTACGGAGTTTTCCTTTTATTGGTTAATTAAGCAATAATTGGAAGACATGTCATTAATTCTAATATAGCATTTATCAGTACTTCATTCCTTTTTATGGCTGAATAATATTCCATTGTATGGATATACATGTCATATTTGTTGTTTTTACTTTCTGATTATTACTCATGAGTAAGGCTACTGTGAACACTGGTGTACAAATTTTTTGTGTGGGTGTATATTTCACTTATCGAGTGCATACCTGTGAGTGGAATTACTATGTAGTATGGTAACTCTACATTTAACCTTTTGAGAAATTGCTAGAATGTTTTCCAAAGTGGCTGTACCATTTTACAAATCCACCAGCAGGGTACAAGAGCTCTAGTTTTTCCACATCCTGGTGGTGGTGTTTGTTTTTTTTTTTTGAGAGACCGAGTCTTGTTCTCTCACCCAGGCTGGACAATCTTGGCTCACTGCAACCTCCACCTCCCAGGTTCAGTTGATTATCTTGCCTCAGCCTCTGGAGTAGCTAGGATTATAGGCACCTGCCACCATGCCCGGCTAATTTTTGTATTTTTAGTAGAGATGGGGTTTTGCCATGTTGGCCAGGCTGGTCTTGATTACAGGTGTGAGCCACCGCACTTGGCCATTTCCATATCCTTATTAGCATTTGTGACTCTTTATTTTAGTCATCCTGTTGGGTATGAAATGGTAATTTCATTGTGGTTTTGATGCTTTTCCCCAGTGGCTAATGATGTTGAGCACCTTTTCATGTGCTTTTTGGCCATTTGTGTATCTTCTTTGAAATAAATTTGTATTTCTTTGAAAAAATTTCAACTCTTTTGTCCATTTTTTAGTTTATTTGTCTTTTCTTTTTTGAGACGGAGTTTCACTCTTGTTACCCAGGCTGGAGTGCAATGGCGCGATCTCGGCTCACCCCAACCTCCGCCTTCTGGGTTCAGGCAACTCTCCTGCCTCAGCCTCCTGAGTAGCTGGGATTACAGGCATGCGCCACCGTGCCCAGCTAAAGTTTATTTGTCTTTATTGTTGAATTGTAGGAATTCTTTATGGGCTGCAGTTCCACAACATATATGATTGCAAATACAGTTGATCCTTGAACAATACAGGGGTTAGAGATGCCAACACCTGTGCAGTTGAAAACTTTTGACTACCCCAAAACCTAACTACGGTAACCTATTGTTGACCAGAAGCCTCATGATAAACAGTTAACATTTTTATATGTATTATATACTGTATTCCTACAGTTAAGCTAGAGAAAAGAAAATGTTATTACGAAAATCATAAGGAAGATATATAATAAAATATATTTCCTATTCATTAAGTATAAGTGGATCATCATAAAGATCTTCCTCTTCATCATCGTCTTCACATTGAGCTGACTGAGGAAAAGAAGGAGGGATTGGTCTTAGTGTTTCTAAGTGACAGAGACAGAAGATGTGGAGGAGATGAAAGATGAGGCAGGCACACTGGATGTAACTTTTACTTAAAAAAAATCTACATATAGGTATACCTGTGCAGTTCAAGCCTGTGTTTTTCAAGAGTCAACTGTATTTTTTCCCATTTTGTTAGTTGTCACTTTCTTGATGGCTTTTGAAAAGACAGTTTATTTTGGTAAGGGTTTCTTGTTTTGTTTTGTTTTTTGAGATGGAATTTTGCTCTTGTTGCCCAGGCTGGAGTGCAATGGTACCATATCGACTCGCCGAAAGCTCTGCCTCCTGGGTTCAATTGATTCTCCTGCCTCAGCCCCCGCCCCGAGTAGCAGAGATTACCGAGCCCACAATGATGCCTGGCTAATTTTGTATTTTTAGTAGAGACGGAGTTTCTTCCGTGTTGATCAGGCTGGTCCCAAATGCCCAGCCTCAAGTGATCCACCCAGCTTGGCCTCCCAAAGTGCTGGGATTACAGGAGTGAGCCACTGTGCCTGGCCCCATTTTGATGAGATTTTAAAGAATTTTTTTTTTTTTTAAGACGGGGTTTCACCATGTTGGTCAGGCTGGTCTTGAACTCCCGACCTCAGGCAATCCACCCGCCTTGGCCTCCAAAGTGCTTGGATTACAGGCATGAGCCACTACGCCCGGCAGAATTTTTTTTTTAAAACGGAATCTCTGTTGCCCAGGCTAAGTGCAGTGATGCGATCTTGGCTCACCACAACCTCTGCCTCCTGGGTTCAAGTGATTCTCCTGCCTCAGCCTCACGAGAAGCTGGGACTGTAGGTGCACACCACCGTCCCTGGCTAATTTTTATATTTTTAGTTGAGATGGGGTTTCGCCATGTTGGACAGGCTGGTCTCGAACTCCTGACCTCATGATCTGCCTGCCTCAGCCTCCAAAAGTGCTGAGATTATAGACCTGAGTCACCATGCCTGGCCTAATAATTTTTTTTTTTTTTGATCATTTGGACTTTTGGTTTTAGCTACACAAATTTTGTCATCTGTCTAATTCAAGGTCACAGAGATTTACTTAACGTGTTTTCTTCTATGAGTTTTATAGTTATAGCTAAGTGTAAGCATTTAGATTAACTCCATTTTAAGTTATTTTTTGCAAAGGGGGTAAGGTAAGGGCCCAATGCATATGCAAATGAATGAAACTGGGCCCTTACCCAATTTCATCAAAAAAATTACCTTAATTTTTTTTTTTTAATCATTTGGACTTTTGGTTTTAGCTACACAAATTTTGTCATGTGTCTAATTCAAGGTCACAAAGATTTACTTATGTGTTTTCTTCTATGAATTTTACAGTTTTAGCTAAATGTAAGCATTTAGATTAACTCCGTTTTAAGTTGTACCAGCACCATTTATTGAATAGACTGTTCTTTCACCATTGAGTTGTCTTGGTGTTGCTGTATTTACTTGAAAGATACATTGTTAAAAGTATAAATGTTGATGATTGCTATTTCTTCTTGATCTGTTCCTCAGTTTCTAGCACCCTACTTTGTTCTTTACATATGTTTCTGTCTTTTATTTTTTCTGTTTTTAAGCTTTTGATTAATAATTGCTTTTTGTATTTTTCCCCACTCATTTATTTTCAGCATTTTTTTTTTTTTTTTGAGACAGAGCCTTGCTCTGTTGCCCAAGCTGAAGTACAGTGCCGTGATCTCAGCTCACTGCAACCTCCACTTCCCAGGTTCAAGTGATTCTCATGCCTTATTTCTGCTGAGTAGCTGGGATTACAGGTGTGCGCCACCACCCTCTGCTAATTTTTGTATTTTTTAGTAGAGACGGAGTTTTGCCATGTTGGCCAGGCTGGTCTCAAACTCCTGACATCAAGTGATCTACCTGCCTAACCTTCTCAAAGTGCTGGGATTATAGGCTTGAGCCACTGTACCTGGCCTGTTTTCAGCATTTTTATATCCTTTTGTATTTAGGCTGTTTTTTATAGACCTCCTATTTCTGGATCTTTTAAAAATCCAATCCCAGAGTTTGTCATCTTTTTTTCTCTCTCTCATTTAATAGATTGAATTTTCTAGTCATTGTTTGAAATTTAAACATTTCATTGTGTTTTAGTTAAAATTTTGGCCATTATTCCAAACCAATCTATGCTTAGATTTATATGTTTGGTTTCTTTTGTTGTTGTTATAAGTATCTTTGTATCACCCACTGCCTTCAACGTAAGTACCATGGCACACTCTAGCTATCTTCTGGTTGCCTTCTCTCCCTCTATTCCATCTGCTGCTTGCCTTGCCATTGTGTTTATATCATCTAGGTGAGGTGTTGGCATACTATGTCTCATGTTGGCATCCTGTTTTTAAATAAACTTTTATTGGAACACAGCCTTGCCATTTGTCTGTCTGTGGCTACTTTTGTGCTGCATGAGTAGATGCAACAGTCCACATAGTCCACCAGCCTGTGTATTCACCATTTGTCCCTTCAGGAAATTTGCCGACTCCTGCTCTGGATCTGTGTTAATATGATAGCCAGCAGTTGTAAAGACTATTTGTTTTAGCTTAAGTAAAATTTAAAAATTAGTTCCTTAGTTACATTAGCCACATTTCATGTGCTCTATAGCCACATGTGACTGGTGGCTAACATATTGGACAAAATAGGTAAGAAATATTTTAGTCATTTCAGAAAGTTGTATAGCCCTACTCTAGATTTGGTTCTGGATTGTCATGGTTGTTTTTTGTCTCATTTTTAAAGGTAGTATTAGGGCCAGGTATAGTGGCTCTCACGTTTGCTGTAATCTCAGCACTTTGGAAGGCCGAGGCAGGAGGATTGCTTGAACCCAGGAGGGAGTTCAAGACCTGCCTGGGTAACATAGTGAGACCTCATCTCTACAAAAAAATAAAAAATAAGCTGGCGTGGTGGCAGGTGCCTGTGATTTCAGCTACTCAGGAGGCTGAGGCGGGAAGATCGCTTGAACCTGGGAGCTTGAGGCTGCATTCAGCCATGATTGCACCAGTGCACTCCAGCCTGGGCAACATAGTGAGATGCTGTCTCAAAAAAATATATAAAGATATATTAAGTTTTACTAAGTAGTATATTTACCTTTCATGTATCTCATAATGTTATTATTGGGAGTACTGGTTGAGTATCCGTTTCCGAAATGCTTGGGGCCAGGCATGGTGGCTGGCACTTGTAATCCTAGCACTTTGTGGGGCTGAGGCGGGAGGACTGCTTCAGCCCTGGAGTTCAAAAACAGCTGGGCAACATAGTGATACCTTGTCTCTACAAAAAAAAAACTAAAAAATTAGCTGTGTGTAGTGGTACATACCACCTAGTCCCAGCTGCTCAGGAGGCCAAGGTGAGAGGATCAGTTGAGCCTGGGAAGTCAAGGTTCCAGTGAGCCATGATCGTGCCACTGAACTGTAGCTTGGGCAACAGAGTGAAACCCTGTCTCAATCAATCAATCAACAGAAAAGAAGAAGAAAGAAGTGAATGTTTGGGACCAGAAGTGTTTGAGATTTCAGATTTTTTCAGATTTTGGAATATTTGTATGATTCTTACCAGCTGAACATCCCTAATCTGAAAATCTAGTGCCAAATCCCTAATCTGGCACTAGAAAAGTTTTAGATTTCGCATTGTTGGATTAGGGATATTCAACATGTACTTCATTATTTTCAAAGAGGGCTTTTATAAGACAGACCTTCTGAGATTTTATGTACTTAAAACATCTTTACTTTTGATGATAGTTTTTCTGAATATATACTTTTAGTTCAAAGTGCTTTGCATCAGCACTTTAAAGTGATTCCATCTGGGTAATATTAACTAAGATTTACTACCTTTTTTTTTCTTTTTAATTTTTGAATGTGAAGTAGATGTATATGTTTATGGAATATGTGAGATATTTTGGTACAGACATGCAGTGCATAATATGGACTACTTGTTCGTAAATCCCATGTTGCTGATAAGGTATCTGATGACATTCTGATCATACTCCTTTATAGGTGATCTACTCTTCCTTGTTGGAAACTCTTAGAATTTTCTTTTTGTCTTTGATTTTCTTAAATTTCATTATAATGTATCTATTTGTTGCTTATGCATGTGTGTGTTTTATTCCCTGTCCTCTTTTACATTCAGAATTTGTTCAATATGATATTTTTCTCTAATTTTGGAAAATTACCAGTCATTCAAATATTTCTTTGAATCTGGTTAGTTTATATGTCTTTCTTTCGGTCTTCTGTTACATAAATAGTTACATATATATAGTTATATATATATTATATAGTTATAAATATCACTATACTTTTTTTTTTTTAAGAGACAGGGTCTCACTATATTGCCCAGGCTGAAATACAGTGGCTGTTCACAGGCATGATCATAGTGCACTTTGCCTCAAACTGCTGGGCCCAAGTGATCCTCTTGCCTCAGCCTCCTGGCTGTAGCTAGGACTATAGACCTACACCACTGTGCTGGCTCTTTTTTCTTTTTTTTTAAGTTTTTTACCCTTTCCTTGTGTGTTTTAGGAGTTTCTTAACCTAATATTCTAACTTACTAAAACATTTTTCAGCTATATCCATTCATTCATTTACCCATCTCTTAATTTTTTTTCTTTTTTTCTGAGACAGTCTCAGTCTGTCACCCAGGCTGGAGTGTAGTGGCACTGTCTCGGCTCACGGCAACCTCTGCCTCCCAGGTTCAAGTGATTTTTATGCCTCAGCCTCCCAAGTAGCTGGGATTACAGGAGCCCACCCCCACGCCCGGCTAATTTTTATATTTTTAGTAGAGACGGGGTTTCACCATGTTGACCAGGCTGGTCTCGAACTCCTGACCTTAAGTGATCCGCCTGCTCACCCTCCCAAAGTGCTGGGATTACAGGTGTGAGCCACCATGCCCGGCCCATCTCTTAATATTTTTATTTTGACTATATTTTCCATGTACATTATTTCAAATAGTTTCTATTTACATTGTCTCTCAGGACATCGTGTAGGAAATCCATCAGAAAGTTGCTGTTTATCAAGCACAGACTCTCATGGAAGTTCATTGAGCAAACAGATGAGGGCTGCCACCTCAACCTGGCCAGACTGCTTCTTTGACATTACATTCAGCACTAGGTTGGTGTTGCTTCTTTGCCTCGGAGGAGACTGAGGAGAGAGACAAGAACATTTCTGAAAAGCTCTCTTTCATCCTACCCACCCCACCCCCACCTCAAGTGGTGTGCCCTATCCTTTTCCACCCTGGGTTGCTACACTGCCCTCCTTCCATTTACAACAGTAAACTTCTGCCTCCCCAGGGGTTTTTACAGTTTTATGTTTACTTCTCAGATCCAACCTCCCTGACTTGTAGAACCTCTTCAGAGGGAGGGAGCCTGACTTAAGAGGAATTGGAAGCTGAATATAACTAATTTTTACAATTATATTTATTTGGCCTTTGAGTACATAAGATTTCTTTCCACAAATTTACTAATTATATTTAATCTTGTACTAGTTGTTTTGTATTTTATCATCACATGTTCTCTCATTAGTGAGAAAGGAACACAAGAGAGACCCTGGGCAATGGAAGTAAACTGGTCTAGAAGTATTGTGATAATTCAAAAAGTGGAGAATTTGGGTTTCAGTAACCAATTAAATTTTCTTATTGATACATACTATTTGTGCATATTTATGGGATACAGATGATGTTTTGTTACATGCATAGAATATGTAATGATCAAGTCAAGGTATTTAGGCTGTCATCACTAGCATTTATCATTTCTATGTGTTGAGAACATTTCAGTTCCTCACTTGTAGCTGTTTTGAAGTATACAGTACATTGTTGTTAGCTACAGTCACTCTACTATCAGACTTTAGAATTTATTCCTCTGACTGTATGTTCGTACCCATTAGTATGCATTAACCAACCTCTCTTCATCTCTCCACTCCCCTAAGTCCTTCCCAGCCTGTTAGCTATCATTCTACTCTCCACCTCTATGAAATAAATTTTTTTAGTTTATCCATATGGGTGAGTACATGAGATATTTTTCTTTTGTGTCTAGCTTATGTTACTTAAAATAATGACCTTCAGTTTCATCCATGTTGCTGTAAGTGATAGGATTTCATTCTTTTTTATGGGCAAATAGTACTCCACTGTGTAAATATACCACATTTTCTTTGGCAGTTCATATGTGATAGGGACTTAGGTTGATTCCATAGTTTGGCTGTGAATAGTGCTGCAGTAAACATGAAGGTGTGTGTATCCCTTTGATACTGATTTTCTATCTTTTGAATAAATACACAATAGTGATATTGCTGGATTTTATGGTAGTTCTGTGTTTAGTTTTTTGAAAAATTTTCCATAATGGCTCTACTAAGTTACGTTCCCACCAACAGTTTATGAGAGTTCCTTTTACTCTGCATCCTTGCCAGGATCTGTTAGTTTTTGTCTTTTTGATAATAGCTATTCTAACTGGATAAGATGACATTATTGTGGTTTTAATTTGCATTTCCCTGATAATGAGTGGTGTTGGGCATATTTTTATATACCTATTGGCTACTCATATGTATTTTGAGAAATCGCTGTTGTCCACTTTTTCCCTCTTTTACTGATAGATAATAATTTACATATTTACAGTGTACATGTGAGTGTTACATGCAAAGAAAATGTAATGATCAAGTCAGGGTAATTGGGGTATCCGTCATCTAGAATGTTTATCATTTTTATATGTAGATATCATTTCAATTCCTCTCTTCTAATTACTTTGAAATGTACAAAATATCGTTGCTAAGTATAGTCACCTTAGTCTGCTATCAAACACTGGAATTTATTTCTTCTATCTAACTATGTTTGGGTCCATAAGAAATAAGTTCCAGTGTTTGATAGCAGATCCCTCTCTCCTGTTTACCCTCCCCCACTTGCCAGTCTCTGTTATCTATTATTCTGTGCTCTATGTCCATGAGATCAGGCTATTTAGCTCCCACATAGTAGTGAGGACATGCACTATGTCTTTCTTTGCCTGGCCTATTTCACTTAAAATAATGATCTCCATTTCTATCCGTGTTGCTGCACATGACATTATTTCATTCTTTTTACGACCAGTTAGTATTCTATTGTTTATGAATAATACACTTTATCTATATGAGTGAGGGTATCCTTTTGATATACTGTATTCTTCTTTGGATAGATACCCAACAGTGAGATTGCTGGGTCTTAATGGTAGTTCTAGTTTTACTTTTTGAGAAATCTCCATGCTGGTTTCTTTAGGGTTGTCGTACTAATTTACATTCCCACCAGCAGTGTGTAAGTTTCCTTTTCTTGCCAGCATCTGTTATTTTCTGTCTTTTTAATAATAGAGTTTCTAGCTGGGGTAAGATATCTCATTATGGTTTGGATTTGCATTTCACTGATGATTAGTGATGAGCATTTTTTCATATCTCTGTTGGCCATTTGTATGTCTTTTGAGAAATGTCTGTTCATATCCTTTACCCAGTTTTTACTGGCATTGTTTTTTTGCTATTGAGTTGTTTGAATTCCTTCTATATTCTGGATGTTAGTCACTCATCAGATGAATATTTTGAAAACATTTTCTCCCATTCATCAGGTTGTCCTCTCTGCTGAGTATTTTCTTTGCTGTACAGTGTTTTAGTTTAATATAGTCCGATTTATCTATCTATGTTTTTGTTTCCTGTGCTTTTGGGATCTTGGCCGTAAAATCTTTGCCTCAACCAGTGTCCCTGGAGCATTTCTTCCATGTTTTCTTCTAGTAGTTTTATAGTTTGGGACCTTAATGTTAAGTCTGTAATCCATTTTGTTTTGATTTTTGTATATGGTGAGGGGGTCTACTTTTATTCTTCTCCATGTGGATATTTAGTTCTCCCAGCACCATTTATGGAAGAGGGTGTCCTTTCCCCAGTGTGTGTTCTTAGCACCTTTGTTGAAAATCAGTTGGATATAAATATGTGCATTTATTTGTGGGTTCTCTATTCTGTTCTATTTTGGTCTATGTGTATGTTTTTATACTAATACTATGCTATTTTGGTTATCATAACCTTGTGGTATATTTTGAAGTCAGGTATTATGATGTCTCCAGCTGTTCTTTTTGCTCGGGATTGCTTTGGTTATTCAAGCTCTTTGTGGTTTCATGCAGTTTTTAGAATTGTTTATTCTATTTCTGTGAAAATATTATTGGTATTTTGGTAGAGATTGCATTGAATCTGTAGATTGCTTTTGGTAGTATGGTCATTTTCACCATATTAATTCTTCCAATCCATGAACATGGGATGTCTTGATGTCTTTTTTTTTTTGGCATGTCTTTTTTTTTTTTTTTGGTCATCCTCTTTAATTTCTTTCATCAATGTTCTATAGTTTTCCTTGTAGAAGTCTTTCACCTTCTTGGTAAAATTTATTCCTAGGGTTTTTGTTTTTAGTTTTTGGAAATACGGTTACTTTCTTTATTTCTTTTTCATCTAGTTTGTTGCTGGAATATTGAAATGCTGTCCTGATTTTTTGTGTTGATTTCGTGTCCTGCAACTTTACTGAATTTGTTTATTAGTTTTAAAAGGTATAATATCATGTCATCTGCAGAGAGGGACAGTTTGACTTGCTCTATTCCAGTTTGGATGCCTTTAATTTCCTCCTCTTAACTTGATTGCTCTGGCTATCTGGTATTATATTGATTATAATACTTTTAATTATAATGCCTTTAATTTCCTCCTCTTACTTGATTGCTCTGGCTATTCCAGTATTATATTGAGTAAGAGTGGTGAAAGTGGGCATCCTTGTCTAGTTCCAGTTCTTAGAGGAAAGGCTTTCAGCTTTTCGCCATTCAGTATAATGTTAGCTATGAGTTTGTCATATATGGCCTTTGTTATGTTGAAGTATGTTCTATTTATTTATTTATTTATGAATGACATGTTGCCCAGGCTGGAGTGCAGTGGTGGGACCTCAGCTCACTGCAGCATCCCCCTCTGGGGTTCAAGTGAATCCCCTGCCTCAGCCTCCTGAGTAGCTGGGACTACGGGCACGTACCACCATGTCCAGTTAATATTTTTTTAATATTTTTAGTAGAAACGGGGTTTCACCATGTTGGCCAGGCTGGTCTCAGACGCCTGACCTCAAGTGATCTGCCTGCCTTGGCGTCCCAAAGTGCTGGGATTATATGTGTGAGCCATCGCACCTGGCGAGGTAAGTTCTCTCTGCCTAGTTTGTTGAGCATTTTTATCATGAGGGGATGTTGAGTTTTATCAAATGCTTTTTCTCCCCATATTGAGATGATCATATGGTTTTTGTCTTTCATTATGTTGATGTGATTATCATGTTTATTGATTTGCATATGGTAAATTATCTTTACAACTCTGGGATAAATCCTACTCAATTGTGATATAATGTCTTTTTGATGTACTGTTGGATTTGGTTTGATAGTATTTTGTTGAAGACTTTTGCATCTGTATTCACCTATGACCTGTAGTTTGTTTTGTTTTTTAATATGTGTCCTTGTCTGGTTTTGGTTTCAGGGCTTCATAGAATGAGTTAGGAAGAATTCCCTCCTCTTTTATTTTTTAGAATAGTTTGAGAGAATTGGTATTCTTTCTAAGTTTAGTAGACTTTGGCAGTGAAGCCATCAGATCCTGGGCTTTTTTATTTTAGGAGACTTTATTACTGATTCAATCTCATTACTCATTATTTGTTCAGGTTTTCTGTTTCTTCATGTTTTAATCTTGGTAGGTTATATGTGTCCAAGAATTTGTTCATTTTCTTTAGGTTTTCCAGTTTGTCGGTGTACAGTTGTTCATAGTAGTCTCTGATTTTTATATTTCTGTAGTATCAGTTGTAATGTCTCCTTTTTCATTTCTTACTGTGTTTGAGTTTTTGGTTGGTCTAGAAACATAATTTTTTTAATGGTTTTCTTGTTAAACACTTTAACCATCATTATTGAGCAACTGATGTGTACAAGACACTGTACTGGATACTACTGGTAGTAAGTAGAAGGCTGAATAAGACAGATCTCTGCTCTCAAGGAGATTTATTATATGTTATGAAAGTGAATTTATAGATAATTCAAGCTAAAACTAAAATATTTTCAGTTCTGAGAGAAGCTAAAATTTCAGAAGCTACTAAGGGGCTTTGTTAGGATTAGGGCTTTCTCTCATTGCATAACCAGGAATAAAAGACAGCCTTACTTTGAGAAGACCGTGAACAGGTGAATGGATAAACAAATTGTGCCACATTTATACAGTGGAAACACTACTTGGCAGGAAAGAACAGACTTGATACACAATGTGAATTAATCTCAAAATATGCTGAAAGAAGTAGCCCCTCATACAAAGTATATATGTTTCTGGGTTTTACCTATTACAAGTGAACTGGTTTAACATTTGTATACAATTCTTTATGTGGGCATATGCTTTCATTTCTCTTAGGTAAATACCAATGCATGGAATGGCTGGGTCACATAAGGTGTCTGTTTAAATAGTCATTTTTCTAATTATTAGAAATGTCACTTCTTTCTTATACTAGTTTTCTGTATATGCTTGTGTCCATTTTTGTCTCTTGTCTATGGATCCGCTTTGTACTGTATTAGCACTACTATTATATATACTGTTTTAATTTCTGTGGCTTTATAATATATTCTATTGCATATTTGGGGGAAAATCGTTACCCTGTTGCTTTCCTATGGAATTGTTTCAGATAACACATTGTTAGTTTATTTGCATATTCTTCAAAACCTAAGTGTTTGAATATTAAAGAAAAATGTGGAAAACAAAATTTTCATTTTATAATGAGATACAATATTGTAAGATGGTTAGATTATGAAGATCTTGTCCTGTGTATGGGATTTGAGTCATCAGTGGTGAACTGTTGAAATAAGACTTGTCAAAAATGGTATGTTCAGATCTTTGTGGATAGGAAGTCTTAATTTTTCTTTTCATATTTAGAACCAATCTAAAGTCACTGCTATGGATGAAATGATCTCTCTGTAACATTTTCTCTGTCACATTTTTATGTTGTAAGAGTATATCTTTGCTTGCCAGTATCTTGCCAGTAAAATGGTATTACTATATCATTTTAAAAATCTTTACTAACATGATGGGTGATAAAAGTTAATATTTTTATATTCATCTCTTTAGTTGTTGCCAAGACAACATTTTTAATATAGTTAAGAGTCATGTATATTTTCTCTTTTCTAAATTTTCTCTTCATAGCCATGTCTATTTTTTTCTGTTGTAGTGTTTGTCTTAGGTCTATGCTTATATAATGAAAATGTTAGATACTCATCACAGCTCTTAAGCTTTGTACTTACAAGAGTTGTGTAAATGTAGACAAATAAGGCCTCTAATAGAGATTGCTGAGTTGTAAGACCTTTAATAAATTATCTGTTGCTAAGTTTAAAAAAGAAAAAAAAAGAATAGGAAGTTCTCAGAGCACAACAGAAAATTTAAGAAAGAGGCTTGCTGAGTGTGGTGGCTCTCACCTGTAATCCCAGAACTTTGGGAGGCCAAGATGGGTGGATCACGAGGTCAGGAGTTAGAGACCGGCCTGGCCAACATGGTGAAACCCCATCTCTACTAAAAATACAAAAATAACCCAGGCATGGTGGTGCACCCCTGTAATCCCAGCTATTTGGGAGGTTGAGACAGGAGAATTGCTTGAGTTTGGGAGACGGAGGTTGCAGTGAGTCCAGATCACACCACTGCACTCCAGCCTGGGTGGCAGAGCAAGACTCTGTCCAAAAAGAAAGAAGGTCATATGTCCCATTGTGCTTTATTAGTTATAGAATAATAGATTATTTTTGCAAAAAGAAAAAATTCAGAACCCTTTACATTTTTGTGTTGCCTAGGATCTACAATTTTTTCAGTGTCATTAGACTATATTCTGTTTCCTGGTAAAGGAGTTCCAGTAATACAGATCTAATTTTTTTTTTCAAACAGAGTCTCTCTCACTCTGTCACCCAGACTGGAGTGCAGTGGCACAATCTCACCTCACTGCAACCCCCATCTCCCAGGTTCAAGTGATTCTCCTGCCTCAACCTCTTGAGTAGCAGGGATTACAGGCATGTGCCACCATACCCAGCTAATTTTTTTGGTATTTTTAGTAAAGATGGGATTTCACCATGTTGGCTAGGCTGATCTCAAACTCCTGAGCTCAAGTGATCCACCTGCCTCAGCCTCCCAAAGTTCTGGGATTACTGGGATTACAGGCACATGCCACCACACCTGGCTTTGTGTGTGTGTGTGTGTGTGTGTGTGTGTGTGTGTATTTTTAGTAGAGACAGAGCTTCACCATGTTGGCCAGGCTGGTCTCGAACTCCTGACCTCAAGTGATCTGCCTGCCTCGGCCTCCCAAAGTGCTGGAATCACAGGCGTGAGCCACCATGCCCAGCCCTAATTCTTTTCTGGTAGTTATGACCACCCAGGAGAATAAACTTGTATAGTGATGCAACAAAGGTACACAGTCATGTATTTTCTCTTTGATTTATCTGAACAACTGTAAAAGTTTTTTTTTTTTTTTTTTTTTTGAGACAGAGTTTCGCACTTGTTACCCAGGCTAGAGTGCAATGGCGCGATCTCGGCTCACCACAACCTCCGCCTCCTGGGTTCAGGCAATTCTCCTGCCTCAGCCTCCTGAGTAGCTGGGATTACAGGCATGCACCACCATGCCCAGCTAATTTTTTGTATTTTTAGTAGAGACGGGGTTTCACCGTGTTGACCAGGATGGTCTCGATCTCTTGACCTCGTGATCCACCCGCCTCGGCCTCCCAAAGTGCTGGGATTACAGGCGTGAGCCAACAACTGTAAAAGTTTTTTGATTCTTTTGTAAGTCTCCCTTTTAGGTCATATCTGACTGCAATTCAAAATGAAGCAAATGTTAGATTGATTAAATAATTTTTATTCTCTACACAGAACAATGGAGGGAGAAAAACTAAGAAAACCCATTTGCAATGTTTTTCGTAATTCTGCAGTTCGTGCCTATACTTGATGACCACATCTTTAACCCTTATAATCTGTATGTGTGTGTGCGTGCATGCACGTGTATGTATAGTATTGTTATATGTTATTTATGTATGTAAAATAGACCAGCCACTTTCTTTCCTTTTTTTGTGAGTTCCTTTCTTATTTCTAATGAAAGCTAACTGGAACCTACTAACTCTTAGACATAAATTTAAATGTTGGCCAAATATGGCTTCTTTCCCACTAGATTATAAACTTTTTGTAGCACCTAGTCTAAGTGCTGTAGGCATATTAGACTCTCAGCGTGTTTACTGAATTAAGTTAAAACATTTGCAAGGAGCTACTACGTCAGGTTTTTCAAAAGGTATTTTCCTGAGATTTTGATAGAGAACCTATCTTGAAATATTAGTGTGTTTTTTGTACTTTTAGAACAGTTCTGTCTGCATTTGAACCTGTTTGTTTATAGGTTGATTTTTTTTTCCTTTGAGATAAAGGCCCTTATAGGGAGTAAATTTTGTCTCCCTAAATTTAAAACTAATGATTTTAGTAGAAGATACCATTGGCTGAGCATGGTGGCTTATGCCTATAACCTCAGCATTTTATGAGGCAAAAGAGGGAAGACTGCTTGAGCCCAGGGGTTTGAGACCAGCCTGGGCAAGAAAGTAAGACCCTGTCTCTACAAAAAAAATCAATTAATTGATTGAGGCAGAGGTTGCAGTGAGCCGAGATCACACCACTGCACTCCATTCTAGGCGACAGATCAAAACTCTGGCTCAAAAAAAAAAAAATAAGAGATCTTACTGTTTCTGCTTTTAATTGTACTAGTTATTTTTCTGTCTAATCTGAATCTAGGTGAGTTTTTTGTTATATAGAAGGTAAAAGTCATGTATTTATTTTTATATAGGGTTACTATTATAGAAAAAAATAAAAGTTTTACTGCTACTCTTTTTAACTTTTTGAATTTGTTAATCAGGTTGTTGCCATTTTGATCACCGTCCTTAGTAGTCATTGTTAAAGTACCTTTATTTAGAAAATTCAGAATCAATGAGCTTCAAAAGGAGATCATCAATCCTTCCTGACTTTTTCAGCTTAGGTTCATTAGTTATCCACTAATATTGAATTCTAGGGATATAAGTTTGTGAACAAAATATGTAAAACTACTACACTCCTTCTATTATGTTACCTTTCTGTGTAAATAGTAATATCTTGTGTTTTCAATGGTCATACTTCATTCTTCTAAACAGCTATAAACATAGAAACAAAATCTTTTGAGGTATCTCAAAATAGATATAGTTTACATTGGAAAGGCCTTTCCCAGTCTACTTATTCTATACTTTATCAAAGTCTTAAAAGTTTTAGCCTTGTGTTTTTTTTCCCGAAGTTTTCTTTTTAAAAGTTATTTTATTTCTCTGAGTATCCTCCATAACAATCAAGTTAAATTGTTTAGATTGAAGCATCCAGTTTGAAAGGCAGCGGGTAAACTGACAGCCTGAAGGTGACAGACTGAAGGAGGAGATAGGAAAAAATAATAAAAGTGAATAAAAAAGGAAAACATCCAGCATTTGGAGATATATCCTTTTCAGTCAATCCTGAAGACATTAACTCAGTGATCAAGAAAAATACTTTTCAGTCATACTAATTAGAAATACAGACATGAGACTGGGCACGGTGACTCACACCTGTAATTCCAGCACCTTGGGAGGCCAAGATGGGTGGGTCACAAGGTCAGGAGTTCGAGATCAGCCTGGCCAATATGGTGAAACCGCGCCTCTACTAAAAATACAAAAATTAGCCGGGTGTGGTGGTGGGCGCCTGTAGTCCCAGTTACTGGGGAGGCTGAGGCAGTAGAATCGCTTGAACCCAGGAGGCGGGGGTTGCAGTGAGCTGAGATTGCCCCACTGCACTGCAGCCTGGGTGACAGAGTAAGACCCTGTTTGAAAAAAAAAAAAGTACAGACATGAAAATACATTGGAAATATTTACTTTGAGTTTTGATATATGTCTAATATTGTATCAGCTTTGTGTATTAAATTTGTCTCATCGTAGAAAACTATTTTGTTCTGGTGGTTACCATGGAAAAAAAAAGCACCAATTGCTGATACTGTACAGCTGAAGATAGCAAGTGTCAATAGGCTAGACTACCTTAATTCTAGGGCTGACGATTTTATGTACGTATATGTATTTAAAATTGACACATATGTTTTTATATTTAAGACTTCATTTTTTTTTAACAGCAGTTTTAGACTGACAGCAAAATTGAGAGGAAGGAACAGAAATAGCTCATGTAGCCCTTGCCCCCACAAATGCAAGAAAAATTTTTAAAAATGCATCAGTAGCTTTATTTTGGCTTTTTAAAAACATGTGATTTGCATAGCATAAAATTCACCCTTTTATAAAGTTTAGTGTCAGTATATTTGCAAATCCTGATACTTTTTTAAAAAAAATGTTATTGTGCATATTTAAGGCATATAATATGATGTTATGGGATACCTATAGATGGTTAAAAGGTTACTACAAATTAACATATCCATTATCTTACATACTTTCTTTTGTTTCTGTGACAAGAGCAGCTACAATTTACTCATTTAGCATGAATACCATATACAGTACAGTTTTATTGCCTATTGTCCTCACGTGGTACCTTAGATCTCTAGACTTGTTCATCTTACATATCTGCTACTTTGTATCCTCTGACCCATCTCTCTCCATTTCCTTCCACCCAACCCCTGTTAACCACTGTTTTTAAGTTTTTTTTATCTCTGTAAGAGATTACACTTATAAGGGATGTCATAAACTATTTTTCTTTCTGTGTCTGGCTTATCACATAGCACAGTGTCCTCCAGTCTCATTCATGTTGTGGCAAATGGCAGATCTCCTTTTTAAAGACTGAATAATACTCCATCATAGATATGTACCACAATTCCTTTATCCATTCGTCATTGAATACTTAGGTTGTTTCCCTATCTGACTATTGCGAATAATGCTGCAGTGAACATGGGAGTAGATACCTTTACCAGGTGGTGACTTCATTTCCTTTGACTATATGCCAAGAGGGATTGCTAGCCCATATGGTAGTTCTATTTTTAATTTGTTTATAAACCTCCATACTGTTTTCCACAGTGACTGTACTAGTCTACATCTGCACCAGCAGTATACAAGAATTCCATTTTCTAACACCCTTGTTAACCTTTGCTATTTTTTTTACTTTTTTATAATAGCCATTGTAACAGGCATGAGTTGGTAGCTCATAGTGGTTCTGATTTGCATTTCTCTGATGATTAACACCTAATACACTTTTAAGGAAACATTTTTTCTTAAGTATTTTTTTCTTAGCTGTGTAGTCTTTACTTTTGTCCATGTGATGACTACTTTCTATCTTCCTCTTGCATTCTTTTATTTATTTATTTATTTACTTATTTATTTTTGAGATGGCATCTTGTTCTGTCACCAGGATGGAGTGCAGTGGTGCAGGCCCGCTCCTGGGTTCAAGCAATTCCCCTGCCTCAGCCTCCTGAGTAGCTGGGACTACAAGCGCAGGCCACCACACCCAGCTAGTTTTTTGTATTTAGTAGAGACAGGGTTTCACCATGTTGGCCAGGATGGTCTCCATCTCCTGACCTCATGATCCACCCGCCTTGGCCTCCCAAAGTGCTGGAATTACAGGCATGAACCACCACGCCTGGCCCTCTTGCATTCTTTAAAATTTTCATTCTCTTTGATTCTGGTCTAATGTCATATCTCTTTTGGGAAGGCATTCCTGATTCCTCATACATTAGTTGCCTTCTCTGCTCTGGGCTCCCACAGTCCTTTGTTTATTCCATTATTATGTTGCTTATCACATTTATATTGTAATTGTCTCTTTTTTTGTTGTTGTTGGAGACAGAGTGTGATTCTGTTGCCCAGGCTGGAGTGCAGTGGCACAGTCTGGGCTTACTCCAATGTCTGCCTCCCAGGTTCAAGTGATTCTTGTGTCTCAGCCTCCCAAGTAGCTGGGATTACAAGTGTGCGCCAACACTCCCAGCTCACTTTTGTATTTTTAGTAGAGACTGAGCTTCACCTTGTTGGCCAAGCTGATCTCAAACTCCTGGCCTCAAGTGATCCTCCTGCCTCAGCCTCCCAAAGTGCTGGTATTAACAGGCATGAGCCACCAAGCCCAGCCATGTATCTCTTTATCTTCCCTTTCAGACCATTTATCTGAAACAAGATCTTGTTTCAGTCTCTGTCTTATGACTGTTCTTGTTTTTCACTATCCTCAGGACCTAGAACATGCCTGATATGGAAGGCTTTTCGGTACATAGTTTTTGAATGATTATAGCCACAGATAGTTATTTGCTGTCCTTAAGCCTTAAGCATAAACCGAGAGCTTGGTATACTATATTGAGTGGTGAATATTAAAATAATTTGCTTTTTGTAAGCTGGGAATCATACCATTTTAGTGTTAGAAGGTACCTGAAGTATTATCTAGTCTAGTCTTTCCCCATTTAACACACACACATTTATATATACTCTCACATGTTCACATGAAGCAAATTGAAATCCATAAAGGTTGGGTGACAGTAGTGAAGTTAGGACTAAAAATTCAGGTTTCCTCATTTTTTTCCTGTGCCATTCTGTTTTCTCTGACATCTTATAATCTATTCTGAGGATTTACAGTGTAAATTCATTTATTTCCTAAAGTTTAGGGGGGAAAAAAAACTCTGAAAATGTTAGTTTAATTTGTATTGTTATCCTTTTAACTATAAGTAAGGCACCATTGCCAACCAGAATACAGGTTAAGTATCCGAATCTGAAAATCTAAAATCCTAAATGCTCTAAATATAAAACTTTTTGAGCATTAATGTGAAGCTCAAAGGGAATGCTCACTGGAACATTTCAGGTACCAGATTTTCACATTTTGGATGCTGAACTAGTAAGTATTTTAAAAATCTGAAATCCAAAACACTTCTGGTCCCACATGTTTTAGATAAGGGACACAACTTGTACTGGAAAATAAATTTTAAATTTAATGTTTAAAAAGTGACAATATATTTCTGTTTTATAGACCTCTGTGAGTGAAAGCCTTCAGAGGGAAGCAGCTAAGAAGCAGGCCATGAAACAGGTAAGATAGAAGACTGGAATAAGTGTACTGAGTGAAGCATTTTGACTCATTTTTAAGTATCAGTTTTGGTATCTAAGTGCTGACACTAAAACAATAGGTTTAAGGAAAAACACAATGAAGAATTAGCTTCTCATTGCTGTGTTATAGAGTAAACTAGTTCTACTTATAGATTAGTCTAATAATGGATTGTTTGACTTGTTATTAAATTGTTGCTAGTGAGCTTACTTGGAAAAAAAAAACCTTTTCACAACCAAAATGATTTCACAAACTTATAATTATTTGAAATTCATCTACCAAGAAAGAGGAATATCAGATAATTTTTTTTTTGAGACAGAGACTGGCTCTGTTGCCCAGACTGGAGTGCGGTGGCACACTCTTGGCTCACTACAATCTCCATCTCCTTGGTTCAAACAATTCTCCTGTCTCAGCCTGCCTAGAAGCTGGGACTACAGGCACACACCACCATACCCCACTAATTTTTGCATTTTTAGTAGAGATGGGTTTTCTCCATATTAGCCAGGCTGGTCTCGAACTCCTGACTTTGGGTGATCTGCCCACCTAGGCCTCCCAAAGTGCTGGGATTACAGGCATGAGCCCCTGCACCTGGCCTGATAATTTTAATAGACATGCTGGTATCTTAGTGTTTCCAAGTACTTTTTATATACATTTATCTTTTACAATTCTCATAAATTTGCCCATAGTCCTAATTAAGAAATCTGAAACTCAGAAAGGCTTAAGTGCTCCTTATGATAATACTACTAATTATAGAAGTAGGCCTGAAGATTTACTCATTTTTCTGCTTTTCCACTAGTGTATCTTAGATTTTCTGCTGTAAAATGTAATGAAATTAAACAATAACAAGGTGCTTTTCTTTTTCATTTTAAATTCTTTATCCTTCACGTTAGCTTTACCATTTTTGGTCCTATTTCCTTTTTGTCTAACTGGAAACCTGCATAAAGATAAGTTTATTAAGCACTTTCTGTGTGCCAGGCATTATGACAATTATGTTTTAAGAATGATTTTTAATTCTTACAATAATTCTATGAGATATATGCTTTTATAATCCTTATTTTATAGTTAAGGAAATGAAGACAAGAATTTATGTGACTTTCATGAGATCACATAGTTAATAAATGATAGGGTTGTGTTCAAAACTAGACAGTGAAATCTCAGAGTCTAAGCTTTTAACCACTGTGTTTTACTCCTTCCCTGAGGAATTGTCACAGAAGTATATAGTCATTTTAAGATAATGTCATAGTTTCACCGTGAAATACAGTGTGTAACTCAGCAGCCTCAGAATGATTTAATATACACACAGAACATGAAAAAACAGTGATTATTTAATGTTAAATACTGGAGTGCTTTGAATCAGAATTTTGGAAAGACCATCAAGTTCAGCTTCCTCACTGTATAAATGGGAGACTTAGTTCTGGAGCGTTAGGCGACTTTTCCAAGGTAATACAGGTATCTTGTTTTCCAGGGTTATTTTAACATTTTTGTGCTGCCTTTTCTTCTTCATTTAACGCGTGAATCCCAAATCTACTTTTATTCTTAACTCTGTCTTCTTCAAAGCCACTTTATCGGTTTAGTAAGACTTTTTCATAGTTTGCTTGGAAATTGGAAATGCTGCTACAACTTATACCTTTCGCCTGCCTTCTGCTGCTTTTTTCTTGCACCTATATTTCATACTCTTCCCTTTGTTACCCACTTGGTTGATTCAGCTCGTCAAATACCTTCATCCATACTAATTGAAACTATTCATTTTACTATGAAGAATACTAGCTTGATTGCATTTACTAAATCTTAGAGAAAGTGCTCTTTGAAATGGGGTACTTTAAACTACTATTTTTTTCCTTTATCTGGACCTCAAGTGTACAGAAGTGATGATAGCAACATTATTGTCATATTCCGTGTTTCATTGGGAAAATTTTTAGCATGTCATCAGTAAATATAACATTTGCTATAGGTCTCTTGTTGCTTATCTAAGGAAATTATTTTCTTAGTTTGAGGGTTTTGTTTGTTTCAATGGTGAGCTATATGCAAAAAGGATATTACTTCATGACCATGTTGGTTTTATACTAGTAAGGTAAGGTCAGCTTAACTTTAGAAAATCAATAATTGTAACTTCACAGAAGTGGTATAAACCTAAGTAAGCATAAAATGTTATCCTTCTTATATATTGTTGCATATGGCTTACTAAAGTTTTATTCGGAGTTTTTAAGTATTGAGGATTTTTACATCATAAGTGAGATTCGACAGAATAGGGTAGTTTTCCTTTTCTTTCACTGTAATTATCCACATTGAAAAAGTCTGATAATACCAAGGTTTGGCTAGCCTTATACAATGAGCTAATATAATACTATATACATGTTGCTTTTTTCTAGTTCATTTTCTGTCCTGACAGATTCGTGTTTTCTTCATTCTATTTTCTTTGGGTTTATTTTGTTATTTTTCTAACTTTTTGAGATGGGTGCACAGCTCTCTGTTTTTTATTCTTTTTCTTTTCTAATATATGCATTTAAGGCTGTATGTTTCCCTCTAAGTACTTCTGTAGCTGGATCTTACAGATTTTGATAGGCAGTATTTTCATTGTTTCATGCAAAATATTTTCTGATTTGCATTATGATTACTTGCTTGACCCATGTATTATTAATTTCTGAGCATATGGAGGTTTTTGATTACCTTTTTGTTACTCATTCCTAACATGATTACTTTGATTTTTGGTGGGTGTTTTGTTTTGTTTTTGAGATGGAGTCTCACTCTGTCACCTAGGCTGGAATATAGCACGATCTCGGCTCACTGTGACCTCTGTCTCCTGAGTTCAAGCGATTCTTCTGCCTCAGCCTCCTGATAGCTGTGTTTACATGAGTACGCCACCATGCCCAGCTAATTTTAATATTTTTAATTGAGACACGGTTTCACTGTGTTGGCCAGGCTGGTCTCAAACTTCTGACCTCAGGTGATCCGCCTGCCTTAGCCTCCCAAAGTGCTGGAATTACAGATGTGAGCCACCACACTTGGCCCCTAACATGGTTACTTTGGATACCAAAACATTGTGTTGTATTGTTTCATGCCTTTAAAAGATGTAGAAGTTTACTTTATGGTCCAGTTTACAGTCAGTTTTTATAAATATTTCCTCTGTGTTTGAAAATGTTCTGTATTGATACAAAAATTAGCCCGGCATGGTGGTGTGCACCTGTAGTCACAGCTTGAACAGTTTAAAACAGCCCTCAGTCTCCCTTTTCCCTTGCTTTTTGTTATTGTAGTGGTGATTATTTCTTAGATTCCATGTTTCCCTCTTTGTGTTATCCAGGCTGGTTTTGGGGAGGGAGCAGGAGTGCCAAGTCATAATATCTGGGCAGGAGAATCTTTCTTTTTCTAAAGGTTGAGAAGTGAAAATAATGAATTTCTTAATTTTTTTTTTGAGACGGAGTTTCGCTCTTGTTACCCAGGCTGGAGTGCAATGGTGCGATCTCGGCTCACCACAACCTCCGCCTCCTGGGTTCAAGCAATTCTCCTGCCTCAGCCTCCCGAGTAACTGGGACTACAGGCACGTGCCACCATGCCCAGCTAATTTTTGTATTTTTAGTAGAGACGGGGTTTCACATTGTTGACCACAATAGTCTCGATCTCTTGACCTCATGATCCACCCACCTCGGCCTCCCAAAGTGCTGGGATTATAGGCGTGAGCCACCGCGCCTGACCAGAGTTTCTTAATATTTTAAACAATATTCTAGAAAAAAGTTTTTCAGTTAGCATGTGCATTGTTCAGAGTTTAAATGTTGGTATGTAAAAACCCAAGTCTGTCAGATAGATTGTTTTGAATAATTTTGGATCACTTAAAAAGGATCCCTCTTGGGTTCTATGTTAGACAATGTAGCAATTCAGAAAGAAGTTAAAGTGTGTAGTCTCTGTACCTCAGGAATTTATAAACTGGGGCAAGAGACTAAGATTTGTGAAACAATTAGAAAGTAAAAACATCCATGCTTGGCATGGTGGCTCAGGCATGTAATCCCAGCATTTTGGGAGGATCATTTGAGCCCAGGAGTTCAAGACCAGCCTGAGCAACATGGTGAAACTCTGTCTCTACAAAACATATAAAAATTAGCTAGGCATGGTGGCACACGCCTGTAGTCCCGGCTACTTGGGCAGCTGAAATGGGAGGATCGCTTGAAGCCTGGGAGGCAGAGGTTGCAGTGAGCCAAGATCATGTCGCACACTCCAAGCCTGGCAACAGAGCGAGACTCCATCTGTTTTGTTTTTTTTTTTTTTTAAAGTCTAGTGTATTAATTAAGAGTTAAATATTGCAGAATAGAATGTTCCTCAGAGTTTAGAAGAAAGATCATTGGAGTTAGAGGCCTCAGAAATGGTTTCATATGAGAAGTAGGGCTGGCCCTGAAACCCTGAATAAGATTTTGATGGCTTGAAAGAGGAGGAAAAAACATCATTTAAGATAGAAGGAACATACATGATAAAGGCAGAGAGTTTATGTCTGACAACTCTAAAAATGATAATGAAAGTTTAGTATATAATACAGGCCTTTTAAAACCAGGGTTAGGTGTGTCTGTGGTACCTTGGACCTTTTGACCTTTTGATGTTGATATTTATATACAAACGAATAGATGATAATAATAGTTGATGTTTATTGAATACTTATTCTCTATCAGGGTCTGTTCTACATATTGTAAGTTTAATCATTTAATTGTAACAACTTAGAATATAAATATAATCATTATTCTTTCTCTTCTAGATGAGAAAAATTAAGGCACAAAAAGATTATAAACAAACTTGCCCAGAGTAATTAGTAAGTGTAGAGCCAGGATTCACACCCAGCTGCTTGGCTCCATAATTTACATTCATATTTCCTATCTAAAATATGATTGTAATTTTTATGATATATTTTCAATTTATGAACCATTCTCAAAAAACATAGACTTCGTGGTATCTATTGGCTGGCTCATATTTTTGAAACATATTTAATTTTTTTTTTAAAGACCAAACTGGAAATCCAGAAGGCCCTTGCAGAAGATTCTACTGTATATGAATATGACAGTATTTATGATGAAATGCAGAAAAAAAAGGAGGAAAATAATCCCAAATTGCTTTTGGGGAAAGACCGAAAGGTTTGTAAGCTGAAATAAACTTTCTTTGACCTTGATCTACATTTTGTGTCTTAATCTTATTTTAACATGAGAATGATCTGAGAAAAAGCTTTTAGGTATGTGAAGTGTGAAGAGTCCCTAGTTCCAGTTATTATAGATTTGATCTTAGTACTCAAGAAACACCTCATATATTATCCTAGTAGGCCAAGTGAATTATCTAACAGTTTTGTTTTTTGCTTTGAAACCTTTGCAAATAGTTTTTTGAAAATTTTTTCTTAGAAATTCTGATGTACCAAATTTGTACTGCTCCTGCCCTGTGTATGTTTATTTGTGTTTTATTATCCTCTCATTTTTTATTTCTTCCTAACTGGTAACTGAATCATCTGCCCACACCTATCATGATTTTATTTTCAGTGAGAAAAAAATTGGGGAGTGGGAAAAATTGAAGTAAGTTCAGATTTTCTTTCTATCACCTCTTGTTCTTTCACAAGCACAGGCTGATTTTTAAGGGTATTTGCATCTGACGGTTATCTATCAGAATAATGATACAAAATTATATTAAAACTACTATTTTAAATCATATTTCTACTAAATGTGAAAAACTAATAGGAACTTTTCTAATTTTTTTAAATTAAGAGGATACCAGAAAAATGAGAAAAAATTTATATTTAGTTTGATGTTTTTTTAAAGTTAAATTGCATTATAAATAATTTCTTCTCTGCTACACCTAAATTTTTATTGAAAACAATTTCAATATTAATCTTGCTAGTAGGTTTATATTGAATGTAGGGAAGACAATGTTATTTGGGCTGATCATCTCTATCTTAATGAATTCATTATAAAATTATAACGGTAATAACAATTACTATTTTTTTTTACTCTTTTCCTAAATCTTTATTTCCTTAGCCCAAGTATATTCACAACTTGCTAAAAGCAGTTGAGATCAGAAAAAAGGAACAGGAAAAAAGAATGGAGAAGAAAATACAGAGAGAACGAGAAATGGAAAAGGGAGAGTTTGATGATAAAGAGGCATTTGTGACATCTGCATATAAGAAAAAACTGCAAGAGAGAGCTGAAGAAGAAGAAAGAGAAAAGAGGGCTGCTGCACTGGAAGGTAAAATGAAAGAGTGGGAAAAGCACAAGAGACAGTTGTGGAATCTCTACCCTGTGGTTAGCTGTTTACTCGGTCACTGAACTTTTGGGTTATAAGTTTGTGATCATAATTTATATATAGGAATCCAAGACTCAAAATATATGGTATTATATAGTAGTATAAAACAGAGAGGGAAGTTTAACTAAAAACACTTCAGTAACTATTATTTCTACTAGACTTTTCCCTTAGTTCTCATTTTGTGGCTTTTGCCTTACAACGTAATTTGAAATGTAAAAACACTTATTACAAAGTATAACACCATAACATTTGTCAGAAACAGTATAAATATAATTTTAAACCCTAGTTATATTTTTCTGGGATGAGAAAATAATAGAGTAACACCACTCAAGGAGCATCAATGGGACAATTAGAAAAAATAACACTAATTGAAGAAAGAATAAAAATGGGATGAATTAAGAATATCTTAATGCGTTAGTGCTTTCTACTCATGATTATTTCTCAAGATCTAAGTAGAATATGTATTTATAAAATACTTTTTTTTTTTTTTTTTTTGAGACTGGGTCTTTGTCACCCAGGCTGGAGTACAGTGGCTCAGCCATGGCTCACTGTGGCCTTGACTTCCCAGGCTCCAATGATCCTCCCACCTCAGCCTCTTGAGTAGCTGGGACTACAGGAACATACCACCATGCCCAGTTAATTTTTGTATTTTTTGTAGAGATGGGGTCTCACTATGTTGTCAGGACTGGTCTTGAACTCTGGGCTCAAGCAGTCCTCCTGCCTCAGCCTCCCAAAGTGCTAGCATTGTAGGTGTGAGCCACCATGTTCTACAAATACTTTGACAAACCCTCAGCTTTTTTTTTTTTTTTTTTAAGGATTTTTTTGAGACAGAGTCTTACTCTGTCGCCTAGGCTGGAGTGCAGTTGTGCGATCGTGGCTCACTTCTGCCTCCCAGGTTCAAGTGAGTCTAATGCCTCAGTCTCCCAAGTAGGTGGGATTACAGGTGTGTACTACCACCACTGGATAATTTTTATATTTTTAGTAGATTTGGAGTTTCACCTTGTTGGCCAGGTTGGTCTCCAACTCCTGACCTCAGGTGATCTGCCCACCTCAGCCTCCCAAAATTCTGGGATTATAGGCATGAGCCACTGTGCCTGGTCTCTTCAGTTTTTAAGCAGAAGAAAACCAAGTCTTTAACATTCTGTCTAAGCATATACTATGTGTTTAGAGTGCCAGTCGGAAAACTTTCTGTAAAGGACCAGATAGTATTTTAGTATTCATATTTTAAGACTTTATAAATTCGTATTTATAAATACCAGATATTATTTATACTTTAGGGCTCTTTTTGGGAGTCTTGCTGTTGTTGCCCAGGCTAGAGTGCAGTGGTGCCATCTCAGTTCACTGCAACCTCCGCCTCCCTGGTTCAAGCATTCTCCTGCCTCAGCCTCCCTAGTAGCTGGGATTACAGGCACCTGCTACTGTGCCCGGCTAATTTTTGTATTTTTAGTAGAGACAGGGTTTTACCATGCTGGCCAGGCTGGTCTTGAACTCCTGACCTCAGGTGATCCGCCTGCCTCGACCTCCCAAAGTGCTGGGATTACAGGCTTGAGCCATGGCACCTGGCCAGGACTTTTGTATATGTGATCTCTGTCACAGTTACTCAGCTGTGCCTTTGTAGTACAAAAGCAGCTTTGGACAATGCATAAACAAATTAACAGGGCTTTGTTTCAATAAAAATTTACTTATAAAAACAGCCAACAGGCCAAATTTGGCCTTCAGGCTATAGTTTGGCAATTCCTGATCCAGAGAATAGTTTATACACTGCATGTTATATACTCTGCATCTATAAAATGAAACTGCACTGTGGCTTGATAAATATATTCTAATTTTTACTTTCTCTCTCTCAGCATGTTTAGATGTAACTAAGCAGAAAGATCTCAGTGGATTTTATAGGCACCTATTAAATCAAGCAGTTGGTGAAGAGGAAATACCTAAATGCAGCTTTCGTGAAGCCAGGTGAGGAGATGTGGTATATGAAATATTTTGAAGAAAGATACTGTTAATATGTTAAATCTGTTTGTGGGTTCATTTTAACACTCTGAAAGATGGAAGATTACAGCATTGCATATTGTGTTGTCAGCCAGCATTACCTAATTAAATGAATGGCTAGAAATTTGCAGTTTCTTGATTTTAAAACCTACAAATTTAGTTTAAGACCATTTTTATTCTGCAGTTCACAGAAATTATTACATTAAAACACAGTGATTGAGTTTAATATTATTGTAAAACCAAAGACAGACTTTTAATGTATAAAGTTTCTGAATTTTTAAGTGACGTAGGGGTCTTCTCAAGGGAGAACAAAATCAAAGTGTATTTTTTTCTGACACAGTCTTACTCTGTCGCCTGGTGGATGGTGTGAGTATAGTGGTTCAATCATAGCTCACTGCAACCTTTACTTCATGGGCTCAAGTGATCCTCCCACTTCAGCCTCCCAAGTAGCTGGGACTACAGGCACATGCCACCACGCCCAGCCAATTTTCTTTTTGTTTTTTTTGTTTTGTTTAGTTTTGGCGAGATGGAGCCTAACTCTGTTGCTCAGGCTGGAGTGCAATGGGGCGATTTTGCTCACTGCAACCTCTGCCTCCCAGGTTCAAGTGATTCTCCTACCTCAGCCTTCTGAGTAACTGGGACTACAGCCACGTGCCACTACACCCAGCTAATATTTGCATTTTTAGTAGAGATGGGCTTTCACCATGTTGGCGAGACTGATGAATTCCTGACCTCAGGTGATCTGCCCACCTCTGCCTCCCACAGTGCTGGGATTACAGACGTGAACCACCTTGCCCAGCCTCTTTTTGTATTTTTGTTGTAGAGATGGGGTTTCATGTTGCCCAGGCTGGTCTTGAACTCCTGGTTTTGAGTGATCCACCTCAGCCTCCCAAAGTGCTGGGATTACAGGTATGAGCCCCTGCACCTAGCCACCTTTTTTTAAAAAACTAAAAATATAGGTATTCCTCATGATCCTTAAAATGATTGATGCCTAGTACCTTAAAATGATTACTATCAGAATTAAGAAGAAATTTGGAAAGAATTAGGTGTCTACAATATAAATCTTATATGCATGTTCAGATAGTATATAAAAAGGAAAGTGGTTTATTTTCATAAATAGGACCCAGCCTTCGTAAAATGTAAGACTTTACATATCAAGGGCTAGAACCGCACTGTTCAATATGTAGCCACTAGTCATGTGTAGCTACTTAAATTAGTTTAAAGTAAATAAAATAAAAAATTTTGATCACAATGGCCACATTTCAAATACTCAGTTGCCATATTTGGCTGGTGGTTGCCATACTGGACATCTCAGATATAAACATTACTATTTCTTGAGGCATTTCTATTAGTGCTGGTCTAGAAGGTAAATGATTAGAGGATTTTTGAATAAAGCTATAAGGTATTATAGGAAGAATAGGAAGAAATTCTATAAGGTATTATAGAATTTGCCCAAATTCTAGGGCAAAGGGTGAGATGATTATGTCATAAGTCTGTAGCTGAAGGTAAAAGAGTCTTGTCCTAAGCAAAAAAAATTTAACAAATGTTCTGAGTAGATCTGAGTCTGTGTTGCTAAGGAAGGGGAAGAGGTAGGAAAATAGAATTAACGTGAAGAGAGGAAGTTAAGTTTATGCCCCACTCCCTCCCTACACTGCTAGGTTTTGATTACAAAATTGGTGAGAAGTTTGAACCTAAGAAACTGTATTTGAAGATTCAGGTTTTGAATGGAAACTATAATACATTATGACTTAGTGTTTGAGTTTCATCTGGAATGTTTATGAGGCTGCCATGAAACTCTAATGTTGTTGATGTAGTTGTACTTCTCAGAGTCGAATAATCGAATTCCTAACTGTTAGTGGGTCCTTTAGCCAAGATAGTTCTGCCAGTAATTCCTGGAGAACTGAAGTTGTTGTGCCATTAGTGTGATTAGAAAGTTATTAGTAAGAATCACTGAATGATACTTATTTACATTATACTCACTGTGTGAGTAGTATAAATAAAGTTAACTGTACTTGCCAGATGGAACCATGTAGGTAATATAATTTTAGTGTTGTTGATTCTAATGGACAAATTAATATATTTCGATTTTGTTGTGATAGGTGCCAAGGAGTGTATCAGTTTACTAGTGCCTTTTTCATCATGAGAGAGAGTAAATATTTAGGATTATACTTGCCACGATTTTGCTATGCAAAAATTACCTTCATATATTTCTAGGACTACTTTTATAATTTTTTTTTAAAAGAAAGAGTCCGGGTGTGGGCTCACTCCTGTAATCCCAGCACTTTGGGAGGCTGAGGTGGGTGGATCACCTGAGGTCAAGAGTTTGAGACCAGCCTGGCCAACATGGCAAAATCCAGTCTCTACTAAAAATACAGAAGTTAGCCAGGTGTGGTGGTGCAGGCCTATAATCCCAGCTACTCGGGAGGTTAAAGTGGGAGGATTACTTGAGCCTGGGAGACAAAGGTTGCAGTGAACCAAGATTGTGCCGCTGCACTCCAGCCTGGGTGACAGAGTGAGACCCTGTCTCTAAATAAATAAATAAGAAAGGAAACGAAAATCCAAGAGTTACAACTTAACCTTCATGCTGGGAAAATAGAACTTAGATCCAAAACATATCTTACTTTTCCCAATTATTCTTTGTTTTAGGCTTACCAAAAAAGTAAAGACCTGTACAGACCCTTGCCTATAGGTTCTAGCAGACAAGAGCTAATTTTTTCTTTTCACTTCTACAAATATTGAAAATATTTGGAATGGTTCGAATTTGAAAATACTAGTTTGCATAAACATCAGCACCTTTTTGCATTTGTATAATCAGACAGTATGTATCACTATAGGTGTATTGATTTAAGTATTGAGAAAAAAATTATATGAACCCTTTATCTGCTTATTACAACTGATAATGTGGCTTTTTTTCTGCCCTTTTTTTTCCCTTAAGATCTGGTATAAAGGAAGAGAAATCAAGGGGTTACTCCGATGAAGTAAATTCAGAAAACAGAATACCACAAGAGAAATACATTCTTCAAGCTGATGTGAAAGTAGAGGAAAACCCAGATGCAGATAGTGACTTTGATGCTAAGAGCAGCGAGGATGATGAAAAAGAAGAAACTACAGTGAATTGCAGAAGAAAAAAGGTCATAGAGACCCCTGAGAATGACTCCAAGCACCACAGTAATCAAAACCACTCTCGGTCACCTAGTGAAGAAAGAGGGCATGGTGCCAGACACCACACAAAAGGATCACGAACATCGAGAGGACATGAGAAAAGAGAAGATCAGCACCAACAGAAGCAATCCAGAGACCAGGAGAACCATTACACTGACCGTGATTACCGGAAAGAAAGAGATTCTCATAGGCACAGAGATGCCAGTCATAGAGATTCCCATTGGAAGAGGCATGAACAGGAAGATAAACCAAGGACGAGGGACCAAAGAGAAAGAAGTGACAGAGAATGGAAAAGGGAGAAAGACAGGGAGAGATATTCCCAAAGAGAACAAGAAAGAGATAGACAACAAAATGATCAGAACCGACACCGTGAGAAAGGAGAGAAGGAAGAGAAAACCAAAGCTAAGGAAGAACATATGAAAGGAAGGAAGGAAAGATATGAAAATATTGATAAATACAGAGATAGAGAAAAAGGAGAAGTAAGTGTTCAGTCTTCAGAAAGACATCGAGACAGAAAGGAAAGCAGCCCAAATTCTAGGGCAAAGGATAAATTTCTTGACCAAGAAAGATCCAACAAAATGAGAAACATGGCAAAGGACAAAGAAAGAAACCAGGAGAAACTCTCTAATTCTGAACTGTCACTGGGAGCAAAACACAGACTCACAGAGGAAAGGCAAGAGAAGGGTAAAGAACAAGAGAGACCACCTGAGGCAGTGAGCAAGTTTGCAAAGCGGAACAACGAAGAAACTGTAATGTCAGCTAGAGACAGGTATTTAGCCAGGCAGATGGCACGGGTTAATGCAAAGACCTATATTGAGAAAGAAGATGATTGATGGCTACCCCGAGAGAAAGATTTGAGGAAACACAGAAAACTCTTAATTCCTGGAACCTGCTGTGTCAAACCATAAAGGATTGTGTTACCAGTAGTTTGGAGGGCTTTTTTTTTTTTTTTTGAAACGGAGTTTCACTCTTGTTACCCAGGCTGGAGTGCAATGGCGTGATCTCGGCTCACCACAACCTCCGCCTCCTGGGTTCAGGCAATTATCCTGCCTCAGCCTCCTGAGTAGCTGGGATTTACAGGCGTGGGCCACCACTCCCGGCCCTGGAAGGCATTTTTAAATTTATTTTCTTGTTCTTTCTTTTTTTTTTTTTTTTCTGGTCCAGGTTCCAAACATGTTTTTTATTCACTATTTTTGATGACTATAGAAAAGAAAGTTAGCACAGTACATTTTCATGACTGGGGAATGGATTTTCTGAAGTTATCTTCAATAGGGCAACTTAGAAAAAAAACAACCTGAATGTGGAATTCACTTCTTTATATAACGTCCCTTGTGAAAACGAAACAGAATAAAAGCAAACCAAAAAAGAGGGGCAGGGTAAATTTTTTTTAAAATGAAAGGAAAGAGGAAAAGGAAATAAAATAAGACGATTTATTGCTTCTCCTCCGCATCCTCCTTGGTCTCCTCCTTTACCGAGAGAGTTTCTAGCTTTTCCGCCACTTTTTCAGCATGATCATTTTTGCCTGATCCTTTCTTTTCTCTCTCTTTGATCTCTTTCCTTCGTTCTTCAAACTTTGTTTTGAATTTCTGTGCATTCTCAGCATTCAGGAAGCGGATGGCCAGCAACTCTGGCTTGGGGCACTCGTCGGCGAAGTCAGCATGGGTGTTCCAGACCCAGGCACTGTCGCTACCCACACTGGGCTTCAGCTCCATCATCGGTGTGATATAGTGGTTGGCACAGGTCTTCAGGGTCTTGTCCCGCCACATGAGGAGGCGGATGGTCCCCTTCTTGTGCTTCAGGAGCTTGACATCGCCGGTGCCTCGCTCCTTCCATTCTGGGAGGTCATTCTCTGAGGCAAACCGGAACAGTTTCGCCAGCATTTTAAAAAGTTCCTCTTCATCTTCCAGCATTTTAATTTCTTGCTCAGGAAGAGAAACTATTGGCTCAAACTGAGGATCATGGTTGGACTTACCACATTCTTTATTGTATTCAAGAACCATAAGAGTGTACTAATTCTCTGTAGTTACATAATGAGGAAAATTGGCTCCACTACTGCCATTAAAATTAATTTTGGCCAGACGTGGTAGCTCATGCCTGTAATACCAACATTTTGAGAGGCTGAGGCGAAGGATCACTTGAGGCCAGGTATTCAGGACCAGCCTGGGCAAGATAATGACGCCTTGTCTCTATTTAAAAAATAAGCCTGGCATGGTGTACATGCCTGTAGTCCCAGCTGTGTTTGAGAGACTGAGGCAGGAGGATCACTTCAGTCTAAGAATTTGATGTTACAGTGAGCTATGATCATACCACTGCACTCCAACCTGGACAACACAGCAGGACCCTGTTTCTAAAAAAATTTTTTAAATAAATTATTTAACTCTTTTAATAATGTTGGCTTTGTTGCAGGAGCTGTTTGTTTTATAAGTATTGTATTTCAGATAAAATGTGCGTTGGAACAATAGAAAATATACTTTTATGCTCTGAAATTTGTATTAAAGTGTAAAATGTGAATTGTCTTAGCTTAAATGAAAATAATGATATGCTTATACATTTTATTAATGTATTTAAAAGTAATTGCGCTCATGTCACAATTCATCTATTTGCTTTTAGTATAAGTTAATTTGTAGTTAGTAAATTGGTTGTGCATGTAAATCACTTTTAGCTAAAGGTGAAAATGTGTAGACATTTAGCCTAAATGAAATAGCTAAAGATCCAGGTGACCTATTTCTAAACATGTCTTGTTTTATGTATTCTGAAAAAGATAGTGCACTTTATTACAAGTTCCACTTGTGTATAAAAATAAAACTAGTATCTTTCTCCTGAGTCTTTGATATTCAGGAGATATAATTATACACTGTAAATATTTTATTTATGGGAAAAGGATGAATGCTGTGGAGAAAATAATTCTCTTAATAGGTTTTCCCATTAAGATAGTACTATTTATAACAGTACTTTATCATAAAGAGTTAGCACATTTTCTTATTTTTAGAAGGATAAACTTAGTTTAATAAGATTGCTGACTAGATTAAAAACATTGTATATTAAGGGTCAGATTTCACATTCATAAATCATTTTGTTGTACCTTTAAAACCAGAAAGGAAAAATAACAGGAAAGTTAACGCCCAAATCTCTGACTGATACATTAAATGTCAGTTATATCCTAATACTCTAAAGTCAATCAGTGACAGTAACAAACTCACAAAATCACTGCCTTGGTGTACACAAAGGGAGCAACATCACATAAGTCTGGAAAGGTAACAGGGTGACATCATGGAAGGACCTTGAGTGACAGACAAAATCTTTAACTTTGGTGGGGATATGGTTTATTTGTTAGGATTGTTTTATAACTAGAGCCATGCATTGGGAAGATTAATTTGATCATAGTGTGCAAGGTAGTCTAGGAGGAAGAGACTGATGTCAGAGATATCTGATGATAAACTCAGTTTCCCTCTCCCAGAGCTCAGAATCTTTTTACAAAGCAGCTTGGATCCTTAGGAAAGCTATAAATTACTTTTATTAACCAACTTAATTTGACATAAATCAGTATGAGAGGCTGCAAATTAAGAGTTTTCTTCTGTCTCCTCCAAATAGAATGTTGATTTTGCCTCTCTGGCGTTCATTCCCCCTTTTCTGGTAACAGTATCTTGATTTGCCCTTCAGAAAACACACCTTTACTACTCGTAGTCTGCAGGTTCAAATGGGGCAGAATAGCCTACAGGAAGGATATGTGACCCAAGCTAGGCTGATGTGGTCCTATTATCGGAATTTACAGATGTTTTCTGCTGTCATTACTGATTATGGTGATGAGGTAAGTCTGGAGTTTCATGGGAGAGTGCCTTGCTGCCTGGCAGAAAAAAACTCACAAAAAAGCCAAACAGAAGGAAAAGAAAACATGATTGCTTTTGCATCTCTGGCTCTAGTGTAGATTTTCTTTTTTTTTAAGATATTTAAACCAATACTTTTCCCTTTTTCTGGTAGGCTAGTTTGAATTGGATTTCTGCCATCACAACCCAAAAAGTCCTGTCTGATAGAAGGTTCCATTTATGATAGCTCTATGCCAAAAGTTATCAGAACACTTTTAGTAAACTATTTTATTATAACATGTAAAGTGCACATGGAGTTTACAGCATGATGGATTCACGCGGTACACCTGGTTTAAAAAGACATTACCTGTATCATAGAAGCTCCCCTTAAACGTCTCCCCACCCTACTCCTGACTTTTAGCACCATAGAGCAATTTTGCTTGTTTTCTAGATTCTTTACTAATCCATTCTTTGCTACCATCCATTGATGGACATTGGGTTATTTCTTTTTGGGGTTATGAATAGTATTATCTTCTAGGTAATAATGTATATTCTAGGTACATTCTTGCGCTTATCTTTTAGTACATTGATGTATGTTTTGGTGGGGCAATTCCTAGGAATGGAGTTGCTGATTCATAGTCTGTGCACATGTTCAGCTTTAGTAGTTAACCAATCAGTTTTCCAAAATACTGGAACTAAAATACACTCCTTTCATCAGCGTATGAGAGTTCAGTTGCCCCACATCTTACACTTGGTATTTGTCTTTTGGCTTTCTGTCTTTTAGCTACTCTGGTGGGTGTTGTATCTCATGGTTGTATTTTGTGGTTCTCTGATGGCTGTCTATTAACATTTGGGTATCTTGGTGGGGTGGGGGGGGGTTGTTTTTGAGACAGGGTCTTCCTCTGTCACCCAGGCTAGAGTGCAGTGATGTGATCATGGCTCACTGCAGCCTTGATCTCCCAGGCTGAAGCCATCCTCCCACCTCAGCCTCCCAAGTAGCTGGGACTACAGCTGCATGCCACGAAGCCTGGATAATTGTTTTGCAATTTTTGTAGAGATGGGGTTTTGCTATGTTGTCTAGGTTGGTCTCGAACTTCTAGGCTCAAATGATTCGCCTGCCTCGGATTTTCAAAGTGCTAGGATTACAGTCATGAACTGTGTGACCAGTGTGTTCATCTTGTTTTCAGTGGTCTGATTCTTTAGTCTCTCTGCTCCCTCCTTTTTTTTTTTTGGTTGTTTTGTTTTTGTTTTGTTTGTTTGGTGGAGGGGAACTATCTGCCTTTTTCTTAATCTGGTACAAGTTTTGTTTGTTTTGAGAGTTTTGCTCTTGTTGCCCAGGCTGGAGTGCAATGGCACCATCTCAACTCACCGCAACTCCTGCCTCCCAGGTTCAAGCAATTCTCCTGCCTCAGCCTCCCGAGTAGCTGGGATTACAGGCATGCGGCACCACGCCCGGCTGACTTTGTATTTTTAATAGAGAGGAGGTTTCTCCGTGTTGGTCAGGCTAGTTTCAAACCCCCAATCTCAGGTGATCTGCGTGCCTTGGCTTCCCAGAGTCCTGGGATTACAGGCATGAGCCACCCTGCCCGGCCCCAGTACAGGTTCTTCATATATTCTAGATATGAGTTGTTTGTAAGGAACTTCTCCCTCCCCTCTGTGGCTTTACCTTTTCACTCTTTTTTTTTTTTTCTTTTCACTCTCTTAATGGTATTTTTAATGAACAGATATCTCTAATTTTACAAAGTTAATTAAAATTAATAAAATTTAAAATACAGTTCTTCAGTTGCATTAGACATTTCAAATGCTTAACATGTGGCTAGTGGCTGCCACATAGGACAGTGCAGGTTTACAGAACATTTCTATTGCAGAAAGTTATATGGACAACACTCTTCTAGAAGCATTATTGCCTACATTTCCCATTTAGATCTGCAATGCACTTGGAATTAATTTCTGTGTGTGGTATAAGATAGGGATTAAGATTTAATTTTTTTCCATATGGATATCAGACTCAGCAGTGAATGAAAATTTGTTGAGATTAAAACCACAGTGAATACCATTGCACATCCACAAGGATGGCAAAATTTTAAGTCTTATAATACGAAGTGTTGAGGATGTGGGGCAACAGTAATTTTTTGTTTGTTTGTTTGTTTTTGTTTTTTTTCGAGACGGAGTTTTTGCTCTTGTTACCCAGGCTGGAGTGCAATGGTGAGATTTCGGCTCACCGCAACCTCCGCCTCCTGGGTTCAGGCAATTCTCCTGCCTCAGCCTCCTGAGTAGCTGGGATTACAGGTGTGAGCCACCGCGCCCAGCCCTTTTTTTTTTTTTTTTTTTTTTTTTTTAAAAGACAGTCTTGTTCTGTCACCCAGGCTGGAGTGTGGTGATGCGATCTCAGCTCACTGCAACTTTTGCCTCCTGGGCTCAAGCAGTTCTCCTGCCTCAGCCTCCCAAGTAGCTGGGATTACAGATGTGCACCACCATACCTGGCCAATTTTTGTATTTTTAGTATAAATGGGGTTTTGCCACATTGGTCAGGCTGATTTCGAACTCCTGGCCTCATATGATCTGCCTGCCTTGGCTTCTCAAAGTGCTGGGATTACAGGTGTGAGCCACTGCACCCAGCAGCAACAATAATTTTTGTGTGCTACTGGTAATAGGTGAACTGGTACAACCTTTTTGGGAAAAGTTTGGCTTTACCTAGTAACTGACACTGCATGTTCCTGTAACTCATGTTCCACAGATGCACCAGTAATATCTATAATACGTTTTTCATAAATGACAACCTAAATGTCCATTAGTAGTAAAGAATATATAGCCGGGCATGGTGGCTTACACCTGTAATCCTAGCACTTTGAGAGGCTGAGGTGGGCAGATTGCCTCAGCTCAGGAGTTTGAGATCAGCCTGGCCAACATAGCAAAATCCAGCCTCTACTAAAAATATAAGAAATTAGCTGGATGTGGTGATGCGTGCCTGTAATCCCAGCTACTCAGGAGGCACGAGAATTGCTTGAACCCAGGAGGCAGAAGTTGCAGTGAGCCGCGATCACGCCATTGCACTCCAGCCTGGGCAACAGAGCAAAACTGTCTCAAAATTGTATATATATAATATGCATCTAATATATACATATGTATAGTTATTCACACACACACAGGCAGTACAATAGATGAACACACTAGAGCTATACCCAACTTGGATGAATTTCACAGCCTTGTGAGAAGTATATGTAGGGGGATAAAAGGCAAAACTATAAAAATACATGGGTAGGTGGTAAAAGGGGTCATAAATATGGAAAGGGAGCAAATTAGAGTGAACTTTATAGTGCTGGGTTGGAATTGGAGATACTGGTGTGAGTTCATGATTTTCAAGATAGAGAAATAACTATTAAATGCAAATTATGTATACACACACTTCTGCCCAGTGACGGGGCTGGGGATCAGTGACTACTTAGTAGCCATGAGAATGCCTAATACTTAGATTGAGACTTCTAAATATGCTCTTGACTGAAAGGAACCAGGGCTTCCTGGAGATAAGGCTGATTTCAGAGCTGTGGCAGAGAAAGTACAAGCTAGTCCTGAAACATCTCACTCTGGAAAAAGTGTTCCAAGAATGATAGTGACATGTCAAAAGCACACAGAAACCAGCTTGAAGAGACTCTCTCACTGGCTAAATATGGGACAAATAGAGCATCAAAATAAATGGAGGCAGCTGCTGTGGTTCACACCTGTAGTCCCAGCACTTTGGGAGGATTGCTTGAACACAGGAGACCTGTCTGGGCAACATGGTGAAACCCAGTCTCTATACACAATACGAAAGTCAGCCAGGCATGGTGGTGCATGCCTGTGGTCCCAGATACTCAGGACACTGAGGCAGGAGAATCACTTGAGCCCAAGAGGTCGAGGCTGCAGTAAGCCGTGACTGCACCACTGTACTCCAGCCTGAGCAACACAATGAGATTCTGTCTCAAAAAAAAAAAAATAAAAAAAATAAAAAAATAAATGAATAGATTATCATCCATTGGATAAAACAGGCATCCATTAAAAAAAATAAAGCTTGATGAGGACAGGATATTTTCACAGTGTCAGAATAACTTCATCCCCCAAAATATTAATGACAGAAAAGGAATTTTACAGTGGAAAGGCTGGTAGACACCACCTTAACCAAGTGGTTGAAGTTAACATCACCAGCGAGGGGATAAATCAAAATCATGCTGCATCCGGTAGGAGGCAGGGAAAACAACACAGCACCATTCCAGTGATATTCCTGCCAAAAATACATAGCCTGGATTTAATCAGGAGTAATCGATCTTCAAACAAATCAAATGGAGGGACATTCTACAGAATAACTGGCCTATTCACTTCAAAGGCTTCAAGGTTGTGAAAGTCAAGGAAAGACTGGAAAACTGTTCCAGACTGAAGAAAACAAAGGAGATATGAAATTAAATGAAAATGATTTTGAACTAGATCTTTTTTCCTAAAGACCACTGAATGGGCTGGGCACAGTGGCTCACACCTGTAATCCCAGCACTTTGTGAGGCTGAGGCGGGTGGATCACGAGGTCAGGAGTTCAAGACCATCCTGGCTAACACGGTGAAACCCCATCTCTACTAAAAATACAAAAAAAAAAAATTAGGCGTGGTGGCACGTGCCTGCGGTCCCAGCTACTTGGGAGGCTGAGGCAGGAGAATCCCTTGAACCTGGGAGGCAGAGGTTGCAGTGAGTCGATATTGCTGTGAACATCCAGGCTGGGTGACAGAGCAAGACTCCGTCTCAAAAAAAAAAAAAAAAAAATCAATGGGGGTCTGAAGATCTGAAGTTGAGTCGATGAGTTGACAGTAATGTCGCAGTGTTACTTTCCTAACTATGATAGTTTTATTGTGGTTATGTAGGAGAATGTCTTCATTTGTCAGAAACGTCTCTCATTTTAATTTTGGTAATTAGAATCTGTACTTTAAGATATATTCTACTTTTTATTCAAGTCTGTTTATTCAGATCTCAGCATTAACTGTCCTCTCCATCATTTTACATGTTGAATTTTTTAGTTTATAAAAACCATGTCGCTGGGGGCAGTGGCTTATCCTTGTAATCCCAGTACTTTGGGAGGCCATAGTGGGCAGATTGCTTGAGCCCAGGATTTCGAGACCAGCCTGGGCAACATAGTAAAACTCGGTCTCTACCAAAAGTACAAAAAATTAGCCGGGCATCATAGTGCATGCCTGTAGTCCCAGCTACTCAGGAGGCTGAGGTGAGAGGATTACTTGAGCCCAGGAAGTCAAGGCTATAGTAAGCCAAGATCACGCCACTGCACTCCAGCCTGGGTGATGGGATTGACACCTTGTCTCAAAAAAATAAAAGTGTGTTAAAAAAAAAAAAAAAAAAATACGCCAGGCGCGGTGGCTCACGCCTGTAATCCCAGCACTTTGGGAGGCCGAGGCGGGTGGATCACGAGGTCAAGAGATCGAGACCATCCTGGTCAACATGGTGAAACCCCGTCTCTACTAAAAATGCAAAAAATCAGCTGGGCATGGTGGCGCGTGCCTGTAAGCCCAGCTACTCAGGAGGCTGAGGCAGGAGAATTACCTGAACCCAGGAGGCGGAGGTTGTGGTGAGCCGAGATCGCGCCATTGCACTCCAGCCTGGGTAACAAGAGTGAAACTCCGTCTCAAAAAAAAAAAAAAAAAAAAAAATACTGGTAATCATTTTGAGATCTTTAGTTATTATTTAGTGATATGTTCCAAAACTGGAGCTGAAACTCCAAAGAGAATCCTGTAATTGAAATATTACACTTGATGCTGAGTTGCCCCAACTCTCTATAAAGCACTGACAACATTAGAATTTAGTTTAAATAATAACAATATCCCTGGAAAAGCAGCAGCACCCAGAGTGACCACTAAGCATTAGTAATAATAAATGACATCTCATATCTGGATGAAACAGTTATCCTAACAAAGCTTAGGATCAGATTTGTGGCACGCCAACAGCACATGTGAAAATCATTCTGCTGTGACATTTAGCCTCATTTCTGGTCCCATTTTATTTTCCTGCCCTTGTTTTTCTTTCTTTTTTTCACTTGTCTTTGGCTTATGTTATCCTTTTAATACCTCTTTAAACAAGTCAATGTGAATCAATTTGAATCTAATACAAGGATTAGATTTAGTGTGGTGATGTTAACTGGAGAGTCTTCAACTGTAGGGCAGGGGGTCTGTTAGGAACCGGGATACGCAGCTCATTACCACCTGAACTTCACCTCCTGGCCAATCAGCGGCAGCATTAGATTCCCGCAGGACTGCGAACCCTGTCGTGAACTATGCATGCGAGGGAGCTAGGGTTTGTGCTTCTTATGAGAATCTAATGTCTGATGAACTGAGGTGGAACAGTTTCATCCTTAAACACCCCTCTGCTCCCCACCATCCGTGGAAAAATTATCTTCCATGAATCCGCTCCCTGGTGTCAAAAAGGCTGGGGACTGGATGTATCAGTAACAGGTTCTTCCCCTACGTTAACTATTCTTCCGTATCACACTCTAAAATGAGATAGAATATCCATGCAGTTTAGAAAAAATCCATTCTGCAGTTAAATACTCTTTGGATTTCTGAAGCTTCTATGGAGGCTAATTTGAAAGCTAAACATGTAAATAACCTTTGGGCTGGAAGTAGAAAATGTAGACATAAGGCCGGTCCTGGAACGTTCCAGGTGTATGAACTCGGGCAATAAATCAACCTCTTTGAGCCTCAGGCTCCTCATCCCACCCCTACCCCCACCTGGGAAAATACATCTGTCACCCAGACCTCTGGTGAGCCCATGAAATATATGGGGAAGCACATTATAAACTAAAGCTCTTCACAAATTACAAAGAATTATATTGACTTATTTAACTACTGAAATTTAATACATCTAAGTCAATGTAGTTTTTGTAAATGCTATGCAGTGATGTTTCGGGAGATGTTTAAACATTTTGACTATATGGTTAAGATTTTTATTTTAACCTTAAGGGTTTAGAATTTTGTGCTTTTTAATGATACAACAAATCTATCATAATATTAAGAGTTTTTTTTTGTTTGTTTGTTTTTTTGATAGGAGTCTTACTTTGTCACCCAGGCTGGAGTGTAGTGGTGCGAGCTTGGTTCACTGCAACTTCTGCCTCAAATGGGTTCAAATGATTTTCCTGCCTTAGACTCCCGAGTAGCTAGGACTACAGGCGCATGCCACCACACCTAGCTAATTTTTTTCTGTTTTTAGTAGAGACAAGGTTTCACCATGTTAGCCAGGATGGTCTCGATCTCCTGACCTCGTGATCCACCCGCCTTGGCCTCCCAAAGAGCTGGGATTACAGGCATGAGCCACTGCACCCGGCTGATATTAAGAGTTATTACAGTAACAGTTCACAGCATAAATCATTTATTAATATCTCACAATCTAACTTGAAATATTTATAAACACTGCATAAATGAATACAAGGGCATTGTATGAATTTTAGAGAGGGGATTCTTTTATACAAATAAATTTAGATTTAATTCTGCCAGATAAAATTAACTTTAGATATATTCAACACACAATCAAAAGTATTCTGAAAAGTTGCATATAAATCAAATCATAGTTTAAATGCTATTCACAAAATAACTGTAAAGTCTCCAATTTTATCTTTTAAAATATGCATTTTTCTTTTTTCTTTTTTTTTTTTTTTTTTTTTGAGACAGAGTCTTGCTCTGTCGCCAGGCACCAGGCTGGAGTGCACTGGCGCGATCTCGGCTCACTGCAACCTCTGCCTCCCGGATTCAAGCAATTCTCCTGCCTCAGCCTCCCAAACAGCTGGGACTACAGGCGCACGCCACCACATCCCAGCTAATTTTTGTATTTTTAGTAGAGACGGGGTTTCACCATGTTGGCCAGGAGGGTCTCGATCTCTTGACCTTGTGATCCGCCCGCCTCGGCCTCCCAAAGTGCTGGGATTACAGGCATGAGCCACCGCGCCCGGCCTCATATATCATTTTCTTAAGATAAAGTACGCCTTTAATTTTAGAATGTAAATAAGAGTAATCTTTCAAAATACCTTTTTAAAAATTAGTAAATGCTCGTCTTTATGATATTTAAGCAAAAAAATGGGATATCCTTCCTCACCAAATATTTTTGTTTGGATTGTCAGTGTTTAAAAATTGCTAGACACAACTCTTATCTACTGTAATTGGAGTCTTCAATTACAGAATTGAAGGGCTGATATCATCTATTCTTTCCCCCAAATGGCAAAGCTCTTCTTAGTTCAGTAGACGTTCAAACTTATTCTGATGAGGTCCTTCAATGCACACTGTCTCCGAATCAGAGTTGGCCAGTGAAGAAAGTTTATTTTGGTAGCTTTAAAAAAATACTTGCATTGGTGGTAGAGCAGCTTGGCATGGATTCTGTGAGGTGTTGGTAAGAGAAATACCACCTGACGTTCCAACTGAAATATATCGTAAATCATTTTTAACAAAAGAGCTCTTTTGTTGCAAAGGTGACTATTTTTGAAACACCTAATATAGAAACAATACTGAATTGATTTCAACTATATGAAACAAAAAGACAGACATATTTAATATTCCATCCTAAAATATTTATCTTTTCTATTGTGGTATTAAACCAATTGAGAGGGGGTTTTTTGTTTGTTTGTTTTTGCCATGGAGTCTTGCTCTGTCCCAGGCTAGAGTGCAATGGCACAATCTCAGCTCACTGCAATCTCTGTCTCCCGGGTTCAAGTGATTATCCCACCTTAGTCTCCTGAGTAGCTGGGATTACAGGAGCATGCCACCATGGCCAGCTAATTTATATATTTTTAGTAGAGACAGGGTTTTACTATGTTGGCCAGGCTGGTCTCCAACTCCTGAACTCAAGTGATCCAGCCAAGTACTTGGCTCCCAAAGTACTGGGATTACAGGTGTGAGCCATCGTGCCCGGTGGAGAGGGTGTTATTTCATTCTAGCAGAGAAAATAAATCTCACATTCACTTTTCTTTAGAGCTCCCAAGAATAGAGAAATTAGCTTGGTCCCCAGGTTTGTCCCTGCTTCTAATGGCATTATCTGACCTTAAAAATATTACTCTATTGGGCCAGGTGTGGAGGCGCACGTCTGTAATCCCAGCACTTTGGGAGGCCGAGGCAGGTGGATCACGAGGTCAAGAGATTGAGACCATCCTGGCCAACATTGTCCAACCCTGTCTCTACTAAAAATACAAAAATTAGCTGGGCATGGTGGCACGTGCCTGTAGTCCCAGTTACTTGGGAGGCTAAGACAGGAGAATCACTTCAATCTGGGAGGTGGAGGTTGCAGTGAGCGAGATGGCGCCAGTGCACTCCAGCCTGGTGACAGAGTGAGACTGCGTCTCAAAAGAAAAAAATTATATTATCATTAAAATTTAGAGATAGTTAAGCAATGAGGGGGATAAGGGCAATAGTACAGAAAATAGAAAAAGAACACTTAAAAGCTTTAGAATATTCTTTCCATGGAACCATGGAACCATGGAACTAAACAACAATTTTTTTTTTTTTTTGAGATGGAGTTTCACTCTTGTCATTCAGGCTGAAATGCAATGGAGTGATCTCAGCTCACTGCAACCTCCGCCTCCAGATTCAAGCGATTCTCCTGCCTCAGCCTCCTGAGTAGTTGGAATTACTGGTGCCTACCATGGCACCCAGCTAATTTTTTGTATTTTTAGTAGAGATGGGGTTTCACCATGTTGGTCAAGCTGGTCTCAAACTCCTGACCTCAGGTGATCTGCCCACCTTGGCCTCCCAAATTGCTGGTATTTCAGGCATGAGCAACAGTGTCTGGCAACCAATTTTAATATCATTGACTCATTTCCATTTTGAAAAAATTCAGAAACCAGAATATTTCAAGTGGACCATAAAAGCTTTCTGCAGTATGGGGATATTCCCTGTCTTAACCTTCCTGTTTCCATATTTGGATTTATTTTATTCTTTAACATGCTTCATGAGCAAACATGTTCTAAGCTCATCTTCCTAGTGAGAACCCTTTGTATAACTCAGCTCAAATTTTAAAAGATGTGAACTCCATGACTACTTTGAAATATGTAACTTCTTCCCACTCAGCATAGGACCAGTTTGCTTTTATTACATTACTTATGTAGTGTAATGACAGGCAGTGGCATAGTCTTTCCAGGGGAATCTACTGCTTCTCTTCCCTACCTTTCCCTGACAAAACATTAAAAAAAAGTGGAGGTGGGGTAAGAAATGGCTTGCCACTGTGTTCAATGAAGACCACCATCCTGAACAATTCTGATATCTTATGTACCAGGTGTTGATTTATGAGTAAAGGAACATGCTAAGGAAAGAATTCGGCTTGGGTTGTACCATTGATGGCTAAGCAATAGCTAGCATATGTGTAAGAACAGCACAGTCAAACCACTGCGTTCCACAGCATTAAGCTTTGTTTTGACAGTGAATTCCAAATCAATTACACAACAGATAAAACCTATCAGGTCAGTCTTTCCTACTTAGCAGAAAGAATACGATTTTAATTCCAGGAGAATATTCTCTCTTTTAAGGGAGGAGGGGTGAGTTAAATGGAAATTCATAGTTAATTTTAGTTTTGAGATTGGTAGCAACAAATTAACAATCTTAGCAAAAAGAGGATGGTGAGGAAGTGACATCTCGAAGAACAACTTTCTGCCTTATTTTGTGATTTCATTATTTGATTTGATTTTCCCTATTTGATTTAAGAGCTATTGCATTGACTTTGGATTTGTTAGGGTCTTTGCATCCATTTCCAGATGAGGCAGCCAGAGCAGTGAATTTAGGTTACAGGTTATATACATTCTAGCCAACAAATAGAATAAGTTTAAAACAATTTGTAAGTTTACAGTTGGGAGAAATCTTTGGATTTCATTGCATACCAGTATAGGGAACAACTAATCATTGAATTGCTTCCATGGCTTTGTCTTGTATCTTGCCCATTTCTTGGGTATTCCTTTTTTTTTTAGATGGAGTCTCGCTCTGTCACCCAGGCTGGAGTGCAGTGGCGCTATCTCGGCTCACTGCAACCTCCTGCATTCAAGCGATTCTCCTGCATCAGCCTCCCCAGTAGCTGGGATTACGGGTAATTTTTGTATTTTTAGTAAAGATGGGGTTTTGTCCTGATGGTCTTCAATTCCTGACTTCAGGTGATCCGCTGCCTCGGCCTCCCAAAGTGCTGGGGTTACAGGTGTGAGCCACTACACCTGGGCTCTTAGGTATTTCTTACAAGATGAAAGATAAAATTACAAGAAAAAAAAATTAACTTCAGTCCTTATATAATGTTACAATTCTATTTTTAGTTTTTGCTTTTCTGTAAATTCTATATATAGATGTAAAAAGGTCTTTAAAATATTATTTTTAAATCCAACTACCTACCCCTAAATTTTCTTTTAAAAAATCCCCATAGTAGTATTGATACATAGGAGTCAGATAAATGCAAACTACGCAGAACAGACAGATATTTGGGATTTTCTTTTTTTAGTTTAATAAAGTTTGAAAACTTTCAAAGCTCCTGTACAATTCCCTTAATACCAAACTTGGCAAAACTCTAATTCTGTTTAAAAAGGTGTTTTGTTTTGTTTTTGTTTTTTTTTCAGACGGAGTTTCGCTCTCGTTACCCAGGATGGAGTGCAATGGCGCGATCTCGGCTCACCGCAACCTCCGCCTCCTGGGTTCAGGCAATTCTGCTGCCTCAGCCTCCTGAGTAGCTGGGATTACAGGCACGCGCCACCGTGCCCAGCTAATTTTATGTATTTTTAGTAGAGACGGGGTTTCACCATGTTGACCAGGATAGTCTCGATCTCTTGACCTCGTGATCCACCCGCCCTGGCCTCCCAAAGTGCTGGGATTACAGGCGTGAGCCACCGAGCCCGGCTTTTTTTTTAAGTAATATGTTTGAACAATGTCTAAGAATGTGGGGTGGGGAGAATCCATATCCAAATATCTTCATAAAGCAGGTTCTTAAAATTTGCAAAGCTATTAGGTTGGCAAAAAAAGTAATCACGGTTTTTGCTTTTGCACCAACCCAGTATTTACCACTGAATACGAAGGCATTTAGATCACTTCTTTTCAGCATGCTAGACAGTAAAGAGAATGGAAACGAGGCAGCAGAAAGAATGAAAGAGTGAAGATAATGGAGCTAGGTCAGTGAGAGACATTTCTAAATTCCCCTCTTCTTTTCCTCTAGCATTCTGGGAAACTTCTCAGCAGCTATCATATAAGGTAAGTATCTTGCGGGAGAAGCAAAGAATCAGAACTAGCAGGCCGTGGGAAGAGTGCGGGAAGGTGGCCAGGTAGGCAGTGCTAGGAAAGGAGGCCAAGGGAGGAAGACCTGGGATTGGACAGGACCTTTCCTCTGCTGTCTGGACCTCTTTATGAGGCTGTTAGATTTAAATTTCATTATACAGAGAACTGAAGTGATAAGCGGCCAGATGATTAAGTCCTTTTATCACTGATGAGGATTTATTTCCCTCAAAATTCTGATTAGGAATTCCCATGCTACAAATATTAATTTGCTCCTCTACCTATGCCTCTGAGAGTCACAAGCCACCAAAGGCCAAATTTACTTATCTATGTTAAGGGCTTTATGTGAAATGAAAGGTGATTTATTTAGCTGACCATTTCCCAAGGAGCCTTACTTGGACTCAATCTTAAACGTTATCTGGAGGGCTCACAATCGTGACTGCCAGCAAGTGGTGAGGTCCCTGTAAGGCTAACTCAGACTCTCCAGTTGCTCTCGGAGCAAAGACGCCCTTGGTTTAGGTTAGGGTGCCAGATCTAGATACCCCAGGGCTAAGCGAGAACCCGATTTGCCCTCCTCTCTTCACATAGCAAACCAACCTGGACAGTCTAACTCAGTCATGTAAGGTAGACAGAGCTTAAACCAGATGGCCAGCTAAACACTGAAGGGGCATGCGTCAAGATCCATCCTCAAAGTACTTCACAGCCAAGCCACGCTGACTAACGAAATAGGCCAGATCTGCCTGTGGACACTGTCCTGAATGTTTAGCACAGAGAGACAGGAAGGTGACAGTGAAGTGCAGCAAACGCCAGAGGCTGGCCCGTGAAGGAAGGTGTGCAGGCTCACGCAGTGTCACTGGAGAAGGAGTGGGTGGCAGAGCATGTCATAGTGATTGTACCCTTCAAATAATAACCTCCATACACATTTGAGTCAGTAGAATTTGTTAAAGTAAGAAAAATTCAGGGAAATTCATATATTTGTAATGGGCCCAAAGTATTGGACCAGAGATAAGAATACACTGAAACAACAATATACACAGACTCACATGCTTACATGTACACATTATTTTTCATTTGAGCTTCTTACATCTTCCTTTCCTGATGCCACAGCAGCACATGGATTAGAAGGTTCTAGTAGATTCCAGCAATAAAATGCTATGCTACTCAGAAAATATATGGCTAGCGAGACAGCAGCCTTGTTCTCTCCTACGCAGTTTACGTATTCATGAACAGAGAAACCTTTAGAAGTAGATGTCAGATACCAATGATCAGACCAAGACATGATACAGGAGACTTTCACAGACTTGATTCTAAACCTAATCCTAACTGATGATAGGGTGGTTTTCATCACCTCCATTCACATCCTCACACGTCCAAAATAGGCCAGCTCAGCTGCATCACAGTCTACCGTGGGAATACGTCCAGGGGAGCCCAGGAATTAAGTGGCTGGAGGCCTTGAGTCTGGGCACCATCGTCTCTTGGGACTGTGTCCCTGTGGAGAAGGCCCTTCCATCATCAGGCTTGGCTGGAAACTCATTCACTTGGAGGGAGAAGGCAGGCGTGGCTCGTCAGAACCGGAGGAAGAGGTTGTGGGGAAGCCTTTCTCCTCTCACGGAGCGTGTTACACAGCATTCAAGCGGATGTCCCCACAAGGAATTTCTGTTGGTGTTTCTGGGGTGATACTTTTAATAATACGCTATCGGGAAGAACATACAATGTTATAAACATTCTTGTCATTTTTTAAACTTGCAAAAATATTCAACATTAATATTAAAACAAAGCTTAAATAGCACTTTGATAATATCTAACAGTGAGTCGGAATAGTCTCATTGACTTTCCTTAGAGAAAGAATTCCCAATTTATTCTCAAATATGAATTAAAATGGTATATTCAGGAACTGTACGCATCTGTAAACTAAGAAAATCATTATAACACTAATGGAAGAAAGTTCTAAAGACGAGCCTTCATTAGAATCTCTGCTGGCCAATAACATGCTTTTGAATGACTTGGGAAAGGGTACCCTTTTCTCTGGACAGAGGAGGCTTCTACAGCCACACAGGGGTTGGGGAGCAGAGTAATTGCTGGGTTTTGGCCCCCATCCCCTCACCCGGGCTCCTTGTCCCCTGCAGACACACTGTAGCCATAGTGCCCAGTATTATCAGCCACTGTAACAGCCAGGATGTCACTAATTTAATGAATTCACCTGTAAAGCAGTACTGTTAGTTCATACAAGAGTATAAATCATCACATGAATTGTAAAAGATGCGATTATTGAAACCATCACTTCTAATGCAATCTTGTGTCGATGTAGTACTCATCACAGAGACGTGGCTGAGAATGTCTGCTATAGAAACAGCTGAGGTACACAGAAGCTTTAAGATGGATCCGAAATATACTTGGGCTTGGGCATGAAATCTACAACCTGCCTTGTAAAACTTAGCATCAGAGTGACAAAAAGCAGCTCAAGGATATGGAGAAGAAAAACCAGCAGCACTGCAGAGGCTTAGAAAAACCTTCAGTAAGTTGCTTAATAAAATCGTTGTTGGCCAAAAGTCTGTATATATCATAAGCAGACAAAATTGGATCTGAAAGCATCCTTTGAGGATCTTTAGGCGAAGCTCTGCTCCGGTCCTTTTTATTTTGGACTGAAAACGTCTGGAGTCACCTTCAAGCTTTTCTATTTTCTCGTTCAGGGAGTTTGTTCTTTAAGGAATAGGGCCTATGGAATTCAAAAAGTTCCAGTCCTACAGTTGATGAAATGTACTATAGGACAAAACGCACAAAATTGTACATTTTGTGCTCCTCATGGCTTTAGTATCTGCCTATTGAACTCTCACACTAGAAATCCATCTAAAAAGGAGTTGTTGTGGGGCTCATGAGCTACCAGAGCTGCTGAGTCATGGAAAGCAACCTTTCAGAAACCACACATTCCCACAGATGAACACGTAAACTATACCTGATTAAACAGAATTACGTCTTGTTAGTTGAGAACTAGACAGGGATCACTATAATGAGTCCTTTTTTTTTTTAACAGTCAGGGTCAGCTGGGTGTGGTGGCTCACACCTGTAATCCCAGCACTTTGGGAGGCCGAGGTGGGTAGATCACCTGAGGTCGGGAGTTCGAGACCAGCCTGACCAACATGGAGAAACTCCGTCTCTACTAAAAATACAAAATTAACTGGGTGTGGTGGTGCATGCCTGTAATCCCAGCTACTCTGGAGGCTGAGGCAGGAAAATCACTTGAACCCAGGAGGCAGAGGCCGCAGTGAGCCGAGATTGTGCCATTGCACTCCAGCCTGGGCAACAAGAGCAAAACTCCGTCTCAAAAAAAGAAAAAGAAAAAAGAAAGAAAGAGTCAGGGTCTTTCTCTGTTGCCTAGGCTGGAGTGCAGTGGCACAATTATGGCTCACTGCAGTCTTAAACCCCTGGGCTCAAGGGATCCTCCTGCCTCAGCCTCCCAAGTAGCTGCAGGTGCTCGGTACCATGCTCAACTACTACAACTTGTCTTAAGTGGAGCCATGGTGTACGGAGAGAGAAGAGATCACTGAGGGTGGGGCAAGGCCAGCAATGAACAATGTCATGAAGTCAAAGACTTGGCTTTTGTGCCCTAACCTACCCACATGGTCTGCTGCCCTGTTGGTGACTGACCACCCAGGATGCCAGGCCCACGTTTGTTTTCTGTGCGTTGCCAGCATTCTAGTTGCCAGGCTACTGTGGCTTTCAAAATTTGCCAGGCCCTGGCCTTCTGCAAGATGATAACAAGTTAATCTAAGAAACAGATTACTCTTGATATTTTCATAAACGTGTACTCATTAGGGACCACCTTCCAGTATCTTTGGGTGGGTTATTAGTAGTTTCTGCAAAAATGACCTAAGCCAGTGAAAGATTCCAACCGCGAGACTTCCAGGCTGGCAAGACTTCCAGGCTATAGGCGTGTGTGATATCCTTCAAATTACAGCAGTAAGCGGCAGCTCGCTCCACAAACTCCAACCTTGCATATGGCCAGGGCCCAAAAGGATTTCATATGAGGCTTCCCTCCCTCATAGAAAGTTACAGACTATCAAGTCCCGGTATTCACAAAGAATCATAAAGAATTCTAGACCTTAGGCAAAAAGCACAGCATGCTTTATTCTTCTCAGAGATTAAACATGCACACGAGCATATTAAAGTTTTTTTGAGAAGTCCTGAGGTAAACAAACCTGTTTATTTATTTATTTATTTATTTGAGAGTCTTGCTCTGTCGCCAGGCTGGAGTGCAGTGGCGTGATCTTGGCTCACTGCAACCTCTGCCTCCTGGGTTCAAGCGATTCTCCTGCGTCAGCCTCCCGAGTAGCTGGGACTACAAGCACCTGCCACCACGCCCAGCTAATTTTTGTATTTTTAGTAGAGACAGGGTTTCACCATGTTGGCCAGGCTGGTCTTGAACTCCTGACCTAAGGTGATCTGCCCACCTTGACCTCCCAAATCACACCTGGGATTACAGGTATGAGCTACTTCGCCCGGCCAAGAAACATGTTTAACTTGCCTTACTTCAGCATTCTCCAAAAATTACCTGACTTCATAAACTTTTTCTCCAGCACTAACACCTATGACCGCCCCTGGAAGACCCTTTGGGAAGTGTTAATATATCGAACGAGCACATTTTGAAGATGAGGAAACTGACGCCCAGATAAGGTGAGTGTCTGTCATAGCTGACTAGGGCCTTTTCCATGGTCTACACTGCTTCTGGGTAACCCAGTACTCCTCCTCTCGTGGCCCCTGGTGAAGATGGCCCTACCTACAATTAGTCTTACCTCTACTGCTAACGAATCTGAGCTCTGTTAGTGACACACTTTTGGGTGGCATTCCCTTGTGACCAACTGGGGGAATTTGTGAGAAAGATGGCCAGGATCTGAGGTGCAGCCTGTGACTGAAGAATACTGACATTTATTAATCTAACACAGTTCCCACCTCTGACCTTGGCCTCTGGATTTGAAGCAACAGAGCTCATGGGTCCTCACAACTGCCGTGAAGGATGACCAGAAGGAAAGCGTTCAATGACTGGGTATGAGAGTGTGGGGAAGCAGCGCAGAGCCCAAGGCTCTTTGGGAGGGGTGCGGTCATGGGAGGGCTGGTTTGGTTGCAGGAAATTAGTAACTACAGAGTTCAGAGTTCTATTCACCCAGAATTCAGTTTTCCTGTTTGGAAAAAGAAATGAACCCAGTTGTTCTCAGAATGATGTGTGGCTGGGTGCGGTGGCTCATGCCTGCAATCCCAGCAGTTTGGGAGGCAGAGGCAGGAGGATTGAGTTCAGGAGTTTGAGACCGACCTGGGCAACATATTGAGACCTTGTCGCTATTAAAAATTTTTAAAATTAGCCAGGTGCCTGTAGTCCCAGCTACTCGGAGGCTGAGGTGAAAGGATCACCTGAGTCCAGGAGTTTGAGGCTGCAGTGAGCCGTGATTATACCGCTGCACTCCAGCCTGGGGTACAGAGCGAGGCCTTGTCTGAAAAAAAGAAAGAGCTGATGTTTAATTGCCTATGTTCTCTTGCTTCTTGTTTCTTATGAAATGTTTTAGGGTGACTACTGTGATGGTCTCAGGTGTAAATTTTGCTGTAAGATCTCAAATTAGCCTGCCTTGGTTCTTAGGCTATTATAGATGATGGTTCCTTCTGCCTCTCCCCAAATATCACCCCTCACCTTTGAGCTTGGCCCCTGCAAATGCACCCAACTATGGACCTGCAAGTGGCTACTTCTATAGGCTCTTCTGCCATTGCACCCTTCTTACTGCAGCTAGGAGCACAATCAAAAAGTAGCAACTGAAGGGTTTTAAAGTCCCGTATGTGAAGTGTCTGCTGGGAATCCTGGTGGCTGAACCACAAGCTGTCAGCACAGGTTGAAAAACTGGCTACTCATCTCTCCCTGAGGACAAGGGGCAAGCTGCATCTCAAAGTTACAAGAGCACTGGCGTGAGAAGACCTGGATTCTGAGCCGCTCTGTGCTGTGTGTCCACAGGCAGCTCACTGAAACAGAAAACTGTGTTTTTTTTGTTTTTTGTTTTTCTGAGACAGAGTCTCTGTTGCCCAAACTGGAGTCCAGTGGCACAATCTCGGCGCACTGCAACCTCTGCCTCCTGGGTTCAAGCGATTCTCCTGCCTCAGCCTCCCAAGTAGCTGGGATTACAGGTGTGCGCCACCACGCCTGGATAATTTTTGTAATTTTAGTAGAGATAGGGTTTCACCATGTTGACCAGGCTGGTCTTGAACTCCTGACCTCAAGTGATCTACCCGCCTCAGCCTCCCAAAATGCTGGGATTACAGGCGTGAGCCACCACAACCTGGCTGAAATAAGGAAATTTCGAGCAGGGTTATTCCCCACCTCAGTGTCCTTGTAGGCTAATAATGCCTACCCGTTTACCTCCCAAGCTGTTTTGACAACAGAATAGGATAATTGGCATGCAGACGCTTGGAAAAGTGTGGCGCTCATACATCTTGTAAGGTACTGTTACCAACATTTCCATAGCGCATTCATTACTGAAATGAATCTTGCTATCCTGGCAAAACATTTTTACGCCAATGGCTTGAGCTAAAACTATGCTATTGTTGGACAGCTAACAATTTTGAGCTGACACTATGATACTGTTGCAAAATCCCTATTTTGTGATCATTTTCAAAATAGTACTTGTCACATTGCTGTTAGAAAAGTGACCATGGGCCGGATGCGGCGGTTCACGCAGTGGTAATCCCAGCACTTTGAGAGGCTGAGGCAAGTGAATTACCTGAGGTCAGGAGTTTGAGACCAGCCTGACCAACATGGGGAGAAACCATGACAAGATGGGGAGAAACCCCATCTCTACTAAAAACACAAAAAATCAGCTGGGCATGGTGGCGTGCACCTGTAGTCCCAGCTACTCAGGAGGCTGAGGCAGGAGAATTGCTTGAATCCAGGAGGCGGAGGTTGCGGTGAGCCGTGATTGCACCACTGCATTCCAGCCTGGGCAACAAGAGCAAAACTCTGTCAAAAAAAAAAAGAAAGAAAGAAAGAGAGAGAAAGAAAGAAAGAAAGAAGAAGGAAAGAAAGAAAGAAAGAGAGAGAGAGAGAGAGAGGGAGAAAGAAAGAAAAGAAAGAAAGAAAAGTAACCATGGACATTTCCCACCATAATTGCCACTTAAAATTTGTGTATTTCTCCAGACATCAGAGATCTGATGATCACACCCAGTGGCAAGCAGGAGGCAGGATAGTTGTCTGAGCAGTTTGAAAAGCTATACATAGCCCAAGCTGAATGTTCCGGTGCACTCAAATGATCATCTCACTCTTTGGTGAGGGGTGATATTTGGGGAAAGGCAGAAGGAACCACCATCTATGATAGCCTGAGAAGGGAGATGCACTAATTTGAGATCTTACAGCAAAATTTACATGACTGAGTTGATCTTTTGCCATTGCATTTGAGGCTTTGGGAGATCCCTTAAGATGACAGTGACAGCCATTAGCGGTCTACGCCATGATGCAGGTACACACATATGTAAGGTTGCATGCCTCCTGGTGAAACTCATGTAGTAGACTTCTCTCTTTTGAATAGAGCACAAGAGAATCCTTTTCTCCCAACAACTGGTAGTCTGAACACAGACATATACACACTAACTAGCACATACCTCCTTAAATGTCCCTGGAGTGATGATCAGCCGATAAGCAATGTATGTGGGGATGCAGATGAAAGATGAAGTTCCTATGCAGTAACCCAGGATGACACTCCAGTGGGGATAATTATATTGGAAAAGTCGTAGCTGTGGCGGGCTCATCAGAAAACTGCAAATGATGAACTAAAACAGAAATTCCAAGAAACATTAAAAGTCTTAACAATATCCACGCAGAGAGAGGCATTTCTGATACAGCAAACACCAGATGCTAAAGCTAAGATACTTTCAGAAAATTCCCAAGACGTGATATATCCTGAACTCTGACACACAGAATTATCAACTTCCGTACCCAAGTGGCAAGACTAAACCAGCCAGGTGCTTTCCCTGATTTTCCTCCCCAGCCCACACTTCCTATCGGGGGATGTTGCAGCAGCCCTTCCCCTGCCCCTACAGTCCGGGAGCCTGTAGCTCCCGCTTCAGCGCTGGCCTCTGCCCAGGCGAAGAGACTGGCAACCTTTGGTGAGAGTGGTTTGGGCCTTGTCTTGCCAGAAGGCAGAGGAATAAACTGGGTGACCTCTCCGCAGCCCCTGCCAGCCCCAGGCTTCATATTTCTCTCTGCTTTGTTTTCATTGCCTTTCATGTGTTTCTGGCTGTGATTGTCTTTGGTCAGATGGAAGGTGCCTGATGTCCAAGAAAGATAAGAAGGTTCTCAAGACCTGGAGGGGACTCAGGCTCCTGGGGGTGTGCTCCTTCTCTCGTTTTCTTGAGCTCTCTGCCTTCTGCATTAAGCTCCATCGCCTGGCGTTTCAACAAGGTTGGCTCTGCCACTAGGCCCCTCAACAATGAATGACCGACCGCCTGCCACAGGTCCTCATCACAAAAGGAATTATGGAAGGAAAAAAAGCAGCTTAATACACTTTTCACTTGAAAATTCTGTGAGAATTCTGACCAAGAAAAAGTCCACAGTGTGCTCCCAACACCCAGTTTATGAGTTTTCTTATTTCAGTTTGGTTTCCAGAGAGTGTAAATATCAGTTTTTGCCTAGTAACCACTGTGTCGAAATCGTCATTGCTCTTGATTTAATTTTATTTTATTATTTCATAGTCATAAAGAAGACAGTAATGTAAATTATTTGTGTGGTTAAACATCTATTTATATCTTTTTCTTCTTTGTCTGCAGGTAATAAAACGGGAAATTGTTAAACACACATTCATCTTCTGAGCAGGGCTATCCTAAGACTACAAAGAAGGCTTCAAAACAGGAGCCTGGTCAATTGCAAACCTTTCTCCTAACCCACACTCCTCATCCCCAGACCCGGCTACTAAGGGAGCTATTTGGGAACAGGGATAGAGGATCTGGTTAGGAGCCATCCCAGCCATGTGTCTCTTCACGTCAGGTGTGTGAAATCCTACTCAGTCGTCACGGGGCTCAGCCTCCGGTTGGGGCATGTGCTACTTCAGAAACCCCCTCACACATCCTGGCTTCTACTCATACACAATATTTTCTTTTTTTGTAACTTGGCTGCAGTGAAAAAGAATTATTTTTAGTAAGCTACTTGTTGTTTACCGAAAGCAGCCTTAAAAAGCCCAGGCAGGGGATCTGTTAAGTAAACGTAGAAGTGGAAGACAGATTTGCCTCTCTCAGTTAGGCACTAGGGCTCTTGCCGGTAGAGGGGGTGAGTACGGCAAACATCACGGGAATTATGAGTAATGGGCCCACATCCAAAGCTGCACGTGGGTTTTACTGGGCAAAGAAACTCATTGACTGTGTACCAAGAGTTTACCCAGCCTTACAGCCAGAAACGGACAGAAATGAACAGACCCAAGCCCCAGGGTATACGGAGGTACTCACCTCAGGTACAACAGTTAAGCGGGAGCCAAAATCAAAATAAATAATATTTTACGACAATTTTTAAAAGACAGGATCTAACAGGACCAGATTAGGGCAAGGCGAGTGAGGTAAGATGTACAAGTACAGGGCTGGCTCCCGTGTTTATTTAAAACGTTGATATTTTGTTAATCATGAATCTTTTTGCATTAATTTTTATTTATTTATTTTTTATTTTTATTTTTGTGAGACGGAGTCTAACTCTGACGCCAGGCTGTAGTGCAGTGGCGTGATCTCAGCTCACTGCAACTTCTGCCTCCTGGGTTTAAGTGATTCTCCTGCCTCAGCCTCCCGAGTAGCTGGGACTACAGGTGCGCGTCACCATGCCCGGCTAATATTTTGTATTTTTAGTAGAGATGGGGTTTCACCATGTTGACCAGGATGGTCTTGATCTCTTAAACTCGTGATCCACCCGCCTCAGCCTCCCAAAGTGCTGGGATTACAGGCGTGAGCCACTGCACCTGGCAATTTTTATTTTTGAAAAGCATTGCATGAGAATAATATTTATCTTGAGTACTGAGTTGTTTGGTGCCTTCTTAAACTTTATGCCCACAGTGAATATCTCACTTGCCTTCAGGTCTCCGTGGACAGCGCTGCTTCACTGTGTGGGAATAATAGGAAAGTAAACAAACAAGCAAACATCTTTCTGCCCTCAAGGAATTAATCCAGTGACTTTGCTTCCTTTGAAAAACAAAAATGTTTAAGTAGATTATTGAGAAGTACTGGTAATAATATAAATTAATAACCCATTTATGTCAGGACTTCTGCTTTTGGTAAGGATGGGCTAGGTGATTTCGAATAACCAAAAGGGCTATTTTGAAAGGGGACATACAATAGCTGGATGCCAAAAAGATGTCCTTAAACAAAATGGCATAGCCCACATGCTCCTAATAAGCTGAAGGTAGACTGAAGGATCAATCTAACAACATTTCTGGCTCTAAAAGACAAAAAACAAGCATGGTGACTCACGCCTGTAATCCCAGCACTTTGGGAGGCTGAGGAGGGCAGATAGTCTGAGGTCAGGAGTTTGAGACCAGCCTGACCAACATGGAGAAATCTCGTCTCTACTAAAAATGCAAACATAGCTGAGCATGGTGGCACACGCCTGTAATCCCAGCTACTCAGGAGGCTGAGGCAGGAGAATTGCTTGAACCTGGGAGGCAGAGGTTGCGGTGAGCTGAGATTGTGCCACTGCACTCCAGCCTGGGCAAAAAGACCAAAACTCTGTCTCAAAAAAAAAAAAAAAAGACAAAGAAAAATTACAGATAAATGGAAAAACTGAAGAATAGTGCCTGCTGATGGCACTGGTGTACCCCAGGGTACCTCAGCACACACTTGGGAGGCCAGTAGGCTGGAGCAGGGGCACGTGAACCAAGGACAAAGTGAATATTGAACACATCTCAACACGTGGACAACCCTTGGGACTCAACTTTCTCACCCAGGTCCTTTGGCAATAAATGGATTCTACTTTTGACGTGGATCTGTGCTTTGGGAGCTTTGTATCGTCTTGAAGAAGATGCATACAAAATTGTATGCACAAAAGTCCCCGCAGGGCCCCCATGAAGAGCATAGCAGATCTTTCCCTGGTCTTGAACAGTTATTTTTGTTGTGTGACTTTGAACTCTTCACTTTACATTGCCAAGCCTCAATCTCCATTTTTTTTTTTTTTTTTTTTAAAGACAGAGTCTCACTCTATTGCCTAAGCAGAGTACAATGTCATGAACTCAGCTCATTGCAACCTCCGCCTCCCAGGTTCAAGCAATTATCCTGCCTCAACCTCCCAGGTAGCCGGTATTACAAGCACCTAGTACCATGCTCAGTGATTTTTGTATTTTTAGTAGAGATGGAATTTCACCATGTTAGCCAGGCTGGTCTTGAACTCCTGACCTCAGGTGATCCACCTCAGCCTCTGCTGGGATAATAGGCGTGAGCCACCACACCTGGCCTTAATCTCCTTACATGTAAAATGGGAGTGCCAAAACTGTAATCACTTCATAGAACTATCGTGAGGATTTATAGAGCAGTGAGTATAAGCTGAGCATGAAGTCTGGCCTGGCATTTAGTGCTCAATAAATGTTATGCATCATTATTACTGAGCAGAAGTGCGACGTGCTGGAGTGACTGGAGCCCAGACTACTCCACGGTGTTAGAAGTCAGAAGGGTGGGGAACGATGGTGGGCACAGTGGCTGGGAGGGGCACAAGAGGGGCTTCTGAAGCGCTGCTGGTCATGTTTATGTCTCCTGGTATGGTTTTGGCTACATAGGTGTGCTCAATTTATAACATTTCTTTGAGATGTACACTTATGATCTGTATATTAATACTTTTCTGTATATGTTATTCTCCAATACTATTATTTGTTTGTTTATTTATTTATTTATTTTCTGGGATGGAATCTTGCTCAGTTGCCCAGGCTGGAGTCAGTGGTGCGATCTCAGCTCACTGCAACCTCCAACTCCCGGGTTCAAGTTATTCCCCTGCCTCAGCCTCCCAAGTAGCTGGGATTACAGGTGCCCGTCACCACGCCCATCTAATTTTTGTATTTTTTTTTTTAGTAGAGATGGGGTTTCACCATGTTGGCTGCCTGCCTCAGGCTCCCAAAGTGTTGGGATTACAGATATGAGCCATAGCACCCAGCCATTGTGATTCATTTTTTACGTGTCTGGCAGGGAGTCTTTCACCAGGGCAAGGAGGAGAAGGGAAATAGCAACTCACCAGGAGAAACAGAGGGCTGATGGCCACCCAGCAGATCCTCCAGAACCACCCCGGGCTGAAGCCGAGCATTTCCTTCACGTCCCTGCAGAACTGAGTGATGCCTGGAACCAGCCAAGGGGAAGAGAGGCAGAGACTGAGAGAAGACACGGGCTGTGCTGCTGTGCCCTTATTCTCCGGGAGAGGCAGAGTCACAGGATCAGCACTGGGAATGACAAGGGGAACGGGAACCGGAATTCCTACCCAGGACACACAGGGCAGCTCTGGAATTTCTCTCTAGGAGGAGCACAGCCACAGCAATCTGGTCCAAAAGTGAGATTGGGGGACTTGTCGCAAAACTGCATTTTTAAGCAAGCAAGGCTCTTCCTACATAGGGAGGGAGGATGCATGGGCATCTGGGAGGAGATTGACACGCCCTTCTCGGCGTAACTGATTTCAATGTTATTATAGAAAAGAAAATTGAACCTTGTCTAGGAATGGTGAACCCGCCTGACACTCACTTTGACCGTTACACTGGAAACCTTCAAGGGAAATTTTTAACCCCAATATTGCTCATTCATATGCCAGATCAAGATCAAGGTTCTTCTGTCTAAAGTAACTGGTGCAGAAGTGAGAACTGAAAACTCCCAAAGAAGGGGAGCAATTGAGAAGGGAAGGGTGCTCTGTGGCTGCTTCCCCGAGGTCCCAGCAGTTCCTGGGGCAGGTCTGTAGAGATTCACACACTTGAACTCGGTCCTCTGAATCGCCAGGGAGGTGGGAAGATTTCTTCTTTTAAAAAAATCCAAGCCCGTGTGCAACCCAAAATATGCCCCCTACCTTCTTAATATGTGTAGCAAATACCATGCAAAAGTGGTTTATTTTTGTTTGTTTTCGGGTTTTTTCTTTGTTTTGAGACAGAATCTCACTCTGTTACCCAGGCTGGAGTGCAGTGGCGCGATCTTGGCTCACTTCAATCTCTGCCTCCAGTATTTAAGGCAATTCTCCTGCCTCAGCCTCCCAAGTAGCTGAAATTACAGGCATGCACCACCATGCCCAGCTTTTTTTTTTTTTTTTTTTTTTGTATTTCTAGTAGAGACAGGGTTTCACCATGTTGGCCAAGCTGGTCTCAAACTCCTGACCTCAGTTGATCCACCTGCCTTACCTCCCAAAGCGTTGGGATTACAGGCATGAGCCACCTCACCTGGCCAAGACTCTTTTACAGACCCATTGTCAGGATGTCACCTCTTGTAAACTGCCCCTCCCCGCCTTTTCGGGTTAAATCAGCCCTTTGTGTTGTGCCGGCTGATGGTGTAGAAAGGACACAGCTGACTGAAGGAAGCATCTTACCGTAGAACCAAGACACAGCAACTGCCTCGATCAGCGCCACAGTGAGCACTGCGGGCCCCGTGGCATACTCCTCCAGCAGCTTCACCACGTAGGCCCCTCCCTGGAGGGGAGAGCAGAGCCTGGGTGAGGGCCCTCCGAGGTGCTGCCCCTCCCAACTACAGAGACCTACAGGGGCTTCCTAACTTAGAATCATTCTGGAAAAATCCCACCTGGGACCAAACATGAGTACCCCAGAAACTGCCTCTTAGACTGTGCATGGTGGCTCACGCCTGTAATCCCAGCATTTTGGGAGGCTGAGATGGGTGGATCACCTGAGGTCAGGTGAATTGCTGAGGCAGGAGAATTGATTGAACCTGGGAGGTGGAGGGTGCAGTGAGCCAAGATCTCAGCACTGCACTCAGGCCTAGGGACAGAGTGAGACTCCGTCTCAAAAAAAAAGAAAGAAACTGCCTCTTGGACGGGCCTTTGCAGTGTGGGTGGGTTTCACCCACGCAGACACCTCTTCCCATCAAGTTCATTCTTCTTGTTTCCTCTCTTTGCCAAATTTTAAGAGACAAACTCCAAAGGACCATGGGATCTATTTTAAACTTTCTTCAGCTTATTGAACACTTGCTGTGGACATGACCCTGAGGAATCCCTGCCTCTAAAGACTGAATCCAGAAGGGCCCAGGATACCAGACACATTGAGGGCCTTGGTCACAGTTTTGTTTTCTGAAATCTAGTTGTGTCTACTGTGAAATGCTGAGAGCCCCGGGATGCTATGCACAGAGTCTACAAATAGATGTGCCAGAAACAACTTTTCTTCTTCTCTTGGATGACAATTTTTTTTTTTTGAGATGGAGTCTCACTTTGTCACCCAGGCTGGAGTGCAGTGGCACAATCTCGGCTCACTGCAACCTCCACCTCCTGAGTTCAAGTGAGTTTCCTGCCTCAGCCTCCCAAATAGCTGGGACTACAGGCACCTGCCACCATGCCCGGCTAATTTTTTTATTTTTAGTAGAAGCAGGGTTTCACCATGCTGGCCAGGCTGATCTTGAACTCCTGACCTCAAATGACCCACTCTCCTCGGCCTCTCAAAGTGCTGGGATTACAGGGGTGAGCCCGGCCGATGGCAAACTTTTAAATGTAAGTAACGACCCTCTGCTCTGTTGGTCCCAAATCCAGGGCACTGTGTGGGATGGAAGGAGAGGAACAGCTTCCTGTAGACTTCTGTTGCCCTAGGGGAGGCCAACTCAAAACTGAGGGGCGTGGCACTCACAAACGTCAGGGTGACCAGGGATCCAAAGAAGCAGGTGATGACCACGGCAAGCACAAACCACTCTCGGCGCTTGGCCCAGATGTGTGGGAACTCATCCAGCACAGCTGTGATCACCCCCTCCAAGCCTGCAAACTGAGAGGTACAGGCAAGCAGTCACGGTGGAGGCTTTGGGACAAGGCCGTGGCCTTCAGGACCGTGAACGGGAGGGAGGGGTAAGGTTGCTGAGTGACCGGTCAAGCTGATCATCACCAGTTTCCCGACTCACTGGCCCACAAGAGCATCGCAAAGAGTACTTCCCTGTTTGACACTGTCATTTAAAGCCCATCACTAAGGACAGCCAGGAAAGAAAACAGAACACGTGGGCAGAACTTCGATATGTGAGGTCTCTTGGGGAGACTTTGTTTGCACCAGAAAAGCCAACTCAAAGATAAGACTCACTCCACTCATGCCAGGGCCTGAACTGAACGCTCGGCAAGGCAGAGACCCAGGAGAGACCTCGCCCTGGCCTGCAGGCGCCATGATCAGGCCAAGAGGCAGTGCCCAATAACAGTTCACATGTGTGAGCCTTGGGCCTGTGCCAGGTACTTGACCCATATTATCCCAGTAATGACTCGAATGTACTAGTGGTAAATGCCGAGGAGGAAGCTGGGGGTCTGGAGCACCAGGAGGGAGCAGCCAGCGCTGCCTGGGATGGCCGGGACAGGAGGGAATTGAGTACAGCTGTGTCCTCCTCTCATCCTCCAGAGCCCATGTCCCCTTCCCATTTACTCACCGTGCTGTCCAAGCCCAGCGTGATCAGCATCAGAAAGAAGATGATGGCAAAGAAAGTGGACGCTGGCATGTTGGCTATCGCTTCTGCATAGGTGATGAAGAGGAGGCTGGGACCTGAGACAGAGGGGAGAGAGGAGGCGGGGGGTGACAAGACCTGTCCTACAAGGACGTCACAGAGGAAACTCAGCCACAGCAGTGGTTACGGTTCTCATCACAAGCCCTGACTCATGAATCAGGTTTTGACACACACCAAGCGCTTCCTCACACTCTGTTCCGTCTGACCTGGCCACCCCAGTTCCTGGGAGGCAGGAAGGGTGGAGCCTCCATCTTGAAGACTGTGTGCCCTCCATTAACACAGGGGTGGTAGTAACAGACCCAAGACCCAAAGACCGGCAAAGCTGCACACAAGGATCAGAGTTTCCACCCTATCACAATGCCGCGGGGTTTTTCAGGGCCAGGATTAAGATTTCTGAAGTCCATGGCAGTTACCCCCTCTGATGTCTTTAGCTCCAGAACAGTAGGAAATGTTCAGTTGATTTCCGTAGAGTCACGGAGGCCTTGGAATAAAGACCTCTTTCTATTTTGAAGTCCCTTTTGATAGTGTGAGGGACGTGTCTTCAGCCTCTCATGGGCTAGCTAGGGGCGTCCTCGTTTGGGGTATGGGGTTGGTCAAAGCACCAAATCAGCCAAAGATACAAGCGTGTTAGCAAGAAGGCCCGGGACCTCGTCCACTAGATGCCATCATCTGTGTTTTCAACCTCTGTCGCTTGCCTTTTCCATGAGACTGCTCAGTAAAATAGACTGGTCATATTGGCTAGATTTTATTTTTCTACAAGGGGCAGTTCTAAGGATAAATGATGATTTGCTTACTAGACTTTAATCCAACATAAGACTTATCACAGAAAGCAACCCCATGGCTGTAAAGCCATCGTCAGAGTCATAATTTCAAGCCCACAGATTTTGAAGGCCCCAGTACTGGGTGCCAAGGAAGGGGTCCTGTCCTTGCACGGCCTGAGACAGAAAAATCTCCAAGGCATCGGGCTTCTCTCAAATCTTTGAATAAAAAACGTTCTTATTTTGGAGACAAGGTCTTGCTCTGTCACCCAGGCTGAAGTACAGTGGTGTGATCATGGCTCACTGCAGCCTTGACCTCCCAGGCTCAAGGAGTCCTCCCACCTCAGCCTCCTGAGTAGCTGGGACTACAGGTGTGCACCACCATGCCCAGCGAATTTATTTTTTATAGAGGCAGGGTCTCACTATGTTGCCCAGGCTCTTCTTCAACTCCACCATGCCTCGCATTCTTTGGAAAATTTCGAGAACATTTAGAAATAAATCAAAAGTTAGGTATTTATAAAGATTCAAAGCAAAGCATCTCAGTAGGAGCAAGGGACCTGCACAGAAGCTGAGGTCCTACCTGCGTCTTTGGCCACCTCAGACACATCTTCATTCCTCATCTCAGCCATGTAGCCGAGCACCGTGAAGATGACAAATCCTGAAACGAAGCTCGTCATGCAGTTCACCACGCTGGTCACCAGCGCATCTCTGCAGTGAAAAACCCAAGGGGCCGCCTGAGACAGTTCCAAGATCGGGGGTCTAAGGAGCATCTGTCTGTGTGTCTGTCCTGCCTGAGACAGGCTGGCCACAGCAAGGACAAGCAGGCTGAACTTAAGGGACCTCAGGCCTGTCCCGGAGTCCCCTCCCCTCCTCTCAGAACCCAGCTGCCGAGGCCTGAAGCTCCAGCTGCCGTGACCACCACACGTGGTGCACGGAGAGCAGTGGGGGTGCTTTCAGAGGCCATCTGTGGTAAACAGGCAGAGCACAGGCCACTCCATTTCAAACCAGCCTTGTTCCCGAGCAGGGCCCGGGTTAGAGGGGAGCCAGGACAGGCCCTGGGCCTCCCATTTGTGAGATCTTCAGATTTAGACTTTGACATTATCTTCACATGAAGTGACAAGACTGCCAGTCACCGAGATATCCTCACACTTTTTTTTTTTTGTGAGATGGAGCCTCGCTCTGTAGCCAGGGTGAAGTGCAGTGGCTCCATCTCGACTCACTGCGACCTCCGCCTCCCAGGTTCAGGTGATTCTTCTGCCTCAGCCTCCAGAGTAGCTGGGATTACAGGTGCCTGCCACCACACCTGGCTAATTTTCGTATTTGTAGTAGAGACAGAGTTTCCTCATGTTGGCCAGGCTGGTCTCGAACTCCCACCCTCACACTTTTAAAAGACAACCTTATCGTACAACTTCAGGGTGGTGTCCCAGTGCAAGGCCACAGTACTTAGTGTACATGTGAATTTCCCTCCCACGTTTAAAAAAAATCAATTCTGCAATTATCTTATGCATAGCACAAGGAGATTGCTGGATGCTGTCATCTGTGATTGATCGGAATTAAGTCTAAAGATGATGGGTGATATTTATTTTTGAGACAGGGTCTCCCTCTGTTGCACAGGCTGAAGTGCAGTGGCATGAACACAGCTCACTGCAGCCTTAACCTCCTGGGCTCGAGCAATCTTCCTGCTTCAGCCTCCTGAAGAGCTGGGACCACAGGCATGCACTACCACACTCAGCTAATTTTTAAATTTTTTGTAGACACTGGGTCTTGTCATGTTGCCCAGGCTGGACTCAAACTCTTGGGCTCAAGTGATCCTCCTGCCCCAGCCTCCCAAAGGGCTAGGATTACAGGTGTGAGCCACCATACCTGGCCCAGTGGGTGATGTTTAAACCATAATTGGTGTAACACTCCCTGTTTTGTTAACATTTCTGAAGCAGGATTTTGTTGAAAAAATTATGGCATTTTGTGTTAGTCAAAATAATATGATCATCATACTTTTTCTTTATACATAATACAAATAAATAATCACATTACAATTTTTGTTGTTAAACACATTAACTAATTAAACCTAGCTACGTAATTGTATGTTGCAACTTTTTGTAAACTTGCTTTGTAATTTCTCCTTTCCTTCCTTCCTTCCTTTTCTTTCTTTCCTTCCTTCCTTCTTCCTCCCTCCCTCCCTCCTTTCTTCTTCCTTCCTTCCTTCCTTCCTTTCTCTTTCTATTTTTTTGAGACAGAGTCTTGCCCTGTTGCTCAGGCTGGAGTACAGTGGTTCAAGCAACTCTCGTGCCTCAGCCTCCCAAGTGGCTGGGATTACAGGTGTTCACCACCATGCCTGGTTAATCTTTGTATTCTTAGTAGAAATGGGGTTTTGCCATGTTGGCCAGGTTGATCTGGAACTCCTGACCTCAGGTGATCCGCCAGCCTCAGCCTCTCAAAGTACTGGGATTACAGGCCTGAGCCGCCATGTCCAGCCTCTTATTATTTTTATATACAGGAGCGCTGACAAAACCGAACAGCCTGGGGCCCCTCTCAACCTCTGAGTGGCCCGGGTGAAGCCACGGCCTCAATGAGTGCTCTGGCCATGGGTGAACTGGTCAGGGGCCTGCAGCACCCCTGAGGGGCGATGGCATCAAGGCCTAAGCCTGGCCAGGTTTGAGGCCATGGGTCCCATCATCTTCCTCCACACTAGCTGACTTTCGCTCACCCCACTTTCAAGCCTTGCTTGGGGACCCCCGATACTCACTGGTAGCAGTTGTTGTTGAATTTGTTGTAGCTAGCGAAAGCCAGAAGGACCCCAAAGCCCGGACCAAGAGAGAAGAAGATCTGAGCGGCAGCATCTATCCACACCTGGAACACAGCGGGGGGAAGGGCAGGGGGTGGCGGGGGCACAGGCTGACCCTGGGCACCAGCAGGGTCGCCTCTCCTGCCTCCATGTGGCCAAGTGCAGAGGCAGAAAACCAACTTTTAAGGCTCATTCCAGGCATAGCCATAAATCAAGTGCAAACAAATGTGATTTCTCTTCCTATCATTTAGGCATAAACCCACCCAGTGGCCTCAACTGTACTTTAATGCTTGTATTTCTGAGTTAAAGTATCATTGCAGACTTGCACACTGAAACCAAATTTCAGTTGTCCCTTCTGTCCTATTTGGAGGAGGAACGGCTTCATTTAGTCCAATGACAGACAGGTGCACATATTTCCCTCAGTGTCTTACCCCTGTCTCCAGGAGTTTCTGCCAGTTAGGTTTCAAGTAGAAGAGAACACCCCTCCAGGCTCCAGGGAGGGTGGCACCCCTCACCAGCAGGACAGAAAGGATGATATAAGGGAAGGTGGCTGTCACCCACACCACCTGTAAGGAAGGAGGGCGAAAGCCTGCGTTATCATCTACTGTTCTAGGTGGGGAGGGGGAAGGAGGGAGCTGGGTGGATGTCAGTGTCTTTTATTCTTGAAGGCTTTGAGAAAGGAGGGTGAGGGGGTATGGCAGAAAGCTCACAGCCCTTGGAATCACACAGACAGGGATTGGATTCCGCTTGGCCAGTAGAACCGCCTCTGAGCCCACTATCCATCTGTAAGGCTGGGGGAGTATCTCAAGCTGGCCAGCATATAAAAAGCACTGAACATGGTCCATGATAGGTTTCCAGTAAATTATTGCTATGATTATTGATTGTGATACTACCAGTGGGTTAAAGGAATTTTGGAAAAAAAATCATGTAATGATTCTTGGCACTGGCCCATGTCTAGAAAATTTTCTTTCTTCTTTTCCTTTTTTTTTTTTTTTTTTTTTTGTGAGACAAAATCTCACTCTGTTGCCCAGGAGTGTAAAGGTGCGATCTTGGCTCACTGAAACCTCCGCCTCCCGGATTCAAGTGATTCTCTTGCCTCAGCCTCCTGAGTAGCTGGGATTACAGGCACCTGCCACCACACCTGGCTATTTTTTTTTTTTAAGTAGAGACCAGGTTTCGCCGTGTTGGCCAGGCTGGTCTTGAACTCCTGGCTTCAAGTGATCCACCACCTCAGCTTCCCAAAGTGCTGGGATTAGAGGCGTGAGCCACCATGTCCAATCCACTTATAGAATTTTCTAACAAATGTGGTGAAGAGAGGGAGGGTGCATCAGGAATGTGTTTGATGTGGAAGGAATCAATGGCTATCCCCTGAGCAGGAGCCATCCAGGCTACTGGGTTCTGAGTTTGAGAGCCTGTGGGCCCCTGGGCAGGCCTGGGTCAGCCGCCAGAGCCCTCCTCACCTTGCCAGAGGTCTTGACACCTTTCCAGATGCTGAAGTAGATAACAGTGAAGATCAGCATGATGCAAAGGGCCAGCTGCCAGCTGATGCCCCCCAGGTCCTGGAGCCCCTTAGACCGGTGGATCTGCAGAACGTGGCGTCTGGGGTGAAGGAGAAAGGAAGCTCCTGAGGGCTCTGGAGAGTGACCTGGGCACACATCTGTGCTGTTCCTTTGAGGGTGCCCAGGACAAATGGCCACTGTGCTGCCTGAGGTCCAGGATGAGCTGGGATTGGCCCTGCCCGTCCTGAAGGACCACACAGCACATTCGGCCAACAGCCTGGGAAGAGTGTTCAACCCAGAGGCAGACTTCCTTGACTCTCCTTTGCTGGCTGGGACCTGAACTCCTTGGACCAACGTGACTGGCTTCTGGGAACCTGAGGGATGTGTCAGTGTGGGGAGTGGGCTCCCTTCCCGCCCCTGAAGTAGGTCTCTCTTTGGGCTACCATTGCCTAGAATTCCAGCATTAAAGAAAATGACCTTCTCCAGCATCTTCTTCCAAAGGGTAGACCCCACTTATAAAGTCAACACATTAAAGCATTTGAATAGTTTTGAACTATCGAAGCAGTAGGATGCTTTGTCTCCAAGACATTTGGCTGAGAGGAGGAGCCTGGAAGCAGGGCAGCTGCAGGGGAGTGATTCTGGAATGTGAAGGGAGGCACCGGCATGGGCACGTTGGAGCAAGCTCGCTTGGCACTTGAGAAAGTTTGGGGAGGCACAGCAGGGCCAGCCCGTGGGGCAGTTGAAGTAGTTTCCCAACTCCGAATTCTGCTACTCCCACCCCCGGCTAACTTCATCTCTCAGAAATGTGCGCTTGGCCCCGGCCTTCTTCCTAAGAAGCCAAACCACAGGGGTGTGGCCTGCCCCTAACAGGCCAACCCCTCACTTACATGCACTTACGTGTAAAATTCTTCAGCAGGGGACGTGGAATGGAGGGTCCAGGTGATGTTGTCCTCAGAGAAGTAATTGGTGCAGTTGCCAGTGTTCCAGGAGTTCTCGCAGCTGGTCCAGGGCAGCTGGTCCGTGAAGGAGGAGATGAGGTAGTAGAGCGCCCAGGCCATGATGGTGTTGTAGTAGGAGGCGATGTAGAAGGCAATGATGCAGATGGCGTAGCCAATCCCTGCGCAGGGTGAGACGGGAGAGAGAGGCTGGGTTTAAGGGTGGCCCGACGGCAGAAGGCTGACACGGCACGGGCACCAGAGAGGCCCGCAGCCCAGCAGAGGGGGACAGGGCGGTGCTGCCTTCCATTCCGTTCCAAGGACTCCAGCCCGCAGCGGGGAAAGTGGCCTGCAGGGAGTCGCTCGTATGTATTAGCAAGGTAATACGTTTTAGAAAATGTGTCCTTGTCCTGTTAATGCTTTAAAATGTTTACATTTGTTTACTTCTAATTGCCATTTATTCTGTTTCTCTTTAGCAATTGCATGCCACATACGCAGTCAGAACCTTTATTGCTCAAGCCAGGGATGCCTCAGGCCTGACTGATTCCAGAAGAAGGCCCCCAGCTCCCACCCACTGACGGAAATCGCTTCCCCGCAGGCTCCACTTACCCACCCCACAGAATCCTTCGGTTACCTTTGAAAATCGGGCAGATTTTCCTCCAGATGGAAATGCATCCGTTTCGGTGGTACTGTCCCAGTGCGAGCTCCATGTAAAAGAGCGGGATTCCCCCGAAAATGGCCATGATGGTATAGGGTAGGAGGAATGCCCCTGAGGCAGATGAAAGACAATTTCACTCCCTGCCCACATCTGTCCTAGGATAGCCCAACCGATCTGTGACCCCGAGAATCACAGTCACAGCATGATTTGAGTGTCCCGGAGCCACCCTAGGCTAAGTGGCCTTACGCTGTGTTCCCCTGGTCTTAGTGCTTTGCCAGAAGCAGTTGTAGGGAGAGCACCATGACTAAAATGAAGTTTCAGAGGAGGCCAAGAGAGCAATTGGGAAGAAAGCCAGGTTTGGGAGTCAACAGACGGGCAAGACCACGTCCACTCCAACTGCCTGGAGAACCCTGGGCCACTTCCCCTCTCTGAGCCCCAATTTCCTCCCTATAAAAGAACACAGTTGAGGAGAGCTGAATTTCCCAAATGTAGCCACACCTCATAATCACCTAGATTCATGGGTCTACCCCAGACCTCCTGAAGCCGAATCTCCAAGCGTGGGTACAACACAAAAATTGTGTTCAGGCTCCGTAGGTGATTCTGATGGAACCAGTACCTGGGACCCTTGGAATAGATCACCTGTGACAATGTGTAGCAACAGCTGCCACCATCTGTGAGTCACTGAATCAGTACCTTTGTTCATCAGTATTATCTATGGCTCCAGACACATGATTATTGATGTTTGGCTACACGTCTATAATTCCATTGAGCCAGAATGCTCCCTGACAAGCCCCGTTTGCAGGAGTGGCTGGACAGGGTAGTTTTTCACAGAACAAGAAAGCAAGAGCTGCTGCCTAACTGGAGATGCTGGTGTCTCCTGGATCTTGTGGCTGAGGCTAAATTTAAGAATACCAAGTTGGGGGCCAAGAGTGGTGGCTCGTGCCTGTAATCCCAGCACTTTGGGAGGCTGAAGCGGGTGGATCACCTGAGGTCGGGAGTTTGAGACCAGCCTGACCAACATGAAGAAACCTTGTCTCTACCAAAAATATAAAATTAGCTGGGCGTGGTGGCAGGCGCCTGTAGTCCCAGCTACTCAGGAGGCTGAGGTAGGAGAATCACTTGAACTCGGAAAGCGGAGGTTGCGGTGAGCCGAGATCGCGCCATTGCACTCCAGCCTGGGCAACAAGAGCAAAATTCCGTCTCTAAATAAATAAATAATAAAAAAATAAAAATGCCAAAAGGGTGGGTCAGCTGTGATTTTCCCTGATAACTTTCCCTGCTGTAAAATACTCTGAACCCAGAAACCTGAGGTCTGTGCAAGTCAGAAAGGTCCACATAATTTACAATCACACTAGGTAAATCCAGCTTGAGAATAAAAACCACGTGTTCTTGTGGTGGCCTTCCTCCAAAGGGTTTGCTTGATCGGCTTTATGCTGGGGAATGAGTGTAGCAGAAACGTCACCAGTGACCCAGCCCCTTACATAACGCTCAGGCTAAAGGTGAGCCCTCTGGCGCAGGAGATAAGGTGATTATGACTTTCGCTCCTCCTCGGCAGGAAGCGCGGAGCTTCCCGGGGGCCCCTGGCACTACCTTTGCAGCTGCGTGGACAGAAATGCTTACAAGAGGCAGCAAATCCAGGCCACTCTGTGTTAGGTCAGGAGGGAAGTGAGGGTGACACAAATGGATGATCCCCAAACCTCTTTTAGCTGCCCTCCCAAATCTGCTGTCTGAGCTCCCATCAAAATCAAGATTGACTCACTGGACCCCCACTTCTTGTTATCTTCCTGAGCTGATAACCAGTCCAAGTGAGAGGCCCCAACCCACTCCCTTTCCCCACTGCTCTGCTCTCCCTCAGGTTCCCATCTTCATGCCCACAATTGGCTACTATTTTTGATAATCTACAAATTAACTACTTGAGAGGCTTTAGGGGTAGAAGGAACAAGATAGGGCCTCTGGCCTCAAGGAGGAGATAGGAGGGACAGCCATGCCTGGTTTGAGGCTGGCTTTTAATGTCATGCTGTGAATCTAATCCATCTTTAGATTCTGCTCAGCCTGGTTTAAGACTCTGGACCTACATGGATGCCCTTCTCTGACCTCACACAGGTTTAAAGGTCCAGAAGCATCTGGGACTCTGAAGCCACCTCCAAATTTTCTCTTACGCAAGCCTACCCTTCTGGACTCTCTTCCCAGCAGAACCTGCCAGCAGGAGTAAGGAACTTAGCACAAGGCTGACAGCCATTCCCTCACTTCTGGCCTGGAGAATGCAGGATGAGGACGATACCCTTCAATAAATGGAGTGCTAACGATGTGGAGGTCTGCGAGGTCAGGCTTGGGAGGGCTTCACCCAGCTTCACAACCTGGAGAGCCTCAGACACGCTGCCTTCAGCATTTGGCTTGCTGGAGATTTGACTTTTCTTTTTTTTTTGTTTGTTTTTTTGAGACAAAGTCTCACTGTTGCCCAGGCTGGAGTGCAGTGACGCGATCTTGGCTCACTGCAACTTTTGCCCACCGGGTTCAAGTGATTCTTCTGCCTAAGCCTCCCGAGTAGCTGGGATTACAGGTGCCTGCCACCTCGCCCAGCTAATTTTTGTAATTTTTAGTAGAGACAGGGATTCACCATGTTGGCCAGGCTGCACTTGAACTCCTGACCTTGTGATCCACCAGCCTCGGCCTCCCAAAGTGCTAGGATTACAGGCATGAGCCACTGCACCCAGCCTTGACTTTTTTTTTTTTTTTTTGAGACAGAGTCTCGCTCTGTCACCCCAGATGGAGTGCAGTGGTGCAATCTCGACTCACTGCAACTACCACCTCCCGGGTTCAAGCAATTCTCCTGCCTCAGCCTCCCAAGTAGCTGGGACTACAGACGCCCGCCACCACACCTAGCTAATTTTTATATTTTTAGTAGAGATGGGGCTTTGCCATGTTGGCCAGGCTGGTCTCGAACTCCTGACCTCAGACGATCTGCCTGCCTCAGCTTCCCAAAGTGCCGGGATTACAGGCATGAGCCACTGTGCCCAACAAGATTTGACTTTTCAACCAGCTTGAAAGTCTAAGCCATCACGTTCCCAGACTTACACCAATGAAGACCGAAAAGACATATGCTGTCTTCTAGCCTCTCAAGAGGACCTGCCACCCACCCCAGGTCACAGCCTCTACTCGCAGCCCATGATACTGACCCCCTCCATTCTGGTAACATATGTAGGGGAAGCGCCAGACGTTGCCCAGGTCCACAGCATAGCCAATGACTGAGAGGAGGAAATCCACCTTCTTGCCCCAGGTCTCCCGTTCCCCTTGATGAAGCTCAGCCACTAGGGTGGTGGTGGCCGCCTGGATAGGGTGCCTCGTGTCATCTCCCGCACCAGGGCTTGGAACCGCTGAGTATCCATTAGATATTTGCCCGGACTCCAATTTGTCCCCTGGGGCTGGGACACCCTTCTGCAGAACTCCGTTTTCCTGACAATCTTCTCCATCCTTACACGCTGATAGCTGCTTCTGAGAATTTAAGGGCGTGGTCTCCATCCTGCTGGTTAGTAAATGACACCGATGCCCATCTGCCAAGGATCCCCCTGAAGTCTGGGTGCGTGGATATGTGGATCACCTCTGAGCTTCCTATCGTCGGGACTGAGGGCTCTGTCAGAAAGACACACAGAAGAAGGAGAATACGATTAGACATTTTACTAGTCTTTGGTATTAACTCATTGTACATCTTAAACTACCTTAGTTAAGGGGATTCCAAATGCACCTGTTAAATGTGAAACGTCCTATTTGCGACGTGACAGTCCATGAAATCAATTAAATCTCTCAACCTATGCCGCGCATCAAATTACAATCAAGTAATCTGAAAAGGAGACAACAAAACCAGCAAAAATAGACAGCAAGTCACCCAGGTTCTACAGAGGCCGGACCGGACAGCAAAGCGCTCGCTTCCCTGGGAGCCACTGGAACCTCACCCCGTGGTTATCTAGCAGCTCTGAGAAGGTGAGCGAGGCTCCAAAGCGTCACAGAGCACCCACTTTGCCTTGGATGCCATGTTGGGGAAACACTGACAGGCAAAGGCGTTTCTGCCCTTCAGTAGGCAGGAGAGTCCTCGCCATCATTTAAGCTGCACACCCAAAGTTACATTTTATGTCAACTACAGATATGATTTTATTTCATCTTCTTTTTCTTTTTTGTCTTGCTTACCTACAGGAAGACAGATATGATTTTAAAAGGAAAAAAAGCAAAGGACAAAGGTAAAAAGGCCACCCTTTGTGGGGCATCCCAGCTCCTTAGCTACAGACTCTGTCACTCATCCTTTAGCACCCGGGAAGGCTGGGGCAGATTTGAGCTGCCTCCGGCTGTGTCCAGTCTGTCTGCACATGGCCTTTCTGCATTCCCACTATGCATCTGCAAATCTGACCAAGCCTTAAACGGCACTGCTGCTCACCATTCGTTCTTGCCACTTGCCAGCAACTCCTGTGGCTAAGACCCTCGTTATTCTGCAACAGCGGGCAAGCAAGGTTGCCTTGCCTCCAGGAGACCCAGGGAGAAGAGCATGCAGGTTACAGATGCCGTGGTAGCGGGTGTCACGGTCCCCACGCACCTCCATCGGGAGGGCCCGGCCGGGGCTGCTGCGCCTTCATTTCACCGCCGTGGCCTGGGCGCAGGAAAGTCAACTCAGCTCTGGATTGAGGTCTGAGTCGTCAAACGTGGGGTAGAAATTTGAGCCCTTTTGGACTTTAAACCTATGGCCTGTTATAAAGTTGTAAGCAGAGAAGACTGTTAATTGTTCTCTCTGTTTCTTCTGGGCCTGAGCTTTTCAAACTCTTGAAACAGTTTGGGAGTTGAAATATGCTTCTGCCTAGATGAGATGACATTGGATCCTTCTAGGAAAAGATAGCCAGGGATGGACTATTTATAACTGCACTGATCTGGGGCTAACCTTCCAGATCCAACAGTTAAGAGGATGGCTGGGAACTGGCTAATCGAAATGGCACAAGGATGTCTCCTACTTATTTAGGGTTTTCGGTGACTGCAACTGAACTATCTACACATGTGAAGAAGACAAAAACATGGTATGTGAAAAATCAGGACACAAAATAGTAGCTTCACACTGATGAATACGTCTCTAAATATGAACAGGATTAGAACACCAGGGACTGTCAGTCACTAGGGTTTTGTGTTTGCTGCATTTTTTCTGTAAAGTGGAAAATAAAAATTTTAAAGGGATTGATTGTTGCCAAAAATATCTACAGCGACAAGAGAGAAATCAGCTCCGTGAAGCCAGGGGGTTTGTGTATAAGGGGAGGTAGATGTCGTGGGCTGTCCCCCACTGCTTGGGCCCCATGCCACCCACCCCAGGCTCAAGGGTGCAGACACCACTCAGGAGGATGTGCATTTCTCACAAGAGTGGCTCCAGAACCTCGTCCTGCTCACCATTTATGCTACTGTCCGGCCTTGGCCTCCCCACGCTTCCCCCTGCCTTGGGCCCTCATACTAGGCTTGATAGACTTTTAAAATAGCCACACGTCCTCTCACCCACCATAGTAACCATTTACCAGGCCAGAGATATTATTATTATTTTATTACACGATGAGATGTCAACATATTTAAATATTCAGCTAAATTAAACTTGAACTTGGTGGTCTCTGGTGGTGGTATTTAAGAAGGCCTCTGTACTTTCCTCTGGCCTATATCAATGACATGTTTTTTAAGTTAAATGTTGGCGAACTTGAAGGCCAAATGGCAGGGATGAAGAGCTTTCCCATGTGTGGCCGGAGGGTGCCAAGCTCACAGAGCTGCTCTTCCTCCCACTGGCCCCACCATTTTTTGTGTGTGTGTGACAGAGTCTTGCTCTGTCTCCCAGCCTGGAGGGCAGTGGCACAATTTTGGCTCACTGCAACCTCCGCCTTCTGGATTCAAGTGATTCTCGTGCCTCAGCCGCTGAGTAGCTGGGACTACAGGCGTGCTCCACCACGCCCAGCTAATTTTTATATTTTCAGTAGATATGGGGTTTCACTGTGTTGGCCAGGCTGGTCTTGAACTCTTGACCTCATGTGATCCACCTGCCTCAGCCTCCCAAAGTGCTGGGATTACACGTATGAGCCACCGAGCCCAGCCTGACTCCACAATTTTCTGCAAGAACCTCTTCTATTTTCAGTACTGCCACTTTCCTCTCATTTAAATAGAAGCTCCAGTTGCATCACCTAACCCTTCCCTGGCCTCTCTGCCCAGGCCCAGAGGGTCTACAGCAGGGAAACGGTCCACCTCAGAAGCAATACTTTGTGGAGAGGAAATAAACACTTAGCTACAGCAGTGAGCAGTTACCCTCCTGCCTCAGGGGCCAAGTGATTTGTTCTGGATTTCATTTACTTTCTCCCTTGAGGCATCCTGCAGAGAGGGTGGAAAATGTGTGCAGGTAGGCAGATTTTTGGGGGGCAACGTGTGTTCTCCGGAGTCCTCAGGGGTTCAGCCCCAAAGGCATCCAATCTTGAATTCCTGGCAACTATGGCGAGCAGCTCCTGGAAGAATAATACACTGTTTCTATTTGTGTTCTGGGCCATTACAGAGGTCTTGTTTCTGGAAATATCCCCTAGTTCTTTTTAATTTTTTTAATTTATAAATTTTATATCAACAGGCTGAAATGGCCCCAGTGCGAGAAAACCCAGAGTATCCCTCAGGCAACTCATGACCGGGCTGCCTCTCCCCAGAGACTGTCTCCCTCTGTCCATCTGTGCTTTCTGGGGTTCTCCTACTGAGCCCCCACTCATCATAATAGAATCTGGGGTGCAAACAGAAAGTTACAGCCACTCAAGCTACCAAAAGACAGGAGACACACATCTCCTTTCCTTAACCCACTCCTCTGCCTCTGTCAGGTAGAGGAAAACTCCTCCCGGTGACTAATCGGGTCTGCCAGGAGCAGACGCCAAGTGCCTGGGGCCCTTTCTGCCTTCAAGCTCCTGCCTGTGAAGCCCCAGACTCTCTTCCCATCTTTCTGATTCTGCAGAGCCCTGGCTGGCTTTTTCTACCGAGACTTGGACATAACAATGGCTGAAAACAAGCTGGCCCAAGAATAGAGAAGTGTGAGTTGTTAAGAAGGCTGGTTTCTGAGAATGCCCTCTTCTAAGCTTTCTTTTTTAAAAGATATTTTTATCCTGCTGGGTGGAAAAATTGCAAACGAGGTCAATATTACAGCTGTGACTTTCTCCAGGCAGCCTCTGAGTTTCTCCATGGCCAGAAAAAGCCCCGGAAGGAAGCCTTCCTTTGCACCTTGGATGTGTGCTGTTGTTCCAGGCTGAGCCGGTGACAGGCTGAGGGTGGTGCCACGGACCCCATCTCTGCTGTGGGATGACAGCTCGTCCCCCCAGGTCTCTCTGCACATGAGGGGTGCAGTTGACCAGCTGATGGGTGTGGTTGACTTTCTCTTCACTCTCCCGGAGCTAATTCACTCCATTCTCCCAATCCCTGACCCCAAGTGAAAAAGGGCTGTTTCTATTTAAACTTCTCCTGATCAAATTGCCAATCCTCTTTCCACACCCTCTGTCTCTATAGCCAGGAGCAACCCGTACCTGACCAAGCATGCAATTATGATGATTAGTCACAAAGACCCAGCCCTTTGGCGATAGCTGTGACTCTTCATCTACTTGATGTCCATCGGTGCATTCTGAGCAGAAAGACATTACAGAAATGATGAACTTTGATTTCGTGCATCAAGATCAAAGTGAGTTCATTTCTCAGGAAACTCAATTTTCTTTTTCAAAACAAACAAAAACAAATGAATTGTGGGTTTAACGCAGAGATAGAATTAATTACAGGTCATATAGCCAACTGGCAGTTCGTAGTCTCTATTCAGAAGGAGGCTGAAGTTCCCAAGGTATCTATCAGGGGTGATGGGAATTACTGAATGCTGGTGCCACCCAAAGCAGTAAACATGGAATCTGGCCCTCTCCACGGAGAACACTCCTTCAGCGAAGATATGCTGTTGGGCCACACATGCTAGTCTCCTCAGAAACAAGGCAGGCAAGCCAGGCCAGGTGACTCACGCCTGTAATACCAGCACTTTGGGAAGCCGATGCGGGCAGATCACCTGAGGTTAGGAGTTTGAGACCGGCCTGGCCAACATGGTGAAACATCGTCTCTACTAAAAATGTAACAATTAGCCAGGTGTGGTGGGTGCGCCTGAAATCCCAGCTACTCAGGAGGCTGAGGCAGGAGAATTGCTTGAACCCAGGAGGTGGAGGTTGCAGTGAGCCAAGATTGAGCCACGGCACTCCAGCCTGGGCAACAAGGGGGAAACTCTGTCTCAAAATAAACAAATAAATAGATAAATACAAAGATTAGCTGGGCGTGGTGGTGCATGTCTGTCATCCCAGCTACTCAGAAGGGTGATGCACGAGAATCGCTTGAACCCAGGAGGCAGAGGTGGCAGTGAGCGGAACTGGACTCCAGCCTGGTCTACGGAGTAAGACTCTGTCTCAAAAAAGAAAAGAAAGAAAGAAACAAGGTGAGCACAGTCCTGCCTGCATGGAGTCCACAGGCCAAGCCCAAAATCTGAAAAGGAAGACCGACTGCTGCTAAGAAAAACACGATGCTTCTGGAGACGCGGTCACAGAGGCTGCCGCTGGCTTGCCGCGGCGTGTTGAGATGGCTCACATGTTTTGCACCACAGCTGCCCCCAGGCTTTAAGTCTTCTTTGGCTGCTACTGCACAGTTTCTGTCACAGGACCTTGGCTGTTGGCTGATCCTTCCTTGCAGGCTCCACCGTGTGAAATGGGAGCTCACATTTACATCTGCTGAAGGCCCTGCTGTGTTCTCAGAGTGTGCAGGGTCATCGGGGCACAGGTCAGAAGCCATAGGCCCTCCTAGCTTGTCTTTCCAATGAAGTAAAGAGATTTCATGACAGAAATGAAGAGGGTAGAGAAAATCTGCTTGTTTTTTGGACAAAAAGGGTAGAAATGAACTCCACTATCACAACCATCTCCTTATCCAAAGGATTCCTTATACGAGAGTCAGACAATTTAGTTGGTTTTTTTGTTGTTTTTTTTTTTTAAAGAGACAGGGTCTTTTTCTGTCATCCAGGCTGGAATGCAGTGGCACAATCAGAGCTCTCTGCAGCCTCAACCTCCCGGGCTCAAGGGATTCTCCCACCTCAGCCTCCCAAGTAGCTGAGATTACAGGCATGTGCCACCACCCGCAGCTAATTTTTTGCATTTTTGGCAGAGATGGGGTTTCACCATGTTGCCCAGGCTGGTCTTGAACTACTGGCCTACAAGCGATCCTCCTGCCTTGGCCTCCCAAAGTGCTGGGATTACAGGCATGATCCAATGCACCCGGCCTGGTTTAAGTTTTTGGAGAGGAATTAAATAGAATAAAATCCTCAGGGCCATTTGGGCCAGTTATCACGAGAAAGGAAAAGAATCTCCATCCAAAACTTTGCCTGCCTGGGAGAGGATAGCCCTGGGCTTCTCTCTACACAGAGTATAAAATCTAGAGGATTTGCCCCTTGTGATGGAGTTAAGATCCCCCCCAGAGGCTGGCCAAAAGGACACTGGATCATTTATTTTGACTTTACTAGAAGGAAATGAATTTGGCATAGACAGACATGAACAGCCCTCCCCCAGTGAACATAAACAGCCAAGCCCAGACTAACTTCCTTCCAGAGTCATCCTTCAACAGGTCCTGTGTTCACAACCCATAGCTTTCCTTTCTGCCTCAGATCTGCACGGGAATCCCCGATCCACCACTGACTGGCTGTGTGACTTTGAGTAGGTCACTTAACCTCTCTTAGCTTCCATTTCCCTTTGTGTAAAAGCAGAATGTTAAAATCACTGCTTCCTGAAGGCTGTCATGGGAATTAAAGTATGACAAATGCTTCACTCAGCGTCTAGCACAGGGAAAGCATCAATGAATGGCCGTGAGTTGATGTCACTAGCACCACCACACATCGCAGCCCATTCTGCCCTTCTACTTCACATTCTAGTTAGGGAAACTGAGACCCACAAGACTCGGGACCTAAGCGATCTGTGGCTCCCAGCACAGGCCTCACTAGGTAATGGTTGGTCCTCTCAGTCAGTGGCTTGGGGTCACCTGGGAAACAGACACGTGGGCTGCTCTCCCAGAGATTCTAATTCAAGAGATCCACGTGGGTGCTCAGGGATCTGCATTTTCAACAAGCACCACAGGTTACCCAGGGGCCAGCAGGCACCGACAGTGCCATGTGCACCCCCACCCTGTACCTTCCCTTCCTCTAATCATCCTGCACCCTCCACGGCCTGGCATAAGCTTCTATCCACCTCCTCTCACAGCCCCAGCCCGAGATGCGCTCTTTCTACTCAATTCTCATTTGTCACTCACCATTGATTACCAGGCATCATTAGTTATCCTTTTATGCACATTTGCTTCATGTGCCCCGGGAAGCAGGGCCATGGCTACATGTCCCCGTGTCCAGATACTTGCAGACTGGGCCAGGCACGGTGGCGCACACCTGTAATCCCAGCACTTTGGGAGGCCGAGGCAGGCAGATCACGAGGTCAGGAGTTCGAGACCAGCTTGACCAACATGGTGAAACCCCGTCTCTACGAAAAATACAAAAATTAGCTGGATGTGGTGGCGCGCGCCTGTAATCCCAGCTATTCAGGAGGCTGGGGCAAGAGAATCGTCTGAACCTGGGAGGCGGAGATTGTGGTGAGCCGAGAACACACCATTGCACTCCAGCCTCAGCAACAGAGCGAGACTCCGTCTCAGAAAAGACAAAAAGAAAAAAAAAATACTTGCAGACTGGAGCATGCCCTGTACAGCTGTCAGCACGCAGGGCTGGTTTCAGCTCTTCTGAGTGAGCAAGGGTGCCAACAGATAAGAGCCCCATGTGAGGTCCTGCTCTTTCTCTCCTCCCTGGAGTTAAGTCAAATGGGATCAGGGTTCTATTCTAAAGGGCCCTGCCCCTCCCTGCCACACCCATCATGAAGATGGGCTGTGCATCTTGGGGGCAGAGGAGGAGGGCTGCCTTAACAATCATTTTCATGGACTATGGACTGGAAGAGACTGACGTGCCAAGGATTACAGAGCCCAGGTTGGGCTTTCAGACTTTGAGACAAGTACCGGCAGCCACGCCCATCAGTGGCCTGGGCTCCAATGTTCATCTGTGAACTGGTGGTTTGGAACTTGGCATATATTTCCTACCCAGAGAAATAAATGCAATAAACGAAAACTTCTGAAATGAAAGCTGTAGCACACGGTGCTAAGCGCTACCCGACAGCATGGGGGTGGGGAGGGGGTTCACAATGAGACCGATCTGAAGTTCTTTATTTTACTTTTCTTTTTAGTTCTTAAGGAAAACTAAATTTAAGGAAAGAAAACACTTATAAGTGGGGACTAAATCTTGGGTTCACACAGACATAAAGATAGGAACAATAAAGAGTGAAGACTCCAAAGGAGGATGGGGAGGGCTGAAAACTTCCTATTGGGCTCTATGTTCACTATTGGGTGATGGAATCAATAGAAGACCAAACCTCAGTGTCCCACAATATACCCTGTAATAAACCTGCACATATACCCCCTAACTTTAAAATAAAAATGACACTAAATAAACAATAAAGTAAATACAAAAAAAAAAAAAAAGAACAAGATAGAGGGAGATTCTTGTACAGATTCCACGGAGGTGTTTTTTAGGCACTTTTAAGGTCTTTAGTTTTGTTTGTTTGTTGTTCAATTTTAAAATATATAGTAGAGATGAGGTCTCGCTATGTTGCCCAGGCTGGTCTCGCACTCCTGGACTCCAGAAATCCTCCTGCCTCAGCCTCCCCAAAGTGCTGGGATTACAGGCACGAGACACTGTGCCAGGCCCAAGTGCTTTAGAAGTTGGTGACATGAATTGCTTGTGACACTTAATTTCACAACTTACAACTTTTTGCAGAAAACAAAACTGCTTTTACTTTGTTACCGTAGTGTATCTAAATCTGGATGAGTCTGGGAAAGAGACTTGAGAAACTCAAAGCAGGTGATGTGTTAGATTCAGCAGGATTAGGAGAGTCACTTACATCTTCTAAACACTCCTTTACTGTTGCAATAAATGCAAATTGTGCAATAAATAGAAATCAAGATAAAACACATGGGAACATGTCCGAACACAGCTTTTCTTTTTCCTTTATACGCGTATATTACTAAGATTACCTTTGTGTAAAGCAGACATGATTAAGACAGGGAGAAGCGGGAAAAACAGCAAACAGCCCGAGGGACAGGGTGCTATGGAGGAAGGGTGGATTTACCTGTGGCAGCTGGGCAGGGTGGGTGAGGGAAGTGGGGAGAAAGGGGTCTGAAGTGGAATGACAAGATAAAATGGGAGTGGAGAAGGGAAAGGAGAGGGGAACTGGCCACTTCTCTGGGTGGGGCATGGAAGGGGCGAAGGAGAGGCAAGGTCAGCTGAGATGGGGCTGCTGGAGGAAGGGGAGCATCCAGGTGGAGAGGGAGGTGCAGAGGTCACCCCATGCGAGCCCCTCTTCAGCCGCAAGGTGTTTGCAGTTTGGGTGTTGCTGATCAAAGGTGCCTATACTCTTAGGTTAAAAATCTCTGAGATGTGCTTTACCATGAGTCACACAGTTGGGGACATTCGTGAAAAATCCGTTCATCCTTACACATTATTGTACCAATCTAGTTCTCAGATATGCACAGAGATGAGAGCGAGAAAAACTTTCTGACTTGAGGAGTTTACAGTCTCACAAAGTAACTCTGTAAGCTAAAAAGGACATCTTTGAGACAGCAGGGGAAATTGGAATATGAGCTGTAGATGCAATAATGGTATTGTATCCATGTTCAGCTTCCCGAGGGTGAAAATGGGGCTGCGGTTATGTACAAGAAGGTCCTTGTTTGTTGGAAATGTATGTTGAAGTATTTAAGGAAGAAGTATCTGGAAGTCTGCAAACTCTCAAAGGTTCAACTATATATATATGAATATATATGTATGGGATAATTATATTAATGATCTTATATGTTATACATAATATATCCAATTATATATATGCTGCATATGCAAAATTAGATAAGTGCATAATTAGAGTGGCTTTGTACACAAATTGGCAAAATGCTAACTGGCGAAAATGGACCACATCTCTGATTTTTCAGTTGAAATTTTTCAAAAGAAAAAATAATTCTAGCCCTCAGCCAGAGCTGGGAAACTTCCAGTCAACCAAAGCTCCCTGTTGGCCAGAAGAGCCTCTCTCCCCTCTCCCCTCCAGGCTCCTCCCTCCCTCCCTGTTCCTCGAGCCCAGCTCCTCTCCTCTGAAACAAAGGAAAGGTCCAGCTAATTGGATTTGCCTTTTAAAGATGACATGCTGGGATCCTGTAATCCCAGCACTTTGGGAGGCTGAGGCAGGTGGATCATGAGGTCAGAAGTTCGAGACCGGCCTGGCCAACACAGTGAAATACCGTCTCTACTAAAAATACAAAAATTAGCTGGGCGTGGTGGCACATGCCTGTAATCCCAGCTACTTGGGAGGCTGAGGCAGGAGAATTGCTTGAACCCAAGAGGTGGAGGTTGCAGTGAGCCGAGATCGTGCCACTGCATGCATTCCTGCCTGGGTAACAGAGCTAGACTCCATCTCAAAAAAAAAAAAACAACAAAAAAAAACGATGTGCCCACCATTAGGGAGAGAGGAGAAGAGAGCAAAAGTACAAGAGACTCACGTTCTAGGCCTGGCTTTGTCCTCATGACCTGTGGGTGAGCTCAAGCCAGCCACGCACAGAGCTGAGGACCCCTCCCTGGTCCTTCCAGGTCTCCCTCTCTCTAATTCTTGGCCCCTTAGTTAGAATAAAAAGTTCCCTTAGAGAAAACAAATCAGCTTATTTTATTCAACAGTTCAGTAACAAAGGAAATGAAATGCTCTTTTTTCCTGGGATACACACAGAAAGATCACACCAAAACCCAAGATGGCAAAGGCCCAAGCACTTGCCCCCTCCCGGCCTCCCACTGGCTGTTCACCCAGCCTGGGGCTCTGGGCTCTCCCGAAGCACACTCTCCCGAAGCACACTCTCCCGAAGCTCTCCCGAGGCTTGCCGTGTCCCCAACTTGGCTTAGAAGCACTTGCCCAGATCACCACCTGGCCTGGTCACAACCCCTCCTGTCACCTCTACCCTCCCTACCTCAAAGAATGACCTGAAGGACTGGACCTCACCATCCCAGGAGACCCACCACTGCGTCTGTCACCATCAGTGCCTGAAGGCCCTGGGACATTGCCTCTGTGTCTCACATCACTGGGGTGCGTCTCTCCCTTTGCAGTCCAGGGGCTTCTGGGGTTAATGGAGGTCCATCCAGTCCTGGGTGCTAAAGAGCCTGGGGCTTAAATCCCATTAACAAATCCCCTTGCTTCAGGGTTGGGATGGAAGCAGGGAGCTGCTGCCAGGTTCCACGGGGGCCAAAGGAAAGAGGAAATAATAATAAGGCAGTCAGACTGCCTTACACCCGCTTTATCACTACTCATTTTGTCACCTCATTAGACACAGGTCTGGGAAAACACTCGCTCCCATTTAAAAGCATGTTGTTGACATTCAATAAACGAGCATTCATCTTCCCAGTCACCCAGAGCGACCAAAAGTCAGGCTGAAGGAAACAGCTCCTGCAGAGATGGTGCCACAGACCAACATTTCTGCATGTGGACCAAAGTCAGCACGGTGAGCTCCACCTGGAAATTCAGGGCTGTGTTGGCCGACCGTGGAGCCGTGCTCACCCTAGAAGAGCAGTTTGCCTCTCTGCTCAGGGAAGATCATTGATGCCAGGTTTCTGTGACAGGCAGCTTCATCTATTTTCCACCTGCATCCCTCCTAGAAAGATGGCAGTTTTCCTTCTTTGGAATGTCATTTGCCCAGGTAAGCCCAGAAACGAAGCCTCTGTAAGAACAGAGGAGTCTGCCTCCCTTGCCCCAAGCACGGAGAAACAGGCGCTTTTATGAGATGTTTCGCTCCACGCCCAGATCTGTTCCATGGAACACCACAAACCTCAGGGGAGTAGAGGCGGCTGTCAGTAGCCCAGGGACTGGATGGGGAAATCGGTGCAGCCCAAATTTGGGCTGCCTGGGGGCCATTTCTACCACACCACACCCAGGGTGTCTTGCAAAGGGCATTTGGGCAGCTGGGGAGTGGGGTTATTGGGCCCCTGTTGGTTGGATGGGGTTAATCTGCAGGCTTAATTTACATGTGTGCAAAGCTTCCAGAGTGTGCAAAGCCTCTGCCTTAGAGTGAAACCCGAGGGACCCCCAGGAGACCCTGCTTTGAAGGCGTATCTGGGTAGAGAGTACCGGCTCTCAGGCATTTTTGCACCATCATTTCAACTCCTGCTTTCTTAAAGCGGAGAGGTTAGGTCACAGTTGCAGGGTGAGTTGGAGGGGACGCGGACATCGTGTTAGGCAGGCCTCCCCACAGCCCCTCATTTATAGCTGACGACTGTGAGGAGCTGACGTGTTACTGGGAATAACTAAGGTATTAAGTTACCTTCTCATCAACAACCAAAAATGACTGTATAATTTTTGCTCTGGCTATCTGGACATCTTTAGAAAAAGTCAAGTCATGACCATATCCTGTTGATTCATGAAGCCAAATTAAAATTAAGCTTCTTCAGGAAGCCCTGGCTTCTATGTTCTCTCCAATTATACCACTCATTCACAAGTAGGAAGGAGAAGGCCCTGACACCTACTGGCTTAATTTCTGGAGTTACCTGTGTTTCTCTTTGGCAGGGGACATCCAGGGTGTCTGGGAAGCAAACCTGCTATAGGAAAGAGCCTGCTCCAGGCTCCTACGCCCCGCTTCAGCCAAGCGTCCCCATTCCTCAGGCACCTCACCCATTTGCGACACTCTTCAACATGCCTCTCCACGTTTCATCAAAATGCTCAGACAACTCTACACATCCCCCAAGAGGAATTTCTGAGGTCTTTCGGATTCCATTAAAACATCAACATTATTCCCTCTACCCCACTCCTAGTATATATATTTCTTAAACAACGAGATTGAAAACAAATGGATTTGATTATCTGTGCTGGTGGTTACATCTCTGAAAGGTAGATGGATCACCAGAGTGTTGAGAGGACTTTTGATTAATTGCGAAGCAGTTTCAATCTGTTCTATAGTGGGAAAAAGAAAGAAAGAAAGAAAAGAGGAAAAACCCATGCCCCAAATGGCTTGCTCAGTTTGCACAAACCTAGTAAGAACCTGCCTCTCATCCATGCTGGAAAGGTCACTGCCACCCCAGAGTGTGTGGCAGGAAAACCCAAACCTTCGGGTCTCAATGGCTTCACACAGAAGCAAGTCACGGGAGAGAGTCAAAGCTGTGTGCTCCCTGTGCTCCTAAAAAACCAGCACTGATGCTGTCCACAGTTTTCTGTTTCATTAAACACAAGTCCCAATGTCGCCTTCTTAAGACAGTTTTCCTATGTCACTGAAGGCAAAACACATTAAATATTTGATCTCATCTTCCTATGATGAGAGTTAGCTAGCAGGCTCATAAATAATCCATTGACCTGGTTCACTTTTCTGGACAAAATTGATCGTAAAAATACATACACAAAGCCTTTGTAATGTCTGATTCAGAAATTCTACCCCTCTTCAAATTCTTCAGAGTCCCAAATGGAAAAGGGACAATTCAACATGGAAAAGCCCCAGTTCAAAAGAAAATTTGCTCCTTAGCCCAAGAACCAAATCCAGTCTTGAGCTCCAGAGAGCATTTTTTTAAAAAATAAATCTGAATGTACACAATTTTCAAGCAAATGATGATTATACCCTTCAACCACGTAGCACAGTCGCTGGAGTTGGAGTTTCACATAAATTCTGAATGGCCCGTGAGGTGTCTGAGCACGCCTCTGCTCTGACAGTGAAGCCACCCAAGCCACGGAGACTCGGCCCACTTAAGCGCCACTCATTGATTTCTCTAGCTATCTGGGCATTTGTGTCAACCAGAACCCTCCCTTTGAATAAAGCCAACAGCACGCGATGACAGCAAAGTAAAGATCAAACATAAACCATGGGTTGAAACGAAAGCAACTCTTCCCAAAGTGCAGGACAGCATTTTGCTCAAGACCCTGTTTAAGGGGTCTTTCGCGGGTCCTCAAGAGGTTGCAAAGCCCCTGTAACAACAGACAAAGGAGGCCCCCACGCCCACCCCACAAGGACCCCTCGTGCACTCCACGCTCCTCGTCCCCTCCACGCTCCTTGTCCCCCGCCCCACCCTGGCCCGTCCGCTTCAGCTCTGGCTCTTGCTGAGCGTGGAGGGCGCGCGGGTAGGATCCGGCGCCCACCGCTGGGACGCACGCTCGTCCTCGCCTCCTCGCTGGGCGGTGGGGCGCAGCGGCTGTCTCCCCCTTCCCAAGACAGGGAAGTTCTGGAAGAAGCGTGGGTTCGAGGCGAAGAGGAAAAGCGGACCCACCTGCCGGACTGCAGGGCGGAGGCTGGTCCCGGGCTGGGGAGGTGGTCGGGCCTCGCGCCCTCGAGGCACCGGGCGGCGCTGGCTGTGCGGAGGGCCGCCGGCGCGGCCGTATTTGTACCCGCGGCCCCTCACATGGTCCGATCTCTAGATAGCCGCCGCCAAAGAGCTCTTGAAGAATTTTTGCGTCACTTTGAGGCGAATAAACTTAATGCTTCCCCGCGGCCGCGGCTCGGCGCTCCCGCTGGATGGGGGTGCGCTCTCCCGGGAGGGGCCGCGCTGCGGGGCGGGGTGCGCGCCCGATCCCAGCGCGGGGAGGGGAGGGGAGGGACCCCCGATACACACAAGCCCGCAGGGAGGAGCGGCGCGCGGAGCATTCGGCAGGGCAGGGCCAGCGAGGAATCCTGACTTTCCTGCTCTTTAACTTTGGGGGAAGGGGAAGGCTGTACAAAGGGGCGGGTATGCGCCTCCCCTGCCGGCACCCCTCCTGGACTGCATGTAGGGTTCTGCTTGTGGCGCTTCCTCCCAGCCATTTCTCTTGACCCCCCCGACACCTCCCCATCGCCCCCATCCCGAAACCTGTTCTCTCTTTCTTCCTGGGACGTAACAACACGTGGTACCCACGGGTTTCTCTGACCGCCCCGCTGGGATGTGAGCTCGGCGTAGAGGCCCTTGTCTAATTCCTCTCCGTCCCCAGAGCCTCACAATAAAGACTTGCAGAATGAAGGAATGAAGAACTGGTTCTCATTTTTTGATCAGCTACAGTTCAAAGCAGCGTCAAAACAGAGCACAGTGCTTTGGGAGGCTGAGGCGAGAGGATCGCTTGAGCCCAGGAGTTCAAGACCAGCCTGGGCAACACAGCAAGACCCCATCTCTAGAATTTTTTTTTTTTAATTAGCCAGGTGTGGTTGCCCGCGCTGTAGTCCCAGCTACTACTCAGGAGGCTGAGGTGGGAGGATCAGCTGAGCCCCGGAGGTCGAGGCTGCAGTGAGCGGCGGCACTCCAGCCTGAGTGACAGTTTCAATTATCTGAAAGGGCCCAAGAGGAGCCTACTGTTTTGAACCACGTGCATGTTGTTTTGATACTTCTTTCAAAAAGTTTAAAAATTGATTTAATGTTAATATCCTTTTTGCTAATTATTTAAAACTTTTTAAAGAGCACATGCAGTACTTGCTTTGGGTTGTCCCTGAGGCGGAGAGGAGAGGGCTCTACCTCTCCCCAAGAGGAGGCCAAGAACCATAGGAAGTAGAAGACAGAAAGGAAAAAGCAATGACAAGTCTGCAGCTCCAGAGAAGCCGCAGCCCCTTGTACTTGGAGGAACTGACCCCTTAAAACTGTGCAGCCGGTTGGGCTGAGCATCTAGAGGGACGGAGCTGGACAACCATGGGCAGGCGAGGGCGGCTCCCAGCGGGAGGAGTCAGCACGGGATTCTGGTGCCACCTAGACGCCAGGGCGGGGACCGCAAGGTGGGCGGGAGGCTTGGAGCCCGGGATGCAGGGGGATACTGGGAGGGTGCGAGGGGAATGCTGGAGGGGTGCAGGGGCGATGTCTGGGGGCAGGGGAGATGCTGGAGGGGTGCAGGGGGATGCTGGGAGGGGTTCCAGGGGGAGGGAGGATGCTGGGAGGGGTGCAGGGGGATGCTGGGAGGGTGCAGGGGGGATGCTGGGAGGGTGCAGGGGGGATACTGGGAAGATGCAGGGGGGATGCTGGGAGGGTTGCAGGGGGGATGCTGGGAGGGGTGCAGAGGGGAGGGGGATGCTGGGAAGATGCAGGGGGGATGCTGGGAAGATGCAGGGGGGATGCTGGGAGGGGTGCAGGGGGATGCTGGGAGGGTTGCAGGGGGGATGCTGGGAGGGTGCAGGGGGGACGAAGGGAGGAGTGCAGCAGGGACATTAGTAGGGTTAGGTGCTGGCATTCAGAGCAGCAATACCTAGTGGGGATTCCACAACAAGCTTGGGAATTTCATTCTGGGGGCAGTGCCTGCATGGAGGGGCTTCTCCTTTCAGATGAACACAGTTGTCTGCTGCCTCCAATGTTCCACTTCTTAAATGAACATGTTTGTGCTGTATAGGCAAGGGCAACAAAAAACGCAAGGTGCCCTTTGCAGGAGGGCAGAGGAGGGGGCAGGGGTGCTGGGCAGAGGCGTCAAAGTGGAGGATGGCAGCAGGGGTGACTTCAGCGCTTGGCCACCAAGGCCCTTGTCTCCACCCGGTCTGCCCAGTTTGACTTCTTAACACTTCCTAACTGGGCAGTCTCGTGAACGTGACCTCACCACTCCTGGCCTTTCTTCTAGACTCTTTCTAGCTGAACATCCATTCCTGCCCAGCGCCCAGCCCCTCCCTATGGCACTGCCTGCTCTGGGCCAGGCGCTGCCTAGAGAGTGGGCCCCCTGTGGACCTGGGTCAAACCCTGGCTCCCACCATGTACTGTCATGTGGGCTTGGCCGAGCTCCTTAACCTCAAGCTGTCTGGCCTTTGTGTCTCTGTGAAGTAGGGAGGATGATCTCGGTGGGCACTGCTCAGCTGTGGGTGGTGAAGGGGCCAACTCCTTGCAGGCCCTTCCTCCAAGGGGAGATCCAACCCCTCCTCTCTCTGGCCGGGTGGTTCTGTCTCCTCCCCTCTTGGCACCATTAGCAAGAGACATTAGAATTATACAGATGGCCTCCCTCTGGTTCCCCCAGTGCCCCCCTGGTTCCCCTGCCTCCCTGGTTCCCCCATCCCCCCTGGTTTCCCCTGCCTCCCTGGCAGAGTCGGAACACAACTGGTCCACACTGTCCCCCTCTCTCTAAAGAGATGTTTCTCTTCCTCCTGCCCTGAGCACCATCCCACAGAGAGGACAGGTCCACCTGCAGGTCCTCACCTCCACAGAACCAGCCCCTCCCCACCCCCACCTCCAGCAGCCCCACTCTGTCCTGCTTCTGATACTCTTCGCCTCCAGTGCCCTGTCCTTCCCTGGCCTCCCACTCCCTCCCTCAGGAGGATCCTCTGACCCTGCGCCCCGTTCCCCTGCCTGGGCCTGGGGGTCACTCGACTGCCCCTCCCCACCTCCAGTTCAGGTGGCCAGGCTTCAGTGTCCACCACCAGGAAAGAGCAGCCCCGCACCCACACCTGCCCTCCCTCTGGGCTGCTCCTTCGTGACAGGAGCCTGACCGCATAAGAAGGCACAGCCTCTGCCCCAGAGACCTGGGGAGGCCAGGAGGCGCTGTCCTGGGCGTGGAAGGCAGGAGGGAGCCCTGGGCATAGCAGGAGGGAAGCAGAGTTTGGGGGTGTGGAGGGGGAGAGGATCTAAAGGCTGTGACCAGCGTGGGCTTCAGGTAACAGTGGGGGAGTGTCTGGTGGTTGGGGACTGACGAGTTCCTTAGAATGTGAATGCAGGTGTCAGCGGGTGGCCGCAGGGAAGGGAGGCAAGGCGGAAACCCAGCGGGCACCCGCAAAGCTTGGTGCTGGTGGCATATAGGGACAGCCATGGAGATGTCAGGAGCAACAGGTCCTGGGCAGCTGGGAAGAGGCTGCCAAGGAATCACTGCACAGCAATACATTTTCTTTGTTCACCTGCTTGAGCCCAGAAATAGTGGGGCTTAGAACCTGCTCTGGGGCTCAGAATAAACAGAGGCTTTCGCTTTGAGAGGTAAGGAGCATGTAAATATTTACACCTGCCCCAAACACCACCCAGAAGACCCACTTCCGGGAAGTCTCAAAGGCCAGCAGTGAGTCCCCTGTGGAGCCAGCCAGGACAAGCCATGTGAATCCCAGGCTGTCTCTCCGGAAGCCCTCGGTGCCATCTGTCTGTCCGGCCTCTGCCCTGTTTGTACAATACCGGAAGAAGGAGGCCCACCCCTCCTTGTGGGCTTTTTCTCAGGCCCGGGAAAATGCTGACAGTCCTTAGAGTGTCGCCTTGCTCCACGCCCAGCAGCGCTTCCCGGACACCCCCGGTTTGTCCTGGGACCTGGCATGGTTTTGGTGACTCTGTGTTCATATTCAGGGCACCTCCAAGGCAGGATTTGCTGCCACCATGGACCATCGATGCCAGTTTCGGTTGCTATCCTTGCTTACCTCATTGTGTATTCAGACTTCATGGATAATTTTTTCTAAAAGAGGGGAAAAGGTGGGAGTGGCTGATATGGAAAGGCCCAGTTTGAAGGATACTCACACATGAGGGAAATCAGGGTGTAGGGGACACCCGAGACCTTACAGATATTGTGACTACCCCACACTCTATCTGCGATCTCTGTGAGCCAGGGTTTATGATTTCTCCTTCCTCCCTAGGGGACTCCCTTCCTTGACTCCATCAGCCAGGGCCACGCTCTGGAGGGCACCCTTCCACCTTGGTGGAGATGTTGACGCCAGAAGCACAGAGAACCAGGGAGGGCCCCACGGCCCTGGACACACACAGAGCTGCTGAAGCGCATTGGTCCCTCTCTGAATTTCCCAGGCTCTGGGTTCCCAAGGGACAGGGCGCTGCCTCTCTCCACACCTCAACACCTACCACTGTGTGGGCGAACGGCAGACTCCATAAATGTACACATGGGCAATGAATGGCTAGGAAAATGCCTCTGAATCTTACCAGACTTAGTGCCGTAACACCAGGGCCCCAGTGGCGTATCCAGCAATGGAGTACCACGCAGCAGGTAAAAAGAGTAAGGCAGTTGTCTATGGGCTGATCTGGGGAAGTTCTCAAGATTTACTGTAAATGGAGGAAAGATGCATAGAACAGCTGCTTCTCCAAGGTGTTGAGGGCAAGATACAGGGACTGATACGTGTATTGAAATCTGTGAGCACACACAAGAGACTGGGAACAGTAGGTACCTTGGAGGGAGAGGACACTAGGGTGGAGGGAAACCCACTTCGTCACTGTGTAGCCTGCTAGCCTGCTATGCTATTCAGACATTTGCCATGTCCAGGTGGTATTTTTATGAAACTTTTTCAGAAAAGCATTTAATTATAAAAGGCAAAGAAAGAAAGGGGTAAGGGTGGGAGGAGGGAACATAAAAGAGAAGGGAAGGAAAGAAAATGTTCTAAGGGGCCTCAAGCTTCTCACAAAGGAGGGAGGAGCCCTAGGGAGTTGGCAGGAGCTCAGCTCCATGTTACAACAGGTGCGTTACCTCCCCAAATGCGGCCACATCACACGGCACCATTGCTGTTCACTTAAGGAGGACATTTTACTTTCTTATTTATTAGTAAGGATGCTGTAAGGCAAGAGGTGAAGTCCAACGCTCTGCTCAGGATCTGATCAAAGAGCCAGACCTCCGTCTAGAACTCAAGCTCTCTGCTCCCAGCTCGGAAGCCAGTCCTCTCTCCTGTGTCCCATGTCCGTTTTCCTCCCTCCTGCTCGAGTTTCTAAGACACTCACTCTCTCTTTGGCTCTTTGTCCCCTCAGCAAACTTCAGGATAATGTGTGCCTCTGCCTCTGGGAAGGGCTTCCCTTAGCTTCTTCTTGGTGAGCTGATCGCCCTCACCCTTGATGTCTGTGGTCACTGTGGTTAAAAGTTACTTTAAAACCAGTCAGCAGGTTTCCTTCTCCAATTTCAAGCCCTTTCACAATTATTATGGAGTTTACTGACATAATAATCATATCAAGTCACCTTCATTTTCAACTGGTTCATGCATAAACATGTTATTTTCCAACTAAATGACACATTTGGTTGGAGAGAAGGGAATTATTTTAACCCCCAGAGGGCCTACCACATGACACATTGAAGAAGCTCCATGAGAACTGGTTTTTAATAAAAGCTGCCATTTATTCAGCATCTCCTAGGCACATTATATGCATTATCTTTTGTCCTTTTTCTGCCATGTGGGAAATAATGCAATATAAACTGGTATTATTATTTTTGGATAACTATAAATGTTATCAAAAACTAAATTACAGTTTTCCTCCTTATCAGGCTGTGAGTTCTCATATTTAATACATTTTAGTATCATTTGCATGGAAACTGAGGCTCGAGGAGGTTGAGTAACTTCTCCACATTTATACAGACTTGCCAGGTGTAAGCGCATATGCTTGCCAAGTGGCAAGGCCAGCACACCTGAGTCCAAACCCTGCTCTTCCCGCTCTGTTGGGCGGATTTGAAACAAAGAAGGTTTAAGCAGTGCGGAAGCCAGGTGAGCCTTGTGGTTCTCTTCCTACCTACTCTTCTCCCCACTGCCGGGCACCTGCATGAAATGAAATCGGGACCTTAATGTTAAATGTTGAAATACGAAGATCTCCGGGACTTGTTCTTGTTCTGCTTGTCCCTACTGAGCATGTTACAGCAAAGCTGACTTCAGGTCTATGTAAAAACTGTTCATTAATTATAGCTGTCAGAATGGAGAGTGTGCGAAGTGTTAGCCTACCCTGTATTTCCTAGGAGCCAGACACTGAGAATATAGTCACAAACAGGACAAAGTTCCCGCCCCCGGGAGCTGACAGGGAGTGACTGACTTTGGGGAAAACAGACAATACACATATAAATACATCAATACCTTTGGAAAGTGGTTAAGAGCTGTGAATAAAGTAGACCCTGTAACAGCGCAGAGAGTGACAGGCATGGAGGTGGCACAGGCAGTGGGAGGAGGAAGTTGGCTCCCTAGATAAGGTGGTCAGAGATGGCCTTGACACTGAAGGCGTGACCCAAATGAGAAGCCAGCCGTGCAGACCCGAGGGAAGAGCTTTAGGTAGAAGGAACGGCAAGGAGGCAGAGATGAGCTTGATGTGTCTGAGGGACAAAGTGCGGGACGGGGTGGGAGGTGGTCAGTGATTGGCTGAAGCAGAGTATATAAGAAGAGGAGTAAGTCGAGTCTAGAGAGATGGGCAGGGCCACAGTGAGAGGCTGTGTTCCTCTCATTGAGTGTGTGCAAGCAGAACTTAAAAGACTCACTCGTTTTGGAGAGTTTGGACTAGGTTAACCCATAAGGTCTCTGCCAGGTGAGATGCAGGGATGCTGCAATTCTAAGTCAAGCACCCTCCCATACTCTCTACCAAATAGCCACCCTGCCTCGGCTGCCCTAGCCTTCTGCACAACAGCTGATTTTTAAAAAACAAACAGCTGTCATGGGGTAGCCTGAAAGATGGCTGCAGAACTCATTCTGTCCACTTCAAGATGTGCTACCAAACTAGAGTTTTTCTAGAGGAGTCAGCAAGAGGGAAAAGCACTGAGCGTTCAAACAATATCCAGGAAAGAAGACGTGGAGGGCTTTTGATCTGCACACAAATCCTCTTCCCAATTAGCTGCAGCTAGCCAATGCAGTGGCTTACGCCTGTAAGCCCAGCACTTCGGGAGGTCGAGGCAGGTGGATCAACTGTGGCCAGGGTTCAAGACCAGCCTGGCCAACATGGCGAAACCTTGTCTGTACTAAAAATACAAAAAATTAGCCAGGCATGGTGGCACACGTCTGTAATTCCAGCTACTCTGGAGGCTGAGGTGGGAAAATTGCTCGAACCCAGTAAGTGGAGGCTGCAGTGAGCCAAGATTGCACCACTAGACTCTGCACTCCAGCTTGGGTGACAGAGCGAGACTCAAAAGAAAAAACAAAACATGGCCGGGCACGGTGGCTCACGCCTGTAATCCAAGCACTTTGGAGGCCAAGATAGGTGGATCACCTGAGGTCGGGAGTTCACGACCAGCCTGACCAACATGGTGAAACCCCGTCTTAAAAAAGAAAAAAAAAATTAAAAAAGAAAAAACAAAACAAACAAAAAACCAAACAGCTGCAGCTGGTGTGAACTGAACATTCCCTCCCTATTTCCTTTCCCTCTGCAGTAATGTGTAAAGGACTTGGAGTTTGAAAAACAGAAAAACTCTGGCCAGTTCTTTCCTAGTTTCGAACCCATTTGTGTCACAGACCTCAAGAAGGAAGCATTGGCTTCATGATCTCAACAATCGTTCTGAACAAGCTGTCCTAAATATGACCATGCTCATCTGGAATTACTTTTAAAAGTATCTAACTTAACAAATGACTAACAAGAGCCATGGTTGGCAACGATGCTCACCCACACCGCAGTAGAGGAATGGGGGTTCAAGTGCAAGTGGCCTGGTGCCACCAACAGCAAATTAGAATTCAGTTGCTCTTTAAGGACAAGCCAAAGCAAGCAGATGGGGCCATGCCACATCCTGAAGGCATGTCTCATTATCTTGGCTTTTGGAAGTATAGGGTCACCATTACTCAGTCCAGGACTTTCCAGAGGCCAGAGTCATCAAGTTCTCCTCTGGTGACACTGTATGATTAGGAGTTAAAGCAAAAGATAACTCCATGCCCTCCCATTTCCTTCCTCATTCATCACCCAAATATTAGCAATTTCTTCCAGCTGAGACCTCCGGCCACAACTTCAACCCATTTCCCTGATCTTTAGCAGCGAAGATAAACGCACCATGCTTCATTTCTCCCCTCTGGATCCTAATTTTATTTGAAAAATGGCTTTTATTATTTGGTAATGAAGATTATCTTTCTTACATATTGCTGGATTTGGTTTAGGACTTTTGCATCTATGTTTATGGGGGAGGTTTACATGTATTTTTTTCGCTATCCTTATCAGGATTATGCTAGCCTCATAAAATCATTCTTTAGGCCATAAAGTCGTTTTTTATGTCTCTCCCATTGGCTTCATCAAGATGCTCCTGATAAGACTTCCAGTTTCCTGGCTACAGAAGGATGGCAAGGACATTCAGAATGTAAATGCTCACTTAATCCCCTTTGGGGCTCACCTGACACCTAGACCATACACTTGTTCTCTCTCCAGAAAAGAAATCTCTAATGGGCTGAGTGGATAAAGGGCAGTCACCAAGTTGGTGGACATAGGTAGGCGACCTAACAGACATTCAACTTTTCGGTAACCCTCCCTTCATGCCCAATTCCAGAAGTCATGCCTTCTATTGCTACCGTATCTGCACTTTTCGGGGGATCATGCATTGTAAATTGATTTGCTTATCAATGACTTTCTCCACTATTGGCTCAGTGAGATTCCACTTTTTCAGCTCTGCTTAATCTTCCAACGTCTCCATCTGCTTTCTGGCTTCAAATATTTCATTGACTCCTCTCCTGGTCTTCCCGAGCTTGTGGATTTGTCTTCTAAACAAATCCCTTTACTGTTGCTTTTGAGAAAGTGAAGAGTATATTCTATTTTTCTAATATTTGCAGCATATCCTTTTAGTTCCTTGGGTGCTTTAAAAAAATTAATGTTTGTCAATTTTTTTTTAAAGAACCGACTTCTGGCTTTGTCGATGCTATGCTTAACTTCTGTGCATATCTTCCTACTTTCTTTAAGTTTATTTTGCTGTTCTAATTTCTTGAAACAGATGTTTAGCTCAATTTTCAGCCTTTACTACATTCTAATTTTTGTAGAATAATTTATATTCTATTATTCAGAACTAGAATTAAAATTCTGTAATCTTAATATTACATTATCTTAATGTAATAATTAAATTAACATAATTACATTATTTTAATGCAATATTAATAATTTAATGCTATAAACATTTTAAATTACTGTTGTGGCTGCATCCCTCCCTCGTTTGACATACATTATTTTTATTATTGTTCAGGTTAAATTTCCTTCATGATTTCTTCTTGGACCCATGTACAGAGGTCTTCTTGTGATCTTTTAATTTTGGTTTCTAACTTAATGGCACTGTGGTTGGAGTGTGGTCTATGTTGTAACCACCCTTCGAAATTTGTTAAGGTTGATTCTACTGTCCAGTATGTGATCAATTTTTGAAACAGTTCCATATGTGATAAAAAAGAATGTGTAGTTGTTAGATGCAGTTTTTTTATTTAACAGGTTTATACTCGGTCATTGGTTTCCACACATCTGTGCTTTCAGGATGAAGACGTGGTGTTATTACACATGTCCAGTTTACCAAAATTACTAAATGCTTAAATCTCTTATCTGAATTTTTTGTTGCTTGATCTATTAATAATTGTGAAGTATATTAAAGTCTCCCACTATGATGTTGGATTGCCTATTTTTCCATATAGCTGTTTTTGTTTTACATGTTTTGAGGCTATGTTATTGGGTACATAACTTAGAATCTGTTTTACTGAGGAATTAAGCATATCATTATATAGTGATTCTATCTGTGGTAATGCTTTTTGTCTTAAAGCCTATTTCCGGGGCTGCGGTGTTCCACAGCTCCAGGGAGGGCATTCACATTACAGTTTATGCAAACAGTATACCCTGGAATTAGTGTGTTTGGTTATTCGGAGAGACCTTAATTTTGTGGGCTATAACTTCTCAGTTTTATTTTGGTTAGTATTTGCCCGATGTATCTTTTCCATCTTTTCTTATATTCTAGGCTGCCAATGTCTCTCTCTTGTCATCACCTATGACTGGATTTCTTTTAAAAATCCAGTTTGGCATTTTTCCTTTTCTGGAACATTTAATCCATTTACATATAATTATTGACATATTTAGATTTCTCTCTACCATCTTATTTTGGATGCTCTATTGTTCTGCCTTTTCTTTCTCTCCCCTATCTTGTCTTCTTATGGATTGACTGCATTTTCCCATTCTATTTTTTTTTTTTTTTAAGACAGAGTTTTGCTCTTTTGCTTAGGCTGGAGTGCGATGGCACGATCTTGGCTCACTGCAACCTCCGCCTCCTGGGTTCAAGCGACTCTCATGCCTTAGCCTCCCAAGTAGCTGGGATTACCAGATGTGCGCCACCATGCCCAACTATTTTTGTATTTTTAAGAGAGGCGGAATTTCTCCATGTTGGTCAGGCTGGTCTCGAACTCCCAACCTCAGGTAATCCGCCCACCTCAGCCTCCTGGCATTACAGGTGTGAGCCACCGAGCCTGGCTTCTATTTATTCTTGATTGGAAACTGGCTCCTCTGCTTATTTTTAGTAGATACTATGGAAGTTTTTGGCATACATGTTTTACATACCAAAGTCTAAAGATCCTTCTTCCTGAATGACGCAAAGATCTTAAGAGTATGTTAATTGCAATTACCTCCCTCCCTAGTTATCTGCTACTTTCATGGATTTTAGTTTTACCTTTTTTTGAACCCTGTAAGACTCATCTACAGTTGCTTTTTGTGTAGCTAATCCACATAACTATCATGTTCTTTGTTCTACATTCCTCAACACATTTCAAACCTTCCATACTGGATCAATTCTCTTCTGTTGGGGCAAATTCAGTGTTTTGTGAAATTGTCTTCTATTTCACCCTGTTCTTGAAAGGGTGGACCGATCTCAGTAAGATACTTGTTGACCCATTCTAAGTGTGGGCCCAACAGCCTCACTCCCCATCCTTGGAGGGACCCCGGATCTAGGTGGAAGAACATTTACATGGCAGGGGAACAGTTCTTCTTAAATAGGTGCTTGCAGGCCCTTTGCAGAAGCTGGTGATAATCAGCAGAGTCTGAGAAACAGCACATATCCTGCGGAGAAGCTGACGAAGGTAGCCCTCTTCCTGTTTTTTCACTTTCAAGAACATGAGCCACCTGGCTGCTTTCTTTTGTAGTTAAACTAACACTTCTTAGACAGATTACATAAACCAACTTATTCTCATTTAGCAAAGTTTTTATTCAAAAGCTTCTCAGCACCATCTAGTTATCAGAAAGAATGGATATCACCTTTTCCTACCCACCCAACCCCTAGTTCCAAAAGGCAGAAGTTAAACCATTTGGCTAGAGCTCCCCCTAATGATTATAACTGAGACCATGGTAAGATTTTGGTTGTTCTCATCCAACTGTCTCTAAGCCTCTACTCAAACCTGACTCAAGCAGAGCTGTGCTCGCCACAGTTCAGAATGGGAAGGAATCATGTCAGACCTGATCAACCTCCGATTCTTGGGCTATTAGAGGCACAAGAAATTACTTTGAAAAAATGGAATTCAGTGACTGCCATCGAGGAAAGACAGTGATACTGTCAGGCAACATGCAGTTCCAAGAGCTCAATTCTCAGGCCACCCTCCCCTCCACTCTACTCTAGGAACAAGGAGCATTAGGTCTGTTTGCTCTCCATACACCTCAATCGCTCGTCCTCTCTTGTCTTATTAAAACACAGACACAGAACTAAACTTTTTGACAGAATTAAAGACAAACAATTACATCTGGTTAAAATGCTGTAAGAGATCCTGAGCTGTTAGAGATGAGGAGAGTAGATAGTATGACCTGATCGTTCCCTTTTAATTTTCTTTAAGAATATTCTATTTCAGCATAAAGCACACATCCTGAAGAGGTTCCTGGAGAGTTTCTGACTGTGTCCTGTGGCAACACATAGTCCCTTGCATAACTTTGGCTTCAGTCCCTGGATCTGTCCTTTGCAGCTACGTCAGGTTCCATGGGAGGAGGAAAGAGCTGGAGGCAGTATCACTTGGCCAAAGCTCCCATGGGGTCCCATGCTGGCAAGACAATGGGTTCCTGCTCCAACACAGCTAGCACCTCTTCAGGGACATGCTTCCTGTCCACCACCACCTCGTAGACATACTCAGAGAACCACTCATCTGTCATGCAGAGGTAACCTGGAGAAAAAAACAGAAGGCTTATGAGTCCAGAGGGCAAGAGGCAAAGAGCAGAAACCCTTTTGGTAGGATAAACCTTTTACAAAACTAATATTCATACATATTTTTCAGCTTTCCTATCTGTAATTTCACTTAATCTAAATCTTATTAGCAATTCTGTCAGACAGGACAGGCATGGCTCTATTTTTACCAATTAGAAAACTAGGTCTTGAAGTAACTAGGGGATGTGCCGAGGTCACAGAGTGAGGGCTGGAGCTGGGCCCTGGACCTAAGGCTAACACCAGATCCCGTGCTGCTGCTTTCTCCCTCAGCTGCCTTGCTGATGGTGAGTGATGACTTGTATACTAGTAGGGAGGTAGAAAAACTTCTCATTCATACAGCCACACCTAGGGCATAAATCTCTTGGGTCAGAAAGGCAAGCGCACCAGTTCCCTTCTTACCCTACCAGTGTCAATGGCTATTCTCCCTGATTCCTTTCTATCACACACTCCTACAACAACCAGGTAAGCTGCTGTGGGCAGTCTGATGGGCCATGTCATCATTCCCTGGTAGGAAATTTGCATATGATACTCTGGGAGTCAAATGATCAAACAGTCCTTGCTTTCCTAGGAGGAAATCTCTGATGAGGATCAGGCAGAACTATAAGACTGAGACATCTGCTTACCCTGTTGTCCTTAGGAAGGCCTCTCCAGTGGGTTAGGACTATATAGAGATGCCCTGGCACTAATGCACCATTTAAGGTTAAGAACTCAGCTGAGAGAAAGAGTGTGGTGTCATCAGGTACCCATTCTAGTAATCTGTCGTCTTCCATGCGGAGGGTTAACCTACATCTCAGGCTCCACTAGGCCAACACAAATTCCCCTTCAGAAACTGGATCCTCATCTCTCACCTTACACAAAAATCAACTCAAGATGGTCAAAGACTGAAATCTAAAACCTGAAACCAGAAAATTCTAGAAGATAACATTGGAAAAACTCTTCTAGACATTGGCTTAGGCAAATCTAATTCATGACTAAGACCCCAAAAGCATATGCAACAGAAACAAAAATAAATAAATGGGACCTAATTAAAACAAAAAAGCTTCTGCACAGCAGGAGAAATAATCAGCAGTGTAAACAGACAACCCACAGAGTGGTAGAAAATCTTCGCAGACTATGCATCCAACAAAGGACTAACACCCAGAGTCTATGAGGAACTCAAACAAATCGGCAAGAAAAAAAATCCCATCAAAAAATGGGCAAAGGACGTGAATAGACAATTCTGAAAAAGAAGATATACAAACAGCCAACAAACATACGACAAAATGCTCAACATCACTAATTATCAGAGAAATACAAATTAAAACCACAATGTGATACCACCTTACTCCTGCAAGAATGACCATAATTAAAAAGCAAAAGAATAACAGATGTTGGCGTGGATGTGGTGAAAAGGGAACACTTGAACACTGCTGGTGGAAATGTAAACTAGTATAACAACTAAGGAAAACAGTATGGAGATTCCCTAAAGAACTAAGGATTTACCATTCAATCAGCAATCCCCCTACTGGGTATCTACCCAAAGGAAAATAGGTCATTAAATGAAAAAGACACATACACATGCATGTTTATAGCAGCACAATTCACAACTGCAAAACCATGGAACCAACCTAAGTGCCCAGCAACCAACGAGTGGATAAAGAAAATGTGATATTTATACACCATGGAATATTAGCCATAAAAAGGAACAAAATAATGTATTTTGTAGTAACCTAGATGAAGCTGGAGGCCATTATTCTAAATGAAGCAACTTAGGAATGAAAAAACAAATTATCCTATGTTCCCACTTATATAAGTCGGAGCTAAGCTATGAGGATGCAAAGGCATAAGAATGATATAATGGACTTTGGGCACTAAGGGTGGAAGAGTGGGAGGGGCTGATGGATAAAAGACAACATGTCAGTGTACACTGCTCAGGTGCTGGGTGCACCAACATCGCAGAAATCACCATTAAAGAATTTATCCATGAACCCAAACCCCCCTGTACCCCAAAACTACTGAAATTTAAATAAAAACAAATTCCCCAAAGATCTCCAAAATTCCCCAAGATCTCCAAAAAACATTTTTAAATGGGAAAAAAATGCTTTACCCGAACCACTGCTAATAAGAAGAGCAAAATTAAAATGAGATACTGAAGTCCGTATATTTCAAACAAGAATGGGTTGTTGGGCCACAGAAGGAACACAGAGGAAACGATGTGTACTGAATCAAGAGAAATGCGGGCACCCACATCCAAGAGCTCCCCAGACTAGCAATAACCATCATCGTCATGACTGTCAGCTGACTGTGTCTGATACCTGTTTTATAGTAAACACTGGAGCCATTTTTCTCTGAAAGTGTTTGTATACATCTAGGCCTGTGCTATACCATTTCCCACTACACAGGACCAAGAGAAAGGAGAAGTAGGCATTTCCACCAAGAGGGTCCCCTAGTGCAGTGGTTCTCAAACCTCTTGGCCTCAAGCCCTGCCCTTTACATTCTTAAAATTATTAAGCACCTAAAACATTAATATCTATTGTTTTAGGTCCTTAATAATTTAGACCTAACAGCTATCATTATTTACTATGCCAGAAACTAAAATCGAAAGTTAAACATATTAATTTATTTAGAAATAAGTATAAAAAATGAATATAAACAATATATTTTAAGGAAAAAAAATTAAATTCTGTAAAAAAATATTTTTAGTTAGAAAAGTGGCACTGTTTTACATTTTAATGTTTGAGTTTGCAGAAGACAGCTGAATTCCTGTATCTGCATCTGTGTTTAATTGTTGCAGTATGTTGTTCTGGTTGAAGCAGATGAAGGAAATCCAGTCTCACACAGATATGTTGTTGAAGGGCAGAGCTTGCACACCCCTCAAAGCATCCTAGGGACCCACAGATCACACTTTGAGAACTGCTGCTCTTGAGGCAAGACTGGTTTAAATAATTAAAAGGCAACAATGGTGGTAAGTCTAATTTTGTATGCTAAAGGGTGTGACGAAGGACATTATTCAACCTGAAAACACAATGGATTTAGTGAAGTCATCTATGCCCAATCCTGTTTTTCAACTCTGACAGATCATTCTGATGTGGCACAGTATACGTTTACCCTCAAAAACGCTCTGGAGGCCAGGTGCAGTGGCTCACACCTGTAATCCCAGCACTTTAGGAAGCTGAGGCAGGTGGATTGCTTGAGCCCAGGAGTTCAAGACCAGCCTGGGCAACATGGCGAAACCCCGTCCCTACAAAAAATGCCAAAAATAAAAAAATAAAAAATAAAAAATTAGCCAGTGTGGTGGCCTGAGCCTGTGGTCCCAGCTACTCTGGAGGCTGAGGTGGGGGGATCGCTTGAGCTTGGGAGGTGGAGGTTGCAGTGATCCAAGATTACACCACTGTACTCCAGCCTAAACAGAGCAAGACCCTGTCATGGGGATGGAGGGGGTTCAGAGTACTCTGGAAAAGTGTTCAAGTGCTCTGACCAAGGCAGGTAAAAGAATGCATCCTTGTCTCCTGATGAGCTGGCCTCCTACTGACCCTACTTTCAATAGACGAGAGATGGAAAGAGTACAGGCCCATTCTGTAGCCTGTGCTACTGCTGGCTTGTCTTGATTATATATCCCAAACTTCCTGGCTTTGTTGGTGTCAGGACCTGGCCCTTAAGAGCACACACACCAGTGCCACCAGGTTCTGGCAACAAAAGTTCTGTCCACTCAAGGGTCAACCAGTGCATATACTTAAAACTAAAACATTGCATCCTAACTGAGTGCTTCCTGAAAAACTCAGCATCGGCCTTCCCAAAAAGGAGCTCTCAGCAAGCAGGAGAGCAGACTAAGGAACACCAGACTGTTTGAGACATTAGTCATCCCTTCCCTCACCACAATGCAGGCAGAATAAATCCTTGCAGTAGCCCTGGGCAGTGAGGCAGGTGAAGGATAGAAGCAGATTCATGTAATAAAATTCTGTGTCCTTTCAACAATACTATCACCACATAATCAAATGAATCTTCAAAGAATGCTCCAAGAAAATGGACGATAAGTACATCTACACTATCTTGTTCCAAAAGCATATCAGATTAAGTCCTCACAAATTAAAATTCCTATCAATTGTAACCCACCCTTTCAATGTCCCTGCCAAGAGGACCCGTCTTGATTAGTCTCTCTCTTCAGGATATGAGTTCTCTGGGGACCCACAAAAACCTCACAGTCTAGGTGGCTGCCAAGTAATTGTGCCCTATGTAGATAATGAACTTGTGGCTGCCGTAACTGTTGACACTGTGTGTCTTGGAGTTTGACTGAGAAGATTAGGATCAGTATGTCTGAAACCTGTGTAGGAAGCAGCAAAGCACCTGCTCAGGCAGGATTCTGGTGGCCCTTTTGATTTGAGGGAAAGTGCAGCTCCTAACCCTTAGGCACACTGGCCATTAGAAACAAGCATTCCCCAAGGAAAGAAGAAAAGAAAACAAGATAAAAACTTCCTCCAGGGATCCCAAGGTTACACTGAGGGAAACAAATAGATAAACAGATAAAGTCAGCTTTAGGAACCAAGGTGAAATTAAATTTTGTTTAACTTTAATGTCTTGTTTACATGCAATGAGAAAGAAAGAAAAGTGAACAGTCCTCAAAACAAAACACCCCAAACCAACCAACCATACAAAAAACACCAGCACTGGTTCTGTATTTTGTAACACAAAGGGTAGGGTTGGTCTACAAAGGGAAAAACAGTGTCTGTGAATATAGCTGTAGATAGGCTAGGTGAAATTCATTCAGCAACAGAAGAGCTTCGAGTGGTCTAGTTTAAGGGAAAAGAAGATGCTTTACCTAAGAAAACATTTTTTTCTGATATCCCACCATAGATGTAAGATTTAAGCTTTTCAGACTAAAGAGTACAAAGAATATAAAATATATTCTAACATATTAGAAATTTTTATATTCTTTGTCTTTGTTCTATGAGGTATTTCACCTCACTAACAAACTATATGTGGCTATTACTTTTTGCATTTTTTAAAAAGTTATGACAAAATGAAGGTATGTGTTCTGCTCTGACCGTCTGCTTGGCAGCATAGAACTAAGAAGCTGGACTACCAGGACCTCATTCAGTCACTGCCAATCTTTCACCTGGCAGCCATAACTCAAGGTTGATGAAAGACTCCCAGAAAGGAAAGCAGAAGTCTCACTGGCACTTGTCTTATATTTCAAGCTTGCTAATCATCAGGGAGAAACCACCTCACAGAACAGGAATCATTTTATAATAAAGGTGCAAAGACTGTGTAGCAACATGAGAAAATGTTTAGGTGATAAAGAGATTAAAGTGGCATATCCTGTTAATTACAACTATGTTGGAAATATAGATGGACATGAAAAAAAAAACCATGAAAAGCAATTAACAAATGAGAATTTTATACCATGGGATAGATGAGTTTCTCTCCAAAATTTCTGAAATGTTATACTGCTTTTTAACTCCTTAAAAATTACCCAAAGACTCATCATAAAAATTTTTGGAAACATGAAAGGAGGAGAAAGAGAAGACGAATATAATTTTTTTGTTTTTTTGAGATGGAGTCTCACTCTGTCGCCCATGCTGGAGTGCAATGGCGCCATCTTAGCTCACTGCAACTTCCACCTCCTAGGTTCAAGCACCTGCCTCAGCTTCTTGAGTAGCTGGGATTACAGGCGCTCACCACCACGCCCAGCTAATTTTTTGTATTTTTAGTAAAGACAGGGTTTTGCCATGTTGGTCAGGCTGGTATCCAACTCCTGACTACAGGCGATCCGCCCAACTCAGCCTCCCAAAGTGCTGGGATTACAGGTGTGAACCACCACGCCTGGCCAAATATAAATTTTTAAGCTGCCTACAATCCCACCACCTTGAGACACATATTCAAGCTCTGTCAAATTTTACATGTATCCTTGATAAAGTTTCTACATGTACTAGATGCTACAAATTTTCTAAAAATGAGATATCACACATGGTGGTCTTGTATTACAAAGTAATACGCATGCTGTTTTCCCATTAATCTCTTTCCTTATTGATAATGAAATATATCTATCTACATCATAATTTTTAAGTACTGAATCCACATGATTAAATCAAAACATATTTAATCAGTCCCTTACTGTTGGAATCCCAATTGTTTTTCCATGCTTAGAAACAGTATTGTTATAAATGTTTCTGTAAGTAAATCTTTGTGCACACCTTTAATCATCTATATGCATGCACTGTGCAATGACATTTTGGTGAACAATAAACCACATATATAATAATGGTTCCATTAAGATTATAATACGGTATTTTTGCTGTACCTTTTCTATGTTTGGATACACAAATAACACTGTGTTACAATTGCCTACAGTATTCAGTACAGTAACATGCTGTACAGGTTTGTAGCTTAGGAGCAATGGGCTATACCATCTAGGTTTGTGTAAGTACACTCCATGACATCTACACAATGACAAAATCACCTAACGAAGTATTTCTCAGAAAAGATCCCCGTCTTAAGCAATGCTTCATTGTACTAAATTTCCTTATATCCTAATCAATATTTGGTATACACAATTATCAACTTTCTTCTTGGATCCAATTTGAGCCTTTTCTCCTTTTATGTGTTTGCTTGCTATTGACAGTTTTCGTTTGTAAAGTGTCTGCTTCAGAACTGTTCATTTTTTTTTTTTTTTTTAAGAGACAAGGTCTCGCTGAGTGCAGTGGCTTGAGACTATAATGCCAGCACTTTGGGAGGCCAAAGTGGGCAGATCACAAGGTCAGGAGTTCAAGACCAGCCTGGCCAGAATAGTGAAACCTCATCTCTACTAAAAATACAAAAAATTAACCGGGCATGGTGGCGTGCGCCTGTAGTCCTAGCTACTCAGGAGGCTGGGCAGGAAAATTGCTTGAACGAGGCAGGCGGAGGTTGCAGTGAGCCAAGATCGCACCACTGCACTCCAGCCTGCGTGACAAAGCGAGACTGCCTCAAAAAAAAAAAAGAGACAAGGTCTCACTCTGCTGTTACCTAGGCTGAGTGACACAATCATAGCTCACTGCAGCCTTGAACTCCTGGGGACATGCGATCCCCCCCTCAGCCTCCCAAGTAATTGGGACTACAGGCGTGTACCTCCTCAGCCAGTTAATTTTCTTATTTTTTTTGTAGAGATGGGGGCCTCGCCATGTCACCCAGGCTGGTCTCGAGCTCCTGGGCTCAAGCAATCCTTCTGTTTCAGCCTCCCAAAGCTCCAGGATTACAGGTGTGAGCCACTGCACCTAGCCCTCTGGACATTTTAAATTGGAGCTTTATTCCTTTTCACAGTGACCAGTAATATAGTACATTCTATATTTATATTAGTTGCAAACATTTTTTTCCTATTATGTAATTTGCCTTCTAATTTAGTTTATATTTTCTAGCCCAATATTTTTTGTTGTTGTTGTTCTGAGGCAGAGTCTCGCTCTGTAGCCCAGGCTGGAGTGCAGTGGCGCTATCTCAATTCACTGCAACCTCTGCCTCCCGGGTTCAGGTGATTCTCCTGCCTCAGCCTCCTGAGTGGCTGGGATTACAGGTGCCCACCACCACACCCGGCTAATTCTTTGCATTTTTAGTAGAGACGGGGTTTTGACACATTGGCCAGGCTGGTCTCGAACTCCTGACCTCAAGTGATCCACCTGCCTTGGCCTCCCAAAGTGTTGGGATTACAGACGTGAGCCATCGATCCCGGCCCATTTTTTGTTTTTATTAAGTCAAATTTATCAATCTTTTTCTTTTTGGTTTCTAACTGGTATTATGCTTACATTTTTCTGCTATTATAATGAAAAATAAATTATGAGAAAAAAAGTAGGATAAGTCATAAGAAAACATCAGAAACAAAAAGTCTCAATGAAAAATCCATTACTCACTAAGGCTTTGGCATAGTCCCCAACTATGAACACAGATAATTTCAACAGGTAACTAAGTAGTGAAAATTTGTCAACCACTTCTGCTAGGTACCCACTGGATGAAGCATGTGCTAATATCTCCTTGAATTTGTACAGGGTATGTTGCAAATGTGCAAAATGACACAATGCCTATGGAATGGTGTTCACAGGTGTTGGATCTGTCCTCCTCAGTACCTAGAAAAATTACAAATGCATTTACCCTCTTCATTAAGCAATGCCATCTCTGGGACTTTATCCTACAGATACACAGTACTTACATGCATACAATATGAATTTTTGTGAAACAAAGCTAATATTTACTCAGCACTTACTATGTGCCGGGCGCTCTACTAAGCACTGTACACATATATAGTAACCCACTGCAATATTGTTTGTAATAGCAAAAGACTGAAACAACCCAAGTCCCAATAGTAAGGGAAATTGTTAAATAAACTGTGGTAGATGCAGACAATGGAGGATAATGAAGCTGTACTGATGTACTGATAAGGAAATGTCCCCAAGATATGCTGTAAGTGACGCGAGAACAAGATGCAGAGCAGGAGACCTGGTGTGCTACTACTAATATAACAAAAGGAGGTAATAATATACTTACATATCTATGTATGTTTGTACTAAAAAAACAAGGAAAGACACACCAGAAACTAACAGAAATAATAACCTGAGAGAGAGGCAGGAGAATGGAGTGAAGAGTGACAGAGATGGAAACAAAATTCTTCTTCATCTATCTTTTTCTATTTTGATTTTGGAACAATGTAATTTCATTATCTATTAAAAGAATTACACTTTAGAAAATAAAACAAAAAATGTACACACATATACCCCCAAAACCCTGTGAGGAGCTCATACTTCACAATGCAATTTCACATCACTATCCTCGTTTTGATTTTGATCCTCACAACAATACTGTGAGGCAGGAGGGCAGTAAGTAAAGCCGACAGCAAATCCAGGTCTTACATTCAAATTTTGTCCTTCTCATAGGGCTCAGCTTCCTCCAGTTGAGCACTCGGTGGGCAGAGAAACTTGAGAGGTAGTCATGGCTTCAGGAACAGACAGCATTTAATCTAGCTCAGGTACATAACTTTGAAACCAACTCCATTTGCTCACAAATCCCATATCAACAAACAGGAATCCAGCTTTTGTTGGGTCCATTTATGAGGTCATTTGTATCTTTTATTTATTTATTTTTTAGAGCCAGGGTCTCACTATGTTGCCCAGGCTGGACTTGAACTCCTGGGCTCAAGCAATCCTGCCTCAGCCTGCTGGGTAGGCTGGGACTACAGGTGCATACTACCATGTTTGGCTAGCTATTTTGTCTTTTTAAACAAAAGAGACGCCATGTGTTCTAAGTGCATGTATTTAGAAAGGCTTAACAGGACAGGTTGAATGTAAAAAAAAAAAAAGCCAGAGGAAGGGAACCAAAACCACCACTTATAATATGACTGCCATTTCAAACGGTGATCTGAGAAGAGGCTTCTTTTTCCTCCAGAGGAAACATAAAAGTCTGGCTGTGTGGTGATGACACATTTACATTCATAAACCATTTGCTGATAAAAGAAAAGATACTCTTATAGCCGGATATTACTTGTGGCCTCTTTCAGAAACAAAGGTTAGAAGGTACCGTTTCCCTGGTAAATACACTAGAAAAAATGCAGGGTGGAAAATGTGGTAGAGAAAAGGGGTTGTTTTGGCTTGTGGTTTGTATTTTTTAAACCATTAAACCACCACAAAGTTAAGTCAGCAGAAGTGTCCACAGACCGAGAAGTGCCCTCTACTAAGGAGCCCAAAAGAAGCCTGTTCACTTCCCGGCTGTCTTCTCCTTTCTCTAGATCAGTGAGCACAAGCCAGGCGGTCCTGAGAGCACATGCAGCTCTCCAGGAGCTCTGAGGGTGGACCAGGAGAGGAAAGCACAAATTTAGATGTCATCCAAGGGCTTTGCTTTCCCACTGAAACTCAGTGACTCTTCTCTAACCCCAAACTATCGCTATTCCTATTTGTTTCAGAGGAAGTCTGCTTGTCAGTCATTCCTCAAAAGCTCTGTGGATGGCAAGTCACATTATTTCTTGGCTTCACTCCTCTGACCTGTTCAACTCATGCTCCAAATGCCAAGAGCTGCCATTCTCAGCCACCATTTCTCTGGCTGGGCTCCCTTTCCCTTTTCAGAAAAAAGCCACAGCCCTAATAATCCTCCCTAAAACTCTACTCACCCTTGAAGAATCCCTGAGGAGGCCTCACAGTTCCAGTCACTCACCATCTCCCTTGCAGTTTATCCCGTGTGACTCTGAGCTTATTCTTGTGTTTATGTTTTACATATTTGTTCTTACAATAAATTAAACACCATATGGAGCCAAGATTTACAGACTTAATTGTCCCAGCTTCAATTCCTTGCAACCCCACTGTACCTAGCCTTTGAAGGAGCAAAGTACTAACATGCTGCTGATAGAGCGTAATAGGACAGCTGGGCTTAGACCCTCACCCCTCCTAGTTTCTAAAAATTACCTTAAGTCCAACCCAACAGCCTTTCTCCTTGACCCATCTTCTGTCTGCTCTGTTGTTCACTATTTACCACCATGTTCTTCCTGACACCCTCTAGTCCCTGGGCTTCTGAGGTGCTCTCTCCAACCCCCTACCCGCTTTTCAATAACTTCAGCTTCCAGGTCTTCCTATTGTCTCCTCACTGAGGGAAGGTCCTCCCTAATTCTTGTCAACTGCCTTCTTGGAAAAAATCATCGCTTCTCTGTTTTTTGCGGTCTATTTATCTTGTATCTTACAGTCTGAGGAGCACACCATGAATGCCACTTCTGTCACATCATAGCCCTCTTCAAATCCCCTTCCTGTGTCACAGGTGAATAAGTATAAATTCCTCTGAGGGTCAGAGATATTCATTCCACCACCGTCTATGCACGGTTCCTTGCAACCCATCAATAAATGTGAGTTGATGCTACGGCTAATGATTTTTCCTTGGCACTAGTTTATTCACCTCCACTGCTTTCTCTCACGACACTAAGCCCACACTATGGGTCACCTGCCCAGTACACTGGTGATGTAGCATAATGATCACACTAGGGCACTGAACTTTTAGAGATCTGAAGCTGGAACCATGGAGCAATTTAGACGGCTCTGCTCTAGAAGGGAAAGGTTAGGGAGCTTCATGTTCCAGTTCTCTTGCTCTCATTAGTCTATAGGTAACACTAACAGCAGTAGCAATGGAAGCTAATATTTCTAAGCACTTATGCACCTGGTATGGTTCTCACAATAACCCTATGAGATAGGTCCAATTAGTATCCCTATTTTACAGATGAGAAAGTTGAGGCTCAGATAGGTTAAATGTCAATGACTACTGTTACACAGCCAATAGATGAGTTAGCCAGGATGCATACCCAGGCAGTCTGGCTCCAGATTCTGTGCTTAACCTCCGTCCTTCTTAACCAATGCAAACACACCCTGGAGACAATCTGGTGAAAATTATAGGTTCTCTCTACAGGTGACAGCACATCTATACACAAAACTCTACATTAGATATGAGGAGATTTCTCCCTGAAGCAGATGCCTCATTGCAGGTTAGGAGCCTCTGTCACGTAGTCTGTCCTTGCCCACATAATGGTAGCCCCCTCTTAGTCACACACTGATAAGGAAGCACCAGTGAACTGGAGAACACATGCTTCCTCTATTCCATCTACATGTACTATTTCTCAGCTGAAGTCATGCAGGCTCTTTAGTTAATAAAGATGGATGATGAAAAGCCCTTCTGAGAGGGATGGGTGTGGTGGCTCATGCCTGTAATCCCAGCACTTTAGGAGGCCAAGGCAGGCGGATCATTTGAGGTTAGGAGTTTGAGACCAGACTGGACAACAGGTGAAATCCCGTCTTTATTAAAACTACAAAAAAATTTAAAAAAAAATAGCTGGGTGTGGTGGCGGGCACCTGTAATCCCAGCTACTCAGGAGGCTGAGACACAAGAATCACTTGAACCTGAGAGGCAGAGGTTGCAGTGAGCTGAGATCGCGCCACTGCACCCCAGCCTGGGTGGACAAAGCAAGATTCCATCTCAACAACAACAAAAAAGGGACAGAGCGAGAATCTGTCTCAACAACAACATCAACAAAAAAGCCCTTCTGAAAGAACCCAGATATCCAGATTTGATGATAGCAACACTTTCCCCAAGCCTGGAGAGACATGAAGCCCTCTGAGGTGACAAAATAAATTTGCATCTTGCCCTTTTCCTGGAAATCAGAAACCTCTGCTTTTAAGTTCTACAATTCACTCTTGTTTCAGCAAGTTTGGCCAACATTGCCTATAATTTCCATTACTTGTAACTAAAGATCCAGAACTGAACCTCAAACAGACCTGCAAATAATGTCTTTTGTAAGTAATATGTACTTTTAAGGAAGCTGTGTGTGTCAAATTAAGAGATTTGAATTCCAATTCTATCTCTAATTCTGTACAACCTGAATAAGACACAACTGTCAATAAGTTTCAGTTTCTTCCCATAAAAACTGGATATAATCACCCACATTCACACCCTGAGTTACTCTAATCTGATGTCATGAGGAGAAATAAGTACGAATACATTAGCAAACTACGAATTCGCATGAAGCAAGATGCCCTGTAGCTATATGTCCTGAGTACCTCTGACAGAAATATGGGCTAATCATAACTCCTTAGATTTATATAACAGTATACAGTTTGAAAAATGCTTGCATACATTATTTCATTTGATGGCTCCATACAAACTGTAGGAGCTATAAAGAAACAAAGTAGGCAGGGCATGGTGGCTCATTCCTGTAATCCCAGCATTTTGGGAGGCCAAGGTGGGTGGATCACAAGGTCAGGAGTTCGAGACCAGCCTGGCCAATATGGTGAAGCCCGTTAAAAACACAAAAATTAGCCAGGCGTGGTGGCACATGCCTGTAGTCCCAGCCACTCAGGAGGCCGAGGCAGAAGAATCGCTTGAACCCGGGAGGTGGAGGTTGCAGTGAGCCGAGACCATGCCACTGCACTCCAGCCTGGCGAAAGAGCGACACTTTGTCTCAAATAAATAAATAAATAAATAAAAAGAAACAAACTAATTGTCCATGTTACTGATACAGAAATGTGACATTACAAGGAGTTAAACTACTGCCCAGAATCTAAAATCAAGAATTAATTATTAGTAACTGTCTCTCCACAACTCAACTGGTTCTACAACATAGTATTATATAAATAATGTATTGAGTTTTGTGCCTAGCTTTGAACATACCATCTCCAAAATAACATGTGGCAGTTTGGCTGGTGAGACAATTACAGGTCATAACATTGGTTTTTAGAAAGCAGCAGAAATCTAGATATAATCTGAAGTGGTCACGTTTCTTTCTAATCTCTAACATGCCAAAGTCTCTTTAACTGAAATCATTAAGAGGGCTCCTTTCTAGAAGGAAGTCTGGAAATTTTACTAAAATGAAAGAAATCAGGAACAGAGAGGCTCATTTGTAATAAAAGATAGTGAGTTAGAAACAATTTCAAATGTTCATGTATCCGAAAGGAACAAAAGCAATGTGAAAAATGGAAAACTCAACCTTGGTTCAAAATGAAAACCAGGAGAGACAAAAGTTTTAAAACTTAAGTATTTTCCTTCAGTGAACATTGCAGAATTAGATAATATCCCCCTGTATCTTTACTTAAAAGTTGTTACTTATCATATTGAGAAACTAGACCAAATAAGCATTAAGAACCATCTTATGATAATTCCACATTCAGAGCTCTGCTGTGTCAGGCTCTAGAAATGGAATACAATCTCATAACTAAGTGAACCAATCACAAAGAAGTAAAGTTTCATCTTAAGACTGGTTCATTAGAAAGACCACCTAGGAATTGCTTGACTATCAAATACACTGTTATTTGCATGACAAAATGTTGGTAACTACTGAAGCTGGGTGACAGGCATATGCTGAGTTCCTTAATACAATCCTGTTTACTTTACATATGTTTAAAATTGTCCAAGAAAAAAAGTTAAGAACTAAATAACCTTATTATAAAGCAGCATGGACAAAATTCAGGAAAATTTTGAGTGGCTGCAGTTTCTTATTTGCCTAAGTCACAACGTGCTAATGTGGGACACAAACCCTCACAGGACATAAACCTTCACAAAATGCCCTATTCTCCACGCTGCACTCAAATTCCCAGCCAAAAATGACACTCTAAAGGCCTTTTCTCCCGACGCCAGACACTTACACAACATCTCCAGGTCCTTTATACAGTTTTCTATCCCCTCATTCACTGTTTCTGCTCACCAACGACCATGAATTGACCTGTTATTTCATGAGTAGACAACATGCTACTAGAAAAGAGAAGCTGAGAGAAAGCACAGTTTAGTGGTTAAGAAAACTGGCTCTGCTGTAGGACCATCTGGGTTATAATTCTGGCTCTAACATTTACTAGCTAGGGGAGCTTCAGGTTACTGTGGCTTAAAGATTAGGCTCTTCTCAGATGAATTTCTAAGAATGAGAGGAATCAAAGATGACTTTCTAGATTTTAAATTCTTATTTTACAAAATATTTTTATCAACTTTTCAAAATGAAAGATAATATATCAAATCCCAAAGTCTGTTCCTCATCTAACTGTGAAATCCATTTCTGATATAATCCATTAACAAGGTACAAAATGCATAGTCAAGTATTTTAAGAAGCAGGAGAGAAAAGAAACCCATGTTGGTATTATGTGTTAGATATGCACCCAATTTTCAGTATAACTGACTATAAATACTAGAATTCACCAACTTGAAGTAACCCAACTGGTACAGTAAGGCAAAAACTAATTTCTCCTTTTATGTCTCTCCTGGTCAGACAAAACCTTCTGTCCATTTTGCGAAATAGTTTATCTGTTACAAAACAGTTTCTGAGCAAGAGGGCCATGAACATGACCAATGGGGAGAACCAAAGCCAGGGCTGGGCAGAGGGGAAGGGCAGCTTGCCCAGGTATCTTTGCTCTGCTTATCTCCAGCATGTATTATCAACACCGCTTTTCAGAAACATCCATCTTAATAGTCAGAAATCCCAAAGAGAATAGCAACAAACTGTTAACAATGTTATCTACAGAAACAAAATCCCAACAATGCTTCTTAAGGTTGTCGTCTCCCAAGAGGGCAAAAAAGAGGTCCTGCCTCGGACGTGCCAGCCAATGTCCACTAGGATGACAGACAAGAAGGCTCTGCTGGGGTAAACACACATTGCCAACATAATAACATACTATGCGCTCTCCTAAGGTCAGACCAAGTGTGCCAATTAAATTAGATCATGTTTTCTTTCCTTCCTTCCTGTTAAGTCAGAAAGAACATTACCAAGAAATACATGAGAATAATTTGTTTTGGCTTCAAATGAACGACTCCCTACCCCCACTCTAGTTCTATTTCTTATCTTTTGGCTGTCCTCTGAAATGCTTTGCTGTGCATAATCACAGGCATTTCAGTTATTTGAGAACAACAAAAAAGTTAATCTTTACTAGATAGCTGCAGATTTCACTAAGAAGGATTACAGACAAGTTATGGGGATATCAAGACCCTGTATTATGCAGTTCTCTCAGCATAATAATGAAATGAGTCAGTTAGCAGAAGCAAAACTTTTATTGAGTACAAATAAAGAGGTAAAGCTAAATGGAAAAATTATATACAGTAAAGAGACATAAAATTATCTTTAAGAGTAAATATTTAGGTTCAAAATAATAAAGACAGTAACTCACAGTACAAAAAACCATATTTTCCAGATTTAACAAGTGTCTATCCTCTCTTAAACAGAAAATACTACTATCTTCAACCTCAGTGACTATTGCAGACAAAAAAATTATCACAGCAAGCTGATGGATCCAGGTTCATCTAAACAAATGTAACTTTACTTCTTTTCCTAGGTGCTAACCTATACAATAACAAACCCAATTACAGGAACCAAATTAGACCAGAAATGAAACAGAAGCTGCAGAGGGTTCATTGGAAACAACAGAAAACTTCAACTCAGTATCTTACGTTTGCTACAAATAATCTAATCTTTCAAATTTAAGACAAGTATCCATCTCTTAACTATCACCAACTTACAGATATAAGTAAATTGTGAGTTATTTTTACTGTCTGCTAGCTTTGCTGAGGTTTAAACCCTTCTGTACTTGATCCTAATGTGTATTCATCTTAAAATTCACCTTACAAGAAACCACCAATTTTAAAATGTTGTATTCTAATTCATAATAGTTAATTTAACAGGCACCTCTGAAACCATAGAACAACTACAGAAATCACAGAAGGTGAACATGCAACTATCTGATGATGAAGAGAAATGCAGTAACAACACTTGTATTTGTTTACATATAAACACTGGGCTGCTGAGTTTCACAGCAGATCCCTGGGGCAGTCAGCCAAAATCCACCAGTGATTATTCTCATAGGGAGATGAAAAGCCTTAGAATGACAAATAAATGGTCTTCAGATTTTGGCTATCATATACAACCCTGTGCTGCCCAATCAACATACTAGAGTGCTGTCAAGTTCAAAACTCAGCTTAGCAGGCTCTTCTAACCAGCAATTTTCAAATATGAGCTATGGAAGTCCCATATGCTCATGTCCAAACCTCCACACCTCCTCTTCTTCCTTTATCCTTGTAAATCCTAGGGCTGTGAGGAACATAGTTGGAAAATCGCTATTCTAAATACAGAGTGGGGCAACAACAAAGAGCTGCTAAAATCTCTTTTTCTTTCCTTTTTAAAAAATAAAATGCCTGGCTAATTCCTGTTGTGTAAAATGTATGATAAAGTTTGTTTCCAAAAAGCTTTGAATGTGAATCTTCTCTGGCTTTCCTACCTGTTTCCTCTCAGTCTTCTAACTAGTCTACTAAGCTGCAGTTAATGCTTTTCCTAGACAGAATCCACTGGCTAAAAGAAAAAGGGACTCTGGGAAAGAGCTGGCTACAAAATGCCACCAGCACACATGCATCTACACGCTCACATGTACACATATGCCATGGTAGTTGCCACTTTTGGTTTGGAACCCTAAAAATTAAAGTGTAAAATCTCCTTCAAAAGGCTTTGGTCAATTACTAAAGACAGTCTTTAAAAACATGGTCTCAAAATTTTATAATAATATACCCTGAAGTGTTAATCAATGGTGATCTCTAGGTGGTTGGATTATTAGAGATTTTTTTAAATCTATATTTTAAAATTTTTCTACAACTCACATATTACCTGTGTTATTTTGTTTAGTCTAGTTAGCATAAGTTATGACTTTTCCCTAGGTTTTGATTTGTCAGTATAAAAAAGTTCTAAGTAGTAAGCAAAGCATTCTTTTCCACTTTAGGCATGATAACTTCTAAGGAGCCTGTAATAAATGCCTAAAGAAAGCTTCTTGCCAGTCCCATTCTCCCATGCAGAAGGCTTCTGACTTTCTAGAGTACCGATGTAATAGATGACAATGCATCAAACGCCATATAGCAAGTATCCTGGCAAGGGCACTCAACCTCCTCACTAGCCAAGCAGTCCACAAAGAGGGGAGGGTCAGCATAGTTTGCAACAAATGTAGCACATAGCAGTCTCAGAGTCAAGGAGTTTAGGCATGCCATACAGGTCAGGGAAATCCTGGGGTCAAATCAGATCCTCAGATTTTTCTGTAGAATAGTCTAGTCAGTGGAGCCAATTCCTGAGAAATCCTCCATACTAGAGCAGCCTGACACCCAGAGAGGCAGAGTACAGCAGACCCAATCACTTGGAGTTAGTATTACCAAACTGAGCTCACCTTTGTGGCCATGGTCTTCACCCCATGAATTCTCTACTCTCCATTTTGTGAAAGCACCATCCTGATCATCCTGCAAAAAAGTAGATGATGGTAAGTAGTCTGAAGCCAGATTCTCCCTGCTGAGGTGTCACATAATTTTAACTCTTCTGTAGCCTGCTCTATACAGGCAGGACGTACTTGGTCAAGGCCATATATTTCCTACTATCACCAAAGGGATACTCCAACAGAAATGAAATTTGAATCTCTTGGGGCAAACACATAATAAACTAACAAAATAATAAATACTATTTTATCCTTTCTATTCTATACATAAAATAAGCATGTAAAAGTGCTACTTGACTAAGAAAAATATATTAAGCTACTAAAAGCAGTAAACACCATTTGAAGCTGGGGATTCTTGCTTTTAATACTGATTAAAGCAAATGCATCCTATTTTATTTTAGAAATAATTCTAAAACATTGTCAGAGTCTTTCTTAAACAAAACAAAATAAACTCATCATACTGCCCGATTTTCTACTTGGGGAAACCAAATACTGACACTCTCCAAATGTGTTCTTTTACTGATGCAGTTACACAAATACTGAATTTCATAGAAGAGACTGAATGGCAAAGCAAAAGTAAAAAGACTATTTTCATAAACAAAAGGTAGGCAGTTCTGTTCTCCTTCTTCCATCTTCATTATTAAAATAAGCTCAAGTTTCATCTTCTTAAAGAGACAGTGATACTTATCATGATAACCTTCATTTACAGCCTTTACTACAGTGACACAGAGAGGGACAAGAAGGCGGCTCCATTTGGGAAAAGACTTTTCTCTTTCATGTTTACCCAGGACATTTACTGATGTCAAAGTAACTTAAATCTTTGTAGCATGAGAAGAGCACTGACCCCTGTATTACCGTCTAATGATTTCATCTGTCAACTCCCACTTGCAAATAACTATATGATGAGTCTCAACTATATGGGATTTGGTTTTCTTTGGCTCTGCTAACCCAAACACTCCACTCTTGGCAGTTTTCTTGGATCTCAGTAATTTTCTGTCTCACAAATAGTGCCAACAAACAACAAACTCAAAAGTTGCAAACACCCTTACCTGTACTAATCCTGACTCTGTCACCAAATCCTTTAAAACCATATCGTTATATACTATACACATAGTATATAATACGTGGAATATTATATGTTTGTTTTGGTTTTCTATTCTCCCCACTGTAGTCCAACTTTCCTTTCCTTTTAAATATCACTGTTAGAGTCGATGTCACCTAAAGTGATATAGTTACTTGTTACTGTAAGTCTGAAAATGTTTCCGATGTTTTCCCTTTGGCCAATGAATTTTGGCCAATGCAGTGACCTAGATCAAACTGTTCTCTGGGTCATCTAAAATTACAAAATGGTAATACCTGGAACTCCCTTATAGGGATTCCATGATACCAGCAACAAAAGAAAGAAAATTGTGGGAATATAACCACTAGTATGCATTTATCTCTGTATTATTACTCAAGTATAGTTCAAACTTGTTTTAGTGATCAAAAACTCTAGTGGAATGAAGAGAAAAATGTTCAATATAAAATTCCAGTTATAATAATATAAATTCTGCTATATACTATTAGCATGTAAGGTAGCTCCATTTTCCTAAGGAAATAAACTATGCTAATCAAAGAATGAAAGTTCCCAAGAAAATGACATTGAAGTATTTATTTTTATTTCTTAAAAATACAAATATTCTATGAGATGGAAATGATAAAAAGCTGAATTTCTCTTGGAAATTACAAGCGGTTTTCTTTTTCTTTTTTCAAAAAAGAACTCTCGGCCAGGTGTGGTGGCTGATGCCTGTAATCACAGCACTTTGGGAGGGCTGAGGCAGGTAAATTGCTTGAAGTCAGTAATTCGAGATCAGCCTGGCCAATATGGTGAAACCCTGTCACCACTAAAAATAAAAAAAAAAAAAAATCAGCCTGGCGTGGTGGCACACACCTGTAGTACTAGCTACTTAGGAGAATCAGGCAGAAGAATAGCTCGAACCCAGGAGAAGAAGGTTGCAGTCAGCCGAGATTGTGCCACTGCACTCCAACCTGGGCAACAGAGCGAGACTCAGTCTCAAAAAAAAGAACTCTCTATATAGTTAAAAAATTTTATTTAAAGAGCTTTAGTTATAAAACATCCTTATTTGAAAAATCTTTTTTATTTATTTAATTTGTTTGTTTATTTTTATTTTAAGACAGAGTTTCGCTCTGTTACCCAGGCTGGAGTGCAGTGGCACAATCTTGGCTCACTGCAACCTCTGCTCCCGGGTTCAAGTGATTCTCCTGAGTAGCTGTAATTATAAGTGCATAACACCAAGCCTGGCTAATTTTGTATTTTCAGTAGATACAGGGTTTCACCATGTTGGCCAGGCTGTGATCCACCCACCTTGGCCTCCCAAAGTGCTGGGATTACAAGAGTGAGCCACAGGACTCGGCTAAAAACCTTTTTAATATTATTTATTTATTCATTCATTCATTTTGAGACAGAATCTCACTCTATCACCCAAGCTGGAGTACAGTGGCATGATCTCAGCTCACTGCAACCTCCACCTCCTGGAACAGAAATCATATACACTATGAATGAAGCTCTGTTGGGTAAACAGTCTGCAGGAGAATGTAGATCCATCTGTGCAAACACTCCAGCAGGCATGCTGAGGGTCATACCTTCTCTGAGACAGCAGTGAAGGTCATGGCGTGGGTCATAAGTGACTCACCAAAAGTCAGCCTCTCTGCTTTATTCATGTTCTTCAAGGAGACACCAAACACTAACTCATGGTCATAGCTGTAAAAAGAATGATAGTACAAAATAAAGGGAGTACCATCATAGGGAAAACTGGCTTTTGGTTGTAAAAGGAATTCAGAAGAATCTGAAGGGGCTCAACAGCTCCAAATAAATAAGCCTCTAGCTGTAGCTCTTCAGAAAGAATATGGAACGTGTAGAATTTAGTCTCTCAGTGGGAGTCTATTCTCTATGTGTCACAAGAGTATGCAGGGAAAAAAGAGAAGATTAAACATATATTCTCCACATCAGAAGTTGACAAGTTTACATTGTCATTTAGGCAAGAATACTTTTATATCATTGATGATTAAAATTTAAATAAATAATGCCCAAAATATTGGGGATATTTTTGCATAAGCACTACACTCACATTGTTAGATAACAAACAAAAGGCAAAGTACATGTAAGAGAGGTCCTTGCTTGTTCTAATTGGTGTGAGAGACACACTTGGGAGTTTGATCTGTTTTCAAAAAGTTTTTAAACCTCATTAATTCTCTTTTAGCAGATTTCTCTATCAAGATATTTATTCAACTTCCTGCAAGTAACAACTACTTATAAGTAACCCCAAAATGGTGAATTTTAACAGTCAAGGAATCCTATATAGTTCACAAATGAACCTTCATTGTCACAAATGACCAGGAGGAATGCTTTAAAATATGCATGCAAATTAGTCCCACTTGTCAAAAAGACAGAATACAAAGTTACCAAAGTAAGACAGCAAACAGGAGCTCTGGAAAATCTTTCATTACATTCCCAAATGCACTAAACACATTTACACAGTAGTCAATTATTTTTTTAAAACTGTCTTTCTCATAGAGGATGTCTTTTTAGGAACACCCAACAATTTCCACTCAGATACAAAGTGTGATCTTGATGTCCTGGGTTAGAGTATTTAAGTATGTGGAGTTTCTGCTATGAATCCTCAAACTCTAAAGGATGCAAAGAAAGAGACATGCCCTTAGGCCAACCTTAATCTTCGGAAGAACCTCAGCAGAGTCATTTTGTACCAGGAGCACACTCCAACAGCAACAACCCACAAATGACTTTCTATTTTAAATTTCCTACACTCACACATTCATGTCACTGAGGCCCAGCTTGCCATTGAAGTGTTTTCCAACATCACAGCCAAACCACACAGCCTAGAAATAGAAGAGGATGAAAGAAAGTCAACATAAACCCTGTCTTCCTATTACATCAAAGAAGTAAAAGATGTTTGAACCCCAAAGATACAAAAACAATACCAACCTCTCCGTCTTTGATGGAGGCAGCAACCATCTTTTTCAGGAAGTCAATGGGTTGGTTGTTGTATAGAGTTTTTCTCCCTCCAACCATATTGCTTAAGTATTCCACGGTGTAAAGTTTGTTGTACTTGTGCTGGGGCCTAGGGTCATTCACTAAACAAATCTATTGAGATCAAGAACATACTGATTAGAGTACAAAACCAGGAATGTCAAGCAAGACATAGCTCTCCTCTAGGTTCATGTTTGCACCAAGCTCATCATCTCTGCCTATAAGCTAAGCACTACAGCCACATTGTTATTTAACAATTTCTTTGTTATTTAACAAAGAAACAAAAGGTGGTAAAATACATATGAGAGGCCCCTACTTATTCTAATTCATGTAAGAGACAACTTAGGAGGTACATCTGTTTTTCCTGTCAGCAGGAACTGCTCCAAAACCAATTCTTTTTCTTTTTCTTTTTTTTTTTTTTGGAGACAGAGTCTCGCTCTGTCACCCAGGCTGAGTGCAATGGCGTGATCTCAGCTCACTACAACGTCCACCTCCTGGGTTCAAGTGATTCTCCTGCCTCAGTCTCCCAAATAGCTGGGATTACAGGCATACGCCACCATGCCCAAATAATTTTTATATTTTTAGTAGAGACAGGGTTTTACCATGTTGGCCAGGATGTTCTCAAACTCCCAACCTCAGGTGATCTGCCTGCCTCAGCCTCCCAAAGTGCTGGGATTACAGGTGTGAGCCACCGCATCTGACCCCCCAAACTAATTCTGAAAAATTACATGCACTGAGTAAAGAAAATTGGAGAGCTCATCACAAGGCTCCTGCTCTCGAGTTACAAAACGGGCATCTGCTTTAAACAGGACCAAGAAGCCAATAAAAGGAATCATCCTGCTAGGCAGATGAGGAAGACCTACCTAAAGGGAACAGAAAAAACTATGATTGGTCCCTTCAACAAGAGAGGTCCCAGAGGGGACCTCAGTACAGAAGTGCTCTGAATCCACGGTAAGAAACACCCAATACACCTCCATCGTCTTTGCACTTGAGAATGATTCTGGTCCTAAACAGGGGCGCATGTGGGAATTAAAATGACTGCTGGCTTACAGTTTAAAAAGTCTCTGAAGAGGAACATTGGGGAAAGTATGATAAATCCTGGCACCACCAACTTCATTAGGTGCATAAAATACTTCAGAAGAAGTGGGGGAAAATGTTTATTTTCTAGTTTGATAATCATGCATGCTAACCCAGAATCTTATACCACTCCCTGTGGTTAACAGCTGTTTGAAAGTAAACAGCCAGTGACTACCAGTGCCATTCTCCAACCTTATCTTCCATATTGAAGAGTGGCTTGACATGTTCCCTGTAAAACTCCAAGGGTGTTACGGGGCCAATCTTCTGATAATTTTTATCTTTGTCTCGATACTCCCAGGTGAATGTCTCTGGTGGATTACCCAAACAGATGCACACCACTCGGAATATCTGGAAGAGAGAAGGAGGACAAACGAGCAATGGCTAGGGGGAAATGTTATTTTTTTCACCTCTTCACTTTCCTTAAGCTTAGGAAACACAAGAAGTTAGTGGTTAAATTCAAACCAGAAATTTCACAAAAAATCAGTTTTTAACTGTGTCAAAAATTGGAAAGTTGATGTCTGGGATTTGCTATCAGTCAACTTGTGAGTTCTCAAATAAATACTGTGAACAATGCAATTCTGAATGTTAATATTTATTAAACTTCCTTGGCCAAGAATCTGCCTACCACTGATACTAACAAGATCTGAGTTGCTGCTCTGCTGATTATTTTTCAAGTAACAAATAATGACAAATATTATAAATGGATTTCCTTCCCTTTATGCATTGATGTTTTCCTTATATTACAACACAGGTCTCTACTCATAGGAAAGAAACTAGTTTTTCAGCTGGAGTTGGATGACAATGCCTATTAAAAGCATTATTAGAAGAAGACAGCCAGGTGAGGTGGCTCATGCCTGTAATCCCAGCACTTTGGGAGGGTGAGGCGGGAGGATCGCTTGAACGCAGGAGTTCAAGACCAGCCTGGACAACACAGTGAAACCGCATCTTAAAAAAGAAAAAAATGAGCCGGGTATGGTGGCTCATGCCTGTAGTCCCAGCTGCTCAGGAGGCTGAGGTGTGAGGATCACTTGACCCCAGGAGGCAGAGGCTGCAGTGAGCCATGATTGTGTCACTATACTCCAGCCTGGGTGACAGAGCAAGATCCTATCTCAAAAAATACAAAAAGTAGGGGCACATGTTCTCAGGATCTCCTGAGAGCTATTTCATGGTTAAATTAAAAAAAAAAAAAAAAAAAAAGTACAAAAATTAGCCAGGCATGGTGGCCTGCACCTGTGGGTGGTCCCAGCTACTCGGAAGGCTGAGATGGGGTGACCACTTGAGCCCAGGAGGCGGAGGTTGCAGTGAGTTGAGATCACACCACTGCACTCCAGCCTGGGTGACAGAGCAAGGACCCTGTCTCAAAAATAAAACGAGTAACTTTTAGTAATAAGGTATAATTTTTTGGGTTGTGAGACAACATATTTTCTAATAATGTCACAACACCTTCAAGTTAACATCATTACAATCCAAGGATGTATTTTATATTGTTTTCATTTTATAGGAATGCAAAAATAAGGCCAGGAGAGACCAGGAGTTCGAGACCAGCCCAGCCAACATGGTGAAACCTCGTCTCTACTACAGATAGAAAAAATTAGCCGAGCCTGGTGGCATGCACCTATAATCCCAGCTACTCAGGGGCTGAGGCAGGAGAATCGCTTGAACCTGGGAAGCAAAGGTTGCAGTGAGCTGAGATCGTGCCATTGCACTCCAGCCTGGGTGACAGAGTGACACGCCATCTCAAAAAAAAAAAAAAAAAAATAGAAAAAGAGACGTACCTTGCACAAGGACAGAATATAGAAAGTATTCTTCCTCTTCCTTTTTTTTTTTCTTTTTTTTTTGAGACAGAGTCTCACTCTGTTGCCAGACTGGAGTGCAGTAGTAGTGATCCTGGCTCACTGCAACTTCCGTTTTCTGGTTTCAAGCAATTCTCCTGCCTCAGCCTCCCAAGTAGCTGGGACTACAGGCACGCACCACCATGCTCAGCTAAGTTTTTTGTATTTTTAGTAGAGATGGGGTTTCACCATGTTGGCCAGGATGGTCTCGATCTCTTGACCTTGTGATCTGCCTGCCTCAGCCTCCCAAAGTGCTGGTACAGGCGTGAGCCACTGTGCCGAGCCACAAGTACTTACTCTTCTATATCAAATGTCCTTGTCTTTTAAAAAATGTAATGCTATGATCTGCCTCTCCCTTCTACACCTACAGTCACCCCCCTGCCCCGATCCAATCACCTATTACCTGCGTTATTTATTTATTTATTTTTTTTTATTTTTTTTTTTTTTTGAGACGGAGTTTCGCTCTTGATACCCAGGCTGGAGCGCAATGGCGCGATCTCGGCTCACCGCAATCTCCGCCTCCTGGGTTCAGGCAATTCTCCTGCCTCAGCCTCCTGAGTAGCTGGGATTACAGGCACGCGCCACCGTGCCCAGCTAATTTTTTGTATTAGTAGAGACGGGGTTTCACCATGTTGACCAGGATGGTCTCGATCTCTTGACCTCATGATCCACCCGCCTCGGCCTCCCAAAGTGCTGGGATTACAGGCTTGAGCCACCGCGCCCGGCCTACCTGCGTTATTTATATCACACATTTGTATCTGCTATGGTGTTCAAGAGAAACAAATTTTATATTTACCAAGTGTGCCTATTTTGTGCTAGATACTATGTATCTGCTAGGTCCACTTAATTCTCGTAATACCCACTCAAGGTATAATTCCCTCCACTGCCCCCTCACCTTTTTTTTTCTTCTTGTTCTTTTTTAATCAGAGATTGAGACACAAAGAAACCAAGTAATTTACTTAAGGTCATATAGCCCAAGCAGAAAACCACAATCTAAACTGAGGTCACATGCTGTCAACAACAACAACAACAAAGTATTGCTCCTTGGCTACAGGATTTAAAAAGGGAAGATTTACTGACCATCTACTATGCTGTACTATATTTCACTATCATATCTCTTAAGCCTCTCAACAAAGATGGTAGATATTATCCCCCTTTTACAGATAAAGAAATCATGATTCAGGGAAATAAATCACTTGCCCGAAGTTATAGAGCTACTAAACGGCAGAATTAGGATTTGAACACAGGTCTGACTTTAATGCTGTTTCCAAAACTCCATCTATCTACCATTTACTGTAACTTTGTAGGGTTCATATAACTTGTCTCCCGTAAAAGATTATAAACTTCTTAAAGAACATGATCATGGACATTTTGTGCCCTTTATAGCATCTAGCAGGGCTGGGGACATGAGGTAGGTATACCAGTTGATCTGAACACTGTTCCTTTCTCCATATCACCACAGAATAAGAAATGTTAAAAGCACTACTTTTGTCAACTCACTTCCCTGTTGAAGATCCAATGTTTCCCTATTACCTCCCACAACAAATCCAAACTCCGTGACCTAATTTCTTTTTCTTACTTTTTAAGTCAGGCATAACATATGTTAAGTGTGTAAAACACACTAATCTTAAGTATACAGCTCAATTTCATTTTTTTAAAAAGCATACATATATACCCATGTAACCATCATTCACATCAATATACAGAACGTTTCCAGGGCTCTGGAGGTTCTCTGGCCCCTTTGCTGTAAATAACTCACAACTTCCACCAGATAACCATCATTTTTACTTTATAACCATCTATTAGTTTTGCCTGTCCTTTAACTTCACATATAAGTATTCAAAGAACATATTATCTTTTGTGTGTGGCTTCCTTTGGCAGACATAATACCTGTGAAATTCACACATATTGCTGTGTATATGAGCAATTTGTTCTTCACTGCTGTGATTCTACTATCTTAACAGAAGCAAGTTATCTTACAGAAGTTATGCTTGTCATTTTGTTTTGTTCTGTTTTCCAAGAAAGAACCTTCCTTTATTAAGATTTATTGTATGTGTCATAAGCCTGAACATCTGGTTATTAAATAATCTCTCTTTAACATTGTGTCACTCTCAAGTTAGTTTCTACCACAGAAAAGAAGAGGCAGGGTATCACATAAGCAACTATGATTGAGTTACTCTAGTCAAAGATTAATGAGCTCTGTTTGGGATTCACATGGAACAGTCACTTTGCATTTGCTCAGTGCCAAGGCTACAAATGACAACTTAGCCATCTGTCATGAGGAGGAGGACATTGCCACTGGTAACTACGATCAAGTCAATGACAATGAAGGTGTACAGTCAATATGTTTAGATTAGAAAAGTTTTAAAGACTTAAATTGTATGTACTTTCAACTAGTAACTATTGTTATATGTTTATCTACATGTAGTAGTGGAATCAATTAGATCAATTCTCAGTTACCCAAGGGTGGTAAATCCAGCTTAGCCAGGCCCTGGCCAAAAAAGGAGAGGCAAGGCCAGGCCCAATTAAGATGAAGATAACTATGTGAATTTCTGTTTACTTTTAAACATATTCCAAAGATAAATACAAATGTTTCACACTATAATTTGCAAAATAACTTATGCACTTGACTCCCTATTTGAAATAAAAAGTGTTAAATTCCTCCTTCTCCCAAATACATTAGAGGAAATCCACATTTCTGCTATCTAAATGAATTCTATAGTGAGTCCTTTTGTAAGACAATACTTATGCCCTATCACCTATGTTTTATAAATCTGAATTGTATCAAAGATATAACTAAGGCATAAATAAGGATAAGGGTGATATTTCTTTCTCTTTAGATACTAGTAAAACTTTGTAACTTGAGAGATGTTGCTTTGTTTTATACTATTTGTTTACCATTACTATAAATTATCCAAAGTCATTAATATTTCAGTCTGTAACATTTTAGAAGGAATATTTGACTCTGCACCAAATAACGGCAGTTAATTAAATGAGCTCTAATTTTTTTTTTTTTTTAAGACAGGGTTTCACCATGTTGGTCAGGCTGGTCTTGAACTCCCGACCTCAGGAATAATCCAAAGTGTTTGGATTACTGGCGTGAGCCACCACACCTGGTCTAAATGAGCTCTAATTTTAAAAAAATGCTCCAAAGAATAACTTCCACGGTCTCTGATACTTTATTTCCTTGATAAGAGACTGCAATTCTGAAAAATCATTCCCTGGGCAGTGAGCTTTAGATATCCAAGTCTGCTCTCTGGTGGGCAACACAGGAGTGTCACCTGCTTCTCACAAGATCTACTTGGCATTCAGGACAAAAGATACTGGACATTGAACACAAGAGATTATACAGAAATTAATGAGAGTACAACCATATTCCTAAGAATATAATTACACATTAAATTAATATTAAAACCAACAATTAGCCCATTTAGGGAAATGTATTTGTGACTTTAATTAAAATCGCTCACTTCCCATCCCAGTACTTCCTATCTGTTCTCCACAACACTTATTTTTCTCCACAGCACTTATCTTCTGGCATATTATACTTCTTATATACTTTGCTTTACCTACTAGAACATAAACTACACAAAGGTATTCTTTTCTGTTTCGCTCACTGTTCAATCTCCAATGCCTAGAACAGTGTCAGGTACATATGTTATAGAAATATTTACCGAACACATGACTTTCTTTGGGAGCAGGGACAGAGCCTCACTCTGTCACCCAGGCTGGAGTGTGGTGGCATGATCTTAGCTTACTGCAACCTCTGCCTCCAGGGTTCAAGCGACTCTCATGCCTCAGCCTCCTAAGTAGCTGGGATTACAGACATGCACCACCACGCCTGGCCAATTTTTTGTATTTTCAGTAGAGACAGGGTTTCGTCACATTGGCCAGGCTGGTCTCGAACTCACCCTCAAACGATTCTCCCCTCTCCCAAAGGGCTGGGATTATGGGCGTGAGCCACCAGGTCCAGCCCTGCACCCAGCCCTGAGCACTTTTGTCATTTCAAACCAAATTTAGAACTAACCTGATGAAGGGGGTGGACTCGGAATATGGGCTTTCCAAAATGCTAGAAAGTTGAAGGCAAAGATATACATGGCTCAATGATACCTGGCAACTGATTCTGATTTCCTCAATTCCTCAAATGAATAATAATGGGATCCTATTCATTCTGAGTCTGGTTTAAAAAGAACAAAAGCAGCCAATGTTTCTAATTATTTCCTTAAATACAGATTACTGAGAAAGGTCTCCTAAAATTGTGATATGAGTACCAAAGTACAAAGGGCAGCCTGCCCAAAATTGAGCTCAATTTTTTGATTGATAGAGACCCTTCACTTGCACCCTGGAGGCGGGTGTCAAGGGAAGCTATGCTGAATGCATCTGCACTTGCCTCTTGGGGCCATTTGTCTTCTGATTACGATTTTACATCTTTAGCTAATTAAATCGGGAACTTAAACTAACCTACAACACTGGATTATATAGTCCCCTTCTAGCAACGTATAACTAGAAAAGCTGCAACTGGTGCCAGAAAGGTCCAAGCCCTATTTCCAGTTTAAATATATTTCATAAGAATGTAAATTATAAAGAAGGGTCCTACCTCTCAAGTCTCATTTTATAAAGGAGCTCCACTGTAACAAATTCCTAAAAATATTTTCAGGCAAGAAACAGTGGCTCATGCCTGTAATACCAGCATGTTGGGAGGCTAAAGTGGGAGGATAACTTGAGCCTGGGAGATTGAGGCTGCAGTGAGCTGTGATCGTGACACTGCACTCCAGCCTAGGCAACAGAGCAAGACCTTATCTCAAAAAAAAAAAAAAAAAAAAAAAAAAATCTCCCTAGTGGAAAGATCTGTTTGTTTTAAATGACTTGCTGAAGTATAACATGGTTAAAAAAATAGAATCAGGAGAGAAAGGTAAAAGAATGAGATATGAAATAAAGGGAAAAAAGGCATAGATCCCAATTTAAAGACAAATTATATGGGATTGAGTTAATTCCCATACCCATGACAGACATCAAGTGCGAAGAAGGAGGAAAAGATGCAGCAGTTGAGAATCAGTCATAAGTGTTAGAAGGGCAAGAACCTGGCTGGGCACTGTGGCTCATGCCGGTAATCCCAGCATTTTGGGAGGCCAAGGCAGGTGGATCACAAGGTCAAGAGATCGAGACCATCTGCCTAACATGGTGAAACCCCGTTTCTACTAAAAATACAAATATTAGCTGGGCATGGTGGTGCGTGCCTGTAATCCCAGCTACTCAGGAGGCTGAGGCAGGAGAATCACCTGAACCTGGGAGGCAGAGGCTGCAGTAAGCCAAGATCGCCCCACTGTACTCCAGCCTGGGAGACAGAGCAAGACTCTGTCAAAAAAAGAAAAAAGGGCAAGAACCTTAAACAGTTGTTTAAGGCAGCTACAGGCAGACACAGAATGGAGAGATTAGAATAGTAAGGTAGTTCAAAGATAACAACCAAACTACTTGAAAGAGAGCAAAACTTCATATTATTTATTCTTCTACTCAAAAATCTTCCTGATTTCTCACTGTCTGTTCAATTGGGGCAAACTCTCATGTTAGTATTCTAAGTTCTTACTATCTATGTCTAATTCTACCTTTCCACTGTTAAGGCTAAAAGATTTCAGTGCTTGAAACCACTGCAGAAGAGACAGAATCTTAGTCTTCATTTGTATTTGCAATACTGGGTTTCTGAGAAACTCTAACACAGTAAAGTCTAAAGCACTGTAGAAATATTAATTAATTCTACTGTATAAAAATGTAAAGCCCTACAATCATTTGCCCCAACTTTTTAAAAATTTTTTAAGAGACAGGGTGTCACTCTATTGCCCAAGCTGGAGTGCAGTGGTACAATCATAGTTCATTGCAGCCTTGAACTCCTGGGCTCAAGTGATCCTATAGCCTCAGCCTACCATATAGCTAGGATTACAGGCATGGACCACCACATCCAGCTAATTTTTTCATTTTCTTGTAGAGATGGTGTCTCTGTGTTGCCCAGGCTGGTCTCAAGTTCCTGTGCTCAAGTGATCCTCCTCCCTTGGCCACCCAAGGCAATGGGATTATAGACATGAGCCACTGTGCACAGTCTAGCCCAACTTTTATAGTTTTACTGATGGAGAAAGCAGTCTCAAAGGTAAAACAACCTATTGATCAAACAGAATGGTCACAAGAACACTAAAGCAGTCACAGAAAACAGCTCAACTTTGATGAAAGTGCAGCGCTGTGGGTAAATGAGCTAGTTATAGGAGAGGAGTAAGGAACCTACCTTAGTGACTGTTTACTCACAGAGGAAGGGGAAGGGAAGACAGCTCTCTACTACTTTCTGGTAGGCAATGAAAGAAGGGCAAAGATCTGCTTCTTTAAAAAAAAAAAACCAAAACTAAAACCACCTATGCCTGCAAAAGCAGGGAGAAAAGCAGATGCCTCTGGAGGCATTAAATGTGTTTTCAGGCACAGAAATACCTAAAAACGTACACTTTATAGGCCAGGCATGGTGGCTCACGCCTGTAATCCCAGCACTTTGGGAGGCTAAGGCGGGCAGATCACCTGAGGTTGGGAGTTTGAGACCAGCCTGACCAACATGGAGAAACCCCGTCTCTACTAAAAATACAAAATTAGCCAGGTGTGGTGGCACATGCCTGTAATTCCAGCAATTCGGGAGGCTGAGGCAGGAGAATTGCTTGAACCCAGGAGGCGGAGGTTGCAGTGAGCCAAGATCGTGCCATTGCACTCAGCCTGGGCAACAAGAGGGAAACTCCATCTCAAAAAAAAAAAAAAAATGTATACTTTATGCACTTCTGTGATGTTAAAGAGAATGAACTCACATAGATGATAACTCAGTTAAATAATGATCTTGAGATTACTTTAGAGGTGTTTACATCAGGAAATAGAAATGCAGACTATCTGGCCCCACCCTACACCTACTGAATCAATCTGCATTTTAACAAGATCCCAAGGTGATGCACGTACACATTGAAGTCTCATGGCACTACTTTAGACCACATCTATTCTTTCCCTCTTCCAAAACCTTGCTTCTTTAATTATTATTTCTCTCATTCACACCTGCTAATCTTTTCTACACATTGGTTCCCTCACACTGTCGTAACTGCCAAAAGCCTTCTTTCCTATCTGTAAGTTCACCCTTCAAGATCCCAGGACATTATCCCAATACTTCCCTTTTCCTTGTCCTCCACATCCAATTCATTAGCAAGTCCTGACAGCTTCATTTCCAAAATATACTCTGAAATTTTTTTGTTTCTGATATGGGGTCTTGCTCTGTCACTCAAGCTGGAGTGAAATGATGACAATCATAGCTCACTGTAGCCTAGAACTCCTGGGCACAAGTGATCCTCACACCTCAGCCTCCTGTGTAGTATATGCCATCAAACTCAAACATTTTATATATTTGATGTTAAAAATGTACTCTTAAATCAAAAATGTCTTTAAAATAAAAATAAAGATAACTAGGTTCTATTCTCAGGGAAATTGACTTTGTGGGTTTGGGACAAGTTAGGACTACATATTGTTTTTAATAGCAAGAGCCACTGCTGTAGAATTTCCTAAGTCAATCATAATGGCTTCTTTTCCCTTTTTGTGGCACTGACAAACATTGTTTTGGGTCTTTGATTGACTGATTTTAGAGATGAGGTCTCACAATGTTGCCCAGGTAGCACTTGAACTCCTGGGCTTCTGGACTCAAGTGATCTTCCTGCCTTAGCCTCCCAAGTAGCTGGCATTACAAGTGTCACCACTATATCTGGCTACGTTTTGCTTTTTAACAGTCAGGGATTTGGGGTTCTGGTTTTTTTTTTTTTTTTTTTTTTTTTTGAGACAGAGCCTTACTCTGTCACCCAGGCTGGAGTGCAGTGGCACGATCTTGGCCTCCTCCACCTGCAGGGTTCCAGTGATTCTCATGTCTCAGCCACTCAAGCAGTGGTCATTACAGGGGTACACCACCACACTCAGCTATTTTTTTCATATTTTAGTAGAGATAGGGTTTTGCCATGTTGGCCAGGCTGGTCTTAAACTCCTGGCCTCAAGCAATCCACCTGCCTCAACCTCCCAAAGTGTTGGAATTACGGGCGTGAGCCACTGTGCCCAACCGAGAATACATTAATAATCTTAAGGAGATCTGCAGGCTAAAAAAATGGACACTGAAATAACATTGCAATAGAGGTGACTACACAGCTCTAAAACAAATCTGCCTTGTCGGTCATCTCAACAAGCAGCCTGCACCTCACTTCTCTCAGTAAGAATGCCTTTAGCATAAACATATTAAAATGTGTTTGAATAAATTCAAAGCCATCTGAGCTTCATGGCTGTTAATTAAGTCATTATTTTGACTTGCCTACAAGGTTAGGCAAATCATAGGTACTAATTTGTGGCTTTAAAACTGTAGCTAGACTCTTCATTACCAAAGAGTCAGGTTCAATAAAAAGGAGTTATTTGGGGGATTGTAAAAATTTTAAAACCTTATACACAAGACCAGGTGTGGTGGCTCATGCTTATAATACCTGCAATCTTTGAGAGGCTGAGGTGGGAGGACTGCTTGAGCCCAGGTGGTGGAGATCAGCCCAGGAAACATATGAGACTGAATCTCCACAAAAGTGTTTTAAAAAAATTAACTAGGCATGATGGCATGCACCTATAGTCCCAGCTACTTGGGAGGCTGAAGCAAGAGACTCACTTGCGTCCAGGAGCTACGACTGCACCCCTGCACTCCAGCCTGGGCAACAAAGCGAGACTCTGTCTCTAGGGGGGAAAAAGCCCTTACACACAAAATTCTGTAGTAAATAGTTTAGGTAGCATCATTAAGTAAATAATCCTATAAAACATTCATACAAGGGACTTGGCAAAGTGGGATCTTACTATTTCTCTGAGGCAGGAGTAGGGGAGGAAAATAATATGTGAAACATATCTGCCCTAATTCTTATCAGCCAATTATCATGCTCTACCAATGATGAGGACATGAATCTTAGACACATCATTAGCTCAAAGATCATTAAAGAAAACATCAAAGGCCAAATGGATGCTTACAATCTACAGCAGTATTATCTGGGCCCTTTTCCATAACTGTTCGCAGAACCTTCATTCCTACTATACCCCCACCATCTTAATCTAATCCTAAATAAAGGTAAATTATGTAGGAGATACAGCCTCTGCAAGACAGATCATTCCAAGCAGGAAAGGAAGAGAAGTAACATTTACAGAATTCCTGCTATGTGCCAGGCACTATGCCTGTATGCTTATGTTTAATTCCTTATTTGATTCCCCAAAAATCCAAAAAGGAAAATATTTTGGATCCTGAACTGAACCTCAGACAGGTTAACTAACTTATCTAGGATGACAGACTGTTAAGTAAAAGAGCCAGAATTTAAATCCATGTATGTCTGACTTCAAAGCCTATTTTTTCCTACTATACTAAGATGCCTCTCTTCCATAAGAATTTGAGATAAAAATGAGGTTATTTAAATGCATTTGGTAAATGAAATTTCTGCATTCATCCACTTAACAAATATTTAAGAAACAGCTATTGTGTAAAACACTAGGCTAGACATGTTAAATATGAACTGAGCATTTAGAGCTTAAGGAACTTGTCCCAGGATATATGGCTACTAAGTAATGAGAAGACTAAAACTCAAGACAGCCTGATTCCAGAGATAACACACTCCACTACTCCTAAAAGATCATTAATGATCTTTTATGCTGCCTCTCTAAAATTTAAAGGATAACATGAGTGAAGCATTAGTGTTCTCCATTGCAGTGAAAAAAAGTAGGCCATTTTAATTCCATACAGTCCTGAAAGGAAGCCTAATAAAGGGCCCACTGGCTGACAAAGGGAAACATTTATTCTTTCCTCAAACCAATTTCAGTTTTATGTATATTCATTCTGGATATAGATGTATTAATAATAAAAATTCTTAACTGTCTTGATCATAAATAATATTACCACCTCCTATTTGTTTAGTGCTTTTTACATTTTCCAAAATGTTTTTACATACATTATTTTAACAAATATAACCATCAACAGCTCCGTATCTTTATTTACACAGAAAAAAGTCAAAAGTTCTGGCATCCATTCAACATCCCTTACATCTCTACCTTTCTAGCTTAATTTGCTACCCATCATACTGACACAAGTTATGTTTCAGCCACATTATTCCCTGAAGATTCTATCTTTGTTCATGGCTCTAGTCATACGATTCCTTTTGCCTAGAATGGTATTCCTTGTTATCTACCTGGTAAATTCTGACTACTCATTCAAGAGGTGGTTCAAATATCTTCCCTATGGAACCTTCAGCTCACTGAGCTAGTCACTCCCTCCTCTATGACCACCACATCAGTTTTTACACATCTAGCATAGGATTTATTATAATTATAGATGTATTTTCTTTTTCCCAAGAGACTGAGCTCTTTAAGGGCGGTGACTATGTCTTTCTCATCTGTTTCCTCAGTGCCAAACTCATAAAAGGTTTTTAGTATTTATGAAATGATAAAAGAATGATTATACAAACCACTAAACTAAGAATTAGAAAACCTAAGTCCAAGTCCTATACTAAAAGGGAAAGTAAGTTTTAAGCTCAGTTTTTTCAGCTGTAAAATAAGTAATTTTAAATTCAATTAAACATTTGTTTTCATGACTTATGCTTCCTAATCATTAATTTAACAGATGGGAATATTCTAAGAGTTCTTTAGAAGGGTCACAAAAAATCCAAATTTTGTTATTACCTCCTCCATCATGACATCCTGTGTGGTCGAGATTTCTTCTTTGGTTGCTCCACTGTGTACCAGGTTCCGTAGTCGTATACAGAATTCTCTCATCTATGATAGAAACTTATTAAGCACTCCAATAGTTACCCAAATTCAATTGTAAATGAGCCTCATAGACCAACGCTAGTTCTCTTTAATTTTAATTGACATATAACTCAAACCATACTCATGCAAAGTTCATAAAGGCAAATGGTTTTCTTCAACTTGTCCGTTTAAACACATAGCTAAAAATACTTTCCATAAGGAGAAAATGCAAAAATTATTCCTCCAAAGTACTAGATGGAACTGTTCCTGCTCTGCAAACATCACATAAAGATGTTTTATGTGCCTGGGCATGGGAAAAACATCTGATTACATAATGCCTATCACTCAGAAAAAGCAGAAGACAAGATACTTATGCCACTAAGTCACTCTGGTAGATTTTTACTTAGAATTTCAATAGCTGTCCATTTTTCCTTCTCTGCCAATTGACGATGACCATGGTTATGCCATCCCCCAGTAAAATTTTCATTTTTTTTAGCTGACCAAGATAAACTGAAATCTAACCACAGTGCTAAAGAAGATGTTGCTCCCACTTCAAATAGAATCAAATGCCATACTATTAATGATCTTTTAGCCTTTGGAATAAAGGCTAAAAGTGTTTCCAGGATAGAAAATAACCTACTTCTAATGTTAGGGAAACACATCTATAGTTTATTTTAAAATGTAATCTTTCTCCCAGGAAAATGAAAAATCCCATTTTAGCCTCATGGATTAGGACAGCAGATTCTGGTAACTCCCAGTTCTCAAAAAGGATGCCTGGCTAGCAAAGCAGCATCCCTGTAGGAATTATAATTCTTGGGAAAACTGGTTATGTAGAGAAGACATAATGATTCATTAAGATAACTGAAGCAAATAAAAAGCAGTTCAGTAACTGCATCAAATCTTTAGTGGGTGGATAAACCACATTGATGTGGTCTGGGGAAGTCTCAGAACACAGCACCCTCTTTAAAGGCATCTTGCAAATAGTTCTTTTTGGTTTTACTAGCATATAAAGGAGTTCTAGCCCACCTCCACTAGAACCAAGTGAGAGACACAACACCCTAAGTGCTTGTGGCCAATATTAATTGGACATAGGACTCTATTTCCTAAATATTCCCCTAAGAAAACATTAAAATCAACAGAAATAAAGGTGGAAGATTTTTATAAGGAAAAACCCTCTAATTTTAACTATTTTTAAACTTAATACGTAGCTACATTGATTTTGACAGACACTGACATCAGTAGTTATCTTGCATACAAACTATATACACTGTATACCCAGAAACCCCTTTTAAAAATAAGTTTTAAGGAAAGTACACTACTAAGTACTTTAAGAATTCAATCCAACTCTGCTTCAAACACTGTACCTTGTGATTCAGAATATCATTCATCCTTCTGGTTGCCTCTGTTGTATAAGACTCAGGGAAGCATTTCTTAGGGATAACACCATATTTTTCTGAAAGAAAACAAATTTCCAGCGTTCAATAAGGTAAAAGATTAGAAACCCTGCCAAAAATAGTGATTGTTTTAAAAATTAGGCCGCTCCTCAAGCGCCAGGACAACTGGCCAGAGCCACCTCGGATCCCACCTAAGCAGGTTTTTAATGTGCATATTTATCTGTCTATGCTAGAATTAATTCTATTCTTTTTATCTATGATACTTTGTCACTTCTCAGCCTTTTGGTCAAGATCAAGTGTATCTATCATACTTCTGTAAAGTGCTCAGCATGATGAGATTTCCCCAAAAGATAATGTTTGAAGACATTTTTAAACAGCTACAGTTTTAATGTGTTTCCTGATTACATCAATGGAAAGGACAACAACCTTTTCAAGGAAAGTTAGTTCTACTTAATACTACCTTTTCTTTTCCAGCCCAACCTTCACAGTAGCTATCTCCTTACCCCTCATTTAAGAAAGTCACTCTACAGGTGAGAATGGGAAATAAAGGTCCTTAGAAGTAACTATATATCCTTCTTGGAGACCAATTCTACTCTGTACGTAACCACCAAAGAAATGGCCCATGTCTAACTATAGAGGCTTACTTAATCATGCTGAGTTTCAGTTCCATTAAAGAAAGAACTCTTACCAACAATATTGACAAGCATATCCCACTGGCCACCATCATTTGCAGGGTTCATAAGCAAATACTGCACCAGCCTCCCATCCTCAGGCTCCTTTCTCTGGGCTGTGTCCACAAAAGCATTCAAGAAGAAATAACAGCGTTCAACCTAAAGAGTAAAGAAAGTTAAATAAAATTAAAAGAAAAAAGAGCCAATAATTTTATTGGCATTATCAACAGAATGGGAGTCTTGTAATTACCATGGAACCAACATAATAGTTTTTTTTTTCTTTTTTAAAAACATGAATATTTCATGAATTTGCATGTCATCCTATAGAGGCCATGCTAATCTTCTCTGTATCATTCTAGTTTGGGTATATGTGATGCTGAAACAAGCACCATAATAAGTACTTTTTTTTTTTTTTTAAGACGGAGTTTCACCATGTTGGTCAGGCTGGTCTTGAACTCCTGACCTCAAGTGATCTGCCCACCTTGGCCTCCAAAGTGCTTGGATTACAGGCGTGAGCCACCACGCCTGGCCCATAATAAGTACTTTTAAACTAAAATTGGTAATTAAACATTGTATCTGATTTCATCAGAATATTGGAAGTTTCTTCTTATACCTGTGTATGTATCCCAATATATTATGTATATATGTACAGTGCTTATATTCCAATATTAAAACAAAACCTGGTATTTAGAGTCTTTAATCAATAAACATTTAATGAACACTTACGTAATACAGATTTTATTTTTAGACAGGGTCATGCTCTGTTGCCTAGGCTGGAGTACAGTGGTGCAATCTCACTGCAGCCTCAACCTCCCCCGCTCAAGCAATCCTCCTATCTCAGCCTCCTGAGTAGCTGAAAGTACAGGTGTGCACCACCACACCTGGCTAATTCCCTTATTTTTTGTAGAGACAGGGTTTTGCTATGTCCAGACTGGTCTCAAATTCCTGGGCTGAAGCAATCCTCTCACCTCAGGCTCCCAAGTGCTGGGATTACAGGCTTACGGACATGAGCCACTAAACCAGGTTAGTAATATGCATTTTGAAGATTAAGAAAAGGAATATGGTCAGGCGCAGTGGTGCACGTCTGTAATCCCAGCACTTTGGGAGGCCGAGGCAAACAGATCACTTGAGGTCAGGAGTTCGAGACCTGCCTGGCCAACATGGTGAAACGCCCTGTCTCTACTGAAAATACAAAAATTAATTGGGCTTGCTGGCATGCGCCTGTGATTCCAGCTACTTAGGAGGCTGAGTTGGGAGGGAGGCTTAAACCCGGGAGGCAGAGGTCACAGTGAGTTGAGACTGCGCCACTGTCCTCTAGCCTGTGCAGCAGAGTAAGACCCTGTCTCAAAAATAAATAAATAAATAAAATTATTTACTCTTTTTCAGACAAGTACTAGAGAAGGGAAATTAGCTCCTAGAAAAGAACAAATAACCTAAAAAGATGTTAAAAAGGGAGATATATTCAATTGAATATTGAATTCAAAATTCAAAATTTCAAATAGACAAGCAGTAAGGTCAAGTCAGTAAGTTTATTATTTCATTGCAAAAAATAGCCACTTAACCAAAAACAGTTCTGCCTTTGAAAGAGTCAACTTTTGATACTCTGGAAATCAGAATGAAAGGTGTTTCACCTATCATCAAAGGGCAGGCTGTAACTGGAAAAGCAACAAATGCAGAGGCAGTCCCTACTGAGGCCTATCAATACAAAAAGAATCTTGCCAGATCAGTCCCATACCTTGTCCCAAAAAAACAGGTAAGATTGACTAAACTCAAATTCTTCAATATTTAATTTTTTCATGAATGGAAGCCTCATAACATTCAGACAAGAAAAGATCCAGCATCGCCCTGAAACAAGAAAGCACATCAAGAAATTATGAGGGTTCACACAGATAGCATTGCTCCAACTGTTATTTTCCAACAATGAACTCATGACACAATCTGGACAATTCAGAAAGAGTAAATCAGTAAGAGCAGAAAAATTAAAAACAAAACAAAAAAAGAAAGGTGGTATTTTTAGCAATATATATGCAAAGGTTTAATATCTTAAACGCAAACACTCTTTACATATCAAATAAAGAATCCATTACAACTCACCCAAGAAAATCACATTAGAAAAAGAAACATGCTAGAAAACCATGAACAGAGATCACAAACAGATCACTCAGTGGCCAAAAAAGATACAAACGGTAGAAGCAGTTTTAAAAGTTCATGATAAGACATCTGTTAAGTGGGGAAACATCATTTCATTTATTTCATTTGGGAAAATAAGCATCATTATCAATCTGGATAGGGATCTAAATAGGTACAAAATATCTGAATGCAATTTGGCAATACCTAGCAAAAGCTTTAAAAAGCCCTACCCATCCAGCCGGGAGCAGTGGCTCATGCCTGTAGTCCCAGCACTTTGGGAGGCCAAGGTGGGTGGATCATCTGATGTTAGGAGTTTGAGACCAGCCTGGCCAACATAGTGAAACCTTGTCTCTACTAAAAATACAAAAATTAGCCAAGCCTGGTAGCACATGCCTGCAATCCCAGCCATTCAGGAGGCTGAGGCATGAGAATCGCCTGAACCCAGGAAGCAGATGTTGCAGTGAGCTGGGACTGCACCATTGTACTCCAGCCTGGGTAACTGGGCAAGACTCCGTCTCAAAAAATAAAGAAAGAAAAAAAGCCTCTACCCTTTAATCTGGAATATGCATTTCAATATGTTTCAATATAGGCTGACCTTAACATAAGTCAATACTCCATTCTTCCAGTGATAAGTCAAAAAAAGGGCAGATATTTGCCTAACTGGATTTTACAAACACTTAAAGATATATATGAATAGCAAATTGTCTACCCATAATATTTTAGTTTTTTTTTTTTTTTTTGAGACAGAGTCTCACTCTGTCACCCAGGATGGAGTGCAGTGGTGCAATCTCAGCTCACTACAACCTCTGCCTCCTGATTCTCGTGCCTCAGCCTCCTGAGTAGCTGGAATTACAGGTGCATGCCACCACGCCCACCTAATTTCTGTAATTTTTAGTAGAGCCAGGCTTTTGCCATGTTGGTCAGGCTGGTCTCAAACTCCTGACCTCAAGTGATTTACCCTGCCTCAGCCTGCCAGAGTTCTAGGATTATAGGCACGAGCCACAGCATCTAGCCAATATTTTAGTAATTTAAATATATTTTAGATTTAAAATCATGTTAACATAATAAATGGATTTAGAAGCGCTGTTTTTCCCACTTCACATTTCATTTTCACACTGATTCAATCTTCACATGTACCTAGCAATCAGTATCTGTGCCATCATTAGATCCATTTTTTCAATCAGCACACGTCATCTTTCTTCCATCTAGTATGTTTGAGTCACAGCAATGTTTTGAATCCATGCATGATGCTGTCCCTGAAAATTCTACACCAAGCATCAACTACACAATCAGATTCTTCATGTGTCCTGTATGTGTATAATCACAAACTCCACGTCACCACTTCGTGTTCTGACTTAAGTGATCTTAATTTAAAAGGTCTATTTACAACTATATGCAACATCAATTTATTCAAATTTGTCACCTTTTAAAAGAAGCTGACTCAATCAAAGGACCTCTGTAAGCATGCAAAAATGTATGCATCTGAGGTTTTTCAGAGTAATGTCTCCTCCAAATTGTACTCTACTTCAAAATAAATTAACTGAGAGCGCCCATTAGAAAAGTCTTCAAGGTCTTAAATATAGGGTAATTCTCTCTTCTCTGAAGGAAAATTCTGAGGGAAAAACCTTCAGTTGTATTGGGTATAACTTTACTGATATGAAAATATGTTTATAATATATTGGTAAGTGAAAAAAGTAGGTAGATTACATAACAATATATAAGCTATCAACCCACATTAAAAACACACACGCAGACACACAGAGACCTCACAAATATAGGAAAAATATTCACCTGGTATTTGCAAATATTCTACATTAAACAAAAATAATTTTGCAACAAGAAAAAAACTCTAAAGTTAACTATAGTGTTTTCTGAAAGTCACCAGTGCCTTACTATAGTTCATCTTTACCTTAGATTTATCTGTATGCAATCTCTCTTCTATATGCTACATATTTCCAGTAGAAGGGATCTGGATGCACTGGTGATGTGAAAACTGCATGAAAATAAAGTACATAGCTCACATGCTATTTGGATCTTTTGTATATATGAAAGTGACACTGCAAAATGTGTAAGACCTGACCTGTTCCCTAAGAGATCACTGCAATCTAAACTATGTAGGACCACTGTAACATTACCAACTGGATCATCTGTAGCCTGAGAGCTCACACCACTCCAAGCACTTTCTTCTAGAGCAAAACATTAATTATTGTAAGGTCTTGACTTTTCCTTAACATTTAAAAATCAACTTTATTGATGCATAATGTACATACTATAAAACGTACTCACGTGAAATGTGTGCTTTTTGAGTTCTGACCGACTGTAAACAAGCACTAATGTGCTTCCTGTTCATACAGATAGACTGGGAGTCGTTTTTAAGTAGATAAAGACTTTAAAAAATCCTTTTGGCCGGGCGCGGTGGCTCAAGCCTGTAATCCCAGCACTTTGGGAGGCCGAGGCGGGTGGATCACGAGGTCAAGAGATCGAGACCATCCTGGTCAACATGGTGAAACCCCGTCTCTACTAATACAAAAAATTAGCTGGGCACGGTGGCGCGTGCCTGTAATCCCAGCTACTCAGGAGGCTGAGGCAGGAGAATTGCCTGAACCCAGGAGGCGGAGGTTGCGGTGAGCCGAGATCGCGCCATTGCACTCCAGCCTGGGTATCAAGAGCGAAACTCCGTCTCAAAAAAAAAAAAAAAAAAAAAAAAAAAAAAAAAAAAAATCCTTTTACTACAATTTTGTGATGAGAATGTGCTCCTTAATTAGATCCCTAGATATCCAATCTTTCACTGTAGCTGTTTTTCTAAGAGTGGTGCTAGAAAGTAGAGAGCAAAACGAGACTTCTTGACCTGTAAGGCATGAGAACAGAACTTTTTCCTGTATTACAAACTGATCTACTGGTGGGAACTGAGCCCATCAGCACATTAGCTTCAGTTGTAACCAAGAAGCATATTTATTTTAATGTAATTACAAATTACATTGTATCCTTTCTATTTCATAAATTTGTATCGTGCCTTCAGGGCATTTCTGGAGAGTCCTCCAAGAATACGAACATTTCCTCAATGCTCTGTTTTGTGACCAAGACCATCGATCTGCAAGACATGGACTACAAATCACGTAACATCAGGACATAATATAGTGAATTACACTCAAACGTATGCTCACGGACTTGTCACTTTAGTACTCTAACCGCATGTGCTAACAAGCCACAGAACACTAAAACAAACCACATGGGTAATGTTCTTAGACCTGCCTGTACCTGTGCCTCATTCTCTACGAATTTACGACCAGTTCTTTGAGTACGAACTTAAGACCACTCGTAAATAAGACACCAAAATGGGATGCTGTCAGGAAGGTCAAGGAAAGTACGGGAGAAGTGGAAGCCCACACCTGAGCTCTTCTGGTTGGTGACGGGCTTGCCTTCCTGGGGCACGGCGTGCTGGAACACATGCTGCGCGCGCTGCACCGTGGCCCGCTTCAGACAGATGTCCAGCAGGTCGTGGGTGGTCCCGACATTCTGGGCAAGTACGAACTGGGGGTCGGAATTCAGTTTCTTTATCAGAGCAGCTACCTTCTCCGAATTCAGTCCTGTTGGGAAACCAAACGGGATTTCAACGCCAAAAAGACCGGGGGAAACGGCTGATCTGGGGCTCCCGCATCCCAGATCTAACTTCGTAAGCGCATCCTGAGGTGCCCGCTGCAGCGAGGAAGCCCAGGAGCAGCGTCCTTCTCCAAGGCGATGTCTCCCTCCAGGCCCCTCCAGGCCGCTCCAGCTTGCCCCGAAAGCTCCCTCCCCGCCATCGCCCCGGGTCCCAGCCCCCAGCCTTCCCCGCCGACGGGCCTCACGAGGTCCGCGGAGCTCCTCCAGAGAGGACCACGGCGGCGCCTCACCTGCGCTGCTCATGGCGCCCACGCTGCCCGGCGGGGTAACGGTAGCTTCCAGGGTCCTCGGGCGAGCGCCGGGTTTGCGCTGCGGCTAGCTGCCTAGGTGGCCCGACCTGCCTCTTATACCCGGAGCGCCGGAAGAAGGAAACCGGCTCGGCTGCGGCGGCGAGGAGTCTGAGGCCGGGAGAAACGGGGTCCGCGGAGGGACAAAACTCCCCCCTCGCGTTGCTGAGTCAGCGCCGTCGGGGCTAGCCCCGCCCGGGGGAGGGCCGACGGGGGCGGCCTAGCTGACGCGCTAGGTCGGCCCGCGCCCGGAGGCCGAGGCCGCGCCTGCAGCCGCGCACGACCACGCCACTGCCCTGCGCGCCTGGGCGGCGCCGAAGCGCTATTCCCCTGGGTTCCAGCCTCCGGGCCGCGCGGGCGCCTTGCTGCTATCAGGCCCGCTCCGGGAGGGAGGCTGACGGGTTCCCTACGGGCCCAGGCCCCGAGTACTCACGCTAGCATAGTGGAAGCGTCCCTAGGAAGCCTTGTGAGAAGCCAAAAGGGGGCTTGAGGCGGGAAGGAGATGCTGAGAGGTCCCGTAATTAAGCGTCGGGCTTAGGACGGGTTGACTTGTCACAATAAATGCACCCGAAGGCTCTTCTTACTGTAGGCTTCGTTTGCTGACCAATCACTGCATTTTCAATGGCCACTTGTTGCTTGGATTCTCATCAGAAGCAAATAATTCTTTGAGGGGAAGTTGGAGCCAAGACTTTCCCACCCACTCCAAAGCTACCACCAGAGTTCTACAAATAGGCATGTGCTCATTTCAAGAACACTACCCTTCTGGTCTTCACGGAGTCCACGAGTGTCTCCTGTGTAGTCCAGCATGTCCTGTTGGGTTTAACTCAGGAGGATGACAGTGGTCAGCCTTAAGCATCAATATTGTTTCACCGGATTCTCTACAAAACCTCTAACTGATGCTCCCCCTCTAGGCTTTCAAGATAACTCAGCAGTTTTCCAAAGTTTTGAGATTGTAAAAACCTTGTTTTTGTTGATTCTGTTTTTCACGCCCTGAAATCTCAGCCCTTAGTGAGATGTTGGGATAGAACCCACAGAGGGTAAAACTAAAAACAGTGAAACCCTGTATCTGCTATTCAAAACAATGAGTGTGTGTGTGTGTGTGTGTGTGTGTGTGTAACCTAGAATCTAGGTCTTCTTAGATTGAAAATCATCACAGGAACTCTGATATCTGGAAAAATCCATACTCAGGCACCAATAAGTCATTTGAGAAATTACGGTTTCCATGTCCCTAGAGAGACTCAGATAAAAATTGGGGTTATATCATAGCAACTATTTTAAGTGGGCCCATCAACCATCTATTTTTTCAATATCTGAAGAAGAAGGGGCTGAAAATTATACAGAATGATGTTCAAGCATCCTGCCCAATTCAAATCAAATTTTTATTAAGTATCTACCATGCAGTAGGCACTGGACAAGCTGCTGAAGATAGAGACAGATAAAGCTTAATCTTGCCCTTAAGAAACTCAATGTAGTAGGAAAGAGACGCAAAACAATTTTTAGACTATCTGTACTAGCATACCAATAGCTCTGTAGACTAGAAGCAATGAAGAGAGCACTGTCGAGCACTGTCAATTAGGACCAGAGGGTACCTGAAAATACAAGTGACAAGAGAGCATGATCTTAAAGAGTGGATGAGATTTTTACAAGTCAAAGAACAGGAGAAGGGCATCCAAGGCACCAGCGAAAGCACAGAGAATAAAATCATGTTCAAGAAAGGGTGCACGTATTCTGATGTGGGTAAGAGCAAGCAGTGTGTCGGGAGCAGAGGCAAGGTGTAGGACTGGAAAAGTTTCATAGGTTTGGGCCAAGATATAAAGAGTTTTATATGCCACACCTGAGCATCTGGACTTTATCTTATGGTTAATTAGAAGACAAAATGGGTTGTGAGACAAAGGAAAAATATGCTCATTTCTGTGTAAAAGAAGAAATCTGGTGGCAATGGGGAGAGCGATTTGGATGGCAGAGGCTCTGGAGATAGGGAAACTGGTTAGAAGGTTCTTCTAGTCGTCAGCTTGGGAGAAGACAAAAGCCTTAAATGGTGGAAAGGGAAGAGGCATCAATAATCTTGAAGTTGTCAGCTGAATAAGAGGATGGAAGGTGGGTCATTAACCAAGAGAAGGCATACAGAAAGATAGGCGTTAAGTATGCAAGCACGTAGATCTGAACTGAGTTTGGGCCATGACAAAGTTAGGATGTCCACAGGACACCCAGGAAGAGAAGTTCAGGAGGTAGATGAAAAGATGTCTGGAGATTGGGTAAGATACCTATAGGTTCAAACTGGAACCATGAAAGTCAACAGGGTACAGAAAGAGGATAGAGCAAGAAAGAGATGAAGACCACAGATAGTGCCCTGAGCTGCAATATGCAGTTGCACAGGGTGTTCATGGCACAAGGGCACCAGGCTGAGCGTGGTGAGTAGGGACTGAAATGCAGTCCAGGCTCTGCTTGCCAAGCCATGCACCAGAGGATGATGCACCTTTCACTAGTTCTTTTTTTTTTGAGACAGTCTTGCTCTGTTGCCCAGGCTGGGGTGCAGTGGCATGATCTCAGCTCACTGCAACCCCCACCTCCTGGGTTCAAGCAATTTTCTTGCCTCAGCCTCCTGAGTAGCTGGGATTACAGGCGTGCACCACCATGCCTGACTAATTTTTATATTTTTAATAGAGACGGGGTTTAACTATGTTAGCCAGGCTGGTCTCGAACTCCCGACATCATGATCTGCCCACATTGGCCTCTCAAAGTGCTACAGGTGTGAGCTACTACACCTGGCTTCTTTCACTACTTCTTATAAGGATGCCATATGGGGGTAACATTATCTCTGAAAATGATAATGTTTAAAGTATGGGTAAAGACAGAGGAGCCAGCAGAAATATAAAGAGCAGTCAGAGAAGTAGGAGAGCTGGGGAGTTATGTCCTGGAATCCCAGGAAGGCAGGAAGAGGATAGTGAATTCAACTAAAAGCTGCAGAAAATCAAGTAAGATTGGTTTTGGCAACTGGGTTAGAGGCAACCTTAGAGAGGGCAGTTTTAGTGGAAGGGCAGCATGGGCAGAAGCAACATTGCAGTGAGTTGAGAGGGAGGTAAATATTAGGGAAGCTCTTTGGGGAGAAAGGGTAAATTTATGTCTACTGGAGGATGAGAGGAAGGAACCAGTAAAGATGAGAGATTAAATACATGTCAGAGAGGATGCAATTCCAAGAGTAAGAGCTCAGGAGGAGATGGAATCACTGGGGAGGGTGGAGGGGACCAGTTTTACAGCTATTGCCACCCTTTCCATGCTGGTGATTACATTTCTCCACCCCATGCCCATAGATTCCTATCATCATCTCTTTGCCAGCCTCCTGTTCTGTCCCCATCATCAGGGTGGCACCCATATTACCAGCTTTCCACCCAGCAATTTACACCCAGGTACTCAGCCCCTATATGGGCATGGCGAGGAAGTACGGAATGAAACTGGTTTTCCCAGTGGGTTGCCCCCAAATGACCCACCCAGGAAGACATTTCTTCAAGAAGAGAATTATTATGCTCTATCCCTCTTATTCCAGCCAGAAGAGATGTTGTACAGCCCAGTGGCACCTTGTGAGACAAAGCAACCAAAAACAGAATTCTAGTATGAATTCCATAGTATTTGAAAAGAAAATATTGCCTGTAATCCCAGCACTTTGGGAGGCTGGGGTGGAAGGATTGCTGCCTCAAGTTAAAGGCCAGGAGTTGAAGACCAGTCTGGGAAACATAGTAAAACCCCACCACTACAAAAAAAAAAGAGAGAAATATTTTTTAAAATTAGCTGAATGTGGTAGCAGACACTTTCAAACCTAGCTACTCTGGAGGCTGACATGGGAGGATCACTTGAGCCCAGCAGTTTGAGGCTGCAGTGAGTTATGATCACACTGCTATACTCCAGCCTAGGCGACAGAGTGAGACTCTGTCTCTAAAAAGAAAATCTTTATAAATCCTGTGAAGCAGCACCATCTGCCACTGCAGATACACCTTCTGCCTGTTGCTTCCATGCAACTCTACCAAGTTAAAGCAAATAAGGCCAGTCTCAAGGCAAATTGTTCACCCTTTGTGCCCTCCTTTGCTGTTCACCAGTCTTCGACATATGTTTGTCAACTACTTCTATTTCGATAGAAAAAAACAGGATTTTATGTTGAATACAATCTAGACTAGAATCTAACACAAATGTACTCCAATTCTATGCAACTTATTCATATTTAAGTGTTGTCTCACTAACTTCAAGATTTGCCTTGAAGGTCAGGAAACGTCCTTATATTTCACCAGATCTGATAGTCAACTTCAGAGTTCACGTATTGGTAGCCTATTGGAACAAGTTCAGCTTCAAGATGTTTTGTTTGGTCTGCGTGGTAATTTAAAATTTTTGAGCTAGCCAGGGGCAGTGAGTGGTTCATGCCTGGAATCGCAGCACTTTGGGAGGCTGAGGCAGGCAGGATGCCCAGGAGTTTGAGACCAGCCTGAGCAACATGGCAAAACCCTGTGTCCATAAAATATACAAAAATTAGCCAGTGTAATGGTGTGCACCTAGTCCAAGCTACTTGGGAATCTGAGGTGGAAGGGTTGCTTCAGTTTGGGAGGTTGAGGCTGCAGTGAGTTGTGATCATGCCACTGCCCTCCAGCCTGGGTGACAGAGCAAGACCCTGTCTCAAAATAATTTTTTTTTGAGACAATATTTAGAATTAGGAAGTTTAGAATACAAGTCTGGGTAGCTGGTTTCTCTTTAAAATATTGTTTTGGCTGGGTGCAGTGGCTCATGCCTGTAATCCTAGCACTTTAGGAGGTTGAGTAGGCAGATCACTTTAATCCAAGAGTTCAAGACCAGCCTGGGCAACCTGGTGAAACTGATAGTGACAGAAGGCAGTCAAATGCCTGGGCAGATAGGGGACAGTCCCTGGTGAACTCCCTTCAAGCCAAATATACTTTAAAGCCTGAAAGCCAAGCTACAAGTCTTGGATAAATCCATGGACTGGATTGAGAACCCCACTTCCTATTTGGCATGCTTTCCTCTGTTTGAGCCCCATCCTTTACCTAATTTATATATACCTACCCTTCCCTAATTGGTTTTTTACACTATCGTGCCCACCTTTGAGTGGTGCCTTTGTTTTAGCCTTTTTTGCCATACCCACAAATCAATCAGCACACCCTGCCCCATTCTGAGCCCATAAAAGCCCCAGACCCAGCCACAATGGGAGAGACACCACCTTCAGGTGGGGGACCATCCTCGCATTCCCTCTCCACTGAGAGGTATTTCATTATTCAATAAAACTCTTCTCCACCCTCTTCATCCTTTGATTTTCAGTGTGGTCTCATTCTTCTTGGATGTTGGACAAGAACTCGGGACCTCACTGAATGCAAGTACAAAAAGGCAGTAACACTGTAGCCCTCTGCCTCCCACCCCCATTGGCACCTGGCAACTGCCCCACACCATGGCAGGGCCGGGCCAGCCCCAGAGCCATGGTCCAGAGCAGGGCAATGGGACTGACAGAACTGTTAATACACTCCCGTTTTTTGGGCTGTGGACGATGGGACTAAAAGAGCTTTTAGCATGCTGTAACACCCCTTCTGGGGATTCAGGGTCACAGGCTTCCCTGTTTGGGTGCCACTACGTTCCCCTTGTCTGGATGCCAGAGTCCACCACAGGAGTCTCTTGAGACACATCTGGTCCAACCACAAGCCCCACATGGAGCCTGCTCCTATGCCAGCACTTGGAGAGGCTGGCCAGACCCTGCACTCGCTCACCCACACACCTCTTCCCACTAGGGGCTGAGTGTGCAGCTGTGGTGCCTGTGGGATCTGTGCCAGAGCACAAACCAGGCACACTGAGTGGTCAGGGTGCCTCCTGCACTGAACTTAGTGCCAAGCAAGGCCTGGGCAGGGGCATCACTGGCCAGAGGTCTCTGGCTGGCAAAGTGGCTGAGAAAAATCCTGTGTCAAAACCCCATCTCTTCCAAAAACACAAACATTAGCCAGGTGTGGTGGTGTGTGTCTACAGTCCCAGCTACTTGGAAGGTTGATGTGGGAGGATGGTTTGAGCCCGGGAAGCAGAGGTTGCAGTGAGCAGAGATTTCTCCACTGCACCACAGCCTGGGCAACAGAGCCAAACCCTGTCTCAAAAACAAAAAAACAAAAATGTTGTTTTCCCATGGTAGTCATTTCTGCATCAAAGGAGGAAAAGAAGTCTTACACTTATTGCCTATGGATATTTGTTATCCATAGGACTTATTGCCTATAAAAATCAGGCATTTTTCAACCCCTGATTAAGAATGACCTGGGTGGAGTTTGGGAAAATTATTTCTCCCCTTCCACTCTCGTCCCCACTCTCATCCTCATAATTCCCACCTCCCTGAGATGAGCGAAACCAGCAGATGCTGACCCTGCTAAAACTTTGACATACTGAATCCTGGGGCTTTCTGGGCCTAAAGGAACCTATATCCCTTCTCTGTAATTTTTCTCCAGAATGTGGCATGCACCCATCTGAGTCTAGGAGAACTGGCAACTTTCTGACTTCCACCTTCCCTGCCACTCCTAAATTTCATGAGGGCTTAAACCAACCCTGTCACCCCTCCTTTAACCCAAAGAACTTTAGATTCAGATTTTTAGGTGTTCCAGCATATTCAACATTAGTCGTAGATTATGTCTGGGGTGTTTTTTGAAACATTAGCCAATGTTCTTGAATGTTGTTGTTTATACCCACATTATTCTTGCCTCGGGATGTAACATTTCTGCCAGTCACTGTTCTAGGTGCTAGCACTTCACAGAGCATTCTAGGCAGAGGAAACAGCATAAGCAAATGTAGCGGCATGAACGGCCTTGAGTCTGATTCAAAAACAATGAGAAAGTTTGGTCGAGTTTTATGAGTACTCGAATTATGCAAATTTGAAATCATTCATTATAAACCATTAATACAAAATTTGAAGTGGTGTGAAACCTTTGTAATATTTAATATTTGTCAGGAATTGCATACTTTCAAATCCGGTGGTGGTAAATTAGAAACTGTTGATGCTATTGCCACATGGCGGAGCCATTTGAGCTGAAAAAATAGTATCTTTCCTTCAATAAATTCACATTTATTGCTATGAGAAAAATAGTCTTGGATTTTGGAAGTTTTAAATTTTGCGTGAAGGTTTCAGGAATGTAACCCTTTCATAAAATGTGGCTGTTCTAGAATTTGGTGTGGCAGTAACATACAGTAAATGGCAGGGGGAAAAATGTATACAGGAGATAAGAAATGAAGTTGAAAAAATGGTTTACAGTCAAATCATGAAGCCCTTTGAAAGGTATGCATCTTTTACTCATGGGGATATAACTATATTCACAAAATCCTCCTATATCAGTAGAAAAAAAAATAAGAGAGACTCAACTTCAAATTATATTTCCATAAAGGGAATAGGTTGACATTATATTTCACCTCAATTTTTGTCTTTCATTCGTTTATTCAACTGCTTGTTGAACATCTACTGATTGGCAGCAACTGTACTAGGCACTTAAAATACAAAAAATGAAGGAGACTAGTCATTGACCTAAAGAAGCTTCCATCTAGTAGGGACAATGAACAACAAAATTAATCATTATTTTTTGATTAATACAAAAAATATTTGGCCGGGTGCAGTGGCTCACACCTGTAATCCCCGCACTTTGGGAGGTCAAGGCGGGTGGATCACTTGAGGCCAGGAGTTCAAGACTATCCTAGCCAACATGGTGAAGCCCCCTCTCAAAAAAAGAAAAAAAAAAATCATTGAGCATTACTACGTCTCAGGCACTGTATTAGATACAGAAATACACAGGAAAACCAGATAGACAAGGTCTCTCCCTTCTGGTGCTTACATTCTAGAGGGGGAGTAAGACAATAAACAAATATATGCAGATAATTTCAAATAGTGATATAAAGAATATAAAGCACAATAATGTGATAGTGACTGGGCAGGGGGAGTAGTGGCATTAAAGGCCCCTTTAAGGAGGTGACTATTTGTCCTGAAACTGAATGGCGGTAAAGATTTGGCTTTTTGAGGACCTGTGGGAGAAAGTCGCAAGAGGAGGAAAAAGCAGGTGCAAGGGCCTTAGGAGAGAAACAAGCAGCACTCAACAAGGACATTGGGTTCATTTTGCCTGCTGCCCAGATAGAGCCAATTTATCAAAACAGGGGAATTGCAATAGAAAAAGGGTTTAATACACACAGAACCAGCTAATTGGGAGAACAGAGCTTTATTATTACTCACATTAGCCTCCCTGAAAACACAGAGGCTAGGGTTTTTCAAGGACAGTGCAGCAGGCAAGGGAATGGGTTCAGCTGATTGGTTGGGGATGCAATCATAGGGGTGTGGAAACTCCAGTCCTTGTGTGCTAAGTCTACTTCTTGGTGAGGGCCACATTACCAGTGAGTCCAGAGTCACATGTCTGGGTGGGCTCTCCGGTTGTCAGAAACACAAAAGCCTGAAAAGATATCTCAAAAGGCCAATTTTAGATTCTGCAATAGTGATGTTAGCTGTAGGAGTAACTGGGGAAGAAGCAAATCTTGTGATCTCTATCATAATGGCTGGTCCTTGTTCACATCTACATCTTGGCAGAATCCAGGCTCCTCTCATCCTCCTAACTTGGTGATCTTTCATTAGTTTTACAAAGGCAGTTTAATTTGGAGAAAGGCTATTATCATTTAAGCTACAAACTAAATTTCTCCCAAAGTTAACTTGGCCCAAGCCCAGGAATGGACAAGGACAGTTTGGAGGTTAAAGGCAATATGGGGTTTGTTAGATCAGATCTTTTTCATTGTCATAATTTTCTCACTGTTACAATTTAGAAGGCAGTTTCACTTCCTCTTTCAAGTCCAGTGGAAAAAAGTCTGGCTTTTTCTTACTCCCTCCTAAGGCCAACTTTCCCAGAAGCTTTCAGCAAATCTCTCCCTGAATTTTGTTGTCCAAAATGAGATCACATGCCTTTTCCTGAACCAATCATTGGTTAGGAGATGAGCTTACCCTTACATCAATGAAGACTGTCCCTAGTGCAATGGGCAATTCCCCAAATTGTGTTGTTTCTCCTCAGTGCTGCAGAGATGTATGGGTGTTGAGAGTTAGTCATAATGTTCACTGCATCATCATAAGAAGTTCAGGTTTTATTCCAAGTGCAATGAGAGTTTTAAGAAATGAAGAGACAGGATTTGATTTGTATTTCTAGGGGTAACTTTGCAGATAATTGTAACACATTTAATTGAAAAATATAACATTAAAATATATAAACATCAAACAAACACAAATATATATAAAGAACTCCAAAATATCAATAGGAAAAGACAAACAACCCAACAGAAAGGGAGGCAAAAGACCTAAACAGACATTTTACAAAAAAGAAAAAGCATAAATGGCAAATAAACAATGACATAGGAAATACAAACTAAAATGGAAATAAGATGCTATTACTGGAAAAGGGTCCTGATCCAGACCCAACGAGTGGGTTCTTGGACCTCGCACAAGAAAGAATTCAGGGTGAGTCCATAAAGTGAAAGCAAGTTTATTAAGAAAGTAAAGAAACAAAAGAATGGCTACTCCATAGGCAGAGCATCAGTTTGGGCTGCTCGACTACTTATAGTTATTTCTTAATTATACGCTAAACAAGGGATGGATTATTCATTAGTTTTTCTGGGAAAGGAGTGGACAATTCTTGGAACTGAGGGTTCCTCCCCCTTTTAGAGCATGTAGGGTAACTTCTTGACATTGCCATGGCATTGGTAAACTGTCATGGTGCCGGTGGGAGTGTCTTTTAGTATGCTAATGTATTATAAGTAGTGTATAATGAGGAGTGAGGATGACCAGAGGTAGCTTTCATTGCCATCTTGATTTGGTGGGATTTGGCTGGCTTCTTTACCACATCGTTTTATCAGCAAAATCTTTGTGACCTGTATCTTGTGCCAATGACCTATCTCATCCTGTGACTAAGTGCCTAACCTCCTGGGAATGCAGCCCAGTAGGTCTCAGCCTTATTTTACCCAGCCCCAATTCAGTATGGCATTGCTCCGATTCAAACACCTCTGACTATTCCCAGTTTATACCTAGAGAAGCAAAAATTTTAGTGGCAAGTATTAAAAATATGTTGACAATTCTTTTATACAACTGATAGAAGTATAAATTAGTATTACCACTTTAGAAAGCATTTGTCAATATTTTGTAAAGTTGAAGACACACATACTCTATAATCTAGCAACTCTATTCTTGGTTATATTTTCTTGAGCTATTCTGTCCATTATGGTAGCCACTAGATGCTTGTGGCTATTTAAATCTAAATTAATTAAAATAAAAAATTTAGTTTTTTAGTTATAGTAGTTATATTCCATGTGCTCAATAGTGATACATGGCTGAAGGCTACCTTATTAGATGGACAGCATAGATATAGAACATTTTCATTGTCACAGTAATTTCTCTTTCCCTAGAGAAATTCTGGCATGCATGTACTAGCTTTGCTGGCAATTGCATAAAAGCTAAAAAAAAGTCCAATAATTCATCAACAGGAATTTGTATAAATCGCGACACAGTCATATAATGGAATATTATTACACAGAAGTAAAAATCTACATGGATGAGTTTCAGAAGCAATGTTGAGTCCAAAAATCATGTTGCCAATCAAATGGCATGCAGTCTGTTTTCAAAAGTTCAAAAACAAGCAAAGTTAAATAATGTATTACTTAGAAATACATACATAGGTGGTAAAAGATTTTTTTTTTTTAACAAGAGAATGTTAAACACCAAATTCAAGATAGTATTTACCTTTGGGGAGAAGACACTGAGTTTCTTATTTATTTATTTATTTATTTATTTTGAGATTGAGTCTCATTCTGTGGCCCAGGCTGAAGTACAATGACGTGATCTTGGCTCACTGCAAACTCTGCCTTGAGATCAAGTGATTCTCCTGATTCAGTCTCCCAAGTAGCTGGAATTACAGGCATCTTCCACCATGCCCTGCTAATTTTGTATTTGTAGTAGAAACATGGTTTCACCATGTTGGCCAGGCTGGTCTTGAACTCCTGACCTCAGGTGATCCGCCCACCTCAGCCTCCCAGACTGCTGGGGTTACAGGTGTGAGCCACCGTACTCAGCCTAGTTTCCTGTTTCTTAAGCTGGTGTTGGGTACATAGGCATTCATTCTACAGTATTTGTTATACCTAATTTTATACATTATCTATGTATTTGTATGTATGAAATATTTCTTCTTTAAAAGGTCATTGTGACTGCAGTGTAAATGATGGACTAAAAAAAGAAAGGAAGGCCAGGTGTGGTGGCTCACGCCTGTAATCCCAGCACTTTGGGAGACAAAGGTGGGCAGTTCGAGACCAGGAGTTCAAGAGCAGCCTGGCCAACATGGTGAATGCTTGTCTCTACTAAAATACAAAAATTAGCTGGGTGTGGTGGCAGGTGCTTGTAATCCCAGCTACTTGGGATGCTGAGGCAGGAGAATCACTTGAACCTCAGAGGCAGAGGTTGCAGAGAGCCAAGTTCGTGTCACTACACTCCAGCATGTATGACAGAGTGAGACTCCATCAAAAGGAAGGAAAGAAGGAAGGGAGAGAGGGAGGGAGGGAGGAAGGAAGGAAGGAAGGAAGGAAGGAAGGAAGGAAGGAAGGAAGGCAGGCAGGCAGGCTGGTCAAAGACTTGTTAGGAGGCTATAATTTGTCCAGGCAAGAGGTGAATGGTGACCTGGATAAAGAAGGCAGTGGTGGGGCCTAGCCCAGTGGCTCACACCTGTAATCCCAGCTCTTTGGGAGGCTAAGGTGGGAGGATCACTTGGGGTCAGGAGTTCAAGACCAGCCTGGCCAACATAGTGAAACCCCATCTCTACTAAAAATATGAAAATTAAAAATTAGCTGGGCATGGTGGTGAGTACCTGTAATCCCAGCTATTCAGGAAGCTGAGGCAGGAGAATTGCTTGAACCCAGGAGGTGGAGGTTGCAGTGATCTGAGATGGCGCCACTGCACTCCAGTCTGGGTGACAGAGCAAGACTCCATCTCAATTAAAAAAAACAAAAGAAGTCAGTGGTGGAGAGGAAAAGAAACAGATGAATATGGAACACATTTTGGAGGTGGATCACCTTAACCCTAACCCTAACCCTGTGCTGTGGTAGAGATTTGCCTTGTGTGATGTGGATTGCAGAGGAGAAATATCTAAATAAAACTCCCTGGGAGCTTTAGGGAAAGTTTCCTGAAAGAGATGACAGATCATCTGAGTTTTGCCCAGTTAGGAGTTTATCAAGTGAAAATAGCTAGAGAAAAGGAATTCCAGTTAAATGAAATATGCAAAAATCTTAAAACAGCAAAATCTGGGCCGGGCTCACACCTGTAATCCCAACACTTTGGGAGGCCGAGGCGGGCAGATCACCTGAGGTCGGGAGTTCGAGACCAGCAGGCCAACATAGAGAAACCCAGTCTCTACTAAAAAGTACAAAATTAGCCAGTCATGGTGGTGGATGCCTGTAATCCCAGCTACTCAGGAGGCTGAGACAGGAGAATCACTTGAATCCAGGAGGCGGAGGTTTCGGTGAGCCGAGATCACACCATTGCACTCCAGCCTGGGCGACAAGAGCGAAACTCCTTCTCAAAAAAAGAAAAACCAGCAAAATCTGTTTGGAAACTGAGCATAGCGGAACTAACGAGAGAGGGGAGGGGCCAAACATGGACAGCCAACAGTGCTCACTGAGGAGTTAAGACCTTATCCTGGAAGATGCAGGGAAACTGCCTCTATTTTTCTTTCCTTCTGTTAGGGAGAAAGGAAGATCCTTGTGAAGAACAACAAAATAAGGCGCTGATCCTGAGTGCTGTGAGGATCTAGCTAGAAGGAAGTCCTGGTTGGGTTACCCTAAAAATGCTTCTTTACATTACTCATTCTTAAAAAGTGACTTCCACAATCACCAAAAGCTAAATCTTGGAACAAAGATAAAAGGAAAATAAGGACAAATGGAAGAGAAAGTGACAGAGGTGAAACAGGAGACATTGGACTTGAGAGAAAATCACAATTAAGTACCATTGGAGACCTTAGACCTCAGTTTCCTTTTGGGAATGCTGTTAGATTGGCATTACTTAAAGCTGCAAAACCAGAGCTTTCTTTAATTCTTCCTCTGTTTATGAATTACATTCTTTACTATCTGAAACGAATATTTAAGTATAATAATTATGATGTTATCTTTTTGTTTTTAAAAGACAAGATCTCGCTCTGTTGCTCAAGCTGGAGTCCAGTGACATGATCTCAGCTCACTGCAACCTCCACATTCCAGGTTCAAGTGATTCTCCTGCCTCAGCCTCCCGAGTAGCTGGGATTACAGGTGTGCACCACCATGCCTGGCTAATTTTTGTATTTGTGGTAGAGACGGGGTTTCACTGTGTTGGCCAGGCTGGTCTCGAGCTACTGATCTCAAGTGATCCACCTGTCTTGGCCTCCCAAAGTCCTGGGATTACAGACATGAGCCATCACACCTGGCCAGAGGTTTTGTTTTGTTTTTTTTTGGTTTTCTTTTTTTTTGAAATAAAACAAAGCATAAAAATCACAAAACAAAGTTAATATGCAGGAGCTGGTGACTCAGTTCCACCTTTTCCAATGCATATCCTTTGTAATGTTTTCTTATCCAATTTCCACTTTTTGGTTCTCATCTTATTTTTCTTTCATTTAATTTTATTTCTTCCTTGTTCCAACAAGAATGATTCAACAGATAAAAGTAAAACTGAATACATTCACAGTGCAAGTGAAAACTGAAAACAAAAGATAAACATGCATCTTACCCTGAAAGAAAGAAGAAAACGAAAGAGAAAGAAGGCAAGCAGGGCGCAGTGGCTCACGCCTGTAATCCCAGCACTTTGGGAGGCCGAGGCGGGTGGATCACCTGAGATCAGGAGTTGGAGACCAGCCTAGCCAACATGGTGAAACCCTGTCTGTACTAAAAATCCAAAAATTAGCCGGGTATGGTGGCAGGTGCCTATAATCTCAGCTACTTGGGAGGTTGAGGCAGGAGAATTGCTGGAACCTGGGAAGCAGAGGTTACAGTGAGCCAGGATCACGCCACTGCACCCCAGCCCGGGCGACAAACAGCAAGACTCAAAAAAAAAAAAAAAAGGGAGGAAAGAAAGAAAGATAATTCTTCCCTAAAAGTACTCAATTAGAACTCTTAATTTCTTACATTAAATAAGAAAGGTGGCATGGAGTTAAGAGGCCAAAGTTTGAAGTCTATTATACCTAGTTTTAATAGCTTTAATATTTTAATAGCTTTAGTATTTAATAGTTTTAGTATTTATAGGTATATGCATTCATTTAATCTCTGAGTCTGTTTCATCTTCTGAAAAGTGGGGTGAATAATAATACTAGTTGTAGTAGCTAAATTTATTGAGTGCTTCCTGTGCCATAGGCATTGTTCTGTTTTCTGTACAAGCTTTAGCCCATTTAATCTTCACAATAACCGTAAGTCAGGAGGTAGGTTCTGTTGCCATTCCCATTTTATAGATGAGAAAGCACAAGAGCAGAAGGTATAATTAGGTGACTTGCACATAATTATACAACCGATAAAGTGGTAGAGTCAAAATACACACCCAAATAGTCTGATTCCAGAGATTAAAAATTTAAACTCTCAGCTGGGCATGGTGGCTCACACCTGGAATCCCAGCACTTTGAGAGGCTGAGGCGGGTGGATCACTTGAGCCCAAGAGCACAAGACTAGCCTGGGCAACATGGCAAAACCCCATCTCTACCAAAAAATAAATAAAGCACACACACACACACACACACACACACACACACACACACACAAATAAGCTGGGCATGATGGCATGTGTCTGTTGGTAGCTACTTGGGAGGCTGAGGTGGGAGGATCATCTGAGCTTGGGAGTTGAAGTCTGCAATGAATAAGCTGTGATTGTGCCACTGCACTCTAGCCTGGGTGACAGAGCAAGACGGAAAGAAGGAAGGAAGGAAGGAAGGAAGAGACTTAAGCTCTCTAAGCCTAAGAATCAGAAGATATAATGTAAGTGAAAGCACTTTGAAGCTCAAGCATTTTAGACATACTAGTCTATACAGCACACCTGCAGATGTATAAATGGCTTGAGTGTTTTCGTATCTCATTTTTCTAATTGTCGCAAAGCAACCATTTGTGGATAGTTAATGGAACATAATCATGAAGTTTTTCTTAGGCACATAAGTTTGCAGCTGTTAAGTTTTCACATTAGCCCATTTTAATTTGTCTGATAGAGGCAGAAAATAATGATGACCACTCAACATGACAAACAAGGAACCATTGATAGAAGCCTTTGTTATATGACTGACAGCATTGTGGAATCATAAAAGCATTATCCCTACATTTAGAGTGATTTAGAAATTGTGAATCTTAGGCTAGACATGGTGGCTCACGCCTGTAATCCCAGCACTTTGGGAGGCCAAGGCGGACAGATCTCTTGAGGCCAGGAGTTGGAGACCAGGCTGGGCAACATGGTGAAAGCCCGTCTCTACTAAAAATATGAAAACATTAGCTGGGCATGGTGGTGCATGCCTGTAATCCCAGCTACTCGGGAAGCTGAGGCGGGAGAATCACTTGAACCTGGGAGGTGGAGGTTGCAGTGAGCTGAGATCACACCACTGCACTTCAGCCTGAGCAACAGAGTGAGACTCTCTCTCTCAAAAAAAAAAAAAAAAAAAAAAAAAATTATGACTCTTTAGCAGAAATATGAACTTGTTAATAAATTATTAAATATTGTCTTAAAAACCAGTATAACTCACATCTCAAATTGGAGCAAAGTCCTTTTGACTGGTGATTTCCAAGTGAGTCAAGTTTGTTATTAAACACTTTTATGAAGTACCATAGCTATAAAATCATTTCAGGAATTCAAGGCTATGATTCTTGAGTGCAACAAAGTTTATATCCTCTTTGGTGGAATTGTTTAATGGTGCCCTTGAGCTGCCTAAGAAGTGGTAAGGCCTCCTAAGAGTTGTTTCATTATTGTTTTGGGTTTTTTTTTTTTTTTTCTTTTTGAGACAGAGTCTTGCTCTGTCACCCAGGCTGGAGTGTAGTGGTGAGAACATGGCTCACTGCAGCCTCAACCTGCCTGACTCAAGCGATACTCCCACCTCAGCCTCCAGAGTAGATGGGACCACAGGGCCACGCCACCAGGTCCAACTAATTTTTGTATTTTTTATAGAGAAGGGGTTTCACCATGTTGCCCAGGCTGGTCTCAAACTCTTGGACTCAAGCAATTCACTAGTCTCAGCCTCCCAAAGTGCCGTAGTTAACAGACATGAGCCACCATGCCCCATCTATTGTTAAATTTTAAAAAAAATCAATCATATAATATGAAGCCTCACGGGATCTTACAGATTATCTTGTGGTCTAGTCCCTTAGGTTTTGAACCTATAAAAGGTTACATCATTTCCTTGAGTTGAGCAGTTCATTAGTAGCTGAGCCAGGATGAGGAGCCGGGTTTTCAAAGCAACTGTTTATGCATCTGGTAGCTTCATGTATGTCTGGTAGCTACAACCTTTCCATGAGCAATGTTGAATACATACAACTCAGTCACATGACTATCTACAGGAATCGAACTACTCCCTTCAGCACTGACCATGTTCAAAGACACAAGTGGAATTGCAGCTTACTCAAGGATGAGGTTCCAAAGTCAAACAAAAATTGATTGTAGTCAAAATTATCTTTGCAAATTCTTTGGGAAAGCATCATCAGAGACTCAAATATCTTCTCTTTGTAAGCACAGTAGAGACAATTTTTTTTTCTTTTCTTTTTTTTTTTTTGAGACGGAGTTTTGCTCGTTACCCAGGCTGGAGTGCAATGGCGCGATCTTGGCTCACCGCAACCTCCGCCTCCTGGGTTCAGGCAATTCTGCTGCCTCAGCCTCCTGAATAGCTGGGATTACAGGCACGCGTCACTATGCCCAGCTAAGTTTTTGTATTTTTAGTAGAGGCGGGGTTTCACCATGTTGACCAGGATGGTCTCGATCTCTTGACCTCGTGATCCACCCGCCTCAGCCTCCCAAAGTGCTGGGATTACAGGCGTGAGCCACCACGCCTGGCCCGACAATTTTTATTCCAGAATGGAAAGAGAGGTCTTTGTTGGTTGAGAACCAAATGAGGTATTTGGCTTCCTTTTAGGGGCTATGTTGTACAAAAAAATACAAATTCTTGAACACTAGACTCATCCTTAGCACACAATAGGCTCCTACCCAGAGAGCCATGAGGGAACGAAGACTGGCCAGGGGAGCCGAGGCTCCTTCCACTCCTGTGCTCACTTCAAGGCATATGTTCTTTGAGTGGAATACAGGACTCATCATGGGCACTTCAAGTTGTGCGTGTGTGTGTGTGTGTCTCTCTCATCTCCCTTTTCTCCATTTGCCCTTCCCTCCCTGTCTTTTTACATGCTTTTTTAAGTTAATATTTTTGGAGACAGGGTCTTGCCCTGTCACCCAAGCTGAAGTGCAGTGGTATGATCATACTTCACTGTAGACTTGACCTCCTGAGTTCAAGTGATCCTCCTGCCTCAGCCTCCTGAGTAGCTAGGAGTACAGGTGCACGCCACCATGTTTGACTAATTTTTTTTTTTTTTGAGACAGAGTCTTACTCTATCACCTAGACTGAAGTGCAGTGGCATGATCTCAGCTCACTGCAGTCTCCACCTCCCGGGTTCAAGCGATTCTCCTGCCTCAGTCTCCAGAGTACCTGGAATTAAGGGCATGTGCCACCATGCCCAGCAAATTTTTGTATTTTTAGTAGAGATGGGGTTTTGCCATGTTGGCCAGGCTGGCCTTGAACTCCTGACCTCAAGTGATCTGCCTGCCTTGGCCTCCCCAAATGCTGGGATTACAGGTGTAAGCTACCTCACCTGGCCTAATTTTTAAAAAGTTTTTTAGAGACAGGTCTCTCTGTGTTGCCCAGGCTGGTCTCAAACTTCTGGCCTCAGTGCTTCCTATTTCAATGAAAATGTTAAATGTGCCAATAATGGAGATTAAATAAGTCTATATATATCTGCTCCTGGAATATAGGAAGTATTGTATACATGTTCATTCTTAATGTAAAAGGCAATTTAGTCTAGTGATTAAAGACCCAGGACCATACTCAGTCTTTCTTGCCAACTCTTTCCAGCATTTAACTAAATTATGTAGGATCTTTTGAGAATTATAGACTTTTCTAGCTAACATATACTTTAAGGATAAGGTTCTCCTAACCTAACCTCTTCATTTTCCAAAGGTCCAAGAGAGTTTTTCCTGCCCAAGTTAACAGAACCAACACTAGAACTCTGGTCCCTGATTCCAGTTCCAATTTGATATGTAAGTTTTCTGTTTCCTTTTCCATGTTTAAACTATCCCAGCCACCATTGCCTGAGATTTGTTTTTTTCTTTACAGTCTCATGGCTTCTACTTAATCATCTAAATGTTGGCCCAAATCCTGGTCCAGCCACCAACAAGCTGTGTGTCCCAGGGCTCATGACTTAGATCCTCTGTGCCTCAGTTTCCTCACCTGTAAAAAGGTTATGACTTAAAAATAGGACCCTTGTTCTGTGATTGTTAAAAAGATTGAGTTATAATATATTAAAAATGCTCAGAACAGTACAAGGTAAGTGCTCATAAGGGTGTAACTTCTGTTAGGTGATGCCACTATATGTCAGGTAATGCAGAGAACTCAATTTTGACAATTCCTAACAATACCCAATGGAAACAATTAGTATTTGTGTGAGATCGTTTATTTTTTCATCTCCTGTTGTCACTTTTCCTGTCATACAGTAATCACCTATAAGACAAAAGGGCCGAATGATTGTCCTCTACAAAACCAAGAACAACTGTAGTATTTACTTAGGATCAAAAGGCAGAGTGATGGGAGAAACGACTCTTCTTACTAGCTCTGTGACCTTGGACAGATCACTTAACCTTTCTGAATTTTAACATCACATAGTTGCAAATCATAAATAGTGATAGCATTACCTGTCTCACAGAGTGGCTGTGAGAATCAAACATATAATGTTTACATGAGGCATTTCATGTATAAGGTAACATGAAAATATGAGATTGTTATTACTAACTACAATTTAAACAGAGTCTAGCACTAGTGCTGCTATCAGGAGTGTCAGAAGAAATAAGGACAAATAATTCAGGAATTAATGAGTTTCCACAGCAACACTTTACTGTAGGGATATGTTGGCAGGAACTCCAGATCTTCCATTTTTATGTGTGTGTGTGTGTATATATATATACACACACACACACATAAAAAATATACATATCCGTGTGTATATATATACACACAAAGAACAAATGGAAGATCTGAAGTTCTTCCATTATATATATCTATAGATGTACATATGCGTGGGTGTGTGTGTATATATATGCTTGTGTGTGTATATATATGTATATATATATACAATTTTCTGAGAACTCAGTTTTTTTGTGTTAATTTACAATAGTGTTCCCCATAGTTTTCACCAGTATGTATATGTAAACAACCTGTGATGTAAGTTGTTTGCTGCATAGCAACCTTGAAGTTGCAGAGATAGGATCTTGGGAAAAGATTACCTGAGTATTAGGAAATTTGTGATTAATGTGTCAATTTTATTTCTTGTAATCTCTGGCATGAGATTAAGTATGAATTGATTTTTTTTAATAAAAAGACAAATTTTATTCTGGTTCACACTCCTGTTGCCCTATCTCCTCAAAGATGTATTGTCAGCGGGGTGTTAAGCCTAGCTCTGATCTGGGTCTTTCTAGAAAAAAATAATAAAAAAAAAATGTTGTCTATTCAAAGAGAAAAGCATGTTTTTGTTGCAGGTTATTCAGTATTATATATGATTCAGGGTCCGCAGTAGGAGGAATAGGGGTTATTAAAGAGTTTGCCCCTGAAATTAAGGGTGAGGAAACTTGTTACTTATGGCCCATAATTCTCGAGGATTGTTGTATGTCGTAGACTAAATGCAACTTTCTCTTGCATTCTTACTATAATGAAAATATTTGCATCAGTCAGAACAAGCCTGTTAAGGTAGGCTGCAGTAGCAAATTAAGCCTAAAATCTAGTGGCTTAAACAAGAATATAGGAAGAATACAGGAAGTATTGTATTCATGTTCATTACTTACATGTTAGCAGGGAGCTCTGCTCCATATAGTTATTCAGAACCCCAGGCTGACAGATGCTGTGACATCTCCAACATCTCTTCACCTTGCCAGTTGCCACGCCAGGCAAAGAAAGAATCTAAAGAACATGCACCCATCCTGTTTTGCCCAGAAGTGGCACCATAATTCTATTCATAGTCTCTCTGCCAGAACTAGTCACATGGACTACCTAATGGCAAGGAGGGAGGAGAACGTGAAGAGCTCAAGGATATTCGGTGAATGATAAATACCTCTGCCACAATTCCCAGAACCTTAACACAGCAAGATGCTCTCAATCACATTCAAGCATCTTTATCCTCATACCCTTGCCCTAGGACCATGTAGTGTAGGGAAAAGAGCATGGCCTGTGGGGTCAGACTGCCCTAAGTTTGAATTTCAACTCAATCTCATACTAGTTTTATAACTTCAATCAAAGTTATTTTGTTTCTCAGCTCTTTCCTTTCCTTACCAATAAAATGGAGGCTCCAACGCCTACCTTTCAGGGGTTGTTGCAAAGATCAGAAATGATCTATGCAAACCACCCCTTGACAAAGAGTAATACTTGGTGATTATTATCATCAGGAGGACAAACAAATATTTAGGGCAGCAATTCTCAGCTCCAGTCCTGCAACACTGCAGGGTATTGCAAATTATCTCAACGAGTGTTGTAACATTTCCAAAAGGCTCTCCAACTAAGATTATTGTAAATTTCCTTTATTTCTGGAAATAAATTCTCTACAAGTCATTAGAAGTGGTATTAATATGGATATCACTCTCAGCATATGATGAGAGAGGTGAAGTTTTTATTATTCAACCTTTACCCCTTCTGTGATATCCTCCTTCCTACTCCAGTCCCAGGCTTTGGATCAGCCCGGGTATGAATCTCAGCTTACTCATTCTCTATACATTAATTATGTATTCTGAACCCAAGTGTCCTCATCTCCAAAGTTGTGACAATTATGACCATTTTATAGGATTGTTTATAGGGTAAAATCTTGTGCATAAATCCTCAGCAAAGCATAGCTAACTGTCTCCTGACTTAGCTCCTCGTGATCATGCCTGATCTCTGGGGAAGCAATGAGTGAGAATTCCAAGAGCAGTTTCACAAAAATCTCCATGAGACAATGAAAGCCCAAGTCAACACTGTTAGAACCTCCCTTCCAGAGGATGGCATATAATGAGATAAGAGGATTCTTCTACTCCTAGATATTTAGGATTAAAACAAACAAACAAAAAAACATTTTTAAATTAGGGGAATTACACATAAAAATTCAGATCTCTGACTTCTCTTAAAGAATCAGAAGATCTGACCTGGTGCAGTGGCTCACACTTGTAATCCCACCACTTTGGGAGGCAGAGGTAGGTGGATCGCTTGAGGCCAGGAGCTTGAGACCAGCCTGGCCAACATGATGAAACTCTGTCTCTACTAAAAATACATAAGTTAGCTGGGCGTTGGTGGCGCACACATGTAATCCCAGCTTCTTGGGAGGCTGAGGCATAACAATTGCTTGAACCCAGGAGGCGGAGGTTGCAGTGAGCTGAGATTGCCCCATTGCACTCCAGCCTGAGTGACAAGAGCAAAATTCCATCTCAAAAAAAAATTATTATTTGTTTTTCCAATTTTCTTTTTTGAGATGTAGTTTCACTCTTGTCGCCCAGGCTGGAGTGCAATAACATGCTTGAGGCTCACTGCAACCTCTGCCTGCCGGGTTCTAACGATTCTCCTGCCTCAGCCTCCTGAGTAGCTGGTATTACACGTGCCCGCCACCATGCCTGGCTAATTTTTTTGTATTTTCAGTAGAGATGGGGTTTCATTATGTTGGCCAGGCTGGTCTTGAACTCCTGACCTCAAGTGATCTACCCACCTCAGCCTCCCAAACTGCTAGGATTACAGGCATGAGCCACTGCACCTGGCCAAATAATAATTATTATTTAATAAATAAAGGTTGCTTCATAGATTAGTTCTTGGGAAAATGGGGCCCAAGAAGGAGAATGTGATAATAACAAGAGGTATCCTTACTGGTGGAAAGGTTGAGAAGGGAGACACTGAGATTGTCACTTCTCTGCTGCTACTTCTAGTCCTATGGGTCAAAACCAGAAGAATGAATGTTGGAATTTCAGGTATCTCATAGTAAGTGGAAAAGACATTTGGGGAAAGGCAGTGGGGTCCTCTTTTGAGGCCTGGAATTTCATGTCCTTCTCAAGCAGGCTCACTTACAATTTCAGTGTTAATAATATACATAGTTTTTAATACAGGTTCTGTTTTTTCCAAACTGCAAGGCAAAATGAAATGCAATGACATTTACAATATTGCTGTGCTCTGTTAAAACTAGTTAATGTTTCTTACCTGTGCTAATGTACAAGGTCACTATATTTTATAAGGGTGAGGAAACTCTTTTCTTATGACTCGTAATTCGCAAGGATTGCTGTATGCCCTAGAACAAAGCTGATTCATAATTCTACTAGGTGGGGCAAAGGGATTACATTTTCAGTGTTTCTTGCCAACTCTTTCCAGCATTTAACTAAATTATGTAGGATCTTTTGAGAATTATAGACTTTTCAAGCTAACATGTACTTTAAGGATAAGGTTCTCCTAATCTAACCTCCTCATTTCCCAAAGGTCCACGAGAGTTTTTCCTGCCCAAGTTAACAGAACCAACACTAGAACTCTGGTTCCTGATTCCAGTTCCAATTTGATTTGTAAGTTTTCTGTTTCCTTTTCCATGTTTAAACTATCCCAGCCACCATTGCCTGAGATTTGTTTTTTTCTTTACAGTCTCATGGCTTCTACTTAATCATCTAAACGTTCAGATTTTTTCATAATCCAATTTTATCCCTGTAGCATTCTCCCAGGGTTTCCAGATTCTACTTTGAGAAATCTTGAGTGAGGAATGTGATCTGGAGGCTTCCCCACAAAACCCTGTGGGTCCTCCAAGAAGACAGAGAAATCTGTAACTCACAATCTGTAGCAGTCTCTCTCTCATCAATTTCATATTGAAATTTCCAAGGAAGCAAAGAGAGGCTAACAGGAGGATTATGTCTGTTCTTTTTAGAAACAAGTCTGCTGAGATTTCATACATTCTGCTAATTTCTTCTTTTTTGCTTCTATGTCAAGAAGACTTTTTACCACCTGTCTGATAGCAGATCTCTCTCGCACTGTGGCACATTTAGCTACTTCAAAATTAGATGAAAACAGTTTTGTTTTGTTTTTCTAAGAGAGGAGGAGCACAGAAGAGACATCAAAGATGATTCTGGCCAAGGCTGCCTCTCCCAGAAGCTCCCCCAGTTGTGTGGGAAGGAGAAGCACAAACTTATGGGGAAAAAAGAAGAAAGAATGGAGGTGGGGAAAGTCGATGATAAATTATAAGAGAGCTGCAGTTTAAACTGGGAATGTATAAGAACAGTACAGGCTGACTCAGAATTATTACAGATATCTCAACACAAATGACCATGTTCATTGCCACATCCAGCACACAAAATTTGTGACCATGTCAATACAATGAGATGAGAAAAATAAGGACATATGCTGAGTTCTTCATAATACTAAATTTATTCCATTTAAAGGAGCATCTTATATTTCGAGATTATATATTTCTTTCTTTCTTTAGTCCTAAAACACTTTTTATGAAACGTAGATTATAATTGATTTTTTTGTTTGTTTGTCTATTTTTGAGACAGAGTCTCACTCTGTTGCCCAGGCTGGTGTGCAGTGATGCCATCACAGGTCACTGCAACCTCCACCTCTCAGGTTCAAGTGATTCTCCTACCTCAGCCTCCTAAGTAGCTGGGATTACAGGTGCATGCCACTATGCCCGGCTGTTTGCCTTTTTAGTAGAGATGGTTTTCACCATGTTGGCCAGGTTGGTCTTGAATTCCTGGCCTCAAGTGATCTGCCTGCCTCAACCTCCCAAAGCGCTGGGATTGTAGGAGCTAACACACCTGGCGCCTGGCATAACTGATATTTTTAATGTGTTTCCTGAGCAACTTAAAACATTGATTACTATGTTTGTTGCCTCCCCCTCCTTTTTTTTTTTTTTTTGGTTTTACACTGATTTGTGAGACCAAAGTATCTCCTACCTAGAAAAAAACACACTAAACTGTAAATGACTAACAACCTATTTAGAACAAATCTCAATTAATTAATGTATACTTCAAGGAGAGGACTTAACGAATCTTACTTTTCATTCTTAATAGCTCTCTCCACAAAAGTGTTCCACAAGTATATCAAATTAGCCATAACAACTACTGTTAAGTGATTAATGAAATAGAAGTGACAGGAGTGAATTTAACAATAGCAATAAATACAGATGGGACTACATGAATTGTGGAGGTCCTGATGCAAAACTCTCTCTCTGTAGTCGATGCATCTCATCTTTCTCAACTGAAATGAATGAAGAAATTAATTATAATGATGATTATAGCAATAAGAAAAAAATTCAAAACAAAACCCATACTCCCTGACAACATGCCTTTGTTCTTGTTACCTACTACCCACTCCACGTATGCTGGAAACACTAAATGAAGCTGCAAAGAGAAGGCAGCATGAGGATGAAGGTGGCTCCTGGTCTTGTTGTAAAGGAGCATGGAGCAGTGGCTTCCGCCACGGCATTTGCATTGTGTGGCAATAGAATGCAGTTGCACATGCACTGGGCAAACTTGTTTAAAGAGAGACCAGACATAGGACCAAAGGTGTTTTCTGTTCTAGGGAACTTTTCAACCTGTCTTCCTCTAAAGTGGAGGCAGATTTTCCTCCACCTTCTATTCTTCTCTGAACCCCTTCCCCTTCCAGCACCTCCCATCTCTGGAGTTTGTCTAGAGTGATGCATATCACTGCTATCCATCTGCTTATTAGAAAAGCATTGGTCCCAGCCTAGAGTACTTACAGAGCTGTTTCCCTGTGAGGGTCTTTATCCTTCATGCAGAGCTAAAAGCAAACATGGCAATAAATTAGCCTGCTTTTTAAGGCCCTGGAGAAATATTTTGAATGCATTAAGATGGCTCAGGGACAGGTGCTGTGGAAATATAGCCACCTCTGCACTGGCTCAGGTGTCGTTTTGGGGGCCATACTAGTAATTTTTATTAAACACAAAGAAGATGTAACTCTTAGTTAAGATGCTTCCAGGATCTTAGATACCTGAGTATTTATTTTTTTACCGAAAAAAAAAAAAATGCTTAGGCTGGGCACAGTGGCTCACACCTGTAATCCCAGCACTTTGGGAGGCTGAAGTGGGCAGATCACGAGGTCAAGAGATCGAGACCATTCTGGCCAATGTGATGAAACCCCATCTCTACTAAAAATACAAAAATTAGCTGGGCATGGTGGCACGTGCCTGTAATCCCAGCTACTCGGGAGGCTGGGGCAGGAGAATCACTTGAACCTGGGAGGCAGAGGTTGCAGTGAGCTGAAATCGGGCCACTGCACTCCAGCCTGGTGACGAGAGTGAGACTGTCTCAAAAAAAAAGAAAAAGAAAAAATAAGCCGGGCACAGTGGCTCACGCCTGTAATTCCAGCACTTTGGGAGGCTGAGGCAGGCAGATCACGAGGTCAGGGGTTCGAGACCAGCCTGACCAACATGATGAAACCTGGTCTCTAGTGAAAATACAAAAATTAGCTGGGTATGGTGGTGCACACCTGTAATTCCAGCTACTTGGGAGGCTGAGGCAGGAGAATTGCTTGAACCCGGGAGGCAGAGGTTGTGGTGAGCCAAGAGCGTGCCATTGCACTCCATCCTGGGCGACAGAGGGAGACTCTGCCTCAAAAAAAGAAAAGAAAAAGAAAAAAAATGTTTTGTGGCTGAGCATGGTGACTCGTGCCTGTAATCCTAGCACTTTGGGAGGCTGAGGTGAACTGATGGCTTGAGCTCAGGAGTTCAAGACCAGCCTGGGCAACATGGAGAAACCCTGTCTCTACAAAAAATACAAAAATTAGCTGGGTGTGGTGGTGCATGCTTGTGATCCCAGTTACTTGGGAGGCTGAGGTGGGAGGATCACTTGAACCCAGGAAGTTGATGCTACAGTGAGCTGTGATCATGGCACAGTACTCCAGCCTGGGAAACAGAGTAAGACTCTATCTCCAAAAAAAAAAAAAAAAAAAAAAATGCTCTGGATTGGAATAGAAAGTGGAGTGAATTGCTTCTTGGGAGACATGGCTGCCCAGTTACTATGTGTTCCAAGGAGAATGCCCCTTGCTGAATGATGAACTCAGCCTAGGGCTTTCTGCCATATTTGCTCTCCTTTGGCACTGGATTAGCTGGCAGAGTCAAATGCATGGCATTAACCTATGCATGCACATATTCTGAATCATGCCAACCAACGAGGATAACCACTTAATAATTCAAACTGCAGCCAGGACATGTGGCCATAGTCCAGAGGTGAGCAGCCAATGCCATCTTTTTCATGCAGATCTCTGAATCTAGAGCAGATGTTCCTCCCTATATTTGTTTATTATACCACAGGTACCATAGCAACAATAAAGGGAAATTTAATAGGAAGGAAAATCAGCCCCAAATTCCCTACCCTTGCCAACACAGCTATTTTCAATTCAGGCTTTGCCCATGTGCACTTCTCTTCTTTGTAAATCTGTACTCATAATATACATATACTTTTTATTCCCATGAGCAACTGTATTTTAGAACACGTGGTAGAAAGACCAGACTCAACTTTGCCAAGAAGGATTCCTAACTGAAGTCACTTGTATTTCTAGCTTTCTGTCTTTATTCAGATGATGGCTTTTTACCTAAATAGCTCAGAATACTTAGATACCTTCATTATTTTCTTTCTTCTAGCAATCAGTCCAAAGCACAATGTCAGAAAGACCACAACACATGCAGCAATAATGGGTTCTGCTGGTACACTAGTGGTTTTATCTGTTGGAAATGCAAACACAGGGAATAAGAATGAACATTCATATACTTCCAATATGTCCCAGTATTCAAGACATAGTGCCTTGAACTTTACTTATATCATCCCCTTAACTAAATCTTCCCCAACAATCTAGAAAGGTAGGTATTATTGTCCTCATTTCACAGGTGAGGAACCAGGGCCTTTAAGAGGTTACAGTGCTTGTCCAAAGTCACAGAACTAGGCTGGGTGAGGTGGCTCATGCCTGTAATTCCAGCAATTTAGGAGGCTGAGGTGGGCAGATCACTTGAGGTCAGGAGTTCAAGACCAGCCTGCCCAACATGATGAAACCCCATCATCTGTACTAAAAAAAATATGCAAAAATTAGCTGGGTGTGGTGGCAAGTGCTTGTAGTCCCAGCTACTTGGGAGACTGTGGCAGGAAAATTGCTTGATCCCAGGAAACAGAGGTTGCAGTGAGCCAGAGTCATGCCACTGCACTCTAGTCTGAGTGACAGAGAGACTCTCTCTCTCAAAAAAAATAAAATAAAAAAATAAGTCACAGATCTAGTAAATGGCAGAGGTAAGTTTTGAATCCATTCCTTTGTGGAATAATAATGTAAAATGAGTAACTCCCCTAAAACAAGTAGACCATTTTGGGCTTCCTTCACCCACAATTTTTGCCACACACAGAGCAGAAGTAGATTGAAGTCAATGGTTTTGCCTGCATTTTGAAAAGCTCAGAATATATTGGGAAGTATTCCAGAGGGAGGGGAAAGAGAGGGCGGAAGGCTTTGAGAGCAAGAAGAGAAAGGGTGGAGAGCTTTCTGGATTAAGAAGGAGAGAGAGGTCTGTGGGCCTCAAAAGCAGTGGGGAGCCTTGTACCTGTACTGTGATGGTACCCAAGCAGGTGACAAGACATTATAGCAGGTGGCTGCAAAGTGCCTCTAGGGAAGTAGGACTCTAAGCATTAGCCTTCCTAACGTTGGCAAAGGTTTCTGCATCTCTCTAAATGTCATGCAAGGACAGAGAGCCTACTTCTAACTTGGACTAGGAAGAGGTTAGCAGCAACCACGGCCACCTGGAAGTGAAAGTCCACTCTTCTATTTTCTGAACAGCAGGCAAACCAAGAGCTAGTTTTTTTTGTTTTCGTTTTTGTTTTTGAGACGGAGTTTCATTCTTGTTGCCCAGGCTGGAGTACAGTGATGTGATCTCAGCTCACTGCTGCAACCTGTGCCTCCCAGGTTCAAGTAATTCTCCTGCCTCAGCCTCCTAAGTAGCTGGAATTACAGGCACATGCTACCATGCCCAGCTAATTTTCGTATTTTTGGTAGAGACGGGGTTTCACCATGTTGGCCAGGCTGGTCTCGAACTCCTGACCTCAGGTGATCTGCCTGCCTTGGCCTCCCAAAGTGCTGGGATTACAGGTGTGAGCCACCGCACCTGGCTGAGAGCTACTTTATTTATCAGTCACTACAGGCATAGTGCCTATGTTTGCAGGCTTTCTAAGAGCTTATGAAAATATTTGAGACCCAGAAAAAAATGATTGGCCTCAAGATATGAAAAGAACATAGCAAAATTAATCAACATTTAAGCATCTATAAAATGCAACCTGGTGTCAACTATAACCCAACTGTTAAATAATAAAGTTTAATCCATAAGAACCAAATGAATAACTTATTTATAACAAAATTCAAAATCTATATAAGTTATAAAGATTCTTTCAAAAATTTTGTAGCAGAAAGCACATATAATGTGTTTTTTTAAAAAAATATATTTGATTTATGATATGGAATGAAACTCTTAAAAGTAAAAGTAAAAGCCAGGCAGGGTGGCACACCTGTAGTCCCAGCTACTTGGGACTACAGGTCCCAAGCCCAGGAGTTCAGGGCTATAGCACCCTATGATTGCACCTATGAACAGCCACTCTTCTCTACCCTGGGCAACATAGTGAGACCCTATTCTTTTTTTTTTTTTTTTTTTTTTTTTGAGACAGAAGCTCACTCTGTTGCCCTGGCTGGAGTGCAATGGCTTGATCTCGGCTTACTGCAACCTCTGCCTCCTGGATTCAAGCAATTCTCCTGCCTCAGCCTCCCAAGTAGCTGGAACTACAGGTGTGCACACCATCATGCCTGGGTAATTTTGTAGTTTAGGTAGAGACAGGGTTTCACCATATGTTGCCCAGTCTGGCCTCAAACTCCTGACCTCAAGTGGTCTGCCTGCCTCGGCCTCTCAATGTGCTGGGATTACAGGTGTGAGCCATCACGCCTGGCCAACTGTTTTTTTTTTTAAGAGATGAAGTCTGGGTATGTTGCCCAGGCTCATCTCAAACTCTGGACCTCAATTTTCCCACCTGGGTCTCCCAAAGTGTTGCAATTACAGGCGTGACCCAGTGCACCTGGCAGGATCCTGTTTCTTAAAGTAAACACACTTAAGGTCAACAAAGGTTTTTAAGAGACCTTGTCTAAGTCCCTGGATTCTGATGCTGCCCAACGAGGGGAAGGAGCTTCAGTCATGGCTTAAATCAAATTTTAGGCATTTAAAGGAAATTTAGCATGTGCTATTTATTGTACAATTGAGTTTGTGGATTGACGTACAGTCGACGAATATTTACTGAGTGACTAATGTGTGTTAGGCACTGTGTTCAGCTCTGCAGAAAATAGGACAGATGTGGAAGGCTCCTCTGCCTTCATGGAGCTCATATTCTAGGAGAGAGACAGATATTAAACAAACAGATATTACAGATTAAGTATTAGAATGGAAACAGGGCCATGAGATAGCAAGTGAAGGGCAAAAGCCAGGGAGGAGGGGAAGAAGCGACTTCAGATACATTTAATTTCAAAACCCAGTCCCTGTATACCTTAAGATTATGAAATAGGGTTTATCTCTTCTGTCCCCATAACTGTATAACACACTAACCAATTATTATTATTATTATTTTGGAGACAGGGTCTCATTCTATCACCCGGGCTGGCGTGCAGTGGCGTGATCACGGTTCACTGCAGCCTCGGACCTCTAGGGCTTAAGAGATCCTCCTACTTCAGCCTCCTGAGTGGTTGAGACTACCAGTGCATGCCATCATACCCTGCTAATTTTTCTATTTTTTTGTAGCGACAGGGTCCCACTATGTTGCCAGGCTATTTTTGAACTCCTGGGCTCAAGCAATCCTCTTGTCTTGCCCTCCCAAAGTGCTGGGATTACAGGCAGGAATCACCACACTCAGCCTGTAATTACCTTTTTATCATTTTCCTGCTCTGGATAATTTTGGGGACTACATGGATTAAACTTTTGCCCTGTCTTGGCTGTTTCTAAAAATTCTTCTCCTGAAGCTATGGGTCATACCACTCCTATGGAGAAACTGCTCAGTGAACCTTTTTCTGGTAAGCCCTGGTTCTGTACTAGTCAGCTCTGGGACACACCCAAGGGCCCTCACCTTACTGGGGAGCCCCTCCATTTGCAAGATGTCAGAACAAAGGGGAAGTGAAGGTGGGACAATTAGGAAAAAAAAAAATCAGAATTCAGTCACAGGTTGGAATATTTTTACCAAGCCAGATAAAATGAAGCCACATGTGACAGCTCTTATTCTACGAACAAACTGAAGTAAACTACCTTACCCATTGGCTTGCTTTGGATTCCAAATTTCTGTTGAAAGTGACTTTGGTCTGGGCATGGTGGCTCATGCCTGTAACCCCAGCACTTTGGGAAGCAGAGGTGGCAGATTGCTTGAGCCCAGGAATTCAAGACCAGCCTGGTCAACATGTCAAGACCTCGTCTATACAAAAAAAAAATTTTTTAATTAGCTGGTTGTGGTGGCATGCACCTGTCCCAGCTATTCAGGAGGCCGAGGTGGGAAGATTGTTTGAGCCCAGGAGGATGAGGCTGCAGTGAGCTGTGATTATGCCACTGCACTCCAACCTGGGTGGCAGAGTGAGACCCTGTCTCAAAAAAAAAAAAGGAAAGAAAAAAGAGACTTTGGCAAGGGTAACTACATAAACACACCTCTCCCCTTGTCCTGTTTTATGCTCTCATTTGTAACCAGACCTGATATTTTCCTCCCCTATGCATCATGGCTAAATAGTCCCAACACATGGGCTAAATCTTATGCTCAAGAAAAGATCTGTGATGTAATTTGTAGCTTTGCATGGCCTCATTTAGGAGCCTCCTCACTGAGACATGAAGCCAGGAGAGGGCTCATGAACATCTTGGCATTTAGCCTGAGCCCCAGCAGCAGAGCGCTTATGCCACCAGCCAGGGAAGTAGCTAAGCAAGAAGAGATAAGAAAAACCAGTTGGTTTGGAAGAGCCCTACCCAAAATATGTTTCTGCCCACCTGAAAGCCAATGTACTAAGCTGGCATCTTGTTTGCCACATATGCTGTATTTTTTTTTTAATGTGACACAGAACAATTATGATTTCTTCTTAACCAGGAGGGATATAATTTCCTGGTCTCCAAGTGTGGTGTTTGTAGTCAGTCACGATGGCAGGGCATGAGGCCCACCCTTCCATGCTTTTGTGGTCCAAAGGGATAGCCACAGAGCTTTTTCTATCCCATGGTTACTTAGGATATTTGTGGGCTTGTTTTTTTTTTTTTTTTTTTTGTTTTTTTTGAGACGGAGTTTTGCTCTTGTTGCCCAGGCTGGAGTGCAATGGCGCCATCTCAGCTCACCGAAACCTCCACCTCCCGGGTTCAAGCAATTCTCCAGCCTCAGCCTCCGAGTAGCTGATATTACAGGCATGTGCCACCGTGCCTGGCTAATTTTGTTGTTGTTGTTTTTTTTTTTTTTCAGTAGAGACAGGGTTTCTCCATGTTGATCAGGTTGGTCTTGAACTCCCGATCTCAGGTAATCCACCTGCCTCGGCCTCCCAAAGTGCTGGAATTACAGGCGGGTTTGGTTTTTAAAACAAGTAGCCCCTGGGCATATTGCTACTGCTCTGCAGAATGAATTTATCATGCCATAAATCACAGTGATGGGTATTCAACCACCAGCAACTCTTCTTCCCCACCAGCCGCTCTGTTCATATCACATAACCCTTCCCCTCGCAGGGAAGGAAATAAGACATCCCATGGTTACATCACCACAACACTTCGGGCAGAGGTTCAATTGGCTTCCTGGGGACTGGCAAGACTGGCAATGAGGGGGTACAGGGAGGCAAATGACAAAGTGAATACTGTTCTAACAAGATATAGGAGTCTCAGCTTGTTGGGCCGCTCCTGGGATACTGGCGTGAGACCAGACAATGTGTGAATAAGCATTTTCGGCATCTGCTTCCCCAGGTATTTTGCCTTTCTCTTTTTGTATGAGCAAAAAATATGAGGAGGGGAAACCCCTCAGAGCTTCATTTGATCTGTCATTGTAGAGGTGATAACCCTGGGTAGATGAAGCATAATCCAAGAGAAAGGGCTTTCTTCTGTCTTATTTTTCTCCTACTCTCTCTGCTGATTAGCCTACAGGTTAGAATTTGAGTTAGGAGTGATTACAGAGATCTATTTTCTTATCTAGTCCTAATTTTTCTTCTCTCTGTGTCTTTTTACTTCTCTTCTGTTGTTATGAGGCTGTGAACTCCGAAGTCTAGTTGCTATACACCTTGTTGCCCAGAAGAATTCGTGGAAATTCTCCTCCCTAAAAGCCAAGCAGAATTGTTTTCTATATTTGGTTCTAAGAAAGGATCTTTGCTCAAAAAACAGTGTCCTATATGGAATGGGCAAGATTTCCCTAAAAGGATGGACTAGGATTCTTAGTGGAAAAATCCTTGGATGGGGATGATTCTCCAAAGAAAATCCTAGCTACTAATCATAACTGTTATTATTATTTATTGTCACCAAAAATATTTACTGAGCATCTAATCTGAGTTTTGCACTGTGCTGGGTATTACTTAAAAAGAGTGTTACCTTTAACAAACAGGTGAAAGTCCAAGCTCTCCGTTTTCAGAGGTGACTTTGCAATACAACTGTAGGTTCCATTGTCAGATTTCTTGACTTTGGTGATTGACAGCTGAAGAGACTCACTTGTCTGTTGGATTTGGTGATGGCTTTTCTCTAAATCCAGGAGACTACTGTTTTTGTACCACATCATTTGAGCCTGGGGGTTGGCTTTCACATTGCAATCCAACTTCACATTACTGCCTTCCTCAACCGTTTGGAAGTCATTTCCACTTAGGAGAGGAGGAACTGCAAGACTCAAGCATTTAGATTTAATTAGCAGATAAGCAATAGTTCACTGTCAGAGATCAAGGTCTTCCTTCAGTCTATCTCATCCGGTTATTTATTCATTTGACAAAAATTTATTAAATACGTACTGTGTGCCAAGCCCTGGGGTAACAAGGGCAAATAATAGTTCCAGTTCTAAATCTCATACAACTTTTAATGTGATGAAGAAGACAAACCATGAACTAACATAGGATTATGAAGATAATATATATAGTAATGAATCTATGACAAGCAATTTGTAACACTACCCAAGAGTATAAGCCTTGAGTCTTTGTTCTCTGAGAATTAATAAAACGAGCTGTATTAGTGTTGCACAAAACAGTACAAAATTCAGAAGACATACATTGCAATTAGACCTCATTCCATCCACACCATTTATTGTGACTTTGAGACAGTTAACTAACTGCTAAGACCTCTGTTTCTCACATTTAAAAAAAATGGGATAATCATACATCTCATGAGTTGCTGCAAAGATTAAATAAAGTAATCCCTGTAAAGCATTTGCCACAGTGCTAGCTTTATTATTACGGTGGTGGTGGTTTTGAGGGTTACTCTCACTGTCTGTTTTTGCATTTTCTCTAACCATTGCCTTGGTAACATATTTACCAATGCATCTTTGTGTTTTCTCAGTGATCCTCTAGAAATAATGTCCCCCTTCCAGAAAGTGTTCTAAGCATGACAACTCTGGCATCTGTGGAAGGCAGCTGAGTCCCCTCTCATTGCTCCATGTGAGCAACTCCTTATTCCCTCTACAATAAAGGCAGTTGTAGACAATGTATATCACCTTGCATATTCTGGCAGAGGTGCAGAATAGTAACGAAATGGTTGGAGAGTGGAACTAGGAAAAAGGTAGAGGCGGAAAAGGAGGAAAAAGGAGCTTGTATAATCTGCACGCTGAATAATTAGACTCTGAGTAGGCTGTGCTATTAATAACGCTCTCAGAAGAATGACATTTTGTTGCTCTTTGGAATGAGCTTGAATTCTGTATCATTTCCAACAAGGATGTTATATGGTATTCAGATATGTAGGAAGCTGCTGGAATAGAGAACCTAATTGCCAAATAGAACAATTCCATTTGTGGACAGATTCTGTTAGTGATTTCTTTTTATGTAATGATTTGAAATTAATTTAAGCATATCAGTATAAGTGAATATCCCCTCTCTAAAAATTAGTACATTTCAGATAAAGCTAAAGTCCAACCTGGTCACTTCCTGAATCTCCAGAGATACCCACTGCTATGAGTTTGGTATAATCCTTCCCTATATTTGTTTTCTCTTAAATAGTTTTCTCTACCTATAGTGTACTCATAGGAAATATATGGTATTATTTTAGGAGCATGGGAAGGATTTACATAAAATACTTCATTTCTCTCAATAACTTGCATGCTTTTTGGATGTATTTATATTGAACCACAGAGATCTAGCTTATTGCTTTTAGAGTGCTATCGTATAATGTATGCCTTTTTAATCATTTGTGTTTTGATGGGCATTAGGTTTTCATGTTAAAATATTAAACAATGCTACAATAAACATCCTCGTCCATATCTCTTTATGCTCATGTGCATGTATTTCTCCAAGGTTAATATCTAGAAGGAGAAATGCTGTGTCATAGGATATGCACAATTTAAATTTTGATAGGTATTACGAAAGAGGTGTTCTCAATTTAAACTTTCAGCAATGATGTATAAGAAAACCTGTTTCTCCACATTCTCCCCCAAACAGTGTGTTATCAAGCTTCCATTTAGTTCTTAATCTGCTATTTATAACAAGAATGGTACTGCCTTTGAATGGTACATAATATCGTTGTCACATTTTATGAGCTCATTTTGATTTATTTGTTGATGAGTTTGTGTCAGTGTTGTCATTGTGGATTACTGAGCAATTAACTATACACACACATACCCACACACTTAGCAACAGTGATATTTAGGAGATTGTTATAAAGACGATTTAAGAAGTGGATTGAGGCTGGAAAACTGAAAACTATTCTTTTTTTCTTTGAGACAGAGTCTCACTCTGTCACACAGGCTGGAGTGCAGTGGTGCGGTCTCGGCTCACTGCAACCTCCACCTCCTAGGTTCAAGCAATTCTCTTGCATCAGCCTCCTGATTAGCTGGGACTACGGAGGCATATGCCACCATGCCCCGCTAATTTTTGTATTTTTAGTAGAGACAGGGTTTCATCATGTTGGCCAGGCTGGTCTTGAACTCCTGACTTCAGGTGATCCACCTGCCTCGGCCTCCCAAAATGCTGGATTACAGGCGTGAGGCACCGCGCCTGGACTAAAAACAATTTAAGTAATCAAATCACATTGTCGGCATTTCTGCCTTGTCTCCCTTAAGAGGGTTCCATCAGCCTGGGCAACATAGTGAAACCCCGTCTCTACAAAAAAATGCAAAAATCAGCTTGGCATGGTGGTGTGCACCTGTAGTCCCAGGTACTTGGGAGGCTGAGACTCCTGTGCAGATCACTTGAGCCTGGGAGGCAGAGGTTATAGTGAGCTGAGATTGTGCCACCTAACTGACAGAGTGAGACACTGTCTCAAAATAAAATAAAATAAAATAAAAAGTTTCATGGAGTAAGCACTTAAGCACTAGATTAAAAGCTTGGGAATTAGTGTTTTGTTCTCAGCTGCAGCTATGATTTCAGCCCCTATTCTGGGCCTTAATTTCCTTAGCTGTCTTTTTTTTTTTTTTTTTTTTTGAGACAAGGTCTCATTCTGTTGCCCAGGTTGGCACAATCACACCTCGCTGAAGCCTCAAGCTTTTGGGCTCAGATGATCCTCTCGCCTCAGCCTCCTGAGTAGCTGGGGCTACCAGTGTATACCACCATGCCCAGCTAACTAAAAACAAATTTTTTTTTTTGTAGGAATAGGGTCTCACTATGTTATGTTTGTAGAGATAGGGTCTTTCTACCAAATCGTACTGCACCATCCTACCTCACCCATCACCATACCATCCACAGCATTCTCATGCAGAACCAGCTTTTCACCCAACGACCCATGTGATCACATACATAGTATCACTTGACAGTCCCCTAAGCCTGTACAGTCCCATCAATGGGTTACCAATACCTGGAACCCGTGCATTGAAGAGCTTCACGTTTTTTTTATTTTAAGGTGAGGTTTGATTCCCTAATAAAAATCTTTTTTTTCTTTTTCTTTTTTTTTTTTTTTTGAGATGTGGTCTCTGTTGCCCAGGCTGGAGTGCAGTGGTGGCATCTCAGCTCATTACAACCTCCGTTTCTTGGGTTCAAGCAATTCTCCTGCCTTAGCCTCCTGAGTAGCTGAGATTACAGGTGCCCACCACTGCGCCTGGCTAATTTTTGTATTTCTTGTAGAGGTTGGTCAGACTGGTCTTGAACTCCTGATCTTCCAAAGTGGTGGGATTACAGGCGTGAGCCACTGTGCCCCGCCATGAAAATCTGTCTAAGCAGCATACAAAAGCTAGGCACTACAAAGGAAAAGACTTGTAGCTTTAAATATATAAACATTCAAAATCAATATGGCAAAAAAAGAACTAAAAAAATTTTCAAAAACAAATAGGAGAAATACTTAAAATTCAAAATGACAAAGGTCTAATGTCCTTAATCTACAAAGCCCTTGTACAGATTAATGAGAAAAAGCATAAAACCCAACAGAAAAAAAAAAAAAAAAACGAGTTAAGGATACAAGCAGGCGTTTCATTAAAAAAAAAAAAGGCCAATATACTTATGCAAAGGTGAACACTCTCATTCTTAATTTAAATAATGTAAATAGGCTGGGCTCAGTGGCTCATGCCTATAATCCCAGCAGTTTGAGAGGCTGATGTAGGCGGATCACTTGAGGTCAGGCTAGAGACCAGCCTGGCCAACATACTGAAACCCCTGTCTCTACTAAAAATACAAGAATTAAAAATTAGGCAGGCGTGGTGGCACGTGCTTGTAGCCTCAGCTACTCAGGAGGCTGAGGCAGGAAAATTGCTTGAACCTGGGAGGCGGAGATTGAAGTGAGCCGAGATCGCGCCACTGCACTCCAGCCTGGGCAACAGAGTGGGACTCTGTCTCAAAAAAAAAAAAAAAAAAAAAAAAAAGGAAAAGAAAATTTCAAATGAGGCTGGTAAATTCTTAGAGTTTGATGATATTCAGTGCTCATGAGGATGAGGGGAAATAGGTACTCTCATGCTTTGTGGTGGGAGCATAAATTGGGCAATTTGGCAATACCAAGACCTAGATTTCAATTACCACTTCCTGTGTTACAGACATGAAAGACCCACTAGCCGTTTCTTCTCCCCTTACTCACAAGTAACATTCAGCACCACCGAAATGGACACGGACTGATCCCTCCCCAGCCTGCAGGTAAAGCTGATTCCGTTGTCATTTTCACTGATGGAAGAGACACATACAGAGCTGGAATTGATTTTGTTTCCAGATTTCAAATCCACTCTCCCTGTTTCTCGGTACCAGAGCAGTTCTTCTTCTCCGGTGTGGTTTTGAACAGCACATATCAGAGATTCTTGGGAGCCAGGTGTAGTATCCAGGATATAGTTCTCAGTTTTACCATTCACAGTTAAAACAGAACCTGGGAGTATAGGGAGAAACTATTTAGATATACAGCTATACAGATAAACAACCTAAATGCCCATGAACAGGGGATTGGTTAAATAAGTTATGTACATCAGTAGAACAAAATAAACTCTCAACAATTAAAAACAGTCATATTGCTCTATATGATTTTATAACGAAAAATATTCATAATGTATTGTTAACTGAAAAGGAAAAAGATGAAAATGTGGTCATCAAATTTTGGTGCACATTGGAATCACCAGGGCATCTTTTAAAAAGTACTAATGTAGCCAGGCCCTGTGGCTCATGCCTGTAATCCCAGCACTTTGGGAGGTGGAGGTGAGACCATCGCTTGAGCTCAGGGGTTCAAGACTAGCCTGTGTAACATGGTGAAACCCCCGTCTCTACCATTTAAAAAAAAATTAGCTAGGTGTGGTGGTGTGCACCTGTACTTATAGCTACTCGGGAGGAAAAGGTGGGAGAATCGCTTGAGCCCAGGAGGTGGAGGTTGCAGTGAGCCAAGATCACACCACTGCACTCCAGCCTGGGTGATAGAGCAAGGCCCTGCCTCCAAAACAAAGTACTGATGCCCGGTTCTCATCCCCAGACATCTGATTAGTTGACATGAGTGCAACCTGTGCATTGTGTTGTTTAAAACACCGCACCCACCTGCCCCCAGGTGATTCTAATATGCAGTGAAGTTTGAAAACCACCAGATTAGAAACCAATACATACAGAATGATCGTGTGTGTGTGTGTGTGTGTGTGTGTGTGTGTAAATATGGAAAAAAGACTTGGGGAGAAAATCTCATATATATTGAATATACACACATACATATGTATATGTATATACATATACACATACTATATTTAATTTGTTTACTTGAAGGGGTTGAAAGTAGGAAAACAAGGGAATGAAATGGAAAAATAAGGCATAACATTAGGTAAAAAGGCAGAATATAAGTTAAAGCTCTAATAATTACTACAACTTTATCAAAGTTGCATATGCTTACGGGTAAGAACTGATTTGAAAACACTTTTCTGATTAAATGATAGGATTATGGACAAATTGGGTCTTGCATCTATAATGTTTTAATATTGTTTTGGTAGTGAAGAAAAATACAAAGATGTTTAAGTAGTGGGGGTCTGTGTGGTAGGTTTAAGTTGTGGGGTTTGTCTTCATGTGTTGGGTGATCAGGATACATAGTTTTGTTTCTTCAGCTCTGACTTTTAGAAATCTATTCATTGCATAGTAATACACCTGAATTTCAGTTTTTATTTTCCTGTTTTAAAAGTAAGTAACAAAGGCTAAAAAGGAATTTTATCTTTCACAAACTTGCACCCCAGATAATATTTAATATATTCTATAAACACATTAATCTTCCTTTTAAAAAACTTACGCTGGCTGGGCACGGTGGCTCACGCCTGTAATCCCAGCACTTTGGGAGGCAGAGGTGGGTGGATCACCTGAGGTCAGGAGTTCGAGACCAGCCTGGCCAACATAGTGAAACCCCATCTCTACTAAAAAAAGTAGCCAGGTGTGGTGGCGGGCCCCTGTAATCCCAGCTACTCAGGAGGCTGAGGCAGGAGAATCACTTCAACCTGGGAGGTGAAGGTTGCAGTGAGCCGAGATCTCGCCACTGCATTCCAGCCTGGCAACATGAGTGAGACTCCATCTCAAAAACAAAAACAAAAACAAACGAAAAAAAAACTTAAGCTACTTGTAAAGATAATGGTATTGTTGTCTAGTATATTTTTAAAATATGGAAGAATATGTACCAAAATATTGAGTGATTGTCATCTCTGGATGAAAATATTTGGGGGGATTTGTACTTTATTTTTTTATAGATGGCCTAATTTATTTTACAATGACTATGCATTACTTTTAAAATCAGAAAAGAGTGGTGGGGGAGCAAATGCTGGAAAGATTTTCATGTGAAATGGTATGTTTAGATAAACAGAAGATGATTTGAGGTAACATTAGTAATAAAATGCATTCAAATGTAGGAGGATTCTGGTGGTGGCTCTGGAGAGAACAGAATATTTCACCTTGTCTTGTAATAATAAAACCCTGAAAACAATATTTTTCCGTTTGACTTCTTACTGTTATCTGACTCATATACTGTGAGCCATGCTAACTGCATAGTCATTCCAATTTGGAATTTAAGGATATATCCAATGCCCAGTGATCATTTTTCTTAATCAGAAATTTTTCTTTATCTAAAAAGAGGCCAAAAAGAACTTTAACTTACTTGTCATCTCACGTGGCAGAAATAAAATTACTAAGAGAAGAAACCTTCCCATTTGCACGATGACACTGCGCTTCCATGCCATCTTCAATGAGTTAACGTCGGATCTACTCAGGGAAAAAGAGCACAGTTGGTTGTGTACTTTGGTCTACAATGAGTTTGTGAACCTTCCTTCTGTCTATTGCGCATTTAAAGTGAAGTCCCAGATGAATCATCACAACTATAACGGTACTACTTCTAGCTTTTAATTAAACAACCCTGTCTAAGTTCAAAGTACATTTAGTAGTAAGAAATTTTTTTTAAAAGCAACATGAAGAATACCCATAAGGAAATAGGCTGTGACAGATAGACCAGCGTTAGGGTGCCCCGGGGAAGACAAAACCAGTCTTCCCTAGAGAAACAAACAGAATGAAACTGTGTCATTCTCAGACAGTCCCTACTGAACAAAATAATTCATGTTCTGAAAGCTTCTCTTGGGTTGTTTTTGTAAAGTTTTTCTCTGATAATAGAGAGTTTTTGAGAATATTCCAAATCCCATAGATTCAAATGGTGTGTACTTAGAAAAGACTCAACTGAAACGTGGCTTCTAGTTTTAAACCATGTTAATCTTGGCTTTCTCCCACTATTCTCTCTCTCTCTCTCTCTCTCCCTCTTGACCCGTATGGACTAAAAATAATAAATAAAAAAGGGATCCTTTCTCCCTTCTCGCTTTTGCTTCAACTCTTCCTAAGATATTCTCCACTTCCATCTGGGAAAAAAACATATATTGATTACTTCCTTTCAAGAGTACTACTATAAATATAGTGGAACCACATATGGAAAAGTTTTTGTGCAACAGGGACTGTGCTAAGCACTTTACATACATTATTTCAGTCACAAGCCTCCAACAACCCTCTTGAAATAGTTTCTATAGATTTAAAAAGATTGTGTAATTTGCTCAAGATCCCATATATAGTAAATGTCAAGGTCAGAATTTGAACCCAGCGCTCCCAAGACCACCATGCTCTTAACTACACTACCACCACCCTACTCTTTTTTTTTTGGAGATGGAGCTTTGCTGTTGTTGTCCAGGCTGGAGTGCAATGGTTCAATGACCACTCTCCGAAACTTCCACCTCCCGGGTTCAAGCGATTCTCCTTCCTCAGCCTCTCAAGTAGCTGGGTTGATTACAGGCATGCAGCAGACGCCCGGCTAATTTTGTATTTTTAGTGGAGACAGGGTTTCTCCATGATGGTCAGGCTGGTCTCGAATTCCCGACCTCAGGTGATCTGCCCACCTCAAGCCTCCCAAAGTGCTGGGATTACAGGCATGAGCCACCACACCTGGCTTACTATACCCTACTCTTAACAACCCTCCTACCCAATCTACTGCCTAGATTAATATTCTTTTCCTTTAAGAAGTTGCTGTTAGGCTGGGCACGGTGGCTCATGCCTGTAATCCCAGTGTGATCTGGGAGGCTGAGGCAGGTGGATTACCTGAGGTCAGGCGTTTGAGACTATCCTGACCAACATGGTGAAACCCCATCTCTACTAGAAATACAAAATACAAAAATACATTCCTACTAAAAATACAAAAAAAAAAAAAAAAAAAAAAATTAGCCAGGCATAGTGGCGGATGCCTGTAATCCCAGCTACTCGGGGACTGAGGCAGGAGAATCACTTGAACCCAGGAGGCGGAGGTTGCGGTAAGCTGAGATCATGCCACTGCACTCCAGCCTGGGTGACAGAGCAAGACTCGGTCTCAATAAGGAAAAAAAAAAAGAAGAAGCTGCTGTTAATCCCTTCCACTCCCTGGCCACTTGGAGTTCTCTCCCCTTAACTTTCAAGAGCTGAAACACACCTATGACTTCTCTCGACCTGCTCTACTCCTCCGCTGTCCCAGGCATGTCCCGACAGGAATAAGTTTCATTCATCCCAGGCCCACCCTTTCTGGCAGACAAGCCTGCATCAATCTTTTTGTAAGATGCAATTACTACTAATATTGATTCTTTTGTAATTTTAAATATTTGCCAAGAAGATTTCTATCTATCACAGTGTTGTAACAGTGATGATTTCAGAATGTAGTCACTAGTAGTTTTCTCAAGCACGCTCCACTACAGGTACTCAATAAAAACTGCAAGTGCAGGCTTCTTGGCAGACCTCACCCCGCCCTATTAAGGGGGCGAATCTGTGTCTTCTCTTTCCCTCCACTCCACTGAGCCAGTGACTTTTTCAAAATGTATTTCCCTCATTTGGCTTGTTTTTAATCTGTATGACTGTCTACTTTCTATATAAGACAGTCTTACCACTTACCTCTTGAGCTCCGAGACGCTGACTTCCTTGGCCAACTGTTTCTCCACCTGAAAACCCTAAATGCTTTCCCTGTTACAATCCTTTATAATGCTTGAATTTGAACACTTTATGACAGTAGGGTCAAATAAATAAGATAACTTGGGTTCAAAGTCTGTTTCTCTTTATGGAGTCCTGAAGAAGACAGTAATTGGGAAAGACACCTTCTTAAGATCTGACTTTCTATATGTACCTAGGTTACTAGGTGGGGCCGGATATTACTAACAGGGATGTTTTATTCTAAGAAAGCCTGAACTTGCACAAAAATCTGAATATTGTCATATTCAAGTAAGATGACTGCGTTTTGATCATCTACTAGTCTGGGGATTGTGATGGGACAAATCCAAGGAGAAGTTTGACTTTCACAGCAGTGAAAACATTGGAAGATTCTACACAACTTAAATAATGCTGGAAAAGTCTTAGTTACCACTAGTAACTCAAACCCTACACATAAGCTATACCAAGCCAGGCATGGCAGGCAACAATTTTTTGTTTTTTGAGGCAGGGTTTCACCCTGTCACCCAGGCTGGAGTGCAATGGCACGATTGAGGCTGACTGCAACCTCTGCCTCCCAGCCTCCCAAGGAGCTAGGACTACTGGTGTGTGTCACCATGCCCAGCTAAACTTTGTTTATGTGTATATTTTTGGTAGAGATGAAATTTCACCATGTTTCCTAGGCTGGTTTTGAACTGGCCATAAGCAATCTACCCACCTTGACCTAGGGAACAGTTTCATCCCCTTGAGGCTCTCACCTAACTGGGGGATCCTTACACTACACGATGTTTGTGGTATTGTTAACAACGCAAATTTTATCTGCCAAGTACTATTGTTCCCATTTACACAAAAATATAACAGAAGAATACTTATAGTTATCCACAGATTTTTTTTTTTTTTGAGATGGAGTTTCGCTCTCGTTGCCCAGGCTGGAGTGCAATGGCGCAATCTTGGCTCACTGCAACCTCTGCTTCCTGAGTTCAAGCGATTCTCCTGCCTCAGCCTCCCAAGTAGCTGGGATTACAGGCATGCACCACCATGCCCAGCTAGTTATCCACACATTTTAACACACGGCTGAAGCACACCAGCGATCTGCCTCTTACTAGTTGTGTTACTTCGAAAAGTTATTTTACCTCCATGAGCCTCAGGGTCTTCATCAATACAATGAGAATAGTAATAGTAACCTCTCTACAGAGTCACTGTGAGGATTAAATGAAATGAAGCATGTGAAGCTGCCACACAGTAAGCTCTTAGTAAACAGTAGCTCTTATCACTATTATTATTAATATAGGCTGGGCAGGGCATCCTAAATCAACATAACCTCACTATAGCATTCCTCAAGCAAAAATCAGAGCTAAGAGCAGCTCCTGTTGGCTGGGATGCAAGTACCACCTAAGTAAGCTCTGAGTTTGCTTTTTTTTTTTGAGACGGAGTTTCGCTGCTTTTACCCAGGCTGGAGAGTGCAATGGCACAATCTCGGCTCACCACAACCTCCACCTCCTGGGTTCAAGCGATTCTCTTGCTTCAGCCTCCCTTGAAGCTGGGATAACAGGCATGCACCACCAGGCCCAGCTAATTTTGTATTTTTAGTAGAGAAGGGGTTTTACCATGTTGGTCAGGCTGGTCTTGAACTCCTGACCTCAGGTGATCCACCTGCCCCGGCCTCCCAAAGTGCTGGGATTACAGGCGTGAGCCACAGCGTCTAGCCCTTGAATTTGCTTCTCTAGGGATCCAATACTGTCATTTTAAAATTAATTTAGCAATAGAGTGGTGTCTTGGCTCTCGGTCCCTCCAAAGCAGACCCTGAGACAGAGCTTTGAGTGCAAGTAGTTTATATAAAGGTGATCTCGGCCAGGCAGTGGCTCACGCCTGTAATCTCATCACTTTGAGAGGCCAAGGTGGGGTGGGTAGATCATCTGAGACTAGGAGTTCGAGACCAGCCTGGCCAACATGGTGAAACCCTGTCTCTACTAAAAATACAAAATTTAGCCACACAGTAGTGGCGTGCACCTGTAATCCTAGCTACTCGGGAGGCTGAGGTGGGAGAATCCCTTGAGCCTGGGGGGCAGAGGTTGTGATGAGCCGAGATTGGGCCACTGCATTCCAGCCTTGGCGAGAGTGAGATCCTGTCTCAAAAAAAGAAAAAGAAAAAGGTGATCTCAGGAAGCATAGTAAGGAAGTAAGATAGGAAAGGGAGGAAACTAGTAAATAATGTGTTAATGAACAGGTTACTGCTGTGAGCAACTGTCCCCCTGGAGCCTTGGACAAAGTCTGTGGAACACACCTCAGAATCAACTCCTGATGGGGAAGGAAGCATCAGTATTTATCACCAACTTCTCTCTATCTCCTGCTGAGGGACACTCTCAAGGTGTTGACTCTCTGGCACTTTCAGCGTGCCCTGTGAGGGCAGAGTATACTCTCTCAAGCTGGCCAAGACGTCCATGCAAATGCTCAAGGAGTCACTGGCTATACAGGAACTCGTTGCAGGTAACTTCTAGGTAGGCCCAGGGGATGTGGGTAGAGCACTACCAGCAACTTCGACAACTGGATATTAGGAAATAATGGTTAATTTTTAGTAGTTGTGATAATGGTATTGCAGTTCTATATAGACTGTTCTAATTCTCAAGGGATGCCTGCTGAAATATTTATGGGTCAAGTATCGTGATCATTGCAACTACCTTTCAAATGATTCGGCAAGAAGAGCAAACGCACACACACAAAGCAAATATAGCAAATGATAACATTTATTCAATCTAAATAGGGGTCTATAGATCTTCACTGTACTATTGTTTTAACTTTTCTGTATGACATTTTTGTGACCAGAATGTTGGGGAAATGTATTTAGCAGATATTTGTTGAGTATCTACCATGTGCTAAGTATTCTAAGTATTGGGGATGCCAACTGCAGCCAAGCCAATATGGTGGCTTTGTCATGAATTAGGGAAAAGACGGCTTCTCTAGTCACTCTACTGCCGTCTGTGAAAAATTGTTATAATAACTCTACAAAGCTATGATGTCTGTAAGATGAATGGTGCTTCCAGCTCTCCAAAACATTAAATGGTGATACATAGATGAGTAAAACAAGCTCTGGGCTTTTGAAGGTCTTACATTGTAGAGTCGGACATTAATGAGGATCAGGAGCCATGCAGAGTGGCCTCAGGTGCTGAGAAGGTATTTCAGATAAGAAAAATAGTATCATAGTGCCCCTGCTGGAGAGTCAAAGAAGTCATGTGACCTGTGCAAGGTCATATAAATCCCTGGAACATTCCTCTTATTTCTAGGGAACATTCCTCTTTTCTAGGGAGAAATCATTTTTCTGTGAGTAGTTAAGCCCAGTAGTTAACCATTAAGCCTAAGTAGTTTGGCCGCTTGGAGTATTTACAGAGTCCAATACTCCAGCTTTCACAAGTGGCTTAGACCAAGAGAGAGACAGGAAAAGCAGCCTTGAGTCTGAACATTCCTGGGAATAAAGACCAATCTGGCAGGGTGCAGTGGCTCATGCCTGTAAACTCAATATTTTGAAAGCTGAGGTGGGTGGATTGCTCGAGTCCAGGAGTTTGAGATCAGCCTGGGCAACGTGATGAAACCTCATCTCTACAAAAAATGCAAAAAAAAACTACAAAAATTAGCCAGGCATAGTGCCGTGTAGTCCCAGCTACTTGGGAGGCTGAGGTGGGAAGATGGATTGAGTCCAGGAGGTTAAGGCTGCAGTGAGAGTGATCACACCACTGCGCTCCAGCCTGGGTGAAAGAGAGAGACCCTGTCTCAAAACAAACAAACAAAACACAATCTGCTTCCCATTCCCAAGGCCCAGGTACTTCTGGAAAGGTAACAGACAAGGGACTTCAGGAGCTGACACCATGACTTTCTGATTAAGGCAAGTATTAAAATCACCAGGGGAAGGCTTCAGGACCTTTCCTTCTTCAGTCCTGCTGAGTCTTAGGAATCTCATCTTTAACAAGCCTTCCACGGGACTCTGCACAGTGGTTTGTGAATCTCCTTTTGAGAACCATGGACTGTGGAACAAGTCATTGACCAGAGTGAAGAAGGCGAAAGGTCCTCTGCTAAGGAAAATTATCCAGCACGGTGCCAGTGCACAGTGGGCCCTCAGGAAGGAGGCAAGGCAGGGAGAGGTGGGCAGCATGCCCATTCTGAGTCAAATTCAAGGTGCAAGTTGAGTGCTCTGCCCTGGAAGAGGATGAGTGACAGGGCTGCCTTGTGGGGGGCTGGCTGCGTGAGTGCACTGGCCTCACAGTACTTTCTCTTGTATGGGAATGAAGAATAGAAGGGAGAAACAACCAGAATGTGGGAAAGGCCTGCAGGGCAGTGCACTGACCACTGAGCATGGCCATCCCACAGCTGGAGCTATGACCAACTTGGTGTGACAGAGACAGCAACTCAGGAAATGGCTAGAGGGTCCCAGGCCAGCAGGGTCATCTGGCCACGTCACTGGGAATGCCACTCTTTAAAGTGACAGAAAAACTAGGAATCTGGCCAGCACAGCCTAGCAATGATAGAGTGGTTCTTTAGCAACATGGGGACCCAGTGTGTTGCCTTTTCCATCCAGAACCCAACACAGCATTCACTAAACTGCTTAAAATGGGTCGTAGCTTCTTTTTCTTCTTCTTCTTCTTCTTCTTCTTTTTTTTTTTTTTTTTTTTTTTTTTGAGATAGAGTCTCACTCCATCACCCACGCTGGAGTGCAGTGATGCGATCTCGGCCCACTGCAACCTCTGCCTCCCACGTTTAAGTGATTCTCCTGCCTCAGTCTCCTGAGTAACTGGGATTACAAGCATGCACCACCATGCCCAGCTAATTTTTGTATTTTTGAGATGGGGTTTCTCTAGCCCAGGCTGGTCTTGAACTCTTGATCTCAAATGATCCTCCTGCCTCAGCCTCCCAAAGTGCTGGGATCACAAGCATGAGCCACCGCACCTCGTCTGGTCATAGCTTAAACAACAATCAGTGATTCTCCAACCTCTCATTCCCTTAGGATTCCTCCATCACCAGAAATCTTTGACCTTAAAGCAATACCTGAAAGGCTGAATAGGGTTGCCAGATTTAGCACATAAAAATACAGGGCACTCAGTTAAATTTGAATTTCAAGTAAATAACTAACAAATATCTTTTTAGTATAAGAATGTCCTACCTAGGTAACTACTATGTGCTAATTCAACACAAGCCCAATATTTTAATACTTGTATGTTAAAACATCATTGTTTCTCTGGAATTAAAATTTAACGAGGCATCACGTTTTTTATCTGGCAATCCTCCATCTGTCTTCTCCCTTTTTTAATACATGAGGAAATGAAGTTTAGGGAAGTAAAGAGACTTGTCCAAAGTAACACAGCTATTTAGTGGCAGAGCAGGGACTGGAATTCTTTCAAGACTCTTGGCTGCCACATGGCATCCTTTTCCAAGTGTCTAACTTAAGAGTTTTAAAATCTGGCTTCTTGAACCACTATGGATGAGCTTTATAGTGTCAGTGAAACCGCTGAAATTGTAGGCAAAACTCTGTGTGTGTGTGTGTGTGTGTGTGTGTGTGTGTGTGCGCGCGCGCGCGTATGTGTATTTTTCTGGGGAGATGGTCTCCCATCTTAGCCTGAGAGGACTAAGACATCATCCTATGCTCTGTAACCTACCTATATCAAAAACGAAAAAATCCTCTGAGCTATCCTATATTCTCCTTCCTTCTTTGCCCTCCATGAATTTTTCATTTGAAGGGAGAAGTAGGAGAACTAACTTTATTTTTTTTTTAATGTTTTAATTTTTTTGAGATGGAGTCTCACTCTGTCACCCAGGCTGGAGTGCAGTGGCGCAATCTCGGCTCACTGCAAACTCTGCCTCCTGAGTTCAAGCGATTCTCCTGCCTCAGCCTCCCGAGTAGCTAGAATTACAGGCACGCGCCACCACACCCAGCTAATTTTTGTATTTTTAGTAGAGACGGGATTTCCACCATGTTGGCCAGACTGGTCTCCAACTCCTGACTTCAGGTGATCCGCCAGCCTCGGCCTCCCAAAGTGCTGGGATTACAGGCGTGAGCCACTGTGCCCAGCCAGGAGAACTAACTTTAACCAGATACCTGTTATACACTTAGCCCTTTACATATGTTCTACCGTTCAATCCTCACATCCACCTATAAAGTGCCTATGATGATCACCATTTTACAAGTAAGGAGACGAAGGTGTAGCCGGCTCTCAGGGTTAAGATGACAAAACTAATAAAAGAGTAACCCAAGTGAGAATGCTCCCCAAACCGGTGCCCTTTCCTAAGCTTCCTGCCTCCAGATTGATAGCAAGCAGGAAACTGTTGGTGTTTAATTCCTCCGCTTCCTCCACCTATTGGGACTGACCCAGAGTTGACAGCCGAACACCAGTAGGATAATAGGTAGGAGGAGTTAGCAGTGATGTGACCTTTGCAATTGACCACTAGAGGTCCCTCTTCATACATAGTGATTTTGAAGTTAGACTGCTAGGGGTTAGAGAAAATACTTCCTTGGAGGAGGGCTCTGTCTGTTACAGACTTAACCGGTCTATTTCATACCAGGAAGTCCAGGAGTGGCTGCGTGACACAGCAGAAGCAATACAGAATAAAATAGCTACCACAGAAGGTGGGTAATGTCCTCCAGGATCAGTCTTGAAGACAGGGCTTTCAAGTGGGAACACAGCAGGGTTCTAAAGCTTCCTCCTTATCCAAAAGGAAAAACACACAGGACATTCCACCACCCATCGTCCTCAGGCAAACATCCAATTTCCTTTGGAGTATAGTCTGGCTCCAGGGACATATTTACTGGAAGCTGATGAAGCTTCCCCTTCACAGACCCTCATTTGGATAGGCCTCTTCTAAAGGCCCTGACCCTAGTCACTTTATATTTGTAATTTTGTATTTTTTTCCTTAAAGGAACTCCCTACCACCACCACCACCATCAAGTATAAAAACACCAGGCCCCGCAGGTCTTGGATCCAGCCCTATCTGGCTCTAGATTACAGGATTTCAGAGAAGAGGAAAGAGAATGGGGAGAGTTTTAAAGGGAAGCCCCCCTCGAAACTAATAAGAGAGGATTTCCTGTGGGATGAGGAAGAGTTCCATACATGGGCCAAAGAACCAGGTAGTCATTTGACCTCTAAAAAGGTATTGTTGGGGCACCAGACATGAAGGAGCCCCCTCTTCTTGCCTGCTTTCCTGAGCCAGCAGGAGTTTGCCAAATAGAAGCAGGGTGGTTCACTGACAGCTCTGTAGCATCCTGTTCACTGCTTTCTGAATAAACAAATGATCTTGCCAACAATTGTGTAGATTTCAAGGGGGGAAAACCACACTATAGTTCCAGAATTTTTTTTTTTTTTTTTTTTTGAGACAGTCTGCTCTGAAATGCAGTGGTACGATCTTGGCTTACTGCAGCCTCCACCTCCCAGGTTCAAGCGATTCTTGTGCCTCAGCCTCCCAAGTAGCTGGGATTACAGGCACATGTCACCATGCCCAGCTAATTTTTGTATTTTTAGTAAAGATGAGGTTTCACCATATTGCCCAGGCTGCTCTTGAACTCCTGGCGTCGCGTGATCCACCTGCCTTGACCTCTCAAAGTGCCAGGGTTACAGGTGTGAGCCACTGCACTCGGCCTAGTTTCAGATTTTCTATGAGTTGTGATGAGCTATGAACTTTACAAAGGAGTAAATAATCAAGTGAAAATAACAATTCTGTTTGAGAGATATGAATGGATTCTGGAATAAAAGCAAAAGCAATATCCACAACTTTAGAAGCAGATGCGTGGAAGGACTGGAAGGTTTTCCGCTTCTGAAAGAGGGCAGTGCTGGAAACCTGCAACCAGAAATCTTCTGGAACTGGCTGGCATCAACTGGTGAGAGCTGACTCTGTGTCTCTTCCCAGCTCTGCACTCAGTGACTTCAACTTGATAGCTTGAAATCAGCCACAATGGGAGTATTTACACCATTGAAATTGGCAACTGCTAAAAATCGGAGCTCTCCTTACTACTGGTGGTTGTTAGCCCTTTACCAGCACAGCATTGCCTGAACCTCACCCCCCGCCTCCCTCCCCACACACAGCACAGAACCTGCAAGCACTCCTCCTGCATATTTATGTGTGTGCATAAACACAAAAAGAATCACATATGTACACTTACCCTTTATAGCCAGCTTGGATCTCAGCAGAACTTCCTGCTCTGTCATGCTGACAGCCTCAGTGTTTTCCTGCTATTTACATCCTGATCTCAGACAGTGATCTCTCTCTTTTTTTCAATTCATAATTGTTCTTTCCCTTGTATCATGAGAACATCAGTGTTTCAGAGATTAAGTACCTGATTGTGAAACCTTTTGAGGCAATAATCGAGTCAGGCCAGCAGATTGCCTATATATCCCCAAGTGAGCAGAAAAGACGATAATATAAAAATTACACAGTCTCACCGGGCGCTGTGGCTCACGCCTGTAATCCCAGCACTTTGGGAGGCCGAGGCGGGTGGATCACGAGGTCAAGAGATCAAGACCATCCTGGTTAACATGGTGAAACCCCGTCTCTACTAAAAACACAAAAAATTAGCTGGGCATGGTGGCGCGTGCCTGTAATCCCAGCTACTCAGGAGGCTGAGGCAGGAGAATTGCCTGAACCCAGGAGGCGGAGGTTGCGGTGAGCCGAGATCGCGTCATTGCACTCCAGCCTGGGTAACAAGAATGAAACTCCGTCTCAAAAAAAAAAAAAAAAAAATTACACAGTCTCATCCAAATGGAAACCATGTTAAGATGCGGTCAGTGTTCTCTCAAGAAGCTCAAAGGCTTCCCTGAGTTGTTACCAACCTACACCTGTTCCTCTGCATATGGAGAAACTTGAGATGAGCATCTTTGTATCAGATGGACAGAAACAGATCCAAAAAATCATGTGACTTGCTAAGACCAGACCCAACACTAGATATCAATTCTCAGCCTGAAATCCTTGAGCTGCAAAATATGACATGAGAAACATCAGGGAGGGACTGACGTTTGGGTGCCTACTTCGGACTTTGGTCTTTTTTTTTTTTTTTTTTTTTAGATGGGGTCTCTCTGTCACCTAGGCTGGAGCGCAATGGCACAATCTCGGTTCACTGCAATCTCCACTTCCAGATTCAAGCAATTCTGATACAAGCCTCCTGAGTAGCTGGGATTACAGGTGCATATCAACACGCCCTGCCAAATTTTTTTTTTTCGAGATGGAGTCTTGCTCTGTCACCAGGCTGGAGTGCAGTGGTGCAATCTTGGCTCACTGCAACCTGCACCTCCTGGTTTTAAGCAATTCTCTTGCCTCAGCCTCCCTGACTACAGGCGTGCACCACCACACCCAGCTTATTTTTGTATTTTTGGTAGAGATGGGGTTTCACCAAGTTGGCCAGGCTGGTCTCAAACTCCGGACCTCAAGTGATCCTCCTGCCTCGGCCTCCCAAAGTGATGGGATTACAGGTGTGAGCCACTGTGCCCAGCCTATAAATGGTCTTTGAGGGAGACATTATTATCCCCAATTTCCAGGTGAAATAACTAAGGCCCAGGGAATTTCCATAATCTATTTAAGGATATACAGCTAGTAGGTAGTAGAACATCTTGTTAATAATTTAAATCAAATTTTTAAAAAATCAAATAGCATCACAGGGCTTGTTGGGAAAAACGATCCTTTGTCCTGTTTCTCTCTCCCTCTTCCTTCCCCTAAGTTTGCTCTCCAAAGCAATTATTGTAAGACTTTTAACTAGTTCTTCTGTTAGTCACCTTAACAGTGTTATCTTTCACCAATCAGCTTATTACTAGAATAAGGAATGCAGCAACTTTGTTTTGTTTATTTTATGGCTATATCATCAATGCCTAGAACAGTGTTTGGCACATCATAAATATTTGTTTTTGTTTTTTTTTTGAGACAGGGTTTCACCATGTTGGCCAGGATGGTCTCGATCTCTTGACCTTGTGATCCGCCCGCCTCGGCCTACCAAAGTGCTGGGATTACAGGCGTGAGCCATTGCGCCCAGCCCCATAAATATTTGTTTTTAAAGAAAACCCATCGGCCGGGCGCGGTGGCTCAAGCCTGTAATCCCAGCACTTTGGGAGGCCGAGGCGGGTGGATCACGAGGTCAAGAGATCGAGACCATCCTGGTCAACATGGTGAAACCCCGTCTCTACTAATACAAAAAACTAGCTGGGCATGGTGGCGCGTGCCTGTAATCCCAGCTACTCAGGAGGCTGAGGCAGGAGAATTGCCTGAACCCAGGAGGCGGAGGTTGCAGTGAGCCGAGATCGCGCCATTGCACTCCAGCATGGGTAACGAGCGAAACTCCGTCTCAAAAAAAAAAAAAAAAAAAAAAAAAAGAAAACCCATCATTTCTTTTTTTCTTTTCTTTTTTTTTTTTTTGAGACAGAGTCTTGCTCTGTTACCCAGGCTGGAATACAGTGGCACAATTTTGGCTTACTGCAACCTCCACCTTCTGGGTTAAGCTATTCTTATGCCTCAGCCTCCCAAGTAGCTTTTTGTATTTTTAGTAGAGATGTGGTTTTGCCATGTTGGCCATGTTGGCCAGGCTGGTGTCAAACCCCTGGCTCCAAGTGATCTGCCCACCTCAGCCTCCGAAAGTACTGGGTGAGGCTGGCTCGCACATTATAGGTGTGAGCTACCGTGTCTGGCCTGTATACCATCGCTTCTTGATTTATTAATTGACCTCCTGCTATGAAAGATGAGGATTTAGTACTGTAACATTTTCCTTTTACCTCCCCAACTGCTTTCCATTAAGGTTTTATCAGTATTTTAAATTCCTCAGCTACACCTTTGTAACTATAAGTAATGCATGTACATATTTATTTTCTGTTCCACAACTACAGATAATATCTTTGGACTTCAGTGTGGGAGTCTTGACTTCATTGCAGGGCTGTCTGTGTAACTTAAGTGTCCACGTCCTTCCACTCCATACTGAGCCTCTCACACTGACCATTTCTGGGCCAGTGAGTGCCCTTCTGCCTAATTTTGGGAAATACGGATTTTGAACTAGAAGCATTCTTGGGCCTGCATCTCCTAAAGGAGATTAGACTGAAGTTAGTGGAGTGAGTCCTAGCTAGTGTGTCAAATGAAAGTTAAAGTCAGTTCAGAAGCATTTGAAAAAATGTCCACAGTCCAGATTTTTTGCTAACAATTTCTTGTTCTCTAAGGTGAATTCCTGCCCTTTCCACAAGGCAGGGAATGTATTTTATAATAGGAATACTTTGGGTCTAAGAAATTGGTGGATACCCTCGGTACTTCACTGCTATAATTGGCTCAGAATACCTTAGAAATGCCCCTGTGGGTACCCTGAGGCAAGTGATTTTCTTGGCACGCTATGAAAAGGAGAGTGGGAGCTGGACACAGCCCTGGCGTAAGCCTGGGTATGGGTTTCACTAGATAAAGTCACTGACACCGCAGAGCAGAGGCAGTGAAAGGAAACAGTCACGGTCTTTGTTTTCCCAGGGCCTCTGGCTGGCATTGCACACACAACGCAAACACTGTCCACGTTGGTGCTTTACACAGATTTTTTTTTAAGGCTAGTCAAGTGAATCAATGGGGAGTAGAGAAGGAACAAAGAAATCTGTAACTGGTCGTGATCGATTTGTTGTAAACACCGCTGCACTTGCACCAGCCTATATAGATTTTTTCTGTTTGCGTCCATTCCCTGCCTACTTTCAGAATTCGTTTGTCTTTTATCTGCACTTCCTTATCCCTGGCCACTCCTACTCCTTGTTTTTAAAGTTACCTGCTGGTTCTGTGGATCTCAGTTAGACAGGGGCTTGATGTACAGGTCTTGTATCTGTCAGGCCTTTGGACTTAGGCAGCACCCGGGACAGATGACAGGAGAACTTAGAGCCAGGCCCCACAGCCTCTTGCTCATCCTGTTATCTGAAGAGGAACCAGAGGACTAGCCCCTGCCCCACTCCAGGGCCATCCCTATGGTTCAGTGGGAGCATACAGCGGTCTGCAAATTGCAACATACTCTGGACACAGTCTGTCAACACATCCTCGTTCTTACCCATTAACAGTGGAAACCTGGCAATGTTTGCCATAACTTTTGTCCTACACTTAGAGACAGTATGCCTCTACTAGAAGCATCATCTAGGAGGAACAAGTGGGGCAGCTCAGGCCACAACCAGACTAGATACTTGAACAAAGCCACATCATTAGTTAGGATTACATTCAGTTAGGCATAACAGAAAAATGGAGAAATGGCTTAAAGAAAGATGAAAATATATTTTCTCTCTTATACTTAAAAAGTCCAGAGATAGCCCAGGACTGGTGCGGCAACATTTGTCCCTACCATGGAAGGAAGAACACACTTACAGCCATGCCAGCTGAAGGGGGCCGGGGGGAACGCACCAGCTCTGTTGTAGATGTGTACCTGAGGACACCAGACTTTTAAGTCACAATCCAGCTTACTTAGGCTTTGTACCTATCTCTTTTATTTATTTATTTATTTATTTGTTTATTTTTTGAGAAGGAGTCTTGCTTGGTCGCCCAGGCTGGAGTGCAGTGGCATGATCTTGGCTTAGTGCAACCTCTGCCTCCTGGGTTCAAGCGAGTCTTCTGCCTCAGCCTCCCAAGTAGCTGGGACCAGGTGCATGCCACCAGGCTCGGCTAATTTTTGTTTGATTGTTTGTTTGTTTGTTTGTTTGTTTTTTAGTAGCGATGGGGTTTCACCATATTAGCCAGGCTGGTCTCGAACTCCTGATCTCATGATCTGCCCGCCTCAGCCTCCTACAGTGCTGAGATTACAGGTGTGAGCCACTAAGCTCAGTCTATTTTTAAAAAATTTTTAGTTTTTAAGAGACAGGATCTCACTCTGTCACCCAGGATGGAGTGCAGTGTGTGATCATAGCTAATTGCAGCCTTCAATTCCTGGGCTTAAGTGATCCTCCTGCCTCAGCCTCTCAAAGTGCTGGGATTACAGGCATGAGCCACCATGCCCAGTCCTTGTACTCATCACTTTACACCTAACATGGCTGGTCAAGTTCTGCCTACCAGATCACAGAACACTGAGGATGCAGGCTGTGCCAGATGGAGGGGTCTTTGAGAGCTCCAGTGACTAAGAGCTGTTGAATCGTGTGGCACCTGGTTCACAGAAGTATATGGATACTATGTGAGGCAGACTCTGAGAGAGCCCCAATGACCCTCACTTACTGATATTCATGCCCTAGAGGTAAACTCCTCCCCTTATGTGCTGGCTGGACCTAGTGACCCATTTCTGACAAATAGAATGGGGCAGAAGTGATGGGCTATCAGTTCTGAGATTAGGTTACAAAAAGACCGTGGTTTCTCTTGCTCTCTGGCTCTCTTGTTCTGGGAGAAGTCAACTGCCATGTTGTGAGGCCCACCTGGCAAGGAACTGACTTCTCCAGATATCAGTGAGGAATGACAGCAGATGAGCAGATGGAAAATGAGTAAGCTGGGAAATGGATCCTCCTCCCGTCAAGACTTGAAGTATTCATCAGCTTCAGCTGATGCCATGATCACAACCTCATGAGAGAGCCTGAGCCAGTCACCCAACTAATAACCTGCACCCAGATTCCAAACCCACAAAAACCATGAGATGATAAATGTTTGCTTTAAGCTGCTAAGTTTTGGGATAATCTGCTATGCAGCAATAATAACTAATACAGGTTTGTATCTTCTTAGAAAATTCTGCTGGTTTATTCTCATTCTCAACTTTTAAAATTTATTGCTCAATCAGTCCTGAAGCAATAGGTTTGGGTCATGCAGGAATGTGAATACAGAGCTGAGATAACTCACTTGAAAATAGAGAAACATCATAAAGGCAGGGCACGGTGGCTCACGCATGTAATCCCAGCACGTTGAGAGGCCGAGATGGGTGGATCATGAGGTCACGAGTTCAAGACCAGCCTGGCCAAGATGGTGAAACCCCGTCTCTACTAAAAACACAAAAATTAGCCAGGCGAGGTGGTAGGCACCTGTAATCCCAGCTACTTGGGAGGCTGAGGCAGGAGAATCTCTTGAACCGAGAGTTGGAGATAGCAGTAAGCCGAGATCGTGCCACTGCACTCCAGCCTGGGGACAGAGTGAGACTTTGTCTCAAAAAAAAAGAAAGAAAATAGAGAAACAACTTTACAAACATTTTGAGTGTCAACAAAGAAATACCATAAGTCACTTCCTTTATTGAAAAATCTGTGAGAGTGTCCTAATAACATGACTCCAAGGGGAAAAGCAGAATTTTGCACCCACTGCCTGTTTCCTCTCATGACATGCTGAAAAGTCATTTAGTGGTTGTGAACTGATCAGATTTGCAAACTTCAACTCTGGTTCAAGGTCAGGGCGCTTGTTGTCTGCTAATTGCTCTCAGTGAGTGAAGCAGTGTGTGATTAGCATCCAGGTGCAACCTTTTATTCTGAACTAGGAATGTCAGGGTTACTAACACCCTTCTTTGCTAAACATATGCCCAGGGTTCCATCAGTACAGACTCCAACATACATTTTACTCACACAATAATTGTTATAGATGAAAAATCTCTTCTCCCATAACATGAGTCTATAATGATAAATAGAATGAAGTGTTACTGCGTACCTTTCTCTCATATATGTGACGCACATATGTCAAAGGCTGATTTATGCTTAGCACATCAGCTGTTTCCTTCCTATGTGAAGGGAAGTATCTATTAGGATGAACACACGATAGTAATTGCTCCTTGTGATATTATGAACTATATGGTTGTCTCCTTTCCTGGCATACATCTCCTACAATCCTTGACTCTCCAAAGTGATGTATCTTCTTGTATGTTAATGAGATAACTGGTGGCTGGCAGCTCCTTGGTAGTTTCAGATTGGGAGCTGATCACCAGAAAGACCAAGGCAGGATTAGAGGTTTGGGACTTTTCAGTCCCACCTCGCAGCCTGCAGGGAGGAGATGGGGTTGAAAGTTAAGTTGATTACCAATGGCCAATGATCTAATCGAGCCTACCTAAGGAAGCTTCCCTAAAAACCCCAAAGGACAGGGTTTGGAGGGCTTCTGGATAGCCAAACACATGCAGGTTCCTAGAGGATGGTGCCCAGAAAGGGCATGGAAGCTTTGTACCCACTCCCCCAAACCTTCCCTATGCATCTCTTCATCTGGTGTTCATTGGTATCCTTGGTGATATCCTCTTTATAAATCAGTAAACTCAAGTGTGTCCCTGAATTCTGTGAACCACTCTAACACATTATTCTAACCCCAGGAGAAGACTGTGGAAATCCTGATTTATAGGCAGTTTGTCAGAAGCACAGATAAAACAATGTGGGGCTTACAGTTGGCATCTGAAATGGGGGGCTGGCTTAGGGACTGAGCCCTCAATCTATGGGATCTGATGCTGTCCCTCCAGATTTTCATAGAATTAGAGGACACCCAGCTGGTGTCTGCTGCAGAATTGATTGCCTGCTAATTAGCGGGGAAACCCTTCCCACATTTGGTCACAGAAGTCTTCTGTGTTGACTACTGAGTAAGAGTACAGCAAAACGGAGTTTGGTTTTATCCTGTATGTTCTCAGACTCTTTCACATTGTAGGTTGTTGAATTTTTGCAACAGCCTAGACTGTCACCAGATAAAGGACTTCTGTTTGCTTTCTCTTCAAGCATAAAATGTGTCATTAGCTTTGTAAATAGATTCATACTTTTTTAGTATTAGAGTGATTTGCAGCCTTGCTTTGCTAAAGAAATATAGATATCAATGATGTGGCTATAATTTTGGTCTTGTCTTTGCCTTTAGATATAAAATTTTCAATTTGAAAAATATTATTTAGTTCTTATTCTAGAAAAAAAAACATTGTTTTTCAGAGAGGTCCCTGTGTTTTGTTTGAAAATGACACTAAAAAAGCATGGGTGGCTTATGAACAAGTTCATAATAAACAGTACACTGAGCAGCAAGAGCGGTGGCTCGCACCTGTAATCCCAGCACTTTTGGAGGCGAGGCAGGCAGATCACTTGAGGCCTGGGGTTTGAGACCAGCCTGCCTAACATGGTGAAACCCCACCTCTATTACAAATGCAAAAATTAGCCACGTGTGATGGCACACACCTGTGATCCCAGCCACTCAGGAGGCTGAGGAAGGAGAATCATTTCCACCTGAGAGGTGGAGGTTGCAGTGAGCTGAAACCCCGCCACTACACTTCAGCCTAGGTGATAGAGTGAATGAGACTCCATCTCAAACAAACAAACAATATACTGAGGAGTAAAGATGAATAAATTGCTAGCCCAGTGTATCAGTCAGGGTTCCAGAGAAACAGGGCCAATAGGATCTCTCTCTCTCTCTCTCTATCTCTATACTATGAATGAAGAGACTTACAGGAATTGGTTCACATGATGAGGGAGGCCACGAAGTTCCAAGATCTGTCATTTGGAGATCCAAATTGGAGAACCAAGAAACTGGTAGTGTAATTCAGCCGGAATCCGAAGTCCTGAAAACCAGGGAGTTGATGGTGTAAGTCCTGGTCCAAGTCCAAAGACCTGAGAACCAGGAGTGCTGATGTCCAAGAAGAGGTGAGATGTATGTCCCAGCTCAAACACAGAATTTGTCCTCCCTCCACCTTTTTGTTCTATTCCGGCTCTCACTAGGTTAGATGATACCCACTGAATTGGTGAGGACAGGTCTTTACTCAGTCTACTGATTCAAATGCTAACCTCTTTCAGAAACACCTCACAGACACACCCAGAAATCCTGTTTTACCAGCTATCTGGGCATCTGTTAACCCAGTCAAGTTGATATGTAAAATTAACCATCACACACAGTAAAATTCAATTTTTGGACACTCATCATCCCTTTTACTACTATACTGTTATTTTTGGACTACTTATGTAAAATAACCATATTTTCAGAGGCTTATCCTAACACACACAGGGTCACACTATATTTTAACTAGAGTCCTTTTCACTATTTGCCTTTTTTTTTTTTGAGACACATTCTCACTCTGTATGTAGCCCAGACTGGAGTGCAATGGCATGATCTTGGCTCCCTGCAACTTCCGCCTTCCAGGTTCAAGCAATTCTCATGACTCAGCTCCTGAGTTGCTGGTATTACAGCACCATCACAGCTGGCTAATTTATGTATTTTTAGTAGAGGTAGAGTTTCACTATGTTGGTTAGGCTGATCTTGAACTTCTGGCCTCAAGTGATCTGGCCACTTAGGCCTCCCAAAGTGCTGAGATTATAGGTGTGAGCCACTGTGCCTGGCCAACTTTTGCCTTTTTGAGACAGAGTCTCACTCCATTGCCCAGACTAGAGTGCAGTGGCTTGATCATAGCTCAGTGCAGCCTGGAACTCTTGGGCTCAAGGGATTCTCCTACCTCAGCCTCCTGAGGAGGTAGAACAAGAGGCATGCACCACCATGTCCAGCTATTTTTTTTTTAAGAGATGGAGTCTTGCTGTGTTGCCCAGGCTAGTCTCAGACTCCTGGCCTCAAGGGATCCTCCTGCCTTGGCCTCCCAAAGTTTGGGATTACAGGTGTTAGCTACTGCACCTGGCCACTATTTAACTTGATAATGCTATTATGATTTGTGGTATTTATATTTCTATGTTCATGATTTTTTAAAAAACTTTAACGGATTTAACATAAAATGTACCCTTTTAAAGAGTACAATTCTGTGGTTTCTAGTATATTCACAGAATTGTGCAGACATCCTGACTAGTGTTAGAACATTTTCATCCCCACGAAAAGAAACTCCACATCCCTAAGCATTCTCTCCCTGTTCCCCAATCTGCCTTACAGTCCCTGGCAATTACTAACCTACTTTCTGTTTCTACGGATTTGCTTCTTCTGAACATTTTGTTTAAATGTAATCACACAATATGTGGTCTTTTCTATCTGACCTCTTTAACTTCACATGGTGATTTCAAAATTCATCCATATTGCAATATGTTTCTTCCTTCCTTTTCATGGCCTAACATTGTTCAGTGTATGGATATAACACAGTTTTGTTAATTTGTTTATCATGAATATTTGTATTGCTTCCAGTTTTGGCCATTTGGAATAATGCTGCTATGAACATTCCTGTACAAGTTTTTTTGTGGACATGTGTTTTCATTTCTCTTGGGTATGTATCTATGAGTGCAATTGCTGGGTCATGTAGTAACTCTATTTAACATTTTGAAGAACACCTAACTTGTTTTCCATAGTGACTGCACCATTAACAATTCCATCAGCAACGTACAAGGGTTACAGTTTTTCTGCATTTTCAACACTTGTTATTGTCTCTTTTCTATTTTAGCCATCCTTGTAAGTGTAAAGTGTCGTCTCATTGAGAGATTTTTTTTTTTTGGTACAGTTTTACTGAGATATAATTTACCTACATATTGAGATCTAATTCACCCATTTAAAGTATACAATGCAATGGTTTTTACTACATTCACAGTTGTGCAACATCACCACAATCAATTTTAGAACATGTTCGTCATCCACGAGAGAACCCTCATACCCTTTAGCAATCTCGTTAGGGTTTTCATTTGCATTTTCCTAATATGTCATAACATTGAATATCTTTTCATGTGCTTATTGGCCATTTATATATCTTCTTTGGAAAAACGTCCATTCAAATCTTTTGTCCATTTTTAGTTTTTTTTATTGTTGAGTAGTAAGGCTCTTTATGTATTTTAAATACAAGTCCCTTATCAGATATATGACTTGCAAATGTTTTCTCTCATTTTATGGGTGGTCTTTTCTTTTCACTTGCTTGATAGTGTCCTTTGAAACAGGCCTTGCTCTATCACCCAGGCTAGAGTGTAGTGGTGTGATTACGACTCACTGCAGCCTTGACCTCCTGGGTTCAAATGACCCTCCCACCTCTGATAGCCTACCCACCCCCCAACCCCGCAGCTGAGATCACAGATATGTGCCACCATGATCAACTAATTTTTAAATTTTTTTGGTTGAGATGGGGGTCCCCATTCAGTGGTCTTGGCACCCTTGCTGAAAATCAATTGACAAAAAAATAGTAGGGTTTATTTCTGAATACTCAATTCCATTTCATTGATCTATATGTCTAATTTTTTTTTTCTTTTCTTTTCTTTTCTTTTTTGTTTTGAGACGGAGTTTCATTCTTGTTACCCAGGCTGGAGTGCAATGGCGCGATCTCGGCTCACCGCAACCTCCGCCTCCTGGGTTCAGGCAATTCTCCTGCCTCAGCCTCCTGAGTAGCTGGGATTACAGGCACGCGCCACCATGCCCAGCTAATTTTTTGTATTTTTAGTAGAGACGGGGTTTCACCATGTTGACCAGGATGGTCTCGATCTCTTGACCTCGTGATCCATCCACCTCGGCCTCCCAAAGTGCTGGGATTACAGGCGTGAGCCACCACGCCTGGCCCTATATGTCTATTTTTATGCTATTAGCACACTCTCTTGATTACTGTAACTTTATACTAGGTTTTGAAATCAGGAAACATGACTCCTCCAACTTTGTTCTTCTTTTTCAAGATTGTTTTGGCTTTTCTGAGTCTCTTGCATTTCCACATGAGTATTAAGATTAGCATATCAATTTCTGCAAAAAAGATGCTGGTTTTTTTTTTTTTTTTTTGAGATGGAGTCTTGCTCTGTGGTGAGATCAGCCTAGGCAACATGTCAAGACCCCATCTCTAAAAAAAATACAAAAATTAGCTGAGTGTGGTGGCACATGCCTGTAGCTCCAGCTACACAGGAGGCTAAGGTCTGAATTATGCTTGGTGTGGAAAGATGCTACAGTCACCAGCCTCTACAGAATTTCCATTAGTTTGTCCAAAGCCACTGATATGGTTTTGCTGTGCCCCCACCCAAATCTCAACTTGAATTGTATCTCCCAAAATTCCCATGTGTTGTGGGAGGGACCCAGAGGGAGGTAATTGAATCATTGGGGCCAGTCTTTCCTGTGCTATTCTCATGATAGTGAATAAGTCTCACAGATCTGATGGGTTTATCAAGGTTTCCACTTCTGCATTCTCCTCATTTTCTCTTGCCACCACCATGTAAGAAGTACCTTTCAACTCCCACTGTAATTCTGAGGCTTCTCCAGCTATGTGGAACTGTAAGTCCAATTAAACCTCTTTTTCTTCCCAGTCTTGGGCATGTCTTTACCAGCAACTTGAAAAACAAATTAATACAGCCACCCTAAATAAATACACAATTTAAGGAAAAGCAGTGTGTGTTAACTCTTAAACACAGCTTCAGCACAAGACCTCCTTCCAACTACACTGCTGCATACTTGAACTGCCCTAGGCTTATTCCAAAGGTAGGCTCTTAATGATGGATCTCTATATCTTCTCATCACTGAGATCAACAGGTAAGAAAGACAAGGGTGAAAGTACATCTGCACTCTTATTCCTCCAACTCCAAATTGAGAGTAAGTGACACAAAGAATCAGGAATTGGTTATGGTGCCTAGTGGTGGCAGTGGTGGCAGAAATATCGTTTCTAGGGGCAACTTGAGTTTCTGCAATGGGGCAGTATTCAGTGATGTGGGGCCCCCATTCCAAGCTGTGGCATTTAGTGGTGCATCAGTAATGGTCTTCCTGGATGGGTTTATAAGGACTAGTAGCTCAAAAGTAGCTCATTAAAATATTAATGTAACCCATAGTTAATATAATACTTAAGGCCGGGCGCGGTGGCTCACGCCTGTAATCCCAGCACTTTGGGAGGCCGAGACAGGTGGATCACGAGGTCAAGAGATTGAGACCGTCCTGGTCAACATGGTGAAACCCCGTCTCTACTAATACAAAAAATTAGCTGGGCATGGTGGCGCCTGCCTGTAATCCCAGCTACTCAGGAGGCTGAGGCAGGAGAATTGCCTGAACCCAGGAGGCGGAGGTTGCGGTGAGCCGAGATCACGCCATTGCACTCCAGCCTGGGTAACGAGCGAAACTCCGCCTCAAAAAAAAAAAAAAAAAATATATATATATATATATATATATATAAAATACTTAATGGCAAAAGATTGAAATCTCCCTTAAAATCAGGAACAAGCCAAGAATGTTCACTTTCTATTCAACATCGTGCTGGATATTCCAGGCAAGTCAATTAGATAAGAAAAAAAGAAATGAAGTTATCCAAATAGGAAAGAAAGAAATAGGACTATCTCTTTTGTAGATGCCATGATTTACTCTTATATATAGAAAATCTTAAGGAATCCATTATAAACCAGTTAAAACTAATAAACAAGTTCAGCAAGGTTGCCAGATACAATAGCAACATGCAAAAATTTATTGTATTTGTATACAATAGCAAAGAACAATCCAAAAATGAAATTAAGAAAATAATTTCATTTATAATGGCTTTAAAAAGAATAAAATACTTAGGAATCAATTTAGCTAAAGAAGTGCAAGATTTGTACACTTAAAACTACAAAACAAAGACTATACTTTCAGGGATCATTTCTATAGTTTGTTACTAGAGAAGTTTCTCTGAATGTGTAGAGCACTGATGGATTAAAGACTTAAAACATAAAACCTAACACCATAAAAACCCTAGAAGAAAACCTAGGCAAAACCATTCAGGACATAGGCATAGGCAAGGACTTCATGACTAAAACACCAAAAGCATTGGCAACAAAAGCCAAAATAGACAAATGGGATCTAATTAAACTCCAGAGCTTCTGTACAGCAAAAGAAATAATCATTAGAGTGAACCAGCAACCAAGAGAATGGGAAAAAATTTTTGCAATCTACCCATCAGACAAAGGGCTAATATCCAGAATCTATAAAGAACTAAAACAGATTTACAAGAAAAACAAACAAACAAACCCATTCAAAAGTGGGCAAAGGACATGAACAGATATTAAAAGTAGTATTTGATGTGCATGTCTACAGATACTAGAAGTATCACATTAATCACATGACATTGATTCCTTTCAACAATCTTGCTTTGCTAATGCATAAATAATTTTGGACGGATCATTAAGAAACTTTCTCGTCTATGGCCATACCACCCTGAACGCGCCCGATCTCGTCTGATCTCGGAAGCTAAGCAGGGTCAGGCCTGGTTAGTACTTGGATGGAAGAAACTTTCTCATGCTGATTTATTAAAGCATTTTAATGATACTTAAAGAACATGAAGTGTGAGGCTGGGTGTGGTGGTTCACGCCTGTAATCCCAGCGCTTTGAGAGGTGAAGGTAAGAGGATCACTTGAGCCAAGGAGTTTGAGGTTGCAGTGGGCTATAATCACAGCACTACATTCCAGCCTGGGTGACAGGACAATACCTTGTCTCTCTTGTCTCTCTCTCAATTAAAAAAAAAAAAAAAGGAAGTGGATAGACTGCATGTAAACGCCGAGAACTAGATCACCTCAGTTTGCAACCCCCATTCAACTCTTTCCTCACCACTGCTAAGAAGGCACATGAAGCTTAGTCACCGTGCAGACTCCAAAAACTTTCTGGAACTTCATGCAAAGGTTAAGCCTTGGAACCAACTCTGAATTTCCTTGTGGTTTCACACTTGTCACATTTTCTTCTCACCTTGCCACCACCCACACAGACTCAGCCTCCTATATGCATCGCGCTTGGGTTGCTTCACTTCCTGGCTCCTGGGAAGCCACAGTTGCAGGAGCTATTGCTGGTGAAGCTGGTGACCCATTAAAAGCACACAAATAAGAACATAGGTGCAGGGGAGCCACAAGTGTACTCTCTGAATGTGTCAGGGTGAGAACATTATGTTTCTCGGCTCTCAATCATCCTCTGGTGAAGAGGCCTCTCTGGTCTTCAGTCTTCCAACAACTGTCTATAGAATATTTTTGCATGCTATTCATCTGTGCCTGAATGCAAGCATGCTTTTAGGACAGAGGAAATGTTATATGGGTCGGAATAATGTTTCGATGGGCTCAGGGTTTTTATCCCCAGTCGTCCTATCAACCTACTTTGTACTATCCACTGGTAGTGGTTCCAAATTCTGGTCTCCAAACTGGTGATGATATGGAAAGAATTTTTTTTATTATTTTTAATCTGTCATGAAATTTTAAAAATGAGAATAGTGTGGGAGAACAGATCTAAATTTCATTTGGTAAAAAAAGAAACCTTTTTTTTTTTAGGGGGGACAGGGTCTCACTCTGTTGCCCAGGCTAGAGTGCAGTGGCACAGTCATGGCTCACTGCACCCTCTACTTCCTGGGCTCAGGTGATCCTTCCACCTCAACCTCCCAGGAGGCTGGGACTGAAGTCATAGGCCACCATGCTGATGGGTTTTTGCCATGTTGCCCAGGCTGGTCTCGAGCTCCTGGGTTCAAGCAATGTGCCTGCTTCCCTTGGCCTTCTGAAGCACTGCGATTACAGGTGTGAGCCACCATGCCCAGCCAGAAGAACTCTTCTTTATCCTGAGACTATGTCCTTATATTATTAGTTTCAAAAATATCTCCCCTTTTGGGGCCAGATGCAGTGGTTTACACCTATAATCCTAGCACTTTGGGAGGCTGAGGCAGGTGGATCACTTGAGTCAGGAGTTCAAGACCAGCCTGGCTGACATGGTGAAACCCCATCTCTACTGAAAATACAAAAATTAGCTGGGCATGGTGGCATACACTACCCAGGAGGCTGAGGCACCAGAATTGCTTGAGCCTGGGGTGTGGAGGTTGCAGTGATCCAAGACTGCACCACTGCACTCCAGCCTGGGCGACAGGCTGGGATTACAGGTGCCACCGCGCCCGGCTGTCCTTGCCTTTTCAAAGGTAGAGTAAACATTTATAGCTGGGTCATCCCTGAAGGCATCAGCAAAGCAGGAACACCAGGGTGAGAGTGAGAGTGAGAGAAACACTCATCTTTAATTATGAAATCTGAATTTTGTAATTCCCAAATCTAGGAAGAGGCTATTTTAATGTTAGCATACAGGCAAGGTTTATATCATTTTGAAAAATCAAATTTAATTTTGAGTTTTCTTTTGGGACAGGGAGACCCTCACCTTTTTAGTACTTAAGACCTCTAAGGCTCTCCTTTTTTTTTTTTTTTTTTTTTTTTTTGACAGAGTCTTGCTCTGTCACCCAGGCTGGAGTGCAGTGGTGAGATTTCGGCTCATTGCACCTCCACCTCCCAGGCTTAAGTGATTGTCCTGCCTCAGCGTCCTAAGTAGCTGGGATTACAAGTGCCCACCACCACGCCTGACCAAGTTTTGTATTTTTAGTAGAGATGGAGTTTCTCCATGTTGGCCAGGCTGATCTTGCACTCTTGGCCTCAAGTGATCCACCTGCCTCAGCCTCCCAAAGTGCTGGGATTACAGGCATGAGCCACAGTGCCCAGCAAGGCTCTTCTTAATTTGGACTTAATTGTGTTTTCTTCACTTCTGTGTGCCAGCAGCCCTGTACGGGCATAAAGATCATGCTTAATCAAGGTCTGTAGAATGAACCCATAAATGGACAGAAGACCTTGCAGAGCAGAACCAAGTGCTGGGAAAGGGACAAAGACGGAATGGGGAGCAAGGTGTGTTGGAAAGCACCATTAGAGAACTTACCTGGATCACCTGCTTCAGATTTGCTGTAATTTCTACCAGTTCTGTCTTATCTTTGGTTACATCAGTTCATCCTCTTTTATGTGGCTTCATTGTTCTTTCCTTTCCTTGAGTGTTTCCCTTGAGCTAGTAATTTTTTCTTATGAAGGCCCTTTTGCAGACCCACTCTCCTGTCTGTGTCCCTCGTGCTTAGGGTTTCCTAGGGAGCTTTGGCTCTTCTTTTTTTGAGATGGAGTTTTGCTCTTTTGCCCAGGCTGGAGACTCCATCTCAAAACAAAAAACAAAACAATAAAAACAAAGGGTTAGCCAGGGCTGAGAACCATTAGCAACATGCAGTAGCGATCTCAGCTCACTGCAACCTCCGCCTTCAGGTTTCAAGCGATTCTCCTGCCTCAGCCTCCCAAGTAGCTGGGATTACAGAAACGCGCCACCACGCCCAGCTGATTTTTGTATTTATTTATTTAGTAGAGACAGGGTTTCACAATGTTGGCCAGAATGGTCACGAACTCCTGACCTTGTGATCCACTCACCTTGGCCTCCCAAAGTGCTGGGATTACAGGCGTGAGCCACCGTACCCGGCCCCCGGAGCTTTGGCTCTTATGTGGGCTTGCAGTATTTGGTAGCTGCTTTCTCCATCGCTGTAATTTTCCTTGTACCACTTTTTCACCCAGACCTATAACAGAGAGATAGCTGCAGATTGTTCCCGTGAATAGCATCCATCTCATCACCTTCTGGAGCTTCAGCTTGTACTCTTAAGATGGAATCCAGCTGACTGGGTGTAAATGTGCTTTGTTTGTGCCAGTTCAGTCTCAGCAAGTGTTTTCATCAAAATTAGAGGCTGAAATTGCTGGCTGCCAGGACATTCCTGGTAACTGAACATTTTTCTGGTTGGGGATGGGAGTCGTGCCCTAGGCCCTTTATGCAAGAGCGCACCACCCCAATTTTGTGCTGTTTTTACTGGAGTATGTCTTCAGATCTGCCACACCATACTACATCTGGGCAAGAGAGTATTTGGTCCTATTCAAATCTGTTGCTGGGATCTAGGGCCAGCCTTGGTCTAACCTGTAAAATATGTATAAGGTAGAACCCTGGTGAAACTAAGCTATATTGCCTTGTCTCAGCCCAGATTCACATCCAAAAGAAATCAAAGTCCAACTCCTACAAAAGCCTTGAAAAGTAAAGTATGTCAATCTTCACCATTCATTATTTACCTGAAGTGATCTTAAAAACATCTAGGAGAAAGTTGCTAGCTCATTATAGAGTACATCATCACTCTACTAAGGTTGCACACTTCTCAAGAGCTGCTTCCACCCTCATATAAGCTCATTATTACCCTCTTCCCTTTCAGGAGATGCTAATATTTTTTAAATTGAGGTGAAATTCACATAACATAAAATTAATCATTTTAAAGTGCACAATTGGCCAGGCACAGTGGCTCACGCCTATATAATCCCAGCACTTTGGGAGGCTGAGGTGGGCAGATCTCTTGAGCCCAGAAGTTCAAGAACAGCCATGGGCAACACAGCGAAAACCTATCTCTACAAAAAATACAAAAATTAGCCAAGCATGGTGGCACGTACCTGTAGTCCTAGCTACTTGGAAGGCTGAGGTGGGAGGACTGCTTGAGTTGGGGAGGTCAAGGATGCAGTGGCATTTAGTACATTCACAAGGTTGTACAATTATTGGCCCTATCTAGTTCCCTAATATTGTCATTAACCAAAAGGAAACCCTGTACCCATTAAGCAGCCATTCCCCCATTTCCTCCTGCACCCGTATATTTTATGTTATTTTAAACATATATTAAAAAAAAAAAACCAGAGACAGTCTCAGTATGTTGCCTGGGCCAGTCTGGAGCTCCTGAGCTCAAACAATCCTTTCACCTCAGCCTTCCAAAGTGCTGGGATCACAGGCGTGGGCCACCTCCCTTGGCCCCCTTCCAGTATTTTAAAGGCCCCCTGAGCTTCTCAAAAGAGTAGCCAAGGCCAGGTGCGACAGCTCATGCCTGTAATCGCAGCACTTTGGGAGGCTGAGGTGGGCAGATCACCTAAGGTCAGGGGTTCAAGACTAGCCTGGCCAACATGGTGAAACCCCATCTCTACTAAAAATACAAAAATTAGCTGGGTGTGCGGGTGCACTCCTGTAGTCCCAGCTACTTGGGAGGCTGAGGCAGGAGAATCGCTTGAACCTGGGAGGTGGAGGTTTCAGTGAGCCGAGATCGCGCCACTGCACTCCAGCCTGCATGATGGAGCGAGACTCCATCTCAAAACAAAAAACAAAACAAGAAAAACAAAAGGGTAGCCAGGGCTGAGAACCATTAGCATCATGCAATCTCATTTCCCCTGTGCCTCTCCTGACTTAGAATGCCACTGTTTATCCAAGTGACCAGGCAGCTAAATCAAAGATTCTCTTTAGAAATGTGGGGGCAAGTTCTGTTTTTTTTGCCCCAGTCATACAGGTACCATTGGCTTTGGCAACCCAATTCCTCCTCTTTCAGTATTTTTCTCTCTCATCTGCATTTCTCATGGGCCTTTGCTCTCCAAGAAGCCTGTTAAAGAAATCCTCTCTAAGGTAAGCATTCCCACTTTTTCTACCCATTCCTTAAGGGTCAGCTGATCTCAAGATTCCTTGATGTTTGCCTTTTAATTGAGGGAAAAGCCTTTCAGACTCAGAGAACCCCTCTCTAATGGTGCACTTAGACACTAAACAGATGGGGAGAGGAAGGAAATGTTTTAGGAATGAAGGAAACTTTTCCAGTTGCTCTTCACCTAAGAATGAGACATGTACAGAATAAAGGATGGGGTTTGAAGTTGGAAAATAGTGTGGTCCTGGGCACCAGTAATGTTATGTCTCAGAGCCTGTATTCTTACCTATAAAATTACAATAATACTGACCTGAAAGGATTGTATTTCCATAAGTTGCAGCCACAGGAACTGAGTCTGGTTGAATTTATTAAAAGGATATTTGTTGGTTCACAGAATTGCTAGGCGAGTTGGGAAATCAGGGGTTTTAAACAGATAGGAAGAATGCCACAAAGCAAGCAGCAGAACCTCAGAGACCGCTCTACTCTCACCAAGTACAGCTGCTGCAGCTCATCCTGCCAACACCACTGGCACTGGGGGTTGGGTGTTCTCTTTGCTCTGTTGCCCCAGAAGCTCTATATTGCTGCCATCTCCCCCACCACAGCTAGAAAGAATTATCCACAGCCTCTGCTTCTTTGTGTCACTAGCTCCCAATTCAAAGCCTGCCACAGATTTGTCTGCTTGGTTAAAACTAGACTATGTGTCTCATGTCCTATGAGAGCAAGCACCCAGCATTTTCAGCCTGCAGAGTAGAAGCGGGCCCTGCCTTCCACCATGACTCCTAAGCTGGAGGGTTCCCCAAATGAAGGGAGGGAGTTCAGACACTGGACATCCAAAAATAAGGACGAATTTTCCTTTTCCAATTGGGATCAGTGAGGCAAACTGTATGAAAAGCATAAACTCTACAGTGCCATGTCGGCAGTGGTTATCAACACTTTGTTCACACTGTCACGTATCGCACTGCACTTCCTCTTTCTCCTCCCTCTCTTCTGCAGTTATGTGCCCCGCAGCCCAGGACAGGGCATGCTCATAAATGCTGAGTGAATACAATATTCTGCTGCCTTTGCTTGTTTGATGAAGCAGGTTGGTGTTTATTGGTTTGTCCCCCTTGCCAAAGGCCCTGATTGCCATGTGGGGATCCATGTAGTTCATGGGAATCAGATTCCATTCCCAGTACCAGCAATAGGGTTCATATCCTAAACTAAGTTGATCAGCATATTCCATCTCCCTAGCCATAGCAACTGGTTCAGGAGAAGGCAGGTGACCTGTGCAGTTCCGATCTGAGTTACGCTTGGCAATTTTGCAAGGACAAGAGTGTCCTCTGTTTTCTTGCTGAACTATGAATGAGAACACATGTAGCACTGGGAGCTTCTGGCAGCCCTCTTGGAATCACCAGGGGAGTCAGACTTAGAATAAAGTGAATATTGTAGAAGGCAGGGCCACGGGACAAAAAGAAACCAGGTGTTTTGTGCCCGTTTAGCCACAGGATAAAGCTATGCCCAAATCCAGACTTCTCCTTTGGACTTCTCAGTTGTATGAGCCAATAAATTCCATTTATTATTTAAGCTAGAATGAGTCAGGTTTTCTGATTCGTACAACAGAAAGTATCTGATACCTGCTTTTCTCCTTCCCTGCCTCATGATAATAGAATTACTGTTTATTCAGTGCTGGCCATAGTGAGTCTTTTGGAAATACAGATCAAAATTACTATCATGCTCTGACAATTGGGAAACAGCATAATCTGTGCCCTAGAAACAGGCTTAACTAAAATTTAAGATAGAATAGGCCTACCTAACCTCAGCCAAATTTTAAAAGAAATTTCAGTAAACAACTTTTATTATTCTTTGGCTTAGAAAGATGAAGACATCAAGAAAGTAAGAGAAAACTCTGTTAAACAAACAAAATTAAACAAAACCAAAAACTCTACACCAGGCCAAGCACAGTGGCACATGCCTGTAATCCCATCACTTTGGGAGGCTGAGACAGGATTATGCGAGCCCTGGAGTTTGAGACTTTGGGAAACAAAGTGAGACCCCGTCTCTACAAAAAGTAAAAATAAATAGCCAGGCATGGTGATGCGTGCCTGTGGTCCCATCTACAAGGAAGGCAGAGGCAGGAGGATTGCTTGAGCTCAGGAGGTCGAAGTTACAGTGAGTTCTGTTCATGCCACTGTACTCCAGCCTGGGTGATAAGAGTGAGACTCTGGTAAAAATAAATACATAAATAAATAAAAAATAAAAAATTTTCGGCTGGGTGTGGTGGCTCACATCTGTAATCCCAGCACTTTGGGAGGCCAAGGTGGGCAGATCACAAGGTCGGGAGATTGAGACCATCCGGGCTAACAGGGTGAAAACCCATCCCTACTGAAAATACCAAAAATTAGCCAGGCAGGGTGGTACGTGCCTGTAGTCCCAGCTACTCAGGAGGCTGAGGCAGGAGAATCGCTTGAACCCAGGAGGCAGAGGTTGCAGTGACCTGAGATACCACCACTGTACTCCAGCCTGGGGGTCAGAGCGAGACACTGTCTCAAAAAAAAGAAAAAAAATTCTCCCTCTTCCTAAATAACAGCCTCCAACATTTAAACCAAAATAAACAACAAAACATAATGCAAGGAAAGCAAAATGTATTGTATCTATCCCCATAGAGGAAAATACTATGGAGTGACATCCTACCTGGCTGTCTTAAGGCATGTTCCTAAAAGCATAGCCTGAGACAAAGATGCTTACATAAGTGATTTATTGAAGGAGTGCCCTTGGGAGAAACCTGTAAGTAAGGGAAGCAGATCAGAAGAAGATGCTAAGCAAGAATGAAAAAAGAACTCTTACCTCAGCCTGATTCTGCAGAAAGCTCTATCTGGAGCACACATCGCTCCAAAGTTTGTCTCATACAGAGGCAAGGGGGCCTATATAGGAGTAGGATGACCCTGGAAAGAGGTGTGGTGCAGGCAGTGTGTGTAATTTCTTAGGCATTTCTGGACAAAGTAGCTCCTGCCAGCCAAGGGAAATCTTCCCAAGAAGATGCAGATATAAGTAAGCATCAGCTAGGAGATGGGTGCACGAGCCTGGTAGAGAGAATCCGGGCAGAAAACCAACAGCACCTGTAAGAATTAACGTGGCCAAAGGTTCTCTTGAAAATTCCCTTAATTTGCCCATTTTCAGACTTTATTTAAAAAATTCCCATTCAGAAAATCATTATTTTATTCTTATTATTATTTTGTTGCTTGTAACACATTAGCAAATTTATGAAAATTCTAATTGGATGCCATTTCATGTTTCCATCATTCTTGCCTTCCATGGACAGCTTCTTGTCAGTTCCTCTAATTCTCCTTTAAGTCTCTGGTTGTGTGGTGGCCCCGGCACGCAGATCACTCAAGTCCAGGAGTTCTAGACCAGCCTGGCCAATGTGGAGAAACCACGTCTCTACCAAAAAAATACAAAAATTAGCTGGGTGTGGTGGCATGTGCTTGTATTCCCAGCTGTTTGGGAAGCTAAGGTTGGAGAATTGCTTGAATCCGGGAGGCAGAGGTTGCAGTGAGCCGAGATCACACCACTGTACTTCAGCCTCAGTGACAGAGCAAGACTATGTCTCAAAAAAAAAAAGTTAGTGTGTCTCCATGGCCCTAATTGAAGAAACTAATTCTTCAATTTCTTCCTCTGCAGGTACTAACCACAGTACTGGTCACCAGCATATTGCATTTTATTTTGGTTAACGGTCAGTAAACTTTTAAAATCACTCACACATTCTTTCCGCAGTTTTTAACCAACATGTACATCTTTTTTTTTTTTTTTGAGACGGAGTTTTGCTCTTGTCGCCCAGGCTGGAATGAAATGGCATGATCTGGACTCACTGCAACCTCTGCCTCCTGGGTTCAAGTGATTCTCCTGCCTCAGCCTCCCAAGTAGCTGGGATTACAGGTGCCCACCACCACACCAGCTATTTTTTTTTTGTATTTTTAGTAGAGATGGGGCTTCACCATGTTGGCCAGGCTGGTGTTGAACACCTGACCTCAGGTGATCCACCTGCCTTGGCATCCCAAAGTGCTGGAATTACAGGCGTGAGCCACAGTGCCCGGCCCTACATCTGTTTTAAGTTTGGCTGCTACTTTCATTCTCTCACCGTTTCTCATTGTTAGTTAGATGTGTACACAATGTACATATAACCAGAGTGAGTTAAGTGCACTGAATCCCAGAGTGTGGTGGCAGGAACTTCGGACAGGTTTTGCATCTTTTCCTCAAGGAAAAGGTGTGGCTTTACAAGTGGAAGAACTTGGAAAAGGCCTGAAGGTAAAAAGGCTCCCTGTTCACAGAAGCAGAGTGGCAATGATGTGATTTAAAAAAATTTTTTTTAATTTGATACATGATCATTGTACATATTTATGGGATACATGTGATATTTTGATACATGCATATAATATATGATCAAACCAGGGCATTCCGGATAGCCATCACCTCAAACATTTAGCTAGAGGAGATTTGAAATGTTTCCAGCACCAGGAAATGACAAATAGTTGACCTGGATTTTTTAAAACAGGGCAGAAGTTTTTAGTAATGAACTATAGAAATGATCCCTGAAAGTATAGTCTTAGGGCAGAAGTTTTTAGATGACCAACCTGATTCAAGAACCATTTTCTTTACAAGATTCATAGGTAATTAAAGCACAGCATAGATTAGGAACTTGTAAATGAGGCAGGTGCTATTATCATTCCCATTTCAAAGATAAAGAGAGGAGTCATGAGGTCACAGCTGGCAAGCCACAGATCCAAGACTCAAACCTGGGGAGTGTGACTTCAGTGTGTGTGTGCTTAACTTCTGTAATAAAACTGTTTCTATATAGTGAGCTTAAAAAACAAAAAACAAAATCCTGCTTTTGGAACACACACATAAAAGCCATTATAATGAAGAGTCACGTCCCTCAGTGGCTCAAGCCTGTAATCCCAGCAAAAAAGGAAAGGAACACCTGTCACAAGGTTCAAGACTTCTCAGACACAATTGGAGGTATTCAGCTGCAGGTAAACACAAAGCCTGCCCTCCGCCCTCTTTTGCCCTTCTGGTGAGCAGTGACTGAGGTCCAGAGCTTTGGGTTTCACTTCTAACCACAGGCAACAGTGTACCTGCTAAGGAAGGAGGCTGCAGACCTGAAAGAGGCCTCAAAGGCACCATGGAAGACCTGAGGATTTCTGGGAGGGCACTGGCTCAAGTTACATTCTCATATTATTTCACTTCCCTCATGCTTGTTTTACATTTCAGCCTGCCTCACTAGAGGAGGCTGCAGGAATAAAGGGGCTGGAAGAGGTTTCAAAGGAAGGTGAACATGGTAGAAAAGGAAATATTTGATTAGAGGTTAACCTGTCCTCTGGGGCTTATTTGACTTGGATTACTGGAAAAGTGCAGAGTGTAATAGTTGAGCACTCCCGGGGGGTGGGAGGTGTCTCTGTACAGAGTTGTGGCTTTGTTTCTGATGAGTTGCAGCTGCTGTGCATAATGCAGTCTAGATCAAACGGGGCATGGAGGAGAGGAGCCGTTCACGGGACCAGAGTGATGGTGCTCGCTCCCATGGCAGAATACTAAATTCAACATCTTCACCTAAACCTGTGCTTTCTCCTGGCCCGTACCTCAGTAAATACCTGCAAGTTGCTCAGGCTGTAATTGAAATCAGCCTACAAACCTCTCTGTCTCCAGATCCTGTCCACTTTCCTTTCCAAAGGTCTTTCAGATCCATTTCCTTCTTTCCACCTCCACTGGCACTGCCCTCATTCAGAGTCTCATCATGTCTTTCTGGATTGCAGCTTCCTTCCAGGTCTCTCAGCCTTAAGTCTTAGGCCTCCCATTCAATTTTCCCTGTTACTGTCAGAGGGATTTTTCTAAACTAGCTGAAAACCCATCTGTGGTTCTCCATGGCCTTCCAGATCAAATAGCTCCCTGGAGACCGGCCTGTGAGGCTTTTCTGTCACTTCCGCACCTGTGAGCCCCTTCACACCAGTAATCCTGATCCTGCATGCAATTCCCAGAACACAAGGCATTTGCTCTCAAACCCTGCAAACCTTCTTTGCTTCCTCTCCTGCCTGGGATCCTTCCCTTCCTCCATGGTTTCTCTCCTTCTCCTTTCCTCCTCAAGTTCGGAGATTTCCCTTACCTGAACACCTCTGTTGTGGCATTCATCACAAACTGCACTGAATCTCTTGACTGGGCAGAAGAATGAATTGTTTCCCAGCACCTAGCTTTTACATAAAAGTTGCTCAATAAATACTTGATGAATGAATGAACTCTGTTGGTCAAATTAGGGTTCAGTCATAGTTCAGGGAAGGGGCCCTGAAATAGCTGGCTCTGAAAGAAGGAAATACCACATTATTGCGATTATGTTGTTAGATGGGTAGAATTTCGCACCCGATAAAGGGATAAAGTTCTGTGTTTCTTCAAGCTAAAGAAACTGAAGCCTACCAAGGCTGATTTAAAAGATCTCTTCTGTAGACTTGATGAAACGCTCTAATTGCCATCTTTGGCTGAACACTGAGGAGTTCAGGAATGCCAAGCAAGTGTTCCCAGAAATGTCAAACCTGCTGTTTTAAAATATGTCATTCCAAGGCCATAGTTAAATATACAACTTGCTCCGAGAGGTGTGAGAAGTGGGCCGGTGAGCTGTGAAATTAAATCTGCCTAATGAAGGCCGAGGCCAGCACAAACACGGACTTATTTGCAGTAAAACAACGTGGGGTGACGCCTAGAAATAGACAACATTAACACAAAGGGAGCCTACTGCGTAGCACATTTCCGCCAGACATAAAAGAGACACCTTCTTTCCAAGCAGCAACTCTAAAAAGGAACGCGCCGCCCGGTGAGGTGCGAGCCTTCCTCCCCGCGAGGCGTCCGGTGCAACCGCGCGGACAGCGGGGCTCCAGCCGAGGCGGGGCGGTTGCGGAGAGAAGGCGCCCAGGAGACTGGACTAAGGCTCTCACTGTCCGAACGCGGATTCTTTCGAACCTATTGATTTTTTTGAGCTCTTTGATTCTTTCGAACCTTTTGTTTCTCGGTTCTAAGCGTTAAAGCGCAGCTGAGAAAGGCAGCAACAAAGGTGAGAAGGGAACTAGCAGGAGTTCTGAGAGAAAAATGGGTGATAATTTAAGGGAGAAGCCACAAAGAAAAGACTGAGCGAGAAGAGTAGCGGAGCACACGTAGAAGAGGAAACAAGGAGGCAGAGAAGAGAAGAAAAACCTTGGCGAAGGAAGACGCTGACCAAACTCGTCCGGAACGGGAGGAGGGCAGGCCGGCCCAGAGGGAATCGGCTGCTTTAAGGGAAGCCCCGCCCCCTGGTGGTGACGCACCAGCAGGCCCGTCTGCGATTGGCTGCGGCCGGAGGGCGGGATAGGGTTGCTAGGCGCGGAGGGGATCCGGCGGGCCCCGGCCGCCCGGAGCGCGGAGCCGTGGGAGCGGAGCCGGGGTTAGCGGAGCTGCTGGAACATGGCGAGCGGCCGGGACGCGCGGCCAACCTGGCTGCTGGGGTGGCTCCCATTGCTCCTGTGCCTGCTGCTGCTGAAGAGCTCGGCCCGGGCGGCTCACATCAAGAAGGCGGAGGCGACCACAACGACGAACGCGGGCGCCGAGGCGGCCGAGGGCCAGTTCGACCGCTACTACCACGAAGAGGAGTTGGGCTCGGCGCTGAGGGAGGCGGCGGCCGCGGGCCCCCCCGGCCTGGCCCGCCTCTTCAGCATCGGCCGCTCGGTGGAGGGCCGGCAGCTGTGGGTGCTGCGCCTCACGGCCGGCCTGGGGTCGCTGATCCCTGAGGGCGACGCGGGGCCCGACGCTGCCGGGCCCGACGCTGCGGGGCCGCTCGTGCCCGGCCGGCCGCAGGTGAAGCTGGTGGGCAACATGCACGGCGACGAGACCGTGTCGCGCCAGGTGCTGATCTACCTGGCCCGCGAGCTGGCGGCCGGCTACCGCCGCGGGGACCCGCGCCTGGTCCGCCTGCTCAACACCACCGACGTGTACCTGCTGCCCAGCCTCAACCCGGATGGCTTCGAGCGCGCCCGCGAGGGCGACTGTGGCCTCGATGACGGCGGCCCGCCAGGGGCCAGCGGCCGCGACAACAGCCGCGGCCGCGACCTCAACCGCAGCTTTCCCGACCAGTTCAGCACCGGCGAGCCCCCTGCCCTGGATGACGTGCCCGAGGTGCGCGCCCTCATCGAGTGGATCCGCAGGAACAAGTGAGTGTTGCCCGCCCCTTTCCCCGTCCGTGTGAGCCCCCAAGGGCCGAGGCTGGCTCCGGCACTCAGTAGGCACTCAAACAATGCTGGCAGAAGGGGTGGCGGTGGCGAAGGTGAAGGGAGACACCCTGTGACGGGGACACAGCCAAGGCCGCCTAGCCTTCCGTCCCGCTAATCATCAAAGAATTGCCTCCTAGAGGCTATTTGTTTAAGGGATGCTGGAGGGGACACTTCTTTCTGACATTATGGTCCCTATTCTTACAGGGCCATAGGACAGGAGCGAGAAGAGATCTTAAGGATAACCTAGGTCAGCTCACACATTTTATAGATAAGCTGTCAATGTTGTTGTCTTCTATTAAAAGTGGCTAATGTTATAGGCACTGTGCTAAGTCTTTCTGTGACTGCAGTATCTTGGCCACAACCTGATGTCATAGACACCCTCAGTTTTGCATATCGGGAAATCGAGGGTCAGATTGGTTAACTGATTTACATAGGAGTGTGGCTGGGACTTAGAATTAGGCAATCGAGGGAGACTGGAGCCCAAAAATGGCAGATGATATTCCAGGATCTTCCTCTGGCCTATTTGACAGAAACTGGTTTTTCTCCAATTTTTACCTGTGACTCAGCTTAAGGAGATATGGACTTAGCTGGAGAACTTGCACAGATCTGTGAGCCGCTTCATTTTAGATTCTGAAGGGTTTCCGATGCCATTTATGCACCTTATTAGCCTGGGCAGAATGGCTTATTGTCATACTTTTAATATACACTTTGAGTGTCACTAAGCATTGCATGAGATTTGAAACCTTAAAAAGTAGAAGATGAGGACCTCAAGAATTTCGTGTAAAACAAGAGACTGTTATAAATACTTATATGTTTGTGTACCCAGTTAAACTTTACAGGAATTATTCCCACTGGCAAGATGTGTATGGGCTGCAGTAACATGGACCATCTCTGTGGAAGAGGTAGAGCTTGAGCTGTCTCCAGAGATGGGTAGGATTTTCAGCAAAAAGGAGGAGAGGCATAAAAGGGGAGGGAACTCACTCCAGAAGGCATAGTGTCTGAAGTGAGCAAGCATTGCTTCCCCTTTTCAAGCATCAGCTTTGCCACTATTTCCTCATTTTTGTGTCTTCATAAGGCTTTTGAAGCAATGGCTGATCATTCCATCTTGATTAAAAGAAGATTTCTGAGGGACAGCTAAGATAAAGAAGTTTCTCTGCAGGACTTGGAATCATTTCTTCTACAAGATTTCAGTCATATATAGAAGATCTAGAAAATTCGTGGGTGTTAGGACAGTTCTTGAGTCTTTTCATCTTCTTTTACTTTACTCCTCTTGATAAGGTCCTCTTGATAGACTTTCTGGAAGGATTTTGTTTTTCCTTGTAGATACGGTCATGTCATGACCTCTGAACATCTGCATAAAAAATATGACTTTGACACACACTTATTGACAGAAGCTGTGATGGCCAGGGCTTTTTGAGATGATATATCGAATGCACTGTTTGCATTGCTTAAATGTTTAAAATGCTCTGTCCTTGCACCTTCAAAATGCTTTGATCTTTGCAGGGATGTAAATTCTGTGCCTGGATTTTTCTTTTCAGTGTTAGTTCTGCTGTTACCAAATATGAAAATAAGCTTTCTCTTGGTGTAAGTCACCTTGAGTCTATACAGTCATTTTGGTCTGTGGCTGTGGACTACCCTAATCATAGCTGTTCTTCAAACATGTAACTCTAATTAATAAAAAGGGAAAGTAGGTGACTATATATGGTGAAGAGTATATCTGTCCTAACTCAGTCTTCAAGAATTCACTCAATGCATATTCTTTGCTATTAACCAATAGCACTGATGTGAATAAAATTAAAAACACAAGCACGCACAATTGGATATTGATGCCTAAATATGGCATCAGCTTTATGGATAGGATGATTTTAAAAACTCAAACATTAGTCTTATGGGAAAACTACCTTTTTCAGTGTATTTTGTGAGATAAACCATTTGAGTAATTTCTTGATATCCTATTCACCCAGCTATATTCGGATTAGATTTTTGTTGTTATTTGAATATGTAAAATTTTAAGACTTTATTTCCTGCTGCTTAGGAAAATTAAGTTTATTTTCCTTGTTTCACTTTATACTTCATCCAATGGATGTTGAGACAAATACTTAAGAAAATATCAAAAAAATTAACTCTATCATTCAAATAAAGATTTTATAGTTGACCCCTATATTTTTGGCCCACTATACTTCTTTAAGTGAATATACCTGCCTAGATTTTCATAGGAGATTAGCATATAAATGATTTTTGGATGTGTTTGTGAGAAGCATTATCATAGTGTTGAGAGTGGGTGCAGATTTTTTTGGGGGGGGGCTTAAGTATACATATCTATAATTTTTCTGAATCTTTGAAATTTAATTTGTCAAATATCAAGTTCTCTTAATTTTTTTAAAGTTATCTATCTACAGGGTTATCTGGATAGCATAATAGAGTCAATTTAGAGATCAACTGTTTAATATTTATAAACTCATTTGTAATATCTATGATATATTTACCAGCTTCTTTAAATCTTATGCAAGGAATGATATATGATTCTGAAGTCAAGTATGAGAAACAATTGAGCGAATTGATTTGAATGGACACCATAAAATACCTTCAATTAAGATTGGAGTTGGTTTGCAAACTTGATTTGACAGACTCAAAGCATAATCTTACAGCCATTGTAGTAGGTGTTACTCTCTCTTGAAATCTTCATTGTAAGAATGGCATTGGTACTTTCAACACTGTGTAATTAGAATAAGGAAAATTTAAGTGAATTTTATTACTCATGTAGATTACAAATGTTTCATTGTTCAAAAGTATTTGGTTAGGCCATTTTGACAATATTTCTGAGAAGTGTTGCAAGAAATGTTGAACAAAATGAAAAAGCATTTTGTAGAGAATCTTGGATTTTCAAGTTTTAATTAAAATATGTAATTAAAGTAGCATGCTTTACTTATTTAGAATATTCAGTTATCCATTTTATTTTACTAGAATATGAATACCCCAACAGCATTTGTTTGTTTGTTTTGTTCACAGATGTGTCTATCCCTGGTACCTAGAACGTCATGTAGCATATAGTTGATACTCAAGAAATATTTGTTGCCAAATGGACTACCTGAGCTGTCCCAGCCTTCTTACAACTTTCCCAAAGTCAGTCGGGGAGAAATACTTAAATTATGTTAGAGTTACAAACCAGAAAGTAAATTGTTAACACCTTAACTATAGGGGAGAGGTGGGTAGGGTGGAGTTAGAAAGTTAGAATATTTACTTAGTTCTTGTTTCTGTATCATTCTATTACCCAAGGACTGGCAGTGGAAGTGGGAAGTAGAATGACAGTTTGTAAGGCAGTGATTCCCTAAACAGGATGCTAGGTATCTCCAAAGAAATGAACATTTGTTGAACAGGGGTATAAAGCAGTCTTTATGGCAGATTATGTTTCATGTGTGTTATCTTAATTAATTTTCATAACAACCCTGGGAAACAGGTAGCATTAATCCCCATTTTACAAATGAGAGGAAAACGGAGGTTCAGTGAATTTAGAGGCAGTAACTTCTCCTGATTATATTAATGATGAGCAACAGATCTGGGAGACGGAATGTTCTTACTCATATTTGCTGTCTCCAAAGCCTGTGCCATTGCCACTACACCAAATGGCATTCTTCTCTGGTGTCTGGAAGGGTGCTAATTATAATTATATTAGTTTTTAGCTAGTTTCTTTTCATAGTCTATGCTAGTGTTTAATCACTGTCCTTACTGGCCAAGATCTACCTTCTGATGAACAGATTTTGTGTTACATGTAATTTTCATGGTTTGATCTTCTCTGGAATAGTACTACTGATCATGCTTAAAATAATCTTTAAAATTAGACATAATAGGTTTACTTTTCTTTCATGCATATAGAGAAATGTTATATATCAACCCCCTTTAGAATTTCTGTAGGTCGGTTAATTTCAACAACAGAAAGGCAGAAGCAAGAAAATCCAATTTAGAATGGAAGAGAAAAGTATTTAATCTCTACTGATAGTAATGGTTTAAGCTGTTATATAAGGGAAAGATGCTTAAATAGGACTTAAGCATTTTTTTGCCTTTAGCTTTTACCATAAAAGGAATTCTTCAGTATTTCTAGATAGATAAATTTGACCAAATTGCAAATTGGTTCACTTAAAAGTAGAAGCATTAAAAAAAAAAATGTTTCTTTTATAGGAGCAGCCTTGTCTCCATGTTAATTTATTTTTTAATGGCCCAATCAGAAACACTGGGCCTTGAAAGAGAGCTGCTTCTACAGTTATGCAATGGAGGGCTAGTCTTTGATACGGTATATTGTTTTTCTCTGTAAGCAGCTCACCGTATCAGTTTGTTTACTTTGTTTGTTTGTTTTTTCCTGAATCTCCTCAACTGTGGCTTCTCTCTTGAAAATGCGAATTTAGTATATTGCGAAACTGGAGTGAAAAACAAAATATCCTTTTTAAAATTAGACTCCCTATCTTAAAAATTCTCTTTGGACAATAAATGTAAAAAGGATAAAAGTTATTAACCTAACATATATACAATGGATATTTATATATACCAGCCATGTTTTCTATGAAATTTACATATTATGAAATACAAGTCGTAGGCTGAACTATATGAAATTGTCATTTTTCAGGTCAAAAAATGGGTGAGGGCCAGATACAGTGGCTCATGCCTGTAATCCCAGCACTTTGGGAGGCCTGGAAACATGGTGAGACCCCATCATTATCAAAAAAAAAAAAGGGGGGGAATATTGACACTCTCAAAGCTCATGTAGTTCAACCTAATACATGAATTTGGAATTCCCTAAATAAGACATTTCCTGAAATATTAATTTATACTGTGTTATTCAGCTATTTTTTCAACGAGGGAAAACTCTTTAAAGTTACTTTGGGTTAACCTGAATCATTAAAGCTGTTTGAAATCTTAAATTGAAATCTTAAATTGGTAATACTTTCTTTCTACTTTCTTTTTTTGTTGTTGTTAGTCTCCTTATAACAGATAACAGCTGATAGAGTTGTCTTCTAGGTCAAGAGAGATATAGGAGTTTATTTCTAAAAGATTTTGTGTAATTCATGGTGTTTGTGTCCTTTTTTGGTGATATGTGATTTGGTTGTATTTTCAAAGGTTTGTACTTTCTGGAAATCTGCATGGTGGCTCAGTGGTAGCAAGCTATCCTTTTGATGATTCTCCAGAACATAAGGCCACTGGATTCTATAGCAAAACCTCAGATGATGAAGTCTTTAAATACTTGGCAAAAGCTTATGCTTCAAACCACCCCATAATGAAAACTGGTGAGCCTCATTGTCCAGGAGATGAAGACGAGAGTTTCAAAGATGGAATCACAAATGGTGCACATTGGTATGATGTGGAAGGTATGCAAAGCATTGAATTTGCTACACTTTCCCGCTTGTTTATTGAGTTTTCTTATGTGTTTTCTGAGCAGAAAAGAAGAAACTTTGTAGAAATCTAATTTTTAAAAAATATTATTTCTTTTTACTTTGAAAATTTCAAACTACAGCAAAATTGAAGGACTACGTGAACACCTATCTGTCCTTCCTTTAAATTCACCACTGTTATCTTACCCCAGATACCTTGCCTCTCCTTCTTTCACTTTCTCTCTCTCTCTGCGTGCATGTGCATGCACACACACACATACACGCAGTCTTTTGCCAAACCATCCAAAAATAGGTTACAGATTTTACAACACTTTACCTATAAGTTCCTTAGCATGTATTTCTCAAGTACAGGGACATTTTCCTGTTCAACTATACTATTACCATAACTGAGAAATCAACAATAATTCAATACTGTCATACCACATGCTGTCTGTAACTCAGTTTCCCCCATTATGTCCAAAGTATCCTGGGTAGCCCCTTTTTCTCCAGATCTTGGATCCAATCAAGGTTCAAGCATTGCATTTGGCTCTTGTAAAGAGACCATGCTAATAGTCCTACGGAAAATCCCATAATCTAGATTGTCACTTTCTTCATGATAAAATTAAATCAGATTTCCCAGCAAGGCTATTATATAGATCATGTTGCACATAATATCAGGAGACACATAATGTCCAGCTGCAAGTGGCCAAGTTGGATAGCTTGGTTAATATGATGACCACTGCCAACAAGGTCTATCCATTTAAATTTTTAAAATACTTTTTTTCTTTTTTAGGAGAAAGGGTCTCACTCTTTTACCCAGGCTGCAGTGCAGTAGTACAATCATAGCTCACTGTAATCTCAAACTCCTGGGCTCAAGTGATACTCCTGCCTCAACCTTCTGAGTAGCTAGATCCTCCTGAGGTGCATGCCACCATGCTAGCTAATTTTTAAATTTTTTGTAGAGATGGGGTATTGCTGTGTTGCTGAGGCTGATCTCAAACTTTTGACCTCAAGTGATCCTCTTGCCTCAGCCTCCCAAAGTGCTGGGATTATAGGAATGAGCCACTTCACTCAGCCCAGATATCTCCATTTTACATAAAGGCACATTTTCCTTTTGTATTTTAATCTGTGACGTGATCATGGAATTGTGTGTGTGTGTGTATAAAACATAAATTTGCCAGTTTAACTGTTTAAACATTTTTAAGTATAGACCTCTCTGGCACTAATTTTTACAATGTTGTGCAACTATCACCACTATTTCTAAAACTTGTTCATCATCCCAAACAGAAACTCTATAAGCATTAGGTAATAATTCCCACTCCCTTCTCTATCCCTTACCCCCAGCCATTGATAACCTCTAATCTACTTTCTATCTCTGTGAATTTGCCCATTTTAGATATTTTATTTAACTGGAGTCATGCAATATTCTTCCTTTTGCATCTGGCTTATTTTTCTTAATGTTGTTAAGGGTGATCCATTTTGTAGCAGGTATCAGAACTTCATTCCTTTTTGTGGCTGAATAATATTCCTTGAATGTATATGTTAATAATACATTTTGTTTATCCATCTATTGATGATCACTGGGTTGTTTCCACCTCAGCTACTGGGAATAATGCTATAATGAACGTTGGCATTCAAGTATCTGTATGAGTCCTTAATTTCAATTCTTCTGGATATATAACCAGGAGTAGAATAGCTGGGTCAAATGGTAATTCTATATTTAGCTTTGATAGACTATTTTCCATCATGGATATACCATTTACATTCCTATCAGCAATATATAAGTGTTCCAATTTCTGATGAAATATTATTTTTTAAAGAATTTTTTTTTGAGACAGAGTTTCTCTCTTGTTGTCCAGGCTGGAGTACAGTGGCACTATCTTGGCTCACTGTAACCTCTGCCTCCTGGATTCAAACAATTCTCCTGCCTCAGCCTCCCGAGTAGCTGGGATTACAGGTGCCTGCTACCACACCCAGCTAATTTTATTGTATTTTTAGTAGAGATGGGTTTCATCATGTTGGCCAGGCTAGTCTCAAACTCCTGACCTAAGGTTATCCACCCGCCTCAGCCTCTCAGAGTGCTGGGATTACAAGTGTGAGCCACTGTGCCTGGCAAGAATTGTTAATGCAAGCTTGAATTGTTTACCTTTTTTCTTTAAATATTATGAAAACAGCTATTACTCTTTTGAAACTTTAGGCATACTTTGAATAATAACGTTTTTGTTTTTATGCACAGATGTAGATGTGGAGGGAACTTAGAAGGAACAAGTCAACCAATGTAAATGTCATCAGTGTAAATTTTTTGTTTTCTCAGAGTCTGCCCATGGTGAAATGCCTTAGGCCTTCCTTACCTTTTTATTGGCAGTCACATTATAAAGTGTCTTATGACATGTCTCTTAATGTGTATTTAAACCTTTGAATTACTGTTTTACTTTTTTTTTTTTAATTGCATTTTAGGTTTTGGGGTACATGTGAAAAACATGCAAGGTTGTTGCATAGGTGCATATGTGGCAGTGTGATTTGCTGCCTCCCTCCCCTTCACCTATATCCGGCATTTTCTCCCCATGCTATCCCTCCCCAACTCCCCACCCCCCCGCTGTCCTCCCTCCCCCCCAACAGACCCCCGTGTATAGTGCTCCCCTCCCTGTGTCCATGTGTTCTCCTTGTTCAACACCCGCCTATGAGTGAGAACATGTGGTGTTTGATTTTGTGTTCTTGTGTCAGTTTGCTGAGAATGATGTTTTCCAGGTTCATCCATGTCCCTACAAAGGACGTGAACTCCTCGTTTTTAATGGCTTCATAATATTCCATGGTGTATATGTGCCACATTTTTCCTGTCCAGTCTATCATTGATGGGCATTTGGGCTGGTTCCAGGTCTTTGCTATTGTAAACTGTGCTGCAATGAACATTCGTGTGCATGTGTCCTTATAGTAGAACGATTTATAATCCTTTGGATATATGCCCAGTAATGGGATTGCTGGGTCAAATGGAATTTCTATTTCTAGGACCTTGAGGAATCGCCACACTGTTTTCCACAGTGGTTGAACTAATTTACACTCCCACCAACAGTGTAAAAGTGTTCCTATTTCTCCACATCCTCTCCAGCATCTGTTTTCTCCAGACTTTTTAATGATCGCCATTCTAACTTGCGTGAGATGGTATCTCAATGTAGTTTTGATTTGCATTTCTCTAATGACCAGTGATGATGAGCATTTTTTCATATGTTTGTTGGCCTCATGTATGTTTTACTTTTTATATCAAGCCATGTTTACCCAAAATAGTTCACTAAGTTTGAGAACTTAATACTTTCGTTATGGGATCTTTGGGGTGTTGTTTTTCTGGCTGGAAACCTCCGTGTCTGGTGGTGCCTTTGCCCAAGTTCTTGTCCTGCATCCAGGAAGAATGAGGTATGTAGACAAGTAGAGGGTAAGCAAGATAACGAGGAGCTTTATTGAGTGTTAGAACAGCTCAGAGGAGACCCTCAGTGGGTATTTCCCTCTCTGTAGGCAGTTTGCCCCATCAAGTGTTCAGCTCTCAGCGCAAAGGAGGCCCTGGAGTGGGTGGCTCCTCTCTACAGTTAGGTCATCCTGATGAGTGTTCAGCTTTTAGCAGAGAGGGTAGCTCCTCTCTGCAGCTGGATGTTCCATCATCTCTCCATCCTCTGCCTTGCTCTGGCTGAGCCCAGGGCTTTTATGGACCTCAGAGGGGAGGAAGTGTATGCCAGTTGGTTCATGAGTGGCCACAGGCAGCCTGGAAAAAGGTACCACAAATCCCCATTCCAGTCTGTGGGACTTGCAGCCTAGCCTTCAGCCTTTATGGCCTCCCTGGCCTGAAGGTGGGGCCTTGCCAGGGACCTGTCCCTTTTACCCAGAAGCCGGTCTGCCTCCTCCGCCTTTCATGGTGCCCAGGCTACTTGTGCCAAGGGGCACCTATAGGCCATTGCTGAATCGCCCTCAGTCCCTAACCTTGGTTACATCCCCCATGCTTGTTAGTGCCCAGTTTGCCCGAGCATGTGCTCCACCCCCACCCCCACCCCCAGCGCTGTGACAGTGTGCTGGGTCAGCTCCAACCCCACTCTGAGATAGGAGCAGAGGCAGGAATGGGGAGAGTCCAGGCAGCAGGAGCAGGTACCTTCAAGCCTGCAAGGGTAAGGGAGACCTAGGAGGTTGGGGGGTACAGCTGCTGCCTTCTCCCAGCTCCTGCCGATTCTGTGGAGCATGCACCCCCAGCCACATCCCCTGGCAGCCTGGGGTGCGGGCTCCTGATCCTCGCTGTGCCTGGGCCAGTATCTGGGGCAGGGCTGACATTGCTCCAAGCTCCCCCATTGCCCTGGGGCTAAGGGGTGGCCCGGAGCGGATTGCAGGCCCTGGGCCTGGCCATCAGAAGTGTCAGGCTGGGAGGTCACCCCACACAGGGCGGAGACCAGGGACGTGGTCCCAAGTGGCCCACGCAGAGCCTCTGCCCGAGGCCCAGGAACCCAGCACCCTCGGTGGGGTGGGCGTAGTGGCTGCGCTGCTGGCCAGGTCCCCAAAGCTGGAGCCGCTCCTGCCTCCCACCCCGCCCCTGAAGCACGGCCCCAGCTCCACATAGGGGTCTCTATCTGCCTGACTACACTACTACCCTGCTGTGCTGCTCCGGGCCTGACCCCATTGCAGCAGTCCCCAGGGCAGCGGGCTGTGAGGGGTGATAGCAGAAGGGGATGGCTGTCCACCTCCTTCCTGCGCCCTCCGACCTGCTGCTGCTATCACTTTCTAGAGTTTTCTAATCCTCCTATAGTTTCTACCAGTGTTTCTTGTATATAAGAAGCATTCAAAAAGAGATTTGACATACTATTTAGAAGTCAAACCTTCTCCCCAAAACAATTAGAGATAATTTGAAAATCATTTAAAAAATGTTTATCGATAAGGGACTTACTTTAATGTATATTTTTTACATTTTATTTAGTATATTTAATAAAACCTGACTTTGTGAACTGGTGGTTTTATAATCTAGTCAAGTTGCTTCATTAATTTGAGATGATGTTACTTAAAATAATGGAGTAAATAATTAACTTTGCCTTTTTGGAAAAAGTTGTAAAAGGTTAGAAAGTAATTTCTAATTGACAATTAATTGAGGAAGGTAAATCTATCTCATACTACTTAAAAAATAAATATCCGGCCGGGCGCGGTGGCTCAAGCCTGTAATCCCAGCATTTTGGGAGGCCGAGGCGGGTGGATCACGAGGTCAAGAGATCGAGACCATCCTGGTCAACATGGTGAAACCCCGTCTCTACTAATACAAAAAAAAAATTAGCTGGGCATGGTGGCGCATGCCTGTAATCCCAGCTACTCAGGAGGCTGAGGCAGGAGAATTGCCTGAACCCAGGAGGCGGAGGTTGCGGTGAGCCAAGATCGCGCCATTGCACTCCAGCCTGGGTAACGAGCGAAACTCTGTCTCAAAAAATAAATAAATAAATAAATATCCTGCCTCTACCAAAAGTAGGTATACTTTGGTATTAATGCCAGAGATTATTTGGAAAGCTGGTTATCATCAGATTTTCCTGATTATTCAAACATCTGAAGAAGCTAAATTATGCTACTATTATTTTTTTTTATGAGCATCAACTTTTCTTTTGTTTTAGCTGAATGGTCAGGTATGTCCTATATTATTTATATAATAAATAGCTTATTTCTCTTCCTACCTCAGCAAATATTGAACAGTTTCCCCTTCAAGAGAAGCTGTGATGGTTTTAGTTTCAACAGGGTGAATTCATTGTGTTTAATGAGTAAGATGTTGTGAAACCTTGTGACTTGGCATGTATTCAAAAAACCCGGATGTCCTGGAGTTTTTTTTTTTTTTTTTTGAGACAGAGTCTTGTTCTGTTGCCCAGGCTGGAGTACAGTGGTGTGGTCTCAGCTCACTGCAACCTCCACCTCCTGAGTTCAAATGATTCTCATGCCTCAGCCTCCAAGTAGCTGGGATTGCAGCCGCTGCACTGGCTGATTTTTTGTGTTTTTAGTAGAGACAGGGTTTTGCCATGTTGGCCAGATTGAGCTTGAATTCCTGGCCTCAAGTGATCCGCCTGCCTCAGCTTCCCAAAGTGCTGGGATTATAGGCATGAGCCACATGTCCAGCTGAGTAATTTTACTGATGCTCTATGTGATATATTTAGGAATTCTAGCTTAAAGAAGTATAGACCTTTAGAGCTGAAAGTGAATGTATTGATTTAGTCCAACCCTTTTGTTTTAGAGAAAATCAAGGCCTGAGAGAGGAACTAACTTATGCAATATAATTTATTCATATAGCAAATATTTACTGAGTTCCTGCCATGCCACATACACTGTATTAGGTAATGGGTATATAGTGAGAGCAAAACAGAAACAACTCCTGCTCTCAAGAATCAGACAGTGTATTAGAAGTGTGCAGTGTGGGGTGATTTGGCCCCTAGTGCCTTTGCCTTCATTGCCAGGGCTGACCCAGCATATCTAGCTATAAGGGTAAGCCTTGTTTCTCTCAACATGTCTCTCAAACCTCAAAGATTCATTTAGGAAATGGCTATCCTAATAAGGCTGATGAATAGTCACATCCCCTTCTAAAGCCTTGTTTTTGTGAGTCCTACTCTGGACTTGTTCATGTAGCAGGACGCCTTTTTTTTTGAGACGGAGTTTCGCTCTTGTTGCCCAGGCTGGAGTGCAATGGCGCGATCTCAGCTCACTACAACCTCCACCTCCCGGGTTCAAGTGATTCTAGTGCCTCAACCTCCCAAGTAGCTGGAATTACAGGCATGCACCACCACGCCCAGCTATTTTTGTATTTTTAGTAGAGACAGGGTTTTACCATGTTGGTCAGGCTGGTCTTGAACTCCTGACCTCAGGTGATCCACCTGCCTCAGCCTCCCAAAGTGCTGGGATTACAGGCCTGAGCCACCTCACCCGGCTGCCTTTTTTTTTTTTTTTTAAATCACAGTGTGCTGATTTGTATGCCATTTGCCTACCATTCTTTCTTCACAGTTTTGAAGACATTATAAAAATCATATGATGTTTTAGTATGTTTATTCCAAAGCAGATTTAATAAAAACTGAACTGTAGTTTTAGGTAAACTTTTAAGCCATGTTGTATGCCCGTATCCCAGATACTTGGGAGGCCAAGGCAGGAGGATCTTGAGTTGCCCAAGCCCAGCCTGGGCAAAATAATGAGACCCTGTCTCCAAGAAAACAAACAAAAAAGAATTGCCTTCTTTCAACATATACAATTTAAGGAAGGGCAGGCAATTTATAATTGGAATTATTTGATCAAAGATCATGGTTTTTTTTTAACTTTTAAAAGTTTTCTTGGGCAGAACATTGTTATATTTCATTTTCTTGCAGATAGAAGAACAGTAGAGGGCAGTGCAGTAGAAGGCAGTGCAGTGTAGTGGCAGAAAGAGAGCTTTGGAATCCCATTGCCTTAGATTGGAATCACAACCTAAGCTGTGTGTGTGTGTCGTGTGGGTGAAAAAGAGAGAAATAATCTGGGACAAGTTAATGAATTTCTTTAAACCTCAATTCTCACATATATAAAATTAAGATAAATACTATCTACTCACAGGATTAGGAGCCTCAAGTGAGAATGTGTATAAAGCACCTTAGCCTAGCATTTGGTGCTATGACTACTTACCTCTACTAGAGTTTAAACCTCTTGAAGGTAGGGACTTTGTTTTATTCCATTTTCTATTTCTAGCACACAGATCCATGCTTGGTATATGGAAGATAAACAGTAGTCTTTTTTGAATAAATGAATTTTTGCCATCCAAAATTTAAATACATAGTTATTTAAAATCTTAGATCTTTAGGTAATCTTATAAAAATTTCTAAAAATACTCTTCCTAGTTTTGCTCCTACTCTGAGAAACTAAGCTTGCCTTACTGGTAGATTCTAGTTCAGTATTATTTGAACTTTTTTTCTTACTTGTAACCTATAATATAAAATACCTTTTAGTTGTTTATGTACATTTCATATATATATGTGTACATAAAAAAATTCATGAAACAATACTTTTACTATACATTCTGGTATTATTTCTTTTAGTTTGTTCTATATCATTCTTTTAAAAGTATGTCTGAACCCACTAATATATCTCACAACCCACTAATGGATGATGACCTACAGTTTGTAAAAACACTATTATTGGTCACCCTGTGGTAGAATTCATTTATTTTCAAATTCTAAGTAGGAACAAAACACCTTACAAGTTGTGCATAACTTATTATTTGGATGTTTCTTCCTGACTTGTTTTTTGTTTTTGTTTTTGTTTTTTTGAGACAGAGTCTTGCTCTGTCGCCAGGCGTCAGGCTGGAGTGCAGTGGCACGATCTTGACTCACTGCAACCTCCGCCTCCTGGGTTCAAGCAATTCTCCAGCCTCAGCCTCCCAAGTAGCTGGGACTACAGGCACACACCACCATGCCCAGCTAATTTTTGTATTTTAGTAGAGATAGGGTTTCACCATGTGGGCCAGGATGGTCTCGATCTCTTGACCTCTTGATCCACCTGCCTCAGCCTCCCAAAGTGCTGGGATTACAGGTGTGAGCCACCTCTCCCGACCTCCTCCTGACTTGTTTATATGTTTCAGTTATTTCCAGTGAGGACTGAGCCACAAATATTTATGTCAGATGTTCTATTTTTAGATTGCCTTCCCTGAAATACAAGTGAATGTTGAGTTAGGAAATCGATCAGAAATATAGTTGTCAGGCCTGTGTATTGCTCTTGTGAGTCTATGGAGTCTGATTAGTTAGGACAGCTGCCATAAAGCTTTATATTTGTCTTCTTAAGCCACTATAAATTTGAGGCTGAGCCCTTTCAAACTAGTAATTATGATTGTTTTCTTCTCTGGAAGAAGAAGAAACTGTTCTGTGGATTTATCAAACTTTCTTCCCTCTCCTTTTATACAATGGACACAGTTATGAAATGTGGCCAGAAAGCATATAATGTAACCAATTCAGTTTTTTTGTGTGAATATCACCTCCTTTTATCATGCAGACAACTATTCTTTCCCCAAAGTAGAGATCAGACTGAGCAGTAGCAATGTGTTTTAAATATCGAAGTATGTTTGGCTGGAAGTAGATTGCTGATGGAAAAGGAAGAGCATGAGGAAAATAATTACCCACATGTTTTCAACAACACTGTTGAAAGGTTAGATTGGGTCCAGAAATGGACCAGAAAGCTTATTTTCGAGGAGTATTTTCTGTATCATTAAATAGGGTATCATGAATTAACCCGTTTAACACCAGAAAATTGTAATCTAAAACAAAAAAAGAACCAAATGAACAGTGTATAACTGTAAAAATACAATATCTGATATTAAGAAATAGACAAATCCATACATACAGTAGGAAGTTTAAAATAGGCCTCTTTCAGTAATTGTTATATCATAAAAACAAAAATGTGAATAAGGATACAGTGATTTAAATAACATAAATAAATCAATCTGACTTAATGAACAATGTACAGAATACTGTCCTTACATCTAATTTTCCTGCAGAGTCTGTTTACTAATTTGAGGTGTAGATGACTAAGAAACCAGCTGTCACACTTAGTGAAGATGCATCTGGTTCTATTAGTGCTGTGTTACTTTAAGATTATATATTAAAAATCAAACAACAAACATACACAGCTTAAAATAGGCCCAGGAGCAGTAGAGCACACCTGTAATTCCAACACTTTGGGAGGCTGAAGTAGGAGCATTGCTTGAGGCCAGCCTGAGCAATGTGGCGAGACCTCATCTCTTAAAAAAATACAAAAATTAGTGGGTATGGTGGTACATGCCTGTAGTCCCAGCTACTTGGGAGGCTGAGGCAGGCGGATAGTTTGAGCCCAGGAATGTGAGGCTGCAGTGTTCTATGATTATGCCACAGCACTCCAGCATTTTTTTTTTTTTTTTGACAGGGTGAGACCCCATGTCCAAAAAAAAACAAAGCTTTTAACAAAGGTTCATAGATGAAGTCTAATTCTTCTTAGCATGGCAACAAAGATCCCACATTCTGACTCAAGCCTATAATTTTAGCCTTAGCTCTTACCTCTCCTCTGCCACCGGACTACTTGTCCTTCCCAAATGTGAACCTTCTTCACATGTTAGGTTATTCTCTGTCTGAAATGATTTTCACCAGCTTAGCTGTAATCTTTTCTGAAACCTCTCCTGAAATAACTGTCACTATCCTACCTTCGAGAGCTTATTGTTTATACAGTATCATCAGTATAATACTTACCCACTTATGTTGTTAATAGTTTTTTTTGTGTGTTTCCTCTTAGTGTGTGAATTCTTTGATGATAAGGACGGTGCAGTGTTATTCATTTTGGAGTTATCTTTGTGCAAAATGTCTTGGCAGGAAAGAGTCCTAGAGGAGGGAAAACTAGAGAGGTTTTTACAGTCATCTTTAATGAGGTCTCTTTGGAGATAAGGGCTTTATCTAGAGGGCATGTAGGAGAATGAAAAGGGAATATAAAATATATAAGAAAGTATGCAAGAAGAATTGCAGAATTGATCATCATTTAAATGGTAGAACAGAATGTCAAGGAGAGGATGTTAGAGATATGACTTTGAGGATTTTGAATCTGGATAAGAAAAAATGGGAGTGGAAAAAACTAATTGGATGGTGGGGGGGGAGAGAGAGAGAGAGAGAGAGAGAGAGAGAGAGAGAGAGAGAGAGAGAGTGTGTGTGTCTTCAGGTGAAAGAGTAGTGAAAACTGGAAATATTAATAGTACTTGATTTACTAGTCACAAGTACCCAATGGGAAGTTAGGAAATAGGTTTTAGAGCTAGGGAGAGAGGTCAAGATGAGAAAGAGATTTAGGAGTTCTGAGACATTTGGAAAGCATATGGCAGTGTACATGATTTTTAAAATTGAATTGATAGTGTTTCCTGGCATAATTTAATTGCGTGGAGCTAGAAGTTCAACCAGAACATATATATAAATGAACAGATGGGTGCTTTTTTTAACCTCCAAACGGTATGCATTTTGTACTGGGATGTTTTCCTTAAGGAATGCCAACAATTAAGATATTAATTCTCAGCCTGATCATATTTTAAAGGTACAGTTGATAATCAAATGTGCATTAGTAAAGTACTTTTGGTCTTACCTGATCTTGCACATTAAAGAGCTGGTTGATGCTTTTTCTTCCCTTTATTTTCTCTTTTAAAATCTGAGTGCTACCATATTTAAAAGGAAAGCAAAAAGGTAAAACAATACTTGAAACAATATTTGCTTGGAGTCATGAGTTGGCTTTGGTAAACTGAAACATAACCTAATATAAAGGCTGACCTTTAGGAGCAGTGCAGTTGTGTACTTTGTAACGTGTTAATAGGCCTACATGAAGGTTGAGAACCTACCACTGCTTTAGGATTTGGCCCCCCAGTCTTTAGATCTAATGTGTATAAATTGGATGTACTTTTTTCTTTTCCTGTTTTCCTGTTTAACTCAGGTGGTAGAGAATGGGAGAGTACAATTAAAAAAAAAAAGTTGAAAAAAAAATACAGTTCAAAGAGCTGTGTGGGAGACAGTGTTAACCAAGTTCAACAAAAATAAAAACAGATTAAGGACTGTGTAATTTAGTTTAATTCTGTAGAATCATATCATTAGCAAATATATATTCAGTGGGAGTGGTGAAGGAAATAGATTTTCAAAAGATAAGTTGCTCAGAATACAAAGACCAGGTTCAGTTACTTAAGATTTGATCAACATGAACTTGAATTTTAAAATTAGGAATTTAAGTAATTTTTTAAAGGACAACCTCTGATTGTCACATTCACTTGGCCCAGATTTTCCACCTAAAATTTTTTATGAACATTATGCTCATTAGCTTTTAAAAATATCTCAGAGAGTACAAAGTTATCACTTGATAACTCACTTATTGTCTGTAAAAAATTATTCAGAATATTCAAAGTTGTGAGAGAATTTCTCAATATCCTTTGAAGTAGTTTTAATAAAGTAATATCATTAAGCTCCAAATTGAAAGATAGGGTAGAAATTGTCTATTTTCTAAGACTTTAAAATGCTTTTCCTATTTAAAAAAACACATTATAGTTTTCCTGTAAACGATTAATAGGGTTCTTGTGTAGTGCAGCTTGGTACTTTATAGTTGGCCTGCAGAGGCAAGTGAAAAAACAAAGCAGAAAAACCCGCTGTGTTTAAGTCTTAACACTGAAGCATTGACTGTGTTTTTTTCTTTTGGCTTTCTGTTTGAGACAGAAGAATCTTTAAAAGAAGGATTAAATTTATTAGTCTCCCCTCCCCTTTAATACTAGATCTTTCTGTAGTGAAAACAGTGATAAGAGACTTGTTTCCTAATAAAGATAGATTGAGTATCTTAAAACATATGAAGATTAGTTGCATGACAAATCGATTCAAAGAGTTTAATGGAAATGAGTAGATCACTTGATCAGAAGATTTAGCTACCCATAACAGTTAGCATTGGTATTGATGAGAATTTGCAGTAGTACTAGACAGATTCCCAGTGGTTACACTTTGAGTCTTGTTCTTTGATACTGGTAAATGAATGGTAGGTTTCTTTCTTCCCTTCCTTTCTTCTTCTTCTTCTTCTTTTTTTTTTTTTTTTTGAGACAGAGTTTTGCCATGTTGCCCAGGATGGTTTCAAACTCCTGGGCTCAAGTGATCCACCTGCCTCAGCCTCCTGAGTGCCTGGGACTACAGGCATGCGCCACAAGGTCTGGCTAATTTTTATTTGTATTTTTTTGGCAGAGACAGGGTTTCACTATGTTGGCCAGGCTGGTCTCGAACTCCTGACCTCAAGTGATCCGCCCACCTCGGCCTCCCAAAGTGCTGGGATTATAGGCATGAGCCACTGTGCCCAGCCGGGAATGATAGGTTTCATTGTACATTGTATTCAGTTTTTTCAGAGCATAGAAAAGTGCATTAAAAGGTAGGTTTATAAGCAAATTGTATACCTTTTGACTTCTTGTCAATTCTCCTCTTTGAGTGGAAGAAATACTCTAAGTCAGTGATTTTCTTTTTTTTTTTTTTTTTTTTTTTGAGACGGAGTTTCGCTCTTGATACCCAGGCTGGAGTGCAATGGCGCGATCTCGGCTCACCACAACCTCCGCCTCCTGGGTTCAGGCAATTCTCCTGCCTCAGCCTCCTGAGTAGCTGGGATTACAGGCACGCGCCACCGTGCCCAGCTAATTTTTTGTATTAGTAGAGACGGGGTTTCACCATGTTGACCAGGATGGTCTCGATCTCTTGACCTCGTGATCCACCCGCCTCGGCCTCCCAAAGTGCTGGGATTACAGGCTTGAGCCACCGCGCCCGGCCTAAGTCAGTGATTTTCAAGCTGAGGCACATTTGGGGATAGTGGGGAGCATGGGAGGCAGAGGTTGCAGTGAGCCACAATCGGTCCAGCCTGGGCAACAGAGCCAGAACCTGCCTCAAAATAATCATAATAATAATAATATAAGCCATGACTGCACCACTGCACTCCAGCCTGGATAACAGAGCCAGACCCTGTCTCAAAATAAGAACAAGAATAATAAAGAAGAAGAAGGAACAGCTGCAGCAATAAAATAAAAAGTCTTGAAAGTGGCCATAGAAAAATGATGTGTGTATAAAGGGGAAGAAAAATTCAAATGATGAATTTCTCAGCAAAAGCCATTAGAGGCAGAAGGTAATGATACAAAATTATTAAAGCACTCTGAAAAACAAACAGCTAAAAAACAAACAGCAGAAACAACAAAATACCAAGCCACAATCCAGAGTTTTATATCCAATAAAAATGTCCTTCAAGAATGATGGCAAAATACACATTCTCAGAGATGGAAAACTAAGAGAATCCATTATAAGCAGACTTGCTTTAAAAGAAATGTGAAAGAAAGTTCTTCAGGTAGAAGAGAAATGATACCACAGAGAGACTTAGAACTTCTGGAATGAAGGAAAAGCAACATAAATGGTAAATATAATTAGCTATTTTTCTCCTCTTAAGTCCCTTAGAATGTGTATGATAGTTGAAAGTAAAAACTATAACATTGTTTAGTGGGGCTTTCAATACAGCATGTATATATAAGTCAAGTACAACATAAAAGGGGAGGATAAAGGGTATGGTATGTAGGTTTGTACATTCCTCTTGGAAGTAAAATATTAATTTCAGGTAGAACTGTGAAAAGTTAAGTATGTAAATTGCATTTACTAGAGCAACTAACCAGTACAGTTAAAAACACAATTCCATAGAAGGCAGGAAAGGGGAGGCAGTGGGATTACAATGAGAGGGGCAAACAGAAAAAATAATTAGAAAGTAGACCTGAATCCAAACATATCAATAATTATATTCAGTGTAAATGGTGCAAACACACCAACTAAAAGACAGGAATTGTAAACCTGAATTAAAAATAAGACCCAACTCTATGCCATCTATGCAACTACAAGTAACTCTATTTATTTAGTTAATTTTTATTTATTTATTTATTTATTTATTGAGATGGAGTCTTACTCTGTCACCCAGATTTTGGAGTGCAGTGGTGCGATCTCGGTTCACTGTAACCTCTGCTTCCGGGTTCCTAAGTGTTCTCCTGCTTCAGCCTCCCAAGTAGCTAGGACTGTAGGTGCCCACCACCACGCCCAGCTAATTTTTGTATTCTTATTAGAGACAGGGTTTCACCATGTTGGCCAGGCTGGTCTTGAACTCCTGACCTCAAATGATCCACCTGCGTTGGCCTCCCAAAGTGCTGGGATTACAGGCGTGAGCCACCACACGAGGCCAGAAACTCACTTTAAATATAATGGTATAGTAAGTTAAAAGAATGGAAAAAAAAATACACCATACACACACACACAAACCAAAAGAACAATGGAGTGGCTATATGACTATCAGGTAAAACAGACATCAGAGCAAGGAAAAATACCAGAGATAAAGAGGGACATTACATAATGATAAAAGGGTAGATTCACCAAGATGACATAATTCTAGATAATTAAGATAGCTATTAAATTTTACATATGCAAAAAACTTAGATTAGTTTACATTTACATGGCCCTGAAATTGTTATTTTTATGTGTTGTCTGTTTTGTTTCCTCACCAGGACTCTAAACTCTGGATGGAAATATATCTCTTGTTTATAATTCCCAATAATCTTAGTATAATGTCTTATACATATTGACCATTGCATTGCGACCAATGTAGTGGTAAAAATTGGAACAGATTTTTAATAAATATGTACAATGAATAGCATGTGTGTGTTTATGTGTATATGTACAAGTTAAAGTTACCACAGATGATTATAGGTCAGCAATGACTAAAGGTGACTAATATCACTAAATATGGCTTGGTAGGGATAGGAAAATCAGCATCTTACCTATTTCCTGCCAGACCCAAGGGAGTAAGAGGAAGCTAAAAGATTGCCTTGTCCTAGGAGACAAGGTTAAGACCTTGTTACTAGGCTTATGGTGATCATAAACCTGCATATATACTGAGAAGACAAAGTCTATTTGACATCCCCACATGGATATTCAGTGGGCATTTCAAACTTAATGCATTAAAAGCAAACATCTTAATTTCTCACTGCTCCAACCTCCTTTCATTCAACATATATTTATTGAAGATATACTATGTGCCAGGTACTGCTATAGTGCTTGGAATATCCATCAATGGGCATAACAAAGATCTCTGCCCTTGTGTTATAATCTGGCAGGGAGAAACAGGCAGTAGACAATAAACATAATAGGTAAATTGTTAAGTGTTGTAGAAAAAAGAACAAGGTACAAAAAGCACCGGTGCCAGTACCAGTACCAATAACAGTGCCAGTGCCAGCACCAGTGGTGGCTTCAGTGCTGGTACCAGCCTGACCACCACTCTCATATTTGGGCTCTCCGCTGGCCTTGGTGGAGCTGTTGCCAGCACCATCGGCAGCTCTGGTGCTTGTGGTTTCTCCTACAAGTGAGATTTCAGATATTGTTAATCCTGCCAGTCTTTCTCCTCAAGCCAGGGTGCATCCTCAGAATCCTACTCAACACAGCACTCTAGGCAGCCACTATCAATCAATTGAAGTTGACAGTCTGCATTAAATCCATTTGCCATTTCAAAAAAAAAAAAAGGGGGTAAAAGTAACTGGGAGTGCTCGTAGATGGGCTTGGGAATAGTGATGGAGGAATGTAAGTAGCAACTTCAAATGGGGAGGTCAGGATGACCTGATGTCAGAATGACCTAACTTCATTGTCATATTGAAATTAGAGCAAAGAGCCAGAGTTGAGGAAGTTAGTCAAGTAGTCCTTATTACTATCTGGGGGAAGAGCATTCCAGGCAAAGGGAACAAGTAGAGCAAAATCAGGAGGTACTTAGAATATCCAGTGAACAGCAAGGAGGCCATGTGTCTGGTGCAGAGCCAGTGATGGGGAGAGTGTAAGTTTAGGAAGGAAGGCTGGGTGATGGGGGTCAAATCATATAGGGCCTGGGGCCACTGAAAAGACTTTGAATTTTAGTCTGAGTGAAATACAGGGAGTCACTGAACTGTTTTGAACAGGGAAATAAACATCTGACTTGCATTTTAACAGAATTACTCTGGCATCTCTGTTGAGCAAAGAATATAGAAGGGAAAGGGCAGAAACAGGGGAACCTTTTAAGGGTGATTGCAGAAATACATGCAGAGAAATGACAGTGGCTTGTACAAGGCCACAGCAATGGAGATGAGGAGAAATCTTTGGATTCTGAATATATTTTGAAATTAGAGTTGGCATGGTTTTCTGACATTTTGGATGTAAAATGTGAATCCAAGGCTTTTTGCCTGAGCAACTACTTAATAGAAGGATGGAAGTGGCATTAACTTCAGTGGGAAAGACTGTGGGTGCAGCAGGTTTGGAGAAGATGAGTAGCTGAGTTTTGGATATGTTAAGTCTGTGATAACCAAGTAAAGATTTTGAATAGGCAGTTGGATGTACAAGTTTGGAGCCTGGGAAGAACTCCAGGCTAGAGATAGAAATTTGAGATCATGTTTAAAACCATGGGTCTGTATGAGTTTCATTATACCAAGGAAATAAGTAGTAAGAGAAGAGGACCAAGGGCAGAGCCTTAGGGATGCCACATCTGTTGCCTTTGTTCTCTTTCATCTTTTCAGTAAGTGGCACCACTAACTCCCTGATTTCTCAAGCCTAAAATCTAGAAGTCATCTTTGATTTCTTCCTTCTACAACCAGATCTGTCCTCTTTGTCTCCACTACTACCAACTAGTTCAAGTCACCATTATCTTCTAATTCATCTCCATGCTTCCCCTTTTGCCCCCCTGCAGTCATTTTGCATCCAGCAGTCAGAATGATCTTGACAGAAGGAAGGTAATTCCAACTGTATCACACTTCTGTGCAAAGCCTGCCAGTGTTCTGCACAGCAAACATTGTAAATGAATATTCTGACTCACAAATCAGTGTGAAATATTGTCAAACATGAAATGAGTGAAAAGGCAGCCTACAGAATGGAAAAAAATATTTTTGCCCTAATAAAATATTAACCCCCTAAAAAGGGTTAATATCTAGAATATACAAAGAACTCCTACAACTCAACAACAAAAAACAAATAATCTAATTTAAAAATGGGCAAAGGACTGAAATGGACATTTCTCTAAAGAAGAATGGCCAAAAAACATTGAAAAGATGCTCAACATCACAAATTATCACATACTCATGTTCATTACAGCATTATCCGCAATTACCAAGAGCTGGAAGCAACTAATTGTCAATTGACAGATGAATGGATAAAGAAAAGTTTATATATATAAAAAATGGAATATTATTCAGCCTTAAAAAAGAAGGAAATCCTGTCATGTGCTAAAACATAGAGGAAGCTTAAGGATATTACGCTAGGTGAAATAAGCCACAAAGAAAAAATACTGCATAATTCCACTTATATGAGGTATCTGAAGTAGTCAAACTCTTAGAAACAGAAAGTAGAAAGGTGATTGCCAGGAGCTGGGAAGAGAGGGAAAAGGGAAGTTGTTTAATGGTATGGAGATGAAAATGCTCTAGAGCTCTATTGCACAACAATGTGAATATAGTTAACACAATTGTACTGTACATGCAAGAATGGTTGCTATGGTGAATTTTGTATTGTGTTCTTTAGTGCCATAAAACAAAAACAAAATCCCTCCAGTGGTTCCTACCGCACTTGGAATAAAATCCCAAACTCCTTACCCTAGCTGCCAAAGCCCTTTATGATTGTTTTTCCAGAATCCATCAAACTCCTCTTGTGCTATTCTTCCCTTGTCTGTTATTGTCCAGCCACAGTAGCTTTCTTTCTATTCCTTACATTCACCAAACTTTTTCCTCTGCCTTTGGAATGTTCTTCCTGCTGACTTTTACCAGGCTGGCTGCATCTTGTTTTTCAGATCTTGACTTAACATACCTCCTCACAAAGCCTTTTATTTTTTTTGAGATGGAGTTTTGCTCTTGTTACGCAGGCTGGAGTGCAATGGTGTGATCTTGGCTTACCGCAACCTCCACCTCCTGGATTCAAACCATTCTCCTGCCTCTCAGACTCCCGAGTAGCTGGGATTACAGGTGTGGTGCTGGCTAATTTTTGTATTTTTAGTAGAGACGGGGTCCCAGGGTTTCACTATGTTTGTCAGGCTGGTCTCGAATTCCTGACCTCATGATCTGCCTGCCTCAGCCTCCCAAAGTGCTGGGATTACAGGCGTGAGCCACCACGCCCGGCCCTCACAAAGCCTTTTTATGACTACCTGGTTGCCACCAGTCACTAGCTATATCACATCACTCTACTTAAATTTTCTGCCTAGCACTTCTTACTCTCTGATATTTTTCTTATTTATCTTTATTTACTCTCTGCTTCCCCTATATAAGAATTTTGTAAGTTTTAAAAATTTTAGAATTTAAATTTTAAAAATTTAAATTCTCATAAAAGAATGTTATAAGAAAGCAGGGACCTTGTCTGTTTTGTTCATCACCATATCTCCAAGCACCTAGAATAGTGCCTGGCATATAGTAGGTGCTCAGTAAATATTTGCTAAATGAAAACTGAAATTCCTAGTTTTAAATGATTATTTCTTGAAAAGAACTGCTCTTCTCCCCAAGCTCCAGACCTGTCTTTTTGGATTCCTTCTTGGGTATTTCTATCTAAATATTCTGCAAATACCTCAAATTCAACATGCCCCTCTCCACTCAGTTACTCTTTCAGATCTTATTTTTTCTTTGTTAATGGCATCATTATTAGCCCAATTGATCAGGCCAGAGGTCTTCTTTGATTCCTTTCTTTCTCTCAATTCCCACCATCTATCAGATCCTGTCAGTATCCTATCTCACATCTTTCCCTTCTCTTCCACATAGTTGCCACCACATCATTTTAGGCCTAATTACTTTTTACTTGGATCATTGTAAGAAACCATCTAACTGGGCTTTTTGCTTCCAATCCCCCATGCCTTTCCAGACTGTACTATCTATCTTCTATTCATATTGCTACTTTTCTGTTCAAAACTAACAAATAAAATGTTATTTTTTTATGCCTTGGAAAGCCAAGGAAACCTTTATCCTCAGCCTCCTTTAGACCCCACTTACCTTTCCAGCCTCACCCTTCATGACACCCCTGCAGCTCTGTGCTCCTGCTCTAATACTGTGGCCTTATCAGTCTCACAGCTGGTGGTCAGCATACACCAGCAGCCTCCACCTTTACAAAGCCATTTCCCCTGCCTGCAGTGCTCCTGGACCCCTACATCCCTTTTGCTGACTCATAGTTTTAAGATCTAACTAAAAAACTGCCTCCCCCAAGAAGCCTTTATAGATCTTCCCTCAACTCCAAAATTGAAATTAGTGGCATAGACCCATAATATCTCTATTATTAATAACATTTTTTTCTTTTTTTTTCTGAGACAGGATCTTACTTTGTTACCCAGGCTTGAATGCAGTGGTGCAATCTTGGCTCACTGCGGCCTTGACCTCCTGGGCTCAAGCGATCCTCCCACTTCAACCTCCTGAGTAGCTATAACTACAGGCGTGTGCCACCATGCCTGGCTACTTTTTTGTGTATTTTTTGTAGAGATGGTTTTACCACATTGTCTAGGCTGGTCTCGAACTCCTGAGCTCAAGCAATCTGCCCACCTCAGCCTCCCAAAGTGCTAGGATTACAGGCGTAAGCCACCTCACCCAGCCTATTATTTTTTAAATTGTGGTAAAGTATACATAATATAAAATTTACCATTGTAACTGTTTTTAACTGTACAATTCCCTGGCATTAAGTACATTTACATTGTTGTACAGCATTCGCCACTGTCCTCTACTACCATATTTAATTATTTATGGATGTAGTTGTCCCCTCCTGTGATTGGAAACAAATGCTTGGCATTATTTATAAGTGCTCGAATTAACATGAGTGAATGAGAATATAATCACATCATCTCCTTTATGTATCCTGAGATTAGACGGCACATCACCAGCATCATTGTAATCCTGCTTGGGTAACTTTAGGGTTGTGTTCCGTTTTCTTCTTTGTACTTCTTATTCAAAATGGCATTGGTTAGAGTTCATAGAGTCCTGGATTTTTAAAGGTTCTTTGCCCAATTTCTTCTTTACTAGTTTTTGATGCTTTACACTTAACCTAGCTTTTTCGTCTTACCGATATCTATTCTATAAATATGCCAGTGAAATGGAGCATATTGTATTAGGTAAGGTGTGCTTATTTCAAGAACTACATGTGTTTCAAGGCACATAATGAAACTTCAGCAAAAATGAGGTTAAGAGTTTAGTCTCCAGTAATATTGCTGCAATTTTATTTCTGTCAGGTTTTGTTATTTTTGCTATATTGTTTGTTTTTCTTCAATGTTTATTTTTTATTTTATTATTATTATTATACTTTAAGTTCTGGGGTACATGTGTGGATCTTGCAGGATTGTTACATAGGTATACACATGCCATGGTGGTTTGCTGCCTCCATCCCCCCACCAACTATATTAGGTATTTCTCCTAATGTTCTCCCTCCCCAATCTCCCCACCTCCTGCTATCCCTCCCCAGCCCCCTTCTTCAATGTTTTATAAGCCCCTGTTCTTTGATGAACTCCTAATAAGCTGTGCTTTAAACTATGACATTGACCTTTCTCCAGAAACAGGTTTCAGAATTGTCTTTTTCATGTTCTCTCCCTGCCTTTTCTCTTATAATCAAATCAGCATATTTTGTTTTTGTTTTTGTTTTGGAGACAGTCTCAATCTATTGCCCAGGCTGGAGTGCAGTGGCACTATCTATGTTCATTGCAACCTCTGCCTCCCAGGTTCAAGTGATTCTCCTGCCTCAGTCTCCCGAGTAGCTGGGACTACAGGCACGTGCCACCACACCCAGCTAATTATTTGTAGTTTTAGTGGAGACAGGGTTTCACCATGTTGCCCAGGCTAGTCTCGAACTCCTGAGGTCAGGCAATCCGCCTGCCTCCGCCTCACAAAGTGCTGGGATTACAGGCAGGAGCCATTGCGCCCCACCCAAATTAGTATGTATTTTTAAACATCATAAATGCGAGAGTTGGAAGGTTCTTTTGTGATTATCTAACATATTCACTTTGCATATAAATAAATAAATACCCATGTTAATGCCAAGGGGTTCTCATCCAGTAAGTGGCAGAAGAATCTATGATGCAGGGATATCTGTTGGTGCTATCAATGAAAGGGAAATTATTCTCCCTCCTGATCTGAAGGATCCTGTGTCACATCATCTGAAATGCACTGGGGTTTGAGGAAAGATGACCCTCAAAATCCACATTTGTACTTTGCAAGAGCAAGGCGAGATCATAGAGAAGTTACACCCCCTCCTGTCTCCACTTTTTAGTCTTTATCCACTAAAAACAAGATGTGAGAAAATCAAGTGACAAGAATGATAGGGTAATAGGTTTTCAACAAAATTAGTGTGTGGGCTTATATAGGTATAAAAATGGTGAAGGTAGTAGACCATGGATGCTTATTGCCTTTTAAGTTCCATCTTTCATTTACACATTTTGAAAGAATTTTTTGTGTCTTATTTTCCCCTGATTTATGTAGCTGTGCCACCCTAAATACAGACTTTCTTTTTGCTCTTGCCACCTTCTTGATAAAGGGAAGTACAGTTAGAATTGTAGATACTTAGTAATGCTTCGACATGAATATCCTTCACAACTTTGACATGTGTACCCTTTATTATCATTCTGTTAGAAATCTTAACTTCTTTGTGCCCAACTTTTCATATCTGTAAAATGGATGAAATAGTAATACCTGCTTCATATAATTGCCATAAAGATTAAATGCTAATACACATAAAGCTCTTAGAACAACAGGTCTGGTATATAGTAAACACTCAAATGTAGAGCTATTATCATTATTGTTACTGGTATTAACTGATATAGTTATACTTTTCATAAATGCTCATCCTATCAATTAAATATATTTTTTCACTATATATTCTTTTTCAATGTATATTCCTTTTAACCTTCCTTCTTAGCCTCTGCTATAATTCAAATGCCTTCTCCAATTTCAAACAATTTAATGAAAATAAAATTTATATATGCAGAGATGGCTGATTTAATTTCTTCAGTCCTTTGGAACCTAGAATTCTTTTCCTTCTGAGAGTAAACTTATTTTTTTCCATGTTATAGGTGGTATGCAAGATTACAACTATGTATGGGCCAATTGTTTTGAGATCACATTAGAACTGTCTTGTTGCAAGTACCCACCTGCTTCACAGCTTCGACAGGAATGGGAGAACAATCGTGAGTCTTTGATCACATTGATTGAAAAGGTAAAAGTAGATGACTGGAAGGTTGGGGTATAGAAACAGGATTAAATAAGGGAGAAATTTGGATGCATGTGAATGATAATCTATACAGTATTAAATGTCCTTTATCTGCTTTTATTATTTAAGATTATAAATTATCTTTAAAGATTATTAGATTATAATCTATTAAAACATGTTCTAGCTCTGATTCCTCTGCCCCTTACCCCTAGCTCTCTGCTCCATATGGCTTCCTTTGCTTGTCTTGGGACACTTACATAGACTGAAATAATTAGCCAAATTTGTGTTGTTAAATTCTTACAATGTCATGTGATCATATTTGCTAGTGAGCCTTTACTACTATATGAACCATGGACATCAGTTTAATTTAATTAAACATCACGCAGACTAATAGAGCAATTGGATACACCAGCAATTATACCTTATTGAGAAAATTAGAAGTCTGGCTATGAGGAGAGGGAATTTCAAAAGCACCTTACTAGTGTAGAGTTCAGACACATATGACTTAAGTTTAAGGATTTAATACTTCTATCTGTATTTTATTTAAACTCAAGGGATTGAAAATGTTTTGGGGAGAGAGAAGAGTAACCTTATTTTTTAGAAATTCTAGTATCAGTGCAGAGAGAGGTTATGCCCTCTTGCCTTCCAAATTCATTGTCTCTGAGCTTGGATTCTTGTCTTCTTAGGTTCACATTGGAGTTATAGGATTTGTTAAAGATTCTTTAACAGGATCTGGTTTGGAGAATGCAACCATCTCAGTGGCTGGTATTAATCATAATATCACAACAGGCAGATTTGGTGATTTCCACCGATTACTTGTTCCTGGAACTTACAACCTTACAGTAGTTTTAACTGGGTAAGAATTTAAACTATGTAGATTCTTAGTTAAAATGTCAAGTCTCTGTTTTATATCTAAGACAGAAATATAGTCTAGTATATGTTATTTATTTTTTGTGGCTTTTATTTTTCTTTATTTTCTAATTTTTCTCCTTTTATAATAAGAAAATACTGTTGCGGAGTTTTTTGTCACATAATTTAATAGTACAATGGGGTGTGAAGCATAGTTGTAGCATTAGAGGAAGGACAATTTTTAAAACTTAAAAGATATTCAGCTATGTAAAGCATTACCTTAAAGCTAACTGAATACCAGAGTAGAAGAAACCCAGGGCTCTGTAAATGACATTTTGAAGAACTGTCTAATCAGCTTTCTAATATATTAAATGAGTGGTTTCCCACCTCCCCTGGAAAGCTTTCTGGAAGCTCGCTTTGATAAGGATTTAATTGATAACCTTTAATCTTGAACTTTCCTACTTGAAAAAGAAGTTGGAATGTCAGTTTGATAAGACACTGCAAATAATTGTATAATTTATCACTTCTTTGAGTACTGTAGCAGTGGTTACGTTGGGGTAACAATCTTTCAACATGCTCTTTCCTTTGAATGTAATTTTTTTTATGTATACATTCTAGAGTGTGGTATTTGAGAAGATTTGATGAGATAAATAGTTCTTCAATCTGGGGTTCTTTGTGAGATAATGTCTTAAAACTCTTAAAGTTGCACATCTCTAATTTGAATTTTGATAGATCACTAAGCGTAAGAGGATGGAAAGGCTACTGTGCTTTTATAATGTTAAAGCATTGTATGTCTTAACTATAAACCATTTACTTTTTCAAATTTTTTTTTCAGGTATATGCCATTGACTGTTACTAATATAGTGGTGAAAGAAGGACCAGCCACAGAGGTGGATTTTTCCCTTAGGCCATCTGTAACTTCAGTAATCCCTGACACAACTGAGGCTGTAGCAACTGCTAGCACAGTTGCTATACCTAATATTCCTTCTGGAACATCATCCTCCTACCAGCCAATTCAGCCAAAGGACTTTCACCACCACCATTTCCCTGATATGGAAATCTTCTTGAGAAGGTTTGCCAATGAATATCCTAACATTACTCGGCTTTATTCATTGGGAAAATCAGTAGAGTCAAGAGAACTTTATGTGATGGAGATATCTGATAATCCAGGTGTCCATGAACCAGGTAATTGGTATGGTCTTACACAAAATTTCAGTAGTGCCTCTCAAAGCGATGTTCAATATTGCCATGTTTCATCCAGAAAAGTCACCTATAGTATGTATAACTGGTATTAAGAAAACCTAACTAAAATTAGAAGAAAGAAAAAAAGAAAATGTAACCAGTCTTTTCCCAGAAAAGAAGGAAATCCTTTTCCTAACCCATATTAGGCATGATATTTAATACATGCATAGATTAGATTTATTCTGCTAATAGTGTTTTATTTATTTATATTATATGGCATATATATGCTTTGAGCCTGCTCAGACACATGTATTAATAAGGAAGCTGCTTTATAAGATGTTTCTGAAGGTTTTTTTCTGCCTCCTTGGCCAAAAATACATGTTTAAAAACATTTTTAGTCCAGGATTTATATATGTTGGGGAAAAAAAAAAAGAGTCCATGATGATTAAAAAGGAAAAAAGTCTTCCATGTAATTTGTTTTCAGGTGAACCAGAATTTAAATACATTGGAAATATGCATGGAAATGAAGTGGTTGGAAGAGAACTGCTGTTGAACCTCATCGAATACCTTTGTAAGAACTTTGGAACAGACCCTGAAGTCACAGATTTGGTTCGTAGCACTAGAATTCACCTTATGCCATCCATGAATCCTGATGGGTATGAAAAGTCCCAGGAAGGTAAAGAATAGCTATTAATGCTTAATCTTTTGATTACCATATAGCATGATTATTTTGATGTAGAAGAGAATTTGAACTGGTTCTTTTGGAATTTCTTCTTGTTTTTTTCCTTATAATTTATTATTGATTTTTATATCAATAATAATATCTTGCTCTTATATTCTTATGAGATGATCTGGTCCACTCAACAATTATGTGATCAAATTTATACTTTTAATGGAGTTTTCCACTTGGTAATGGCTCTTATTTACTAGAAATATAGAGTATAAGATTTTTACAAATTGTTTCATTTTAGCAATAGTTCTGTCAACAAAGAGTCAAACTCTGTAAAATGTTTGGAGAGATTTATTCTGAGCCAAATATGAGTGACCATGGCCCATGACACAACCCTCAGACCTTCAGGACATCTGCCCAGGGTGGCCAGAGTGCAGCTTGGTTTTATACATTTTAGGGAGACGTGAGACGTCAATCAGATACATTTAATATATACATTGTTTTGGTCCAGAAAGGGCTAGGGTTGAAAGAGTTATTATCAATTGAAAGGAATGTCTGGGTTAGGATAACAGGTTGTAGTTACTGAAGTTTTATCATGCAGATGAAGCCTCCAGGTAGCAGGCTTGAGAGAGAATAGATTGTAAATGTTTCTTATCAGACTTAAGGTCTGTGTTGGTATTAAATGCTGATTGGCTTTTCCTGATTTCCAGCAGGGAGGAGGTGTAATAAGACATGTCTGACCCCCACTTCCCTTCATGGCCTGAACCAGTCTTTCAGGTTAACTTTGGAGTGCCCTGGCCAAGAGGAGGGAATCTATTCAGATGGTTGGGCAGGGCCTTAGAATTTTGTTTTAGGTTTACAGTTCTTATTAAATCATTATTTTGGGAATCTTATTTCATAAATGAAAAATCAAACCAGATATCTCTCAAAGCCAGTGACTCTGTTTTGATTCTCAGGTCTACTCTCTGTGCATATTCCAGACTTGCTAATTTATTGACTTCCCATTTCTTTGCCTTCTCTGGGCAAGCCCATCTTTCCTGGGGTGTTATAGTATGGGCTAGGACAGTAGACTGATACATGCCACCTTATGCACAACACTAGGGGAGTGAGAATTCATCTTTTCTCAGCCCGTGATTTTTTCTAGGCAATGATATCTATCAGTAGAATAGGCACCACAGTATGATATGGAGCCTCATGACTTATTACTAGCACTGCCCTGACCATTGGGAGGATCAGTTGGTCATTAGTACCCAGAAGCGCTCTTAAACAATAGGCACAAGATCTTCCATATATATATATATATATATATATATATATATATATATATTTTTTTTTTTTTTTCCCAGGTTTTTCCCCCTAAGGTCCTCATTCTTTATCAGTGCCACAAATCCCTCCTACACACTCCCCAGACCTTTCTGAAAGGTGGAACTAATTACACTAGTGAGTCCTCCAGTTTTCTTCAATCTCTTGCAATTTTTCTCATTATAATGACAATAGTAAGGCTCCCACTCCCTATTAAAATGGAATATGCTCAGTTAAGCTTAAATTGAACTTTTTCCTCCATCAAGTTAAACTTCCAACTATGTTCTTGGCTAACTTTACCTTTTTGTGATCACTTTAATGTGAGCATATCACAATTTTCTTCTTTTCATTTGGTGTATTTCTTACAATGTCTTAGTGAGCTTTATATAAGTACAGAGAGAAGTATAGAGTTCCTGGCCAGGTGCAGTGGCTCATGCCTATAATCCCAGCACTTTGGTAGGCCAAGGTGGGTGGATCATTTGAGGTCAGGAGTTTAAGACCAGCCTGGCCAACATGGTGAAACTCTGTTTCTACTGAAAATACAAAAAATTAGCTGGATGTGGTAGCACACACCTGTAATTCCAGCTACTTGGGAGGCTGAGGCACAAGAATTGCTTGAACCTGGGAGGTGGAGGTTGCAGTGAGCCAAGATCATGCCATTGCACTCTAGCCTGGGCAACAGGGCAAGACTTCATCTCAAAAAAAAAAATATCGTAATGCCATACAGGTTCTTCTTGCCTATTGCACAGACAAAACAGTTCACTGAGACCATGGTATCACAGTAAAGAGACAGTTTAATTAACGCAAGGCCAGCCACACAGGAGAACTGGAGTTATCACTCAAGTCAGTCTCCCCAAAGGCTCAGAGGTTACAGTTTTTCCAAGACAGTTTGATGGGTAAGGGGCTAGAGAATGGGATGATTGGTTGGGGATGAAATAATAGGGATGTAGAAAACAGTCCTCATGTGCTGAGTCACCATCTGGTTGGGAGCCACAGGACCAGCTGAGTCACAAGTCGCTGGTCTGGGTGGTATCAGCTGGTTTTCAGAAATGCAAAAGTCTGAAAAACATCTCAAAAGGCCAATCTTAAGTTCTGCAATAGGGATGTTATCTACAGGAGCAATTGGGGGAGTCGCAAATCTTCTAACTTCTGAAACGATGGCTGATTATACTTTAATTATACATACATGTTAGCCAATTTCGGCCCTCTTAGTCCCAACCGTGTGGCCTTTCATTAGTTTTACAAAGGTAGTTTCATTTTGGGAAAGACTATTATCATTCTTGCTTTAAGATTAAACTGTAAGCTGAATTCTTCCCAAAGTTAGGCCATTCCTTGGCCTGTGCCCAGGAATGACCAAGGACAGCTTGGAGGTTAGAAGCAAGGTGGAGTCTGGGCATGGTGGCTCAATCCTATAATCCTAGCACTTTGGGAGGCCAAGGTGGACGGATCACCTGATGTCAGGAGTTCAAGACCAGCCTGGCCAACATGGTGAAACACCGTCTCTACTAAAAAATAGAAAAATTAGCCAGGCATGATGGCGGGTGCCTGTAATCCCAGCTACTTGGGAGGCTGAGACGGGGGAATCACTTGAACCTGGGAGACAGTGGTTGCAGTGAGCTGAGATTTTGTCACTTTACTCCAGCTGGGTGGCTGAGTGAGACTCTGTTTCAAAAAAAAAGAATCAAGGTAGAGTAAACTATGTCAGATTTCTCTTACTGTAATAATTTTGCAAAGACAGTTTCATAATCATAGGTGATTGATAATAGTGAAGCCTGATATGTTCACATTTGCCTTGAGTTAAAATATCTGAAGTAGTATGTGTTGGAGTAAAATATAAGTGAACGTGGCTTAAATTTGAATCCTTTATCATATCATACAGGAGATTCAATAAGTGTAATTGGCAGAAACAACAGCAACAACTTTGACCTGAACCGAAATTTCCCAGACCAGTTTGTTCAAATCACAGATCCTACCCAACCAGAAACTATTGCTGTAATGAGCTGGATGAAGTCCTATCCATTTGTACTTTCAGCAAACCTGCATGGAGGTATGGCAAATTTATATTCTACTAATTAGTTCTTATTAAGAGCATTTGAAAATCCTGGTGGAATTTTATCAGTTTGTAGTGTTATGCTTTCTTAAAATGAGTATCCTGTTACTGCTTTTATGGCAGACAACAGTAAAGGTCTTTTCTCATTACTTTTTCAGCCAGTGTCCTGGTTGTTTCTTTCCTCCTTCTTTTTCCCTTTTTTTTCCTCCTCTTGTCTTCTCCTTCTACCTCCATCTCTTCTCTCTACCCCTTTCTCCTCTCTTTTCTCACGTACTACTTCTCTCTCTCTCTTATCTCTTCTCCTCTTTCTTCTCTGTCTTTTCTTTTTTCTCCTCTCCTCTCCCTCTTCCCTGTCTCTCCCCTTACTCTGCTTCTTCCTTCTCCTCTCCTCTTTTTCTCATAGTTCTTCAGGCATTTCGTATTTATCCCTCACACTGGGAACTTGGTAACATGCTCTCTGTCATTCATAAAAGTTGATCCGAAGTTTAGTTCCGTTTCCTCTCTGAAGGTTCATAAACTCTTTTATGTAAATTTAGATTTTGATACTCTCTTACTGATATGTCTACTGATATCAAAATTTAGATTTTGATACTCTCTTTTACTTGGCATATGCTTAACTGCAGCAGAATGACCACATTCTCATGTAGTACCTGAGCTTATATACCTTCAAATAATTTAGCAGAGATGGATCAGTTGAATAGGATAAGAGGTCAAGATTAAAAGTCATCACAATGTCCAGCTAAGGTTGTGAATAAGAGTGAAGGTATCAGTACCCAAGAGAACCAAAATGTGTCCACACATAAACTCACTTGAACAACATGTTCATTTAATGTACAATGCTAATGTATATGAATGTTCAATGCACACGAATGTTCATTCAGGATTACTCACAATAACGAAAAAGCAGAAACAACACGAACAACATCATCTGATAAATGGATAAATAAAATGTGGTCTACCCTTACAATGAATATTATTTGGCACGAAAAGGAATCAAGTGCTGATACATGCTACGACATAGATTTTTGAAACCTTATGCTAAGCGACAACAGCCAGTCATAAGAGACCACATATTGTATGATTATTATTTCTTTTTTTCTTTATCAAGTTAATAATTATATTTTTATGAAATGTTCAGAATAAGCATATCCATAGAGACAGAAAGTAGATTAGTGATTGGATTGGGCTGGAGTGAATAGTGGTAAGAGGTGATGAGGGAGTGATGGGTTTTAGGGTTTCTTTTTGGAATTATGAAAATGTTCTATAATGAGATAGTGGTAGTGGTTGTACACCCCTGTGAATATAAACAACTTTAAATGGGTGAATTGTATGGTATTTGAATTATATCAATAAAGCTACTAAAAAAAAAAAAAGTGACAAATATTAGCACCAGGGACGGTGGGGAAGAAATTTAGTGTCAGCATTTATTGGAACATCCAGAAGTATCATAGTTGAGACTTCATGGCATTAGAGTAGCCTTCCATTTTAGAATGATAGTACATACTGATGGATATTTAGATTTATGAAGTTAATTGAGATTCTCCAAAAAATGCTTTGAAAGATTGCCAATAGTAGAAAAAAGTACTTCTACAGGTGGTAATCATATGTTGTTCTCAAAGAGCCAAATAAGAATTATGAAGTTATACCCTGGTTGGCAAAATAAATTTTTTGCTTTCTTTTTTTATATTTTATGTGTTTAATGCTATGTTTGGTAGAAGACACTTTTTATTTAGAGCTTTAATATTCTCAGAATAAATCACACATCGTGTTGGCTAAATCTGAAAAGTTAATAATAGTTACATTCCTTTGAAAATAAGTCACAGATGTACAGATGTGGTATCAAGACTGTGGCATGCTGAGAGGCGGGAATCTTCAGTCATGCAAACATCTTTGTTTCCATGACATATTTTCTTTTCTCATCTTAAAATCTTTATTTAAATGGAGTTTAAAATCTTGGCAAAGCAGTTTAAAGGAGAATTTCTTTGCTGTTGTACAGGAGTAAAAAACCTCATAGATTCTGCAGCTAGAGCTTGAGAATTAAGCTAACAAAAGGCAGATTAAAAGGAAAGAGCATACAAATTTTATTTGATATTAATATTTGTATGTGGCACAGGCAACAGGCAGTGGGGGAGTTCATAGGAAAGACATGAAACCCTCAAAAAGGCAGTAAGTGTTGAGGACTAAGTGCTCTTATAACAAAGGGTGATACCTTGTGGAAAAGTGACTACACAAAGAAAGGGGTTTAAACTTTTAGGGGTGGTAAATTGTAGGAAAGTGACTAGGAAATATATGGGGGAAACTACTGAAAGATGAGGGTTGTTTTACTAAGGTTTGTTTGTGTCAGCTCATCTTGGCATTGACTATCCCATCTCCGATGGTACCAAGAAGGTAACTTTCTCACAGGAAATTTATGCCCTAATTTTAGGCAGAAATGGGGAGGGTAGATAGCCTTTCCTGCATGTGCTGTTTCTCAGTTGCCTTCAGCTCTAAATAATTAATATGCTAAAGAGTCATATTCTGGGGCAGCACATTCTGATTCCCTTCACTGCCAACTTTATAATTTAGAAGGATCTTGAAAGATTGTAGGGGAAAACAATATTCTTTTTCATAAATTTTCAAAAATTTTGATACTAATTTTTTTATTGAGGTGAAGTTTACATAATTCCGTGGCATTTAGTGCATTCACTGTGTTTTGCAACTGCCCCCTCTATCTTGTTTCAAAACATTTTTATCTCCCCAAAAGGATACCCTACACTCATTTAACAGTGACTCCGCATTCCCTTCTTCCCTCAACTCCTAGTAACCACCAATCTTTGTTCTGTCTTTAGGGATTTACCTATTCTGGATATTTCACAGATATAGAATCATATAACATGTGACCTTTTGTGTCTGGCTTCTTTCATTTAGCATAGTTCTTCTAGGTTCATTCATGTTGTAGCATATATCAGTACTTCATTACTTTTTATGGCTGAATAATAGAACATTGTATATACGTGTGCATATATCAGTATCACATTTTCTTTATCCATTTACTTACAAATAGACATTTGGGTTGTTTCTACTTTTTGACTACAATGAAAAATGCTTCTGTGCCCATTGGCATTCAAATATCCATTTGAATTCCTGTTTTCCTTTCCCCATCCCCCCAACCCTTGTTTTGAAACCTAGTCTTACTCTGTCACCCAGGCTGGAGTGTAAGTGGTGTGATCATGGCTCACTGCAGCCTCAAACTCCTGAGCTCAGGCAGTCCTCCTGCGTCAGCCTCCCAAGTAGCTGGAACTGCAGGCATACACCATCACACCTGGCTTATTTTTAATTTTTTGTAGAGACAGGGTCTCCCAGTGTTGCCAAGGCTGATCTTGAACTCCTGGACTCAAGCAATCCACCCGCCTTGGCCTCCCACAAAGTGCTGAGATTATAGGCATGAGCCACCATACCCAGCCCCTGTATTCAGTTCTTTTGTTTATACACCTAGGAGTGGAATTGTCATATGATAATTCCATGTTAAGCTTTTTGAGGAATTGCCAAACTGTTTTCCACAGCAACTGGATTATTTTACATTCCCGCCAGCAATGTTTGAGATTCTAGTTTCTTCATATACTCGCCAAGTTATTATTTTCTATTTTTATTATTATAGCCATCCTAATGGTTGAGAAGTGGTTCCTCATTTTGGTTTTGGTGTGCATTTCCCCGATAACTAATGATGCTAAGCATCTTTTCATGAGCTTTTTGGCCATTTATATATCTTCTTTTTTTATTTTATTTTATTTTATTTTATTTTATTTTATTTTATTTTATTTTATTTTTTTATTGCATTTTAGGTTTTGGGGTACATGTGAAAAACATGCAAGGTTGTTGCATAGGTGCATACGTGGCAGTATGATTTGCTGCCTCCCTCCCCTTCACCTATATCTGGCATTTCTCCCCATGCTATCCCTCCCCAACTCCCCACCCCCCTGCTATCCCCCCTCCCCCCCAACAGACCCCCGTGTATAGTGCTCCCCTCCCTGTGTCCATGTGTTCTCCTTGTTCAACACCCGCCTATGAGTGAGAACATGTGGTGTTTGATTTTGTGTTCTTGTGTCAGTTTGCTGAGAATGATGTTTTCCAGGTTCATCCATGTCTCTACGAAGGATGTGAACTCCTCGTTTTTAATGGCTTCATAATATTCCATGGTGTATATGTGCCACATTTTTCCTGTCCAGTCTATCATCGATGGGCATTTGGGCTGGTTCCAGGTCTTTGCTATTGTAAACTGTGCTGCAATGAACATTCGTGTGCATGTGTCCTTATAGTAGAATGATTTATAATCCTTTGGATATATGCCCAGTAATGGGATTGCTGGGTCAAATGGAATTTCTATTTCTAGGTCCTTGAGGAATCGCCACACTGTTTTCCACAGTGGTTGAACTAATTTACACTCCCACCAACAGTGTAAAAGTGTTCCTGTTTCTCTACATCCTCTCCAGCATCTGTTTTCTCCAGATTTTTTAATGATCGCCATTCTAACTGGCGTGAGATGGTATCTCAATGTAGTTTTGATTTGCATTTCTCTAATGACCAGTGATGATGAGCATTTTTTCATATGTTTGTTGGCCTCATGTATGTCATGTTTTGTAAAGTATCTGTTCATATCCTTCGCCCATTTTTGAATGGGCTTGTTTGTTTTTTTCTTGTAAATCTTTTTTAGTTCATTGTAAATTCTGGATATCAGCCCTTTGTCAGACGGGTAGGCTGCAAAGATTTTTTCCCATTCTGTTGGTTGCCAATTCACTCTATTGACTGTTTCTTTTGCTGTGCAAAAGCTGTGGAGTTTGATTAGGTCCCATTTGTCTATTTTGGCTTTTGTTGCCAATGCTTTTGGTGTTTTGGTCTTAAAGTCCTTGCCTATGCCTATGTCCTGAATAGTTTTGCCTAGGTTTCCTTCTAGTGTTTTTATGGTGTTAGGTCTTATGTTTAAGTCTTTAATCCATCTGGAGTCAATTTTAGTGTAAGGTGTCAGGAAGGGGTTGAGTTTCTGCTTTCTGCATATGGCTAGCCAGTTTTCCCAACACCACTTATTGAACAGGGAATCCTTTCCCCATTGCTTGTTTTTGTCAGGTTTGTCAAAGATCGGGTGGTTGTAGATATGTTGTGTCGCCTCTGACGCCTCTGTTCTGTTCCATTGGTCTTTATCTCTGTTTTGGTACCAGTACCATGCTGTTTTGATTACTGTAGCCTTGTAGTAGAGTTTGATGTCTGGTAGTGTGATGCCTCCTGCTTTGTTCTTTTTGCTTAGAATTGACTTGGCTATGCGGGCTCTCTTTTGGTTCCATATGAAGTTTAAGGTGGTTTTTTCCAGTTCTGTGAGGAAGGTCATTGGTAGCTTGACACTCTTGACAGTTCTCTTGACACTCTGCCACCCCCGGCCTCGCGAGGAACCTTTGTTCTTCTGAAGGCGGCCTCAGACGCCTCCAGTCTCCCCGTCGTAGATCCGCGCGACGCTGGGGGCCCTTGTGTGGCGGCTCAAAAAAGCCGCAGCTGTGCGCTTTTAAAAAAAAAAAAAAAAAAAAAAAATTGAGAATGATGTGGGGGATAGTGTTGAATCTGTAAATTACTTTGGGCAGTATTGCCATTTTCACGATATTGATTCTTCCTAAGCATGAACATGGAATGTTTCTCCATCTGTTTGTGCCCTCTCTTATTTCGTTGAGCAGTGATTTGTAGTTCTCCTTGAAGAGGTCCTTTACGTTCCTTGTTAGTTGTATTCCTAGGTATTTTTTTCTCTTTGTAGCAATTGTGAATGGCAGTTCGTTCTTGATTTGGCTCTCTTTCAGTCTGTTATTGGTGTATAGGAATGCTTGTGATTTTTGCACATTGATTTTGTATCCTGAGACTTTGCTGAAGTTGCTTATCAGTTTCAGGAGATTTTGGGCTGAGGTGATAGGGTCTTCTAGATATACAATCATGTCATCTGCAAATAGAGACAATTTGACTTCCTCCTTTCCTAATTGAATACCCTTTATTTCTTTTTCTTGCCTGATTGCTCTGGCTAGAACTTCCAGTACTATATTGAATAGGAGTGGTGAGAGAGGGCATCCTTGTCTAGAGCCAGATTTCAAGGGGAATGCTTCCAGTTTTTGCCCATTCAGTATGATATTGGCTGTCGGTTTGTCATAAATAGCTTTTATTATTTTGAGATATGTTCCGTCGATACCTAGTTTATTGAGAGTTTTTAGCATAAAGGGCTGTTGAATTTTGTCGAAGGCCTTCTCCGCATCAATTGAGATAATCATGTGGTTTTTGTTTTTGGTTCTGTTTATGTGGTGAATTACATTTATAGACTTGCGTATATTGAACCAGCCTTGCATCCCCGGGATGAATCCTACTTGATCATGGTGGATAAGCTTTTTGATGTGCTGTTGTAATCAGCTTGCCAGTATTTTATTGAAGATTTTTGCATCTATGTTCATCATGGATATTGGCCTGTAGTTTTCTTTTCTTGTTGAGTCTCTGCCGGGTTTTGGTATTAGGATGATGTTGGTCTCATAAAATGATTTGGGAAGGATTCCCTCTTTTTGGATTATTTGGAATAGTTTCAGTAGGAATGGTACCAGTTCCTCTTTGTATGTCTGGTAGAATTCGGCTGTGAAACCATCTGGTCCTGGGCTTTTTTTGGGTGGTAGGCTCTTAATTGCTGCCTCGACTTCAGACCTTGTTATTGGTCTATTCAGGGTTTCAACTTCTTCCTGGTTTAGGCATGGGAGGAGGCTACTGTCCAGGAATTTATCCATTTCTTCCAGGTTTTCTAATTTATGTGCATAGAGTTGTTTGTAATAATCTCTGATGATGGTTTGAATTTCTGTGGCATCTGTGGTGATATCCCCTTTATCATTTTTTATTGCATCTATTTGGTTATTCTCTCTTTTCTTTTTTATTAATTTGGCTAGTGGTCTGTCTATTTTGTTGATCTTTTCAAAAAACCACCTCCTGGATTTATTGATTTTTTGTAGGGTTTTTCGTGTCTCTATCTCCTTCAATTCTGCTTTGATCTTAGTTATTTCTTGTCTTCTGCTAGGTTTTGAGTTTTTTTGATCTTGCTCTTCTAGCTCTTTCAATTTTGATGATAGGGTGTCAATTTTAGTTCTCTCCTTTCTTCTCATGTGGGCACTTATTGCTATATATTTTCCTCTAGAGACTGCTTTAAATGTGTCCCAGAGATTCTGGTATGTGGTGTCTTCATTCTCGTTGGTTTCGAAGAACATCTTTATTTCTGCCTTCATTTCAGTGTTTATCCAGTCAACATTCAGGAGAAAGTTGTTCAATTTCCATGAGGCTGTGCGGTTCTGGGTTGGCTTCTGAATTCTGAGTTCTAACTTGATTGCACTGTGGTCTGAGAGACTGTTTGTTATGGTTTCCGTTCTTTTGCATTTGCTGAGGAGTGATTTACTTCCAATTATGTGGTCAATTTTAGAGTAGGTGTGATGTGGTGCTGAGAAGAATGTATATTCTGTGGATTTGGGCTGGAGAGTTCTGTAAATGTCTATTAGGTTTGCTTGTTCCAGGTCTGAGTTCAAGTCCTGGATATCCTTATTAATTTTCTGTCTCGTTGATCTGTCTAATATTGACAATGGTGTGTTGAAGTCTCCCACTATTAATGTGTGGGAGTCTAAGTCTCTTTGCAAGTCTTTAAGAACTTGCCTTATGTATCTGGGTGCTCCTGTATTAGGTGCATATATATTTAGGATCGTTAGCTCTTCTTGTTGCATTGATCCTTTTACCATTACGTAATGTCCTTCTTTGTCTCTTTTAATCTTTGTTGCTTTAAAGTCTATTTTATCAGAGATGAGAATTGCAACTCCTGCTTTTTTTTGCTCTCCATTTGCTTGGTAAATCTTCCTCTTTCCCTTTATTTTGAGCCTTTGTGTATCCTTGCATGTGAGGTGGGTTTCCTGGATACAGCACACTGATGGGTTTTGGCTTTTTATCCAATTTGCCAGTCTGTGTCTTTTGATTGGGGCATTTAGTCCATTTACATTTACGGTTAATATTGTTATGTGTGAGTCTGCTCCTGTCATTTTGATGCTAGCTGGCTGTTTTGCCCATTGGTTGATGCAGATTCTTCATTGTGTTGCTGCTCTTTACCATTTCGTGCGTTTTTGGAGTGGCTGGTGCTGGTTGTTTTTTTCTATGTGTAGTGTCTCCTTCAGGAGCTCTTGTAAAGCTGGTCTGGTGGTGATGAAATCTGTGAGTACTTGCTTGTTCACAAAGGATTTTATTTTTCCTTCACTTATGAAGCTTAGTTTGGCTGGGTATGAAATTCTGGGTTGAAAGTTCTTTTCTTTAAGGATGTTGAATATCGGCCCCCACTCTCTTCTGGCCTGTAGGGTTTCTGCTGAGAGATCTGCTGTGAGTCTGATGGATTTCCCTTTGTGGGTAACCCGACCTTTCTCTCTGGCTGCCCTTAGTATTTTCTCCTTCATTTCAACCCTGGTGAATCTGATGACTATGTGCCTTGGGGTTGCTCTTCTAGAGGAATATCTTTGTGGTGTTCTCTGTATTTCCTGGACTTGAATATTGGCCTGCCTTGCTAGGTTGGGGAAGTTTTCCTGGATAATATCCTGAAGAGTATTTTCCAGCTTGGATGCATTCTCTTCGTCACATTCAGGTACACCTATCAAACGTAGATTAGGTCTTTTCACGTAGTCCCATATTTCTTGTTGACTCTGTTCATTCCTTTTTACCTTGTTTTCTCTAATCTTCCCTTCTCGTTTTATTTCATTGAGTTGATCTTCGACTTCTGATATCCTTTCTTCTGCTTGGTCAATTCTGCTGTTGAAACTTGTGCATGCTTCGCGAAGTTCTCGTGTTGTGTTTTTCAGCTCCATCAATTCACTCATATTCCTCTCTAAGTTGTCCATTCTCGTTAGCATTTCATCAAGTCTTTTTTCAAGGTTCTTAGTTTCTTTGCATTGGGTTAGAACATGTTCTTTTAGCTCACAGAAGTTTCTTATTATCCATTTTCTGAAAGCTGATTCTGTCATTTCATCACACTCATTCTCCGTCCAGTCTTGTTCCCATGCTGGTGAGGAGTTATGCTGCCTTGTAGGGGGAGAGGTGTTCTGGTTTTGGGTGTTTTCATCCTTTTTGCGCTGGTTTCTTCCCATCTTTGTGGATTTATCCACCTATTGACTTTGTAGTTGCTGTCTTTCTGATTTTGGTAATTTTAAGTTGCAGCAGCTGAACTCATAAACCCCCTTTTCTTCTCTCCAGGTGTTCTGGCCCAGGGGGTTAGCGCTTTATGCTTTTCAGCTGTGTTGCTACCGTTTTCCCTGCCCACAAGGTGGCAGTCTAGTCACACTCAGCCTGCAGAGGCTTCGCTGAGCTGTTTTGGGCTCCGCCCAGCTTCCGTGTGAGCTTCCCTGCATTCCTGTGGGTGTAGTTAGAACTGCTTCCGCTATGCTGGCCCGCCCCTGTAGTGACGGAGTCTCTGTAGTGGCGGGTTGTCTTGGTTACGGAAAATTGCCCCGGGAACTGCAGGGTGTTTCCCGATGGAGGACGCCCCTCCCCCACAGAGCTGGACCGTCCCGGGTTCAGCCGTGTTTCCAGAGGGGCCCTCTTTGCCCGTAATCTCTTGGCTTGCCTCCTTGCCACAGCTCCCCTTGCTGGCCCAGAGGGGACACAGTCTCGTTCACTTTGCTCAAGGAGCCGCTGCTCCCCGCCCCCGGTGCAGGCCGAGCGGCTGCTCTGGTCCAACCAGCGGCGCTGGGAACCCGTGGAGCTTCTCCGCCTGTGAATCTCCTGGTCTGTGGGCAGTTAAAATCCGCTGCCCTGTGTGCCGCTGCGTCAGCCGAAGCAGCGGCTCTGAGATTCGTGGCGCTCCCTTGCCCGGGGGTCTCCTGGCTTGGCTCCCTGCTTCAGCTCCCCTTGCTGGCTCAGAGGGAACTCTGTCTCTCTCGCTCTGCCTAAGAAGCCACTGCCCCCCACCCCAGGGCGTAGGCTGAGCGGCCACGCCACTCAAACCAGCGGTGCTGGTGACCCGTGGAGCTTCTCCTCCTGTGAATCTCCTGGTCTGTGGGCAGTAAAAATCCGTCTGGAAATGCAGCGTCCACTCACCCTCTGCGCCTTCTCTCGGAGCTGCAATCCCGACTTCCTCCTAAGCGGCCATCTTGGATCTCTCCATTTATATATCTTCTTTGGAGAAATACCTGTTCAAGTCCTTTGCCCAATTTTTAATTAGGTTTTGTCTTTGTTATTTAAGAATTTTAAAATATATTTTAGATATTGGACCCTTATCAGATAACTGGCTTGCAAAATATTTTCCCCCATTCTGTAGGTTATCTTTTCTCTTTCTTAATTATGTTCTTCATGAGTAGAAGTTTTTTATTTTGATGCAGTCCAATTTATCTGTTTTTTTCTTTTGTTGCTAGTTCTTTTTGTATTGATGCTAATTATTTTTTTGAGGTAGACTGTTTGGTAGAAGTACTATAAATCTTTTATGCCTTTTTTGGTTTTAGAAAATTAGCCATTTGAAAGATATTTTCTCTATTCACTTTGATTTTCTATTGAAGAAATTAGTATATTTTTCATTTCTATTGAGGAAATTCTGCTTGGCAAATTTTATTGTTTTCCCTTCTCTGGCAGTATTCTGAAAAGCTTACTTTATGTTAATGATGCATCTTGAAACAGACAACATGATACATTTTCCTCTTTTCCCTTACAGGTTCTTTGGTGGTTAACTACCCTTTTGATGATGATGAACGAGGAGTTGCCACATATAGTAAATCACCAGATGATGCTGTGTTTCAACAAATAGCACTTTCTTATTCCAAGGTAGGCTTGTGTTTGAATATAAGATGCCATAAAATTAATTCTTTCATCAAAAAATATGTTTTAAAGTTCTGCAACACTCAGGTCAAGTGCTTCCTTAGTTAAGAAAGCATGACTTTTTCAGCTGTTTCCAAAAAACAGCTTTTTCTCCTGTTTCTTACCTCAATTTTGAATATACTACACATCTTTCTCCATTGGCTTTTTACCTGTGGTTTTAGCACAGTACCTGAAACATAGCATGTCAGTTTATTTCATTTGACAAATAAGTTATAAGCCGAGTAAAGTAGGCCAAGACAGGGGCTTAATGAATTATATCTCTGGGGCCAAGAAGTCTTGTCCACCACCTGTTTTTGTATAAAATTCTATTGACACACAGCTACAGCTATATTTTTATATATTGTGTATGTCTGCTTTCTCCTTCAACATTTGAAAGTAAGTCAGTATAATTTACTATATTAACAAACTAAAGAAGAAAAATCCTATAATCATCTTAATAGATGCAAAGGGCTGAGTTGAGTAGTTGCAAAAAGACTTTTGAATCTAAAAAGTCTAAAATATTTGCTGTCTGGTTCTTTACAGGAAAAAAATGCCAAACTTTAGTCTAAGATCCTATAGTTACATATAACAAGGAAAAGCATGCAGAAAATTTCTGTATTTTCCAAACTTCCTATAATGAACATGGATTACCCTTACAATCAGGAATGTTAAAATGTATGTGTGTGAAAATTTAATTTAAAAATCGTTCTTAGGGCTGGGCATGGTGGCTCACGCCTGGAATCCCAGCATTTTAATAGGGCAAGGCGGGAGGATTGCTTGAGCTCAGGAGTTTGAAACCAGCTTGGGCAACACAGCAAGAGCTTGCCTCTACTAAAAATAAAAAAAATTAGCCAGTCATGGTGACATACATTTGTTATCCCAGCTACTTAGAAGGCTGAGGTGGGGGAATCGCATGATCCCAGGAGATTGAGGTTGAAGTGAGCTTGATCACGACACTGTACTTCAGCCTGGGTGACAAAGCTGAGACCCTGTCTCAAAAAAATAAAAATCGTTCTTAGAAAACATGTTAAATGTTGAGGTGTGTAAACTAGGCTTGTTAGTTTCAGTTTTTGGTGTTACAACTGAATTAGTATTATTGTTGGTTATATTGGTACTATTATTGGTTATAGGTAACGAGTAGTATTACTGTAACTCTGTGCTCTCTAGTCGCAGCCCTAAATCATTCTACTTTTCCCACTCCCTCATTCTCTACAAATGAATCTTGTGAGATTGTTCAGAGTTTCTACTAGAGGAGTACAGCTGTTCATTTCACTTTAGAGAATTATTGCCTTCTGTTTGGATTAGGTTTTTTTTTGAAGTACATATGTGGAGTAATAAGAGGAGAATGGATAATGTCCCAATCAGCAAAATAAAAATTAAATGGTCAGATTTTGTATATATTCCCATCACGTTCTATGCTCATTCTCATGATTTCTGCTTTTTGCCTCCATTATAGCTTCCAGTTCCTTATCTTCTCTTTGTTTTCTTAGACCATTAACCCTTTTGATTTGATTTACCTTTCTATGTAGCCTAGGCCCATGGACATACATTTTCAGTGATTCTCCTAAGGATCTTATATACCGTTTTGACATATCTGCTTTGCCCTCCAATCCTCAGTAATTACCATTATCTCTTTTCTCCATTCCAATATTACAAGTACAGCCCAGAGTAGTCACACAGTCATGGCAATTTGCTATAATCCATATGTATGTTCTCCAACTTCAGCTGAACCCTCAGTCCTACATGACAGTATTTCCTGTTTAGCTACTTGACTCCCTGGCTCATCTCCCACTGTGGTGATTCAGAGTCTTTGTCCTCTATCTGAGTCTCCTATTCCAGCTCTATCCCTCTTATTCATAGTAGATCACTTTGCATTGAACTAAAGTAGAACTTTGAGTAATCTGATGTGAGTTCACTAAGATTCTGTCTTTTCAATTGTTATTCATATGTGTCTTAACAATATTCTCCATTTCTTGATCCCACTGCCTTCTGCCTCCTGGAATATTGTGTCTTCATATCTTATTTTGTAAATGGGGAAGGTGATAATTAAACTCCTCAGTCTTCACTCACAGCCTCCTTTTTCTTGGTTAATTAGCAGCTCCTCTAAAAATAATGTCTTCTGCTAACTTTAATAAGCCCCCATGAAACTACCATTCCAAGTTTCTTTATATTTACTCTTCAAAACTTCTGAAAAGTAAATAGTCTTAGGAGACTTCTGAGCAGCCAAAGACAATGATGACTATGTGATAACCAACCTCCCAGAATTTTTCTTTAAACAATATAAAACAACTTTATAACTACCAAATTTTATACAAAACCACACTGTTGGCATCACAGAAGATCCGGAAACTGCAAAACAACTGTAAATTAAAAAAAAAAAAAATCAAGAAATTTCAGGATGCTCTATCATGCACCTACCCCACTTTCACCCCACCACAAGGCTTCATGGTGAGGTAAAGCAGACCGAGAAAACTTACAGAGAAGACAGAAGTGGGTACCAGTGAAGGGCAGCTGTGAAGGTGATTTGGAATGACCACCATACATAACATATGCACTAAATCTGAAAATACTAAAGGAGTAACTGGGCAGATGAGAGCTCTGGAATACAGAGAAGAGATTTCAAAATGCACACAACTTAAAGGATCCAGTGAGATTTAATGGGATAAGCACAATTTAAAAGGAGAGGATGGTTACAGGGAGATCTTCCAAACTCATAGCTTCTGGAGGAGGAAAGAAAAGGCAAAAAAAGAAATGAAGGCCGGGCGCGGTGGCTCAAGCCTCTAATCCCAGCACTTTGGGAGGCCGAGGCGGGTGGATCACAAGGTCAGGAGATCGAGGCCATCCTGGTCAACATGGTGAAACCTCGTCTCTACTAAAAATACAAAAAATTAGCTGGGCATGGTGGCGCGTGCCTGTAATCCCAGCTACTCAGGAGGCTGAGGTAGGAGAATTGCCTGAACCCAGGAGGCGGAGGTTGCAGTGAGCCGAGATCGCGCCATTGCACTCCAGCCTGGGTGACAAGAGCAAAACTCCGTCTGAAAAAAAAAAGAAATGAAGAAGTGCTCCTTGGTAATTTGATGGTGAATGAGAAAAAGAAAAAGTGGAGGAAAATGTAAGGTTTTTACAAGACAGAAAATAACTTTAAAATCAGAAGACTCCCAGCTCCACCCTTACCACCAAGACAAATAAATAAAACAATCACACTGAGGTACCTGGATTTTACTAGACTGACAGAAAAGCATACCATTAAACTAGAAATAATATTAAATGCCCAATATCATAAAAATGAACAAGAGGAAAATAAAGTCCATGGAAAACTATTGCAGAAAATTAGGAAATGAAATTTCACATATAGAAACTAAGGAAACCCTACCATTAGCAAAAAATATGAAGCAGAAGAAAACTGTTCAGTTGCCACTCTAAACAGATTAAGTATACCCAAACATACATTGAGAATATGAGAAACTACCTCATCTCAGATAGTCAAAAAATAAAAACAGAAGCCAGGAAACAAAACCCAGGGAGAAATAAAGTTTATAGGACTCAGGAGAAAAATGGAAGAAAAAGATAAAATTATCTCTGAAATGAAGAATAAATGACAAAAGTTAGGGAACTCATACATCCAATTCCAAACTTACTATAAAGCTACAGTAATTAAGACAGTGTGGTACTGGCATAAGGACAGACACATAGATCAATGAAATAGAACTGAGAGCCCAGGAAAAGATTCTTAGTTGATGGTCAGTTTATTTATTTATTTTTTTAGACAAAAATGCCAAGGCAATTCAATAGGCAAAGATTAGATTTTTTAAATAAATGGTGCTGTGACAATTGGATATTTGTATGCAAAAGAATAAACTAGATACTTTCCTCATACCACACCCCAAAATTAGCTCAAAATAGGTCATAAACCTAAATATAAAAACTAAAACTATAAAACTCAAAAAAAGGAATAAATCTTTGTGACCTTGGTTCTCCTCTAGATAGGACATCAAAAGCATAAGTGACAAAAAAAGGTTGATACATTTGGTATCATCAAGATTAAAAACTTATTTACTGCAAAGAAAACTATTCGTTGTTTTTTAGTTCTGCTGTAACAAAATTCCACAAACTGAGTGGTGTAAGACAACAGAAATTTATTGTCTCACAGTTCTGGAGGCCAGAAGTCCAAAATCACAGTGTTGCCAGGGCCATGCTCCCTCTGAAACTGTGGAAGAATCCTTCCTTGTTTCTCCCTAGTTTCTGGTGCTTTGCTGGCAACTTCTGGCATTCCTTCACTTCTAGCTGCATCACTCCAACCCTTCATCATCACATGGCATTCTCCCTGTATCTTTGTATCCCGGTTTCCCCTTTGTATGAGGACACCGTCATATTGGAATAGGACCCGAGCTAATCACCTCATTTTAACTTGATTACCTCTTTAAGGAACTTATTTTCAAATAACATCACATTCTGAGGTACTGAGGGTTAGGACTTCAATATATTTTTGGAGGACACAACTCAATCCATAACAGATAACATCAACGAAGTAAAAAGACAACCCACAGAAGCTGGGTGTGGTGGTACCTACCTGTAGTCCCAGCTACTTGGGAGGCTGAGGCTGAAGAATTGCTTAAGCCCAGGAGGTAGATACTATCATGAACTATGATCATGCCACTGCACTCCAGCTTGGGCAACAGAAAGAGACCTCAGCCCCCGAAAAAATAAATAAATAAAAAGATGACCCACAGAGTAAGAGAAAATTTTTGTAAATCATATATCTGATAAACATCTTAGATCTAGAATATATAAATAAATCTTACAGCTAAATAATAAAAAGACAAACATCCAAGTGAAAAATGGGCAGAGGATCTGAATGGACATTTCTCTAAAGAAAATGAAATGGTCAGCAAGCACATGAAAAGATGCTCAATATTAGTAGGCAGCAGAGAAATGTAAATCAATACCACTGTAAGATACCTCTTTTTACCCACTAGGATGGCTGTAATTTAAAAAGTGGAAAATATGCATAGGCAAAGATGTGGAGAAATTGCAACCTTTGTACGTACATTGCTGGTGGGATGTAAAATGGTATAACTGCCTTGGAAAACAGTCTGGTAGTGCCTCAAAACAGTAAACATAGAATTATAATATGAACCAGCATTCCACTGCTAGGTATATACCCTAGTACAAGAGAAATGGAAATGTGTTCACACAAAAACTTGTACATGAATATTTGTAGTAGTAGTATTCATAATAGCCCCAAATGGAAACAACCCAAATGTCTATCAACTGATGAATGGGTAAACAATCTGATAAGTAGACATAAAAAAAAAAAAAATCATACAGTGGAATATTATTCAGCCATAAAAAGTAATAAAGTACTGATACATGGTACAACTTGAATGAGCCTTGAAAACATGCTAAGTGAAATAAGTCACAAGAGACTACCTATTGTATGATTCAATTTGTATGTAATGTTCAGAATACCAATAGAGACACAGAGAAAGTAGATTGGTGATTGCCTACAGTTTGCAGTGGGGGTGGGGAGTGGAGATTGGGGATAAATGGAGGATGCCAATAGGTGTAGAGTTTCTCTTTGGCGTGATGAAATGTCCTAAAATTTATTGTGGTGGGTGGTTATACAACTCTGTGAATACTAAAAACCATTGATTTGTACACTTTAAATGGAATTTGAGTGTCATCCTAGTCAGTTGTGTGGAATGTAAATTATATCTCAATAAAGTGGATTTTGAAAACCTAAAGAAGACTGAGGGGTGGTGCATCCATTCTCTATTCACATATAAGTTAAAAAAAAAAAATCAGTATATAAAAGTTATATGGCCGGGCGTGGTGGCTCATGCCTGTAATCCTAGCACTTTGGGAGGCCGAGGTGGGTAGATCACTTGAGGTCAGGAATTCGAAACCAGCCTGTCCAACATGGCGAAACCCCGTCTCTACTAAAAATATAAAATTAGCGGGGCATGGTGGTGCATGCCTGTAATCCCAGCTACTCGGGAGGCTGAGGCAGGAGAATCGCTTGAACCTGGGAGGCAGAGGTTGTAGCAAGCCAAGATCGTGCCACTGCACTCCAGCCTGGGCAACGAGAGCAAAACTCCATCTCAAAAAAAAAAAAAAAAGTTATATAGCCAGACCCAGTGTGATGGCTCACACCTGTAATCCCAACACTTTGGGAGGCTGAGGTGGGCAGATTGCTTGAGCCACAGAAGTTCAAGACCAGCCTGGGCAACATGGTGAAACCTCATCTCTACAAAAAATGCAAAAATTAGCCAGGTGTGGAGGTGCATGCCTGTAGTCCCAGCTACTCAGGAGGCTGAGGTGGAAGGATCACCTGAGCATGGGGAGATTGAGGCTGCAGTGAGCTGTGCTTCTACCACTGCACTCTTGTCTGGGTGACAAAACAAGACCCAGATTCAAAACCAAAACAAAACAAAAGCAAAAGAACATGCATATAATTATTACCATAATCTAAAATTATAGTTTTTTATTTGATAAGAGAGTGATGGGATGATAAGCCTATAATTGGCATATTAAGTTTCTAAAGGGGGATTGTTTATTTTATTTTATTTTTATTAAGACACAGTCTTGCTTTGTCACCCAGGCTGCAGTTCAGTGGTGCAATTGTGGCTTACTGCAGCCTTGACTTCCTTGACAGGGTCAAGCTATTTTCCCATCTCAGCCTCCCCAGGAGCTGGGACTACAGACATTTACCACTATGCTTGACTTTTTTAATTTTTTTTTTTTTTTCATAGAGACAAGGTCTCATTGTGTTGCCCAGGCTGGTCTTGAACTTCTGAGCTCAAGCAGTTCTCCCACCTTGGCCTCCCAAAGTGTTGGGATTATAGGCATGAGCTTACCTGTCCTTGTTCATGTATTTTAAAGTTAAATGGTTAATTCTTCGTGGTAGAAAAGTGGGAAATTATTATTTTTCTCTTCATACTTTCAGTACTATTTTTCTGTTTCAAAAAGAGATAAATGAAGTTTTGACCATCTTTCAAAGCTCAGTTTCTTCTAGGAAACTCCCGCTGCTACTCTAATCAGATGTAATCTTTCTTTCCTCTTTCAATGGCATTTATTTGTGCCTCCATGGCAGTTTTCTTGCCCTTCATTGAGTGATCAGTTGCATGCCTCCTGTATGCTAGATGCTGAGGACACAGACACACAAAACTGTTTCAAGGAATAGTGTATTGTCTTTAGGGAAGAAAAAGATGCAACTAGTTGTAATAGGATAAGGTAATTGTACAGAGGGCAGTCAGAGCACAGAAGGGCCATCTTATTCCCACCAGAAGTTGGGAAAAGCTGCTTACTCTCATTGTATGTGTACTATCTTTTTTGGACTTTAAACTCCTTGAAAGTGTGAAGCAAAAGTATGAATATGAGCAGAAGTTTTTTTTTTTAGAGAGGAATTCGGCTGGGTTTTATATTACTTGTAACTGCAAGTAATAAATGAAGTCGTCAATATTTTGTTTCTTTCTTTCTTTTTTTTTTTTTTTTAAGACAGGGTTTCACCATGTTGGTCAGGCTGGTCTTGAACTCCCGACCTCAGATGATCTGCCCGCCTTGGCCTCCAAAGTGCTTGAATTACAGGCGGGAGCCACCACACCCTGCCAAAGTTGTCAATATTTTCTTACAGAGCACATTTAAGTTTGATTTTTAAAAATAGAGAAGTTCACATAGTGAAAAATCAAAATGGCATAAAAAGCTATACACTGAAAAGTCTCACTGCTCATATCCCCACCCCACTCCCACCTCCACCCCTCACACACCCTGTTGGAAGCTACTTTTATCATTTTCCTGTATCTTCCCAGAATTTTTTGATGGAGATACAAACAAATATAAGTAAAGATTGTTTTTGTTTTTCCAGGAAAATTCCCAGATGTTTCAAGGTAGACCTTGCAAGAATATGTACCCTAATGAATATTTTCCTCATGGAATAACAAATGGAGCTAATTGGTATAATGTCCCAGGTAAAGATCCTTTTATATCAAGGCCTTAGAAACTTGATGGCCTTCCTGCTTTCCTAGATGGTACTATTAGTTACTGATCTTTTAATTTTGAGAAATAATCATTATTTTTAAAACATTGTTTAAATAGTTTGAAATATTTAAATAATCTTTTCAACTACTTTTATGTTTGATGTACATTGAGGTTTGCGTAAGAATAATGCGCTAAATCTTATTAAAGTGTTACATTTTGCTTCTGGCTATTACTGTGCTAATAGGAAGAGTGTAAGCTATATTTGAACAATTAAACATGAAGGTATAGCTATTTGTAATAGCTAGAAGTAAAATGTAACACTTTAATCACTAAAACTTCATTAAAGTGTTACATTTTACTTCTGGCTATTACAAAGAATCTTACATGTGCTAATAGGAAGAGTGTAAGCTATATTTAAACAAGTAAATATGAAAGTATAGGTGTTTTGCTTGTATCACAACCATCAAAGTGCCCTCACATGAACACATTACTGTTTTTCAGTCAATGCTAATAAGAGATGAATTTGGCTTTTTACTAGGAATATTGCTTACCTTTTGAAATCTGAGCTGTTTAGAACTTCAGAGTGATTAATTTTAATTTTTATCCCTTAGGAGGTATGCAGGACTGGAACTATTTACAAACAAATTGCTTTGAAGTGACTATTGAACTAGGTTGTGTGAAATACCCATTTGAGAAAGAGCTGCCAAATTTTTGGGAACAGAATCGAAGATCTCTAATCCAGTTTATGAAACAGGTGACTATTCGGGAGTGAAGTATGAAATTTCTCCTTAGGGTGAAAAGATTTTTGTGTGTACACATGGTTTTTGTGCAGTGATTTTAGAATATACTCTTTAAAATTTCAATTTGTTTTAGTATATGTAACCAATTTGTATATTCCAAGGGGTTTAGTATATTTATCTAGAAAATTCATGGATGGAAATGAATATATTTGTATGCATGAGGAAAAGTTGAAGAAAATAATTAAACAAGTTAGTGATGTTTCGCTCTTAGAGGTTAGTGGTCACTTTTTACTCTGTGTTTATAAAAGACCAACATAAATTGGATACACACCTAATAATTTACCAAGTGTTAGAAAGATAGGCTGTGGAGTAAGTGTTTTTATTCTTTTTCTTATTGCCAGTGATTTACCGTGAAATGATTAATTTCCTTTTGTTTGGATATGTATGGTGGCTAATAGGGAAAGAGTACAAGAAATGTGCTAATGTTAAATAGCATAATCAGACTAATACTTTGTGCCAGTATATTTCTGGTTTTTTCTTTTTCCTGCGTGGTGTGACATAAAGGCTATGAGTTTGTTTGCTATATTTATAGACATTTTATTCTGAAAAAATTTAAATACACAAAAAAGTTATGACTAGCCAATAATTATTCTATACTTAGATTTATAATTTTTAACATTTTGTTGTATTTGCTTTATTTTAATGTAAATTTTATTTATATACACACATATTTTTGACTGAACTATTTTAATATAAATTGCAGGCATGGTATTTTACCCCTAAATACTTCAGCATCTATCTCCTAAAAATAAGGATATTCTCCTACATACTATCTGTAAATGCTACTATCCTACCCAAGAAAATTAACAGTAATTCTCTAATATTATTTAATACTTAGTTTATATTTAAATTTCCATACTTGTCCCCCAAATGCAATTTTATAGCTATATTTTTTTATATACCTGTATTTTATGACCAGGATCTAGTCATGTTTCATGCATTGCATTTGATTATTATATCTCTTTACTATTCTTTGATCTAGAAGAGTCCTTCCATTTTTAAAAAATTGCCATTTCCTTTTGAAGAGGTTGGGCCTGTTTTCTTGTAGAATGTCATATTCTGAAAAATCAGAATATGCTAAACTTTATAAACAGTATTACTTATATTCTTCATGATAAAGAGAAACAAAGCCTATGAAAAATTAGCCGTCAGAAATATATTAATGAACATTTACATTTAGCTCTGAACTCCTAAATTCCTGTTGGTTCCATTTATTTGTGTTAACAATCTGTTATTTTGAATATGACCTCACAAGATAATTAGATGATGTTTACTATTGAAATCTGGTGTCCTTGTACTTAATCCAGGTTCATCAGGGTGTCAAAGGATTTGTTCTAGATGCCACAGATGGCAGGGGTATATTAAATGCCACCATTAGTGTTGCTGAAATTAATCACCCAGTGACTACTTACAAAACTGGAGATTACTGGCGTCTCTTGGTTCCAGGAACTTATAAAATCACAGCATCTGCTCGTGGGTAAGTGACTAAATGCTTTGAAATTGAGTGCTTGGGGGACAGACAAACATGGCTCCAATCTAGAAGGTTATTACCAGAATGTCCTAGAGAGCCTGTTAAGCAACTTTGAATGTATTGCTGGGAAGTTTAGGGCTTGTTATACCTTTGACTCTGCTTTAGTGGCAGATAGAGTACATGAAAAAAATAAAAAGATTCCTGGGAGAAATATTCTAGTTATTGCTTATTTACTCATTGCGACATGCTTCCAACCTGGACATTAAACAGGACACTTTAGAATACACATCAAATGCTGGTCCTTGTGGCCTTAGGGTTTTTTTATTTAAAAGGAGAGTTAGGCCAAAGTAATTCTATAAAGTCAGTTCCAATTTGTGGTAGAATTTCTTGGAAATGTTTTCAAGACAGTTTTTCCTTTAAAAGAGTAACAAAAGTATTAGTTGATGAAGCACAAAGAACATAGAAAATGCATAGAAAGAACGGTTCTCATTCCCTTTATTTGCTAAATAAAGGCAAGCCCAAAGCAATGAAATCTATTTGACATGCTAGTAACTTTTTTGTTGTTGTTGTTGAGACGGAGCCTCTCCCTGTTCCCCAGGTTGGAGTGCAGTAACACTCTCAGCTCACTGTAACCTCCACCTCCTGGGTTCAAGGGATGCTTGTGTCTCAGCCTCCCAAGTAGTTGAGATTGCAGGCATGTGCCACCATGCCTGGCTAATTTTTGTGTTTTTAGTAGATACAAGGTTTCTCTTGTAATTTTCTTTATCTTTTGATAAGTATAGATGTTACCACAGGATATTTTCCCTTCTTCCTACTAGCTAACTTATTGTTGAAGAGTTAGTTTGAATACCCATTGAAATAAGGGTAAATATATGAACACATTTTAGTTGTTGCCTTTGTTTTTTAATGGTTTCCATATATCTAGTGGTCCATAAATGGATAGGTTAAGACCTCACACTAATGAGTAATGAGGTCTTTCTGTGATTCTTCCATTTTGGAAGAGTATTAACTAAATCAGCAGGGGATCTGAGAAACAGGGTGAGAAGGATGTGTTTGGCAAGAATGTCCTAACTTAGCACCTCTCCAACTTTTCCACCCATATACCCTGATAGAGTACAAGTGAATTCAAGTTTCAGGAGACATGGGAGTGTCCACTACAAACATTATCTTTCTTTTGAAGTCATATATTTAATCTTAAAAACCCAGGCCGGGCATGGTGGCTCACGCCTGTAATCCCAGCACTTTGGGAGGTGGAGGCGGGTGCATCACTTGATGTCAGAAGTTTGAGACCAGCCTGGCCAACATGGTGAAACCTCGTCTCTACTAAAAATATAAAAATTAGCCAGTTGTGGTGGTGGGCACCTGTAATCTCAGCTACTCAGGAGGCTGAGGCAAGAGAATTACTTGAACCCAGGAGGCAGAGGTTTCAGTGAACTGAGATGGTGCCACTGTTCTCCAGCCTGGGTGACAGAGTGGACTCTGTCTTAAAATATATATAAATGAAAAAAATCCATTTACATGTTGTAGTATACCCATGTCTGTTCTTTATTAATGTATTAAAAATAATAAATTACTCAACGTTAAAATTTTGTCTCTTTAGGAAGATGCATCACATTTATCTCAAGGATTCACACATTCTCTGCACACCTGTTTTCCCAGGGTTTGGGTACTCTAGCTGCAGGAGTGTGGTTCTGATCTGTCTCCTTTATCATAGGTATAATCCAGTTACCAAGAATGTGACTGTCAAGAGTGAAGGTGCTATTCAGGTCAACTTCACACTTGTTCGATCCTCAACAGATTCAAACAATGAATCAAAGAAGAGAAAGGGGGCTAGCACCAGCACCGATGATGCCAGCGATCCAACTACTAAAGAGTTTGAAACTTTAATTAAAGACCTTTCAGCTGAAAATGGTTTGGAAACCCTCATGTTACGCTCTTCCTCAAATCTGGCGCTTTATCGATACCATTCCTACAAAGATTTATCAGAGTTTCTGAGAGGACTTGTAATGAACTATCCACATATTACAAATCTTACCAGGTAAGTGTCACTTTCTACTGTCTTTTTTCTTTTAAAGAGAGTAAAATCAGCATTTGCCATGTTGAATAGTTGTTGTAATTTATGTAGAAATATTTGAGAACTGAATGATAGAGAGTTGGAGTTTACTTATTTTGCAACAGGTGTTTGCTTAGAGATCTTTTTAATAGTGAATCTTGGGAACTTTCAGGAGAATTACTTGTTAGATTAGAAGTTGATAGTCTATGCCTCCGGGAAATGTAAAATTACTCTTCCTAATAATTATTTTGACTGATTGCAAAACGCTTTTCATCACTTAGCTACAGATATATTAATATGTTCTGACTAAATATTATTTAGTTTATTTTGCTTGGGGCAAGGGAGGAATTTAGAACTATAAGCTCACCTATTAGAAATTATGTGTAACTTTTTTTTTTTTTTAATTAGAAAGTGAAACCTAGTTGCTGTCCTACTTCTAGTCTCTATTCACAGTCTCTTACTTGAAGTTTTAGGAACATGTATGATCAAAGGTCGCAGGGAAAATATGCAGTCCTGACTTATGTAAAACTGATAGCTGAGATAGCCTTTACCTTCACTTTCTGATGGTTGTTCTGCCTTACTTTCACTGTTTCATTTTAGATCTTGTTACAGTTACTCCAAAATTATTACTGTGATGTGTTGATTCCTATGATTTGCCTATAGTAGGTAAAGTCTTTACATTTTGCCTTGAGCTTATAGTTTTCTGCTTCAAATCTCATGAACATTATTTTTACTTTGTCTTTCTTCAGTGGTCCTTTTAATTTCATCAGAAAACTCAGTTTCTCAAATTCTGATTTATAATGTTCATAGGTGCAGAGTGCTACTTACTTTCTTTGGCAATACCAATTACCTTTTTCCTTAACTGATTCTTGAATATTTTTGGCTATTCAGCTTTTAATATCATACAATCTTAGTTCCATAGAGTTCATATATTTTTTTATTTTAAAATAAAACCAGGCTGGGCACAGTGGCCCACACCTGTAATTCCAGCACTTTGGGAGGCCCAAGTGGGAGGATCGCTTGAGGCCAGGAGTTCCAGTTTACAGTGAGCTATGATCACGCCACTGTACTCCAGCCTAGGTGACTAAGATCCTATCTCTAAAACAAACAAACATTGGACATTATTTTGCTGTTTACTTAGTTGGTTTAATTTTTTTAACCTTTGAATTTAAGACACACTTTTTAGTTAAATATTTTCTCAATATGCCACACATGCCAGTGGTGGAGCACAAGGTTTTAGGTGGTACACCAACAGGCACTAAGTACCATTTAACAGCATCATGAGAAAGCAATAACTTTTCTATTAATTTGTCTCAATTTAATATGATCATATTTTTTCTGTCCAGTTCTTGTAAATCTCCCTTTATGCTAAAGAAAGCAGACCTAAGCTTAAAACTCTTGAGCAAGGAGAGTATTTGACCATTGTTTAATTTTCATTGAATCATTATTTTTTTCCCTACTCATAAATTATTTTTACTGTGAAACTGGTGTTGCATTTATAGTAAAGTACAAAGTGACTTATTTACATAAATTAATTTAGATTTAAAAAGGGAGGGCCAGGGTGGTGGCTCATGCCTATAATCCCCACACTTTGGGAGGCTGAGGTGGATCACTTGAGAGCAGAAGTACTTGAAACCAGCCTCAGCAATATAGCAAGACCCTGTCTCTACAAAATTTTTTTTTAAAATTAGCCAGGTGGCTGGGTGCGGTGGCTCACGCCTGTAATCCCAGCATTTTGGGAGGCCGAGGCGGGCGGATCACGAGGTCAAGAGATCAAGACCATCCTGGCCAACACAGTGAAACCCCGTCTCTACTAAAAATACAAAAAAATTAGCCAGGTGTGGTGGCACATACCTATGGTCTCAGCTACTCGGGAGGCTGAGGTGGAAGAATTGCTTGAACCCAGGAGGTGGAGGTTGTAGTAAGCCGAGATTGTGCCACTGCACTGCAGCCTGGTGACAGGGCAAGACTCCGTCTCAAAAAAAAAAAAAAATCAGCCAGGCATGGTAGTGCAAACTTGTAGTACCACCTGCTTGGGAGACTGAGCCTTGGAATTTGAGGCTGCAGTGAGCTATGAGCAAGCCATTGCATTCCAGCTTGGGTGACATAGTGAGTGAGACCCTGTCTCTTAAAAATATAGTAATAATATAAATAAATAAGGGAGGTTCTCTATGTTCATACATACTTAAATATTTCTTTAATAAAAATTTAATTTGTGAGTTGGTACAAAAGATATATATTAACTAAATAGTAGTATAGATTATAGAAGATAGGGCAAATATTATGATGATCGTATGAGAACGACTGCATTTGGGAGGATGCTAAACTAAATCATCTTTTCTAAATCTGATAATATTTTCTATTTGATGTTCTTTGGTCAAGGAAAACTAATTTTCTTAAGATTTTCTGATACAGTGATTCACTCTTTAAAAACTTCTTGTGTTTTATTTTCATTTCTATTTTTAAAGTCCATAAGTCAGCATTAACATAGTATTTGATTACTTGCTGATTTTTGTTTCTTGTTTTTGAAAGTTTGGGACAGAGCGCTGAATATCGTCACATTTGGTCCCTTGAAATCTCCAATAAGCCCAATGTATCTGAGCCTGAAGAACCAAAGATTCGTTTTGTTGCTGGTATCCATGGAAATGCTCCAGTTGGAACTGAACTGCTTTTGGCTCTGGCAGAATTTCTCTGCCTGAACTACAAAAAGAACCCAGCTGTTACCCAAGTAAGAGAATAGACAGGGTTGAAACGCTTTAAAAGGAAAAAGCTCAACATTAATATCATGCCACCATTTTTAAAGTTTTCAATTTCTTGCTAGATTTTGTCAAGTTACTTGTAGTACATTTTGAACTTTACTCTTCAAAAAGGAACCATCTTTGTAGTATATACTCTTTGTTAATAGTGTCTTTCTATTATATTTCCTTGTATATCTTAAGAGGCATACAGGAAAGAATACTAAAAATTTACATTCAATTTCCTACTCCTTTGTTTAATAGCCATGCTACCCTTTCAGTCTTTATTCACCATTCTTTACTTTTTGTTTTGTTTTGTTTTGGAGACGGAGTCTTGCTCTATCACCCAGGTTTGAGTGCAGTGGCACGATCACTACAACTTCTGCCTCCTGGGATCAGCTCACTACAGCCTCCACCTCCTGGGTTCAAGTGGTTCTCCCACCTCAGCCTCCTGAATAGCTGGGACTACAAGTGCCCACCACCACACCCGGCTAATTTTTTAATATTTGTAGTAGAGACGGGGTTTTGCCATGTTGGCCATGCTGGTCTCAAACTCCTGACCTCTTGTAATCCACCTGCCTTGGCCTCTCAAAGTGCTGGGATTACATGCGTGGGCCATGGTGCCTGGCCAGTTCTTGGGCCATGGCACCCGGCTAGTTCTTTACATTCTAAGTTGAGGGACTTCCATTCTAAATTACTTATAATTAGGACACTATATTGAAAAATCTAGTGAAAGACTAGTTTTTCAATATAGTTTTCCTTTTCATGAAATACTTAAAAAATTATTGGATGTCTTGGCTGCTAAGAGATTTTAGAAAAAACAATATGGTATTGTCTACTTTAGCCATCCGTAACTACAGAAAGAACATTGACTAGGATGTGATGGCTCATGCTTGTAATCACAGCAATTCACAGGACTGAAGAGGGAGGACCACTTGAGGCCAGGTGTTTGAGACCAGCCTGAGTGATATCCTATCTCTACAAAAATTTAAAAAATTAGCTGTGCCTTGTGGTGCATACCTGTAATCCTAGCTACTTGGGAGGCTAAAGTGGAAGGATCACTTGAGCCTAGTAGGTCAAGGTTGCAGTGAGCTGTGATTGCACCACTGCATTCCAGGCTGGGTGACAGTGAGACCTTATCTCAAAAACAAAACAAAACAAAACTTTGACCCAGATGCTTGGTCATATATGATTAAGCATCCTAGGTTGCCTCAGAGAAGGGAAGGAAAGAGTGCAGCCTTCTAAAACACTCACTAATTGGCTCTGTCCATAGTGGACTTAGGAAAGGGAAAAAGAACTGGTATTTATTGAACACATACTATGTGCCAGGTAGTATACCACGTACTTTATATACCTCATTGTATCCTCCACCCTGTGATACTGATTATCTCCATTTTATAAATGTAGAAACTGAGGCAGTCGCACAGCTAGAAACTGGTAAAACTAGAATTTAAACCCAGTTGTGTCTACTCCGAAGCCCAGAGCAGCTCTGCCTTGCCAAAACAATTTTGGAAAGAATTGATGTCATGATTCGGATCAGAAGGGACCTGTGTAACTAAGTGACATGAACTTAAATCACACTGATCAAAAATTATTTTTATCACCTTCCTTTGTGGGACAGATGCTCTGTGTTGGAAACTTATTCAACTCTGTCATTAGAGCACAAAAGCAATCATATAAATGAATAGGCATGGTTATGTGTCAATAAAACTTTATATGTAATAGCAGGTAGCAACTGGATTTGGCCTGCAGTTAGTGGTTTCTGATCCCTTTTCTAAGTCGCTGGGAGGTCTCTGGGAGCATTAGCTGTTTAGTAGTTTTTTGCTTATTTTTAATTTGAAGCAAAAGGAAATTTTATTTTTAATTCATTTATTTTAGTTCTTCCTTTTAAATTAACTGTGTGTAGAATAAACAGTAGACTTTCCATTTGCGGCATGGGAGGGTACCTGTTGATTCTACATACGGCTAGTAACTAATTAATTTCTGGTTCTGCTTTAGTTGGTTGACAGGACTAGGATTGTGATTGTCCCTTCACTAAATCCAGACGGGCGAGAGAGAGCACAAGAAAAAGACTGTACTTCAAAAATAGGACAAACAAATGCTCATGGCAAAGATTTGGATACAGACTTCACAAGTAAGACTAATTTTTAGGTCATTAAAGTACTTTGGAGATAATTTTCTGTTTGTTAGAAGATTGGTTGATCCTATTTTGTCAGTGAGCAATGGAGTAAATTGGTTGATCCTATGTCAGTGAGTAATGGAGTGCTTTCTTGTCTGGGTTTTGAATGTAAGGTATAAATGAATACAGACATGCAGAAAACTTTTTAAATTTTTCTCCTTTATTATTTGCAAATATAATTAAAGTTTTTCATAGAAATTCAATCAGTAATACTGGGATGTTTCTTCACTAGTTGTGAAGAGATGTGTATTCTCTCTCCTCTCCCATTTATGTGTATACACACATGTATTGATTTAGAGGGCCCTGTTTCTTATTTACTTAAATGAGATCACCAACTGTATGGATTATTCTGTAACCTTTTTCATTGAATATATATCATTGACACCTTTCAATTTCAGTACTTACAGATCTCTAACCTGACACTCCTTTTTTTTTTTTTTTTTTTTTTGAGACAGAGTCTCACTCTGTTGCCCAGGCTGGAATGCAGTGTCACAATCTTGGCTCACCTCCACCTCTTGGGTTCAAGCGATTCTCCTGCCTCAGCCTCCTGAGTTGCTGGGATTACAGGCACCCACCACCATGCCTGACTAATTTTTGTGTTTTTAATAGAGATGGAGTTTCACCATGTTGGCCAGGCTGGTCTTAAACTCCTGATCTCAGCTGATCCACCCACCTCAGTCTTCCAAAGTGCTGGGATTACAGGCATGAGCCACTGTGTCAGGCCCAACATTCTTTTTTAGTGGCATCTATAATGCCATTAATCTATGACAGTACTCTAATTTATTCATCCATTTTCTACTGATAGATATTTACTTTATTTCTGATTTTTTGCTTTTGTAAGCAATGCTGCAGAGAATACCCTGCTTTCTGAAACTCTCATTTTCTTCCAGTGATAGTGTATTTGTCTATTTTCACACTGCTGATAAAGACATACCTGAGACTGGGAAGAAAACAAGTTTTAATTTGACTTACAGCTCTACATGGCTGGGGAGGTTTCACAATCATGGCAGAAGGCAAAATGCACTTCTTACATGGCAGCAGCAAGGGAGAATGAGAAGGAAGTAAAAGCAGAAACCCCTGATAAACCCATCAGATCTCATGAGTCTTATTCACTATCACGAGAGTAATATGGGAAAGACTGGCCCCCATGATTCAATTACCTCCCATTGGGTCCCTCCCACAAGTGGAAATTCCGGGAGATACATTTCAAGTTGAGATTTGGGTGGGGACACAGCCAAACCATAGCATTCTGCCACTGGCCCCTCCCAAATCTCATGTCCTCACATTTCAAAACCAATTATGCCTTCCTAACAGTCCCCCAAAGTCTTAATTCACTTCAGTATTAACTCAAAAGTCCACAGTCCAACATCTCATCTAATACAAGTCCCTTCTGTCTATGAGCCTGTAAAATCGAAAGCAAGTTAGTTACTTCCTAGGTAAAATGGAGGTACAGGCATTGGGTAAATACAGCCATTCCAAATGGGAGAAATTGACCAAAACAAAGGGGCTACAGGCCCCATGCAAGTTCGAAATCCAGCAGGGTAGTCAAATCTTAAAGTTTCAAAATTTCTTCCTTTGGACTCCATGTCTCACATCTGGATCATGCTGATACAAGAAGTAGGTTTCCATGGTCTTGGGCAGCTCTGCCCTGTGGCTTTACAGGGCACAGGCTTTCTCCCAGCTGCTTTCACAGGCTGGCGTTGAGTGTCTGTGGCTTTTCCAGGGGCACAGTGCAAGCTGTCGGTGGATCTACCACTCTGGGGTCTGGAGGACAGTGGCCCTCTTCTCACAGTTTCACTAGGTGATACCCCAGTAGGGACTCTGTTTGGGGGCTCTGATCCCGCATTTCCCTTCCGTACTACCCTAGCAGAGCTTCTCCATGAGGGTCCCAGCCCTGCAGCAAACTTTTGCCTGGGTATCCAGGCATTTCAATACATCTGAAATCTAGGTGGAGGTTCCCTAATGTCTATTCTTGACTTCTGTGCACCCACAGTCTCAACACCACATGGAAGCTGCCAGGTCTTGGGGTTTCCACCTGCTGAAGCAACAGCCCCAAGCTGTACCTTGGCCCCCTTTTAGTCCCAGCTGGAGCGTCTGGGATGCAGGGCATCAAGTCCCTAGACTGCCCACAGCACGGGGACTCTGAGCTCAACCCATGAAACCAGTCTTTCCTCCTGGGCCTCCAGGTCTTTGATAGTAGGGGCTGCCCAAAAGGTCTCTGACATAGCCTGGAGAACTTTTCCCCATGGTCTTGGAGATTAACATTAGGCTCCTTGCTACTGAGGCGAATTTCTGCAGCTGGCTTGAGTATCTCTCCAGAAAATGGATTTTCGTTTTCTATTGTATAGTCAGGCTGCAGATTTTCCAAACCTTTATGCTCTGCTTCCCTTATAAAACTGAATGCCTTTAACAGCAACCAAGTCACATCTTGAATGCTTTGCTGCTTAGAAATTTCTTCCACCAGGTACCCTCATCATCTCTCTCAAGTTCAAAGTTCCAAAAATCTCTAGGGCAGGGGCAAAATACTTCCAGTTTCTTTGCTAAAACATAACAAGAGTCCCCTTGGCTCCAGTTCCCAACAAGTTCATTGTCTCCATCTGAAACCACCTCAGCCTGGACCTTATTGGTCATATCACTATCAGCATTTTTGTCAAAGCCATTCAACAAAAGTTCCAAACTTTCCAACATTTTCCTGTCTTCTTCTGAGCCCAACAAACTGTTCCAGCCTCTGCCTGTTGCCCAACTCCAAAGTTGCTTCCACATTTTCGGGTATCTATTCAGCAATGCCCCACTCTATTGGTACCAAATTACAGTATTAGTCTGTTTTCACACTGCTGATAAAGACATATCCAAGACTGGGAAGAAAGGAGGTTTAATTGGACTTAAAGTTCCACATAGCTGGGGAGGTTTCACAATCAAAGCAGAGGATGAAAGGCACTTCTCCCATGGCAGTGGCAAGAGAGAATGAGAAGGAAGCAAAAGTGAAAACCCCCGATAAACCCATCAGGTCTTGTGAGACTTACTATCACAAGAATAGCATGGGAAAGACTCGTCCCCGTGATTCTGTTACCCCCCACTGGGTCCATCTCACAACACATGGGAATTCTGGGAGATACAACTCAAGTTGAGATTGAATTGTTGATACAATTCAAGTTGAGATTGATATATAAATTACCTATCAGGTAGGTTATTTATATATTCCCTAAATTCTTTTGTAAAGCAGGATATGTGCATCCTTTTTGGTTTTTCCAGTAAGATTTTTCTTTAACTTGCTTAGCGTCATTAGTATATACACATCCAGAAGTACATAATAAAACTCAGACTAACCTACCTTCTGCAATGTATCTTTCTTGCTTGAGATAGTAGATTATGGAAAAATAAAATATTTATCTATAAACTTTTAAAGTTACCATTTTGATTGTATTCAAGTAGAGAATATTTTCTTAGATACTCATATTGATTTAAAATTTGATATTTTATATTTGACTTTTCGCTTTTTTAGATAATGCCTCCCAACCTGAGACTAAAGCCATCATTGAAAATTTGATTCAAAAACAGGACTTTAGTCTTTCTGTTGCCTTAGACGGTGGTTCTGTGCTGGTCACATACCCTTATGACAAGCCAGTACAGACAGGTATGTAGAAGGTCATGTCATATATATACTATTTAAGCTTAGGTAGCAAATTCCAATTAAGTAATGTCCCTTCCACATTTTTGTAAATGGTGAGCATTTGAGCACACTCTGTGAGCAAATTACCAACCAAAGAAGATGGTACGTACATCAGCAATTCAGTTACTTGGAGAAGAGAGCTCAGATCTAATGGCAGCCCAGCTTTATTGAGTCTAGCTATCTTGTTCCATCTATTCCATTTAGTTCACAAGCATGGGGACCCTAGGCTCAATAATTATTGAGCAATTAGTATGTCTGTAAATATTGATAATATAAAAATGAGAAAAAAAAATAAAATAAATAAAAATAAAAATAAAAATGAGAATGACACGGTTTCTGCCTTATGAAACTCCTATGTAACCAAATACTAACAGTACAGATTTGGCTTCCACTGCTTTAAACTTTGACTAAGTGGTTGCACCTTATGGTGAATTAAACAGTTGCTTGTTTAATCTCTGTGGGGTTGCAGTATAGTTTGGGTGGTTTTCAGTGCACCTTACAAAGAATATTATTATTAGGCTATGGTGTCCCAAAATACAGTAAGACATACCAAAACAAGTTAGTATTTTAGTGTGACAGTCTGTTATATAAACTCACCATTAGTACCTTTTAAAGTAAGGAGGATATGTGTCTTCTTAGAGTGATTATCTTGGGCTAAACAAAACCCTTTAGGGTTAATTATAATAACAGTATACTTAAGTGGAATGCAAAATTTATTAGGAGAAAAAGATGACTTGTATCCATGAAGGTTAACTTGGGGAAAAAAATTGTTTGGATTTCTCCATTGACTTCTAAATTTTTCTTTCTTTAGTAGAAAATAAAGAGACTCTGAAGCATTTGGCATCTCTTTATGCAAATAATCATCCATCCATGCACATGGGTCAACCCAGTTGTCCAAATAAATCAGGTAGGTGTTTTCCATACTTTTTGTTATTGCTGTTGTTATTGTTGCTTTTGTGGGGAAGGGAGTTCACCTCATGGTCTTCTTGATTCCACATCTCTCAATGCTTTTATAGATGAGAATATTCCAGGAGGAGTAATGCGTGGAGCAGAATGGCATAGTCACCTGGGCAGCATGAAGGTATGCTTTCTAGAACATGCTGGGCGTGATGTCTTGTGGCTATAAGCCCAGTGCTTTGGGAAGCCAAGGGAGGCAGATTATCTGAAGTTGGGAGTTCAAGACCAGCCTAGCCAACATGGTAAAACCTCGTTTCTACTAAAAAATACAAAAATTAGCTGGGCGTGGTGGCAGACACCTGTAATCTCAGCTACTTGGGAAGCTGAGGCAGGAGAATTGCTTGAACCCAGGAGGCGCAGGTTGCAGTGAGCCAAGCCGAGGTCACACTACTGCACCCCAGCCTGGGCAAGAGAGTGATACTCCGTCTCAAAAACAAAAAACAAAAAACAAATGGAGTTTATGAATACCAGCCATTGAGTGCAAGAATAGATGACTTTTCTGATATTGTAAAGTGAATGGCATCTGCCTCATGGCTTTCTTGACATGTTTAGCCCTTACCTGACAGTACTTTTTTTGGTCATTTTAACCATTTTTAATTGTACAGTTTAGTGATATTAAATTTTGTACCCCCCAAACCATATCTATTTCCTAAACTTTATTTGCCCCAGACAGAAACTCTATACTCACTAAGCAGTAACTCCCCATTCCCCTCTCCCATGGCTCCTGGAACCTCGGTCTACTTTCTGTCTCTGTGAATTTGTCTATTCTAGATATTTCACATAAGTAGAATCATGCCATATTTATCCTTTCACTTAGCGTAATGTTTTTAGGATTCATCCATTTTGGAGCATGTATCATTAATTCATTCCTTTTTATGGCTGAATAATACCCTATGTTTATACCACATTTTGTTAATTCATGTGTTGGTGGACACTTGGATTTCTACCTTTGGGCTATTGCAAATGATGCTGCCATGAACATTAATATTGCAAGTATCATTGATGTTACAAGTATTTATTACTTCTTTGGGGTGGATACCTAGGCCTGGTTATATTGTAATTCTTTTTCACTTTTTGAGGAACTACCAAACTTTTCCACAGCAGCTACATCACTTTATATTCCTTTCCAGCAATGTTTGAGGGTTCTAATTTTTCCATATCCTCTCCTCACCAACGCTTATTTTCTGTTTTTTGTTTTTTTGTTTTTTTGAAACAGAGTCTCAATTTGTCGCTCAGGCTGGAGTGCAATGGCTATGGCTCCTTTGCAGTTTATTGCAGCCTCAACTTCCGAGGCCCAAGCGATCACCTCACCTCAGCCTCCTGAGTAGCCCAAGACCACTGGCATGCACTACCATGCTGGACTAATTATTTTTAAGTCTTTGTAGAGACGGGGTCTCCCTCTGTTGCCTAGGCTGGAGTTCTTTACATATTAATGTAAAAGGCCGGGCGTGGTGGCTCACACCTGTAATTTCAGCACTTTGGGAGGCCGAGGTGGGCAGATCACCTGAGGCCAGGAGTTAGAGATCAGCCTGGCCAACATGGTGAAACCCCATCTCTACTAAAAATACAAAAAAATTAGTTGGGTGTGGTAGCGGACACCTGTAATCCCAGTTACTTGGGAGGCTGAGGCAGGAGAATCACTTGAACTTGGGAGGCAGAGGTTTTCAGTGAGCTGAGATCACACCATTGCACTCCAGTCTGGGTAACAGAGTGAGACCTGTCTAAAAAAAGAGTTTAATGGATCTAGCTGTCATATTTCAGTCATTGATACAGTTTATTTTGGTGTGGTATGAAGTAGGAGTTCAACTTCGTTTGTTTGTGTGTAGAAATTCAGTTGTCCCAGCACTATTTGTTGAAAGACTATTCTTTCCCCATTGAATGGTTTTGGTACCTTTGTCAAAAATGAGTTTACCTTAGATGTGTGGGTTTATTTCTGGACTCTCAATTCTATCCATTTGTCTATATGTTTGCCTTTATGCCATTATCACTGTTTTGATTAATGTAGGTTTGTTGTAGTAAGTTGTAAAATTGGAACATGTAAGTCCTCCAGCTTTATTGTTTTTAAAGATGGTTTTGGCTATTCAAGGCCCTTTGTCATTCCATTTGCATTTGAGCACTGGCTTTTCTTTTTCTGAGAAAAGCGATGTTGGAATTTTGTTAGGGGTTGTGTTGAAACTGTAGGTCACTTACGGTAGTATTGACATCTCTACAGTATTGTCCTCCTTTCCATTTATTTAGGTCTTCTATAATTTCTGACAGCATTGTCCATCCACTTCAAATGAAGTAGGAGTTGTTAGCAGATGGGTGGTTGGCTGATCATTTTATTCACATGTGCAACTAGAAAATTGACTTCATTCCCATTTCTGCCTGTTTTCACTCCTGTATTTCCTAAGAACTTACTACTGGGAGGCACTTTGCTGTATTAGTGATAAATAAAATATATTATCTGGCCTATTGTACTAATTAACTGTGTTACATAATTGATTTGATCTAGAAGAGAGCAACTCTCAACAAGCCATGAGAAATTAAAGACACAAAAGATTATATCGGCCGGGCGCGGTGGCTCACGCCTGTAATCCCAGCACTTTGGGAGGCCGAGGCAGGTGGATCACGAGGTCATGAGATCGAGACCATCCTGGTCAACATGGTGAAACCCCGTCTCTACTAAAAATACAAAAAATTAGCTGGGCACGGTGGCGCGTGCCTGTAATCCCAGCTACTCAGGAGGCTGAGGCTGGAGAATTGCCTGAACCCAGGAGGCGGAGGTTGCGGTGAGCCAAGATCGCGCCATTGCACTCCAGCCTGGGTAACAAGAGCAAAACTCCGTCTCAAAAAAAAAAAAAAAGATTATATCTAGTCAGAGACACAACCTTTTCTCTGTAGAGGAGATAGCATTTAGGGTGCAGAGATGCTGAAGCAGAACATTCCAGAAAGAAGAAGCAGTACCTAGCTACAGTCTAGTTTACTTAGAATATGGGGTGTAATGCAGAGCTGCAGGTTAAGAATGGAAAGAGTGCTTGTTGTTTTGAATGTTTTGTTTTAAAAATGGGAAGCTATGAAGTTTTGAGCAGGAATAACAATATTGGCATGATCTGAGCTATGCTATGGGAAAACTAATCTCTAAATAATTAGTTACGATAGTTTGGAGGAAGGAGAGACTGGTACAGGGAGACTGGTTCGGAATTGTCTAGACAAAAAGTAATGAGGGCCTAGATTATGCTAGTGGCAAGGAGAGTAGAGTCAAAGATGACATTTTAGAGATTCCACAGAGGTAGAATTAACAAGAGTCAGCAAAGTATGGATGATAGTGAGATAGAGAAGTCAAAGACAAGAGGTTTCATGGCTATGTGAGAAAATGAGTTAATGCCATTAACTGAGAAAAAATAAGAGATTTTGGGAAAAGGTGGTAAGTTGGGTTTTTAAACCTGTCTGCACAGGCAGTTCCTGTGCCTTGAAAAATGCTGTATTTGCAGGGAGTGGATATTATTACCAGCAGGGGTCCAGGTTGAGGGTATCAGAAGACTAATGATCATTCTCTCCAGAGTTCCAAGAACAACTGTGACGTTTCTGGGTTTAGAGAGAAGCTGACCCTCTTCTGCATGTACTCATTCATTCGTTTCTTCAGCAAACCCGAATAAACCCCATCTACCTGGCACTACCGGGCACTGTGGGAAGCACTGAAGATAGGAAAGTGAATTCAACATAGCCCCTGTCGTCAAGGGTGCTCATAGAGTTTGTGACTGATTATAATACAGAGAGGTTTATTTATATTTGTCATAAAATGCTTTACAGATTCTTTGTTTACATCACCTAGGTTTTCTTTTTATTTCATTTATTCCGTTTGTTGTATTACAGAGCCTCATTCTTTCTTTTACTTATTAATTTTCCCACATTTGATTTTGAACTTTTTATTCTAGGATTATAGCGTCACCTATGGCCATTGTCCAGAAATCACAGTATACACAAGCTGCTGCTACTTTCCTAGTGCTGCACAGCTTCCTTCCTTGTGGGCAGAAAATAAGAGATCTCTTCTTAGTATGTTAGTGGAGGTGAGTCTTTTCCTTTTAACTAGGGGCAAACTCCCAGGAATATGTTCAGTGAAAACCTTTATCAAAACATTGTCTTTTACCAAAAATTTATATTATTTATTTTAAATTTATATAGAAAGAAGAGTTTTGGTCATTTTATGTTTCCTAAATAGATGCCATTTATTCACATATCTGGAATCTGCTATAATTTAGGTAATTTGACCTTGCAAGATGCTGCAGGTTCTTTAATTTGAATAGTAGAGAGTCCCTGGAGTCAGTATACCATGGTGGGAAGGAAATCATTCAAGGCATTAGAAGATTGAGTTCTAATGCTTTAGGCTGTGACATGTCAGAGTTCTTTTTTATATCCAGCTCTGTGACCCTGAACATTGAATCAATGGCAAACAAGGTCAGAGTCAGTGGGAAGGGAAGAGAATAAGCAGGCCGCACAGAGTTTGTGTTTGTTTGTGTGTGGTTTTTGTTTGGTTTTGTTTGTTTGTTTGTTTGGTTGGTTGGTTGGTTGGTTGGTTTGGTCATGCCTCAGGCTATGCCTTTAGAATGTCTGACATTATAACAACGTAGATTTATATTTTAAACATTTTTATCAGGTTCATAAGGGAGTTCATGGATTTGTTAAAGATAAGACTGGAAAGCCAATCTCTAAAGCAGTCATTGTACTTAATGAAGGAATAAAGGTACACACAAAAGAAGGAGGTTATTTCCATGTACTCTTAGCGCCAGGTGTCCATAATATCAATGCCATCGCTGATGGGTACCAGCAACAACATTCACAGGTAAGAAACTCAAATTGAGTACTATCATGTAAATTTTTTATTCTTAATAATACTTCTATTTTGAAACTCTTGTTAGAAATCGAGGGGAATAAAAAAATTAAAAGTGAGACTGCCTATTGATTATTATATCTTGTTATCCTTATACCCCTTGTCAACAAAAAGGGAAAATTTTCTAGCATTTTGTATACTTTAGATGGCAATGCATCATCTCCTTAGTTTGCTATATGGGCCCTAAGAATGTAACAGGGATACAGTACACCTTAAGCAGATTTTGTCATGATTCTTACACTTTCCCCTTCTAGGTCTTTGTGCATCATGATGCAGCTAGTTCTGTGGTGATAGTCTTTGACACAGATAACCGGATATTTGGTTTGCCAAGGGAGCTTGTGGTAACTGTATCAGGTAAAGACATCTTGATTTTTAGTAGTAAAAGTTAAAAACAATCTTGACATTTCAGTCTGAGAGTGGATCACCTCCATAATCCTGAAACTAATCACTTGTCTTCTAATGTCTTCTTATCTAAATGTGATTTTCCTGGACCTCTGTTCTCCCACATGTTCTCATGGCTTGCCCCTCTCTTCAGGTCTATACTCAAATGTCACCTCCACAGAGAGGCCTTCCCTAATCACCCTAGCTACCCCTGTCACTCTCTCTACCCTGCTTTTTTCCATTATAGCACTTGTCACTAGCTAACATTATATCATATATTTGTTTATTTATTTGTCTAAATTCAATGTCTCCCACTAAAACATAAGTTCTGAGAGAGTGAGAAATCTACCCGCATCGTCAGAGCCCAGAACGATGGTTAGCACACAGTGGAACTTAATGAAGAGTTGTTGAATGAATGAATGATTTGCTTTATATTAAAGTCATAAGTTCCTAGGACTTTGACTTATATTAGTTCTGATTTTTCAAGATCAGAAAAGAGGAAAGAGGAAATGTTTGTTTTCACTGGAGCTCATTCATGTCATTGCTTGGATTACTGAAAGGTTAGGAAGAAAAAATATGGGTTAAAATGAATACTCTGCTATACTGTATCTATTTGATACAAAGAGCCTTAGTTTATTTCTAAGTGCAACTTAGGTGAGGCAGAAGTTTTATTATAGGGTGCCTGTGAGAGAGCCCCTTAGTAGAGAGAAAGTAGTATATTGGAAACATGGCCCAGTTGTAGATCCTGTGTGATGTGTTTAAAGAGTTCTTAGCTTGTCTCAGATAAATGTGTGAATAACTTACTGGTTAAAAACATAGGAGCTAGAATTCAGCCATGGTTTAGCTCTGGCTCTGCCACCCATTAGCTATTATGAACTTAATTTTTATTATTTTATTATTTTTAGTTTCTAACACTTTTATTTTGGTAATCTTATATACAAATTTAAAATAAATGAAGAGATTTAGATGAAATGAAAATTTACTTGGAAAGTATAATAGAAGTCATAAAAATCAGGTTGCAGAACAGTAGACACAGTATAATTTCATTATGGTAAAAGAAAAAAATACATGTACATGTGTAAAGAAAGATCTGGGGCCAGGCATGATGGCTCCTACTTGTAATCCCAGCACTTTGGGAGGCCGAAGTAGGTGGATCACTTGAGGTCAAGAGTTCTAGACTAGCCTGGGCAACATGGCGAAACCCTATCTCTACCAAAAATTGAAAAAATTAGTCAGTTGTGGTGTACACCTGTGGTACTACTCAAGAGGCTAAGGTGGGAGGATCACACACACACAAAACATCTGGTAATTAAAAATGATCTCTGGGTAATGGAAATGTAAACATAGGAGGTTTTTTGGTTTTGGCTTTTGTTAGTTTTGCTTATCTGTATTTTTAAATTTTTTTTTTATTTAAAATTTAGATCTGTATTTTTTAATTTTTAAATAGACTAAATATAATATAGTATATTGTACATATACTACTTCTATAATAATAAAAGGTTGTTCTTAAGTGCATGAAATAGAAATAAAATAAATGAGGGGTATTTTGTTAAAAGTTCCATTGTAAGCAGCTGCTTGTTCATATCCTTAAAGTATAATATCACCCACATGATGGTTTTTCTTTGTCAGGTGCTACTATGTCGGCATTGATCCTAACAGCTTGCATTATTTGGTGCATCTGCTCAATCAAGTCTAATAGACACAAGGATGGCTTTCATCGGCTCAGGCAGCATCATGATGAGTATGAAGATGAAATTCGTATGATGTCAACTGGCTCCAAGAAGTCCCTCCTAAGCCATGAGTTCCAGGATGAAACAGACACTGAAGAGGAAACATTATATTCTAGCAAACACTGAAAAACACATTTTGCATATCTCCTAGCATAAGTACCAAGGAAAATTAGAGTTCCTCTTGGGCGAACACTCCATTAAGAAGAGAGACTCTCTTGCTTCCTCAAAGAGCTTTGGGAAGTTAAATTGCTAAATTTGTATTCTCTGTGAATTTCACTGGCAGTTTTGAACTTCCCTTCCTTAAAGTACTCTTAACCTTAAAAAACAAAATCTGATTTCTATTTATGCAGCAGAGATGGAACAGCCACTTTGTTTTTCTTTTTAATTTAAGATGAGCTATTTGGAGCTTATGTAATAATGGCATAAAGCCAACTAGGGGATGTTGTATTTTGCACATCAGGTGTTTACTAGTGGCTTTAGTATTTTTCTTTGTTTTAAATGGCCAAAAGAATCCAGAAATATTAAGGCAGGGACAGCAGTCAGAATCGACATAAAGCTTTAAAAACTCAAGGTTTTTTCAACCTACTGAGGAGTACTTTTCTCTAGTTGTTAAATAGCTGGAGTTTCTCTTATTCAGGTTTGATGGAGGTTGAATTGATTTTTAAACACATATAACAGTAAGAAATGAATAAATGGGCTTCTCCATTTAGCTTTCTACCTGTTCCAAGGCTAGATCGGAACTGGTAGACTATGCTGTAAGCAGGATTTCACTACCTCTCTTTTAAGGTTTAGCAAACTTCTGGATAGCCCATTTTAAGGGAGAGCTTACTGACTTTGTTTTGAAAGATCTAAATGTCCACTTCAGTGAAGCTGAGAGATAGATCTAGCAAAAGCTAAAACTCATGTTGCCTATCTTTTAACTTGGTAAAAACCCACAGGTGCTGCTGCTTTTATCTGTGAAGCACTAGCTTATTCTAGAAATGCCTGATTCTTTAATATTTCCTAAATTGGAACCTTTTTCTAGGTTGCACATATGGTTTTCAGATGACCCAGCCATCTACAAGATCTGAAAATATGTGGAAGAGACCTACTTGCACATTTTTAACCTGTATTTGAACACAAAATATCTATATTTCATGCTCCAGCCCAAGCCTATACCCTGTAATAGCATACTATTATTGAAATTGCTTGGCCGGTCTTGTTCACGTAGGCCTCTGGGAGTAATTTGGTTCTTTGTCCTAATGTTTCATTTGACAGTCTCTTTTTGATCAACCAATATTGCTAAAAGTTCAGTCAAAAGCTTTTAAGTATAGCTCCCTCCATTGAAAAAAAATGTAAACTACAACTGCTGAGTGATAAAACACTGTGGTGTGAAAGTGTCATCTTCACTGCCAATCAGGCAAAGACCTGAAAGATTTGCATTTTATTGTGTCTGTCTTATCATGCAATGGAAATGATGCTTTTTTGTAAGTATGCATCTTACCAATGATCTAATGGTTTAATACCTTTGAATGTTTTAATGACCAAGTTGCTGCTGAACTTATACTAAATCAGGGGATCAAAAAACTTGCTCTCATCTTCTCAAATTGTATTCTATATCCATTCATCTATCAGTTATCCCAAAGCCTTCATGTGGAGTGGTTTACTACCTACCTAGGTCATTCAATCAGGTTTTGTGAGGAATGCATTCAAAGTGGCTTTATAAAAAAAGATCTTGTTTAGCAAGAATAATGAGGTCATGATATTTGTTAATAAGTATCTGTGATAAATCAGTGGTTCAAGGTTAAGCCATTCTGGTATTAGCAACTGTAAATTCTGCCACCTCATACATGGAACAGAGCTTGTGGGATGCTAATAGTTAATGAATATACATGATTAATTTCTTCTAATAATCTCTGTGTTTTCTTTAAGGATGGTGGCATATTGCTCTTTTTCAGCTTTATTTTTTAAAGTACAGTCAGGAAACCAACAAGGGGCCTAAAAGTGGCTGGCCCTGCTTGGGACATTACAGCAAATGAAGCAAAGTTAATGTGACAGGCTTTGCTTTGTTATCATTGGTCTTCACTAGAGGATCCCTTTTACATTTACTTCTTTCTTGGATCAAATATGTCTTTAACTGTACATCTCAGTGGCTCGAGGCCATGCCTTTTAAGCATGTGTAAAAATTTTTAAAGAAACTAACATACGAATAGTTATTTTAGTAAAATTTCCTGAAAGAAAAACCAAATTCTGTGATAAATCTTGATCTTCAATGAACTTTTAAATAACGCAGTTAGCTGGAAAACAAGACTTTCCCAGCTTCTGTTACCTAGAAGCGTGAATGTATAGGATCCCTGACTACTAAGACTATATTCTCAGCCCTGCCCTGTCTTTTATTTGTGGGTCTAATCTAATATTAGAACATATTAACTGCTTACGGCATTCACTGAAGCCATATAGAATGGGGAATGCATTTCTTCAGTTTCTCTGAGAGACTTTTCATTTACTTGGAGTTATGGAGGCAAGTAAGTATCACAGTATTAAGAACTTTGCCCAAATCTAAGTTGTGCCTTTCTTTACTCATAAGGCATGGGTTTTGTCCTGGTGATCAGTTTGTAAGCCTTCTTCCTTCCCTCCTCCTTAATAAAAGCAAAGTGATTGAGTAGGTAATGTTCAAAGTGTCTACCTGTGTACATGTACTTGTATTGATTATGTAGTTCAGTAAGATGTGCCCAAGTCATTTCAGAAAGAAAAACCCTTTGGTTTTGATGCATTTTGCTGAACATTTGGGTAGTGAGTGGGACCCTATCCAGTTGAGGAATGCTTGCAATGCTCATTGAAGGGATTTGCTTTGGGACTTTGTCATCTTGGAGAAAGGAAACATATTGTATATTTGGCCCAGTGTGATTGATTGCTTAATCTTTGGTAACTTTTCCTTGAATGAGATTTGCTGAATTAATGACTATTGAATTTAAAACTAATTATGAGTTGACAAATAAATAAAAGGTAGTGTTTATGTCTGAGCTTATTGTGTTTCTGAGCTAACACCAGGTTACTCAGTAACCGTGACCTGCTCCTCCATTTCCATTTATGCTCAACATTAAAAATAGTTTTATCTTGTTGTTGCCAGAAATGCACTTGTGCCAGGTTTTGTCCCTGCTTTATGAAAAGCTTCTTGTAGTGAATGCTGTAATAGTGCCCTACGTTATGGTTTTCTTGTGGAATTGTTTTAACAGTGACAACCCAGCATTTCCCCTATATTTTTGCTTTATTGTTATTGCTAGAAATTCCACTATAATTGATGTTCAGTGATTTTCCATAGCAACTTTTTAAATAACTCTTTAGGTTTCTGAGTTGTTTTAACTAAAATTTTGGAGGGACGATTGGAATCTTTGGTTAATGTCAACTGAACTTGGATTTCTAGTTCATGAAGAAATCTCTCCCAATACCCATTTATCCTATTTTTAGCAATAATTCATTAATTATTCCACTTGATTTTCAGAATATTGTCCTGGTTGATTTTGATTTGAGAGAATACATTATGAAATTTGAAAGTAGGTTACCATTTTGAGGCAGTTGGATATAAATTATATAAATATATATGTATGATTATGATTTTTATAAATGGGCGTAACATGAGTATACTACCTTCTTTGCGGCCATGCTACAGATTTTCTGGAGGTATGACGTAATGGTATTTTTTTATGCTCAGATTAAATATCAGCTTTTCGCCTCTCCAATTTTTCTAAGTGATACTCCCAGTTCTAGAGCAATCTACAGCTGTTTATATGAAGTGCCCAACACCCATTCATCTCAAGTGCTTCAGTCTTTGGTTTATGTCATGCACTGTGCCTTCAAAATGAAATTTTTAAAAGGGACTTTAAATGAAGTTGCATAGTAGTTTTTAAAAGTCAATGTGTAATTTATGTGAAATCTAACTGTAATGAGGTCCTTTCTGTTTTTTATATGTAAACGGATCTACTAATCCTGTATAAAAGTTATTTTATGATGTTTGTCTTTCTTCGTGTTTTGTCTCATAATCTTTTTTTCAGATGCAATAAGCCAGAAAAAGTTATAGGTCCAGTTTGAAAGTTATTTAGTTTTTCTACCTACATTAGGGAAAAATAGGAAAAAAAAGTTTTCTACCTATACTAGGGGAAAAATGTGTACCAGAATACAGGGTATCACCTATGGAATGTTTCTGTATTTATAAATTGACTCAAAAGAAGGCTTCGTTTCTGAAATCATATTATATAGTAGCCACAGTTTTCTGTTTGTAGCTCAGCTAGATTGTTATATATGTTCAATCATTTCACAGTAACAACACAAAACTGGTCATTGAAAGATTTTATGTACCCATTTTAAACTTGTTCATTAAAAATTTGGTCCTTTTTCCAGGTGAGGCCCAGTTAGAATAATGTGTCCTGGCACTTTTAGGCACAGTGAAGATGAATTCAGTATCCCATTTTCATTCAGCAACAATGTGTTACTGCTACCCTAATAGGAACTGGGAAAGCAAAGTTATATAAAAAACAGACTCTGCTGACAAAGAACTCATAATCCAAACCAGAGAAACAGAAATGGAAATAAGTTATACTTCAATAGTGATTGGTTCATCTAAAAGTCTCTGCTGTAAAGGAAATAAAGCATAGAGGTTTGAGCATGGACTTTAGAGTTGGACCAATCTGTGATTGATTCTTGGCTCTGCTACTTGCTTCCGATGTAACCTTGTACAAGTTTCTTGACATTCTCTGAGCCTCAGTTTCTCTACTGGTTAAAGAATAATCCTTGATAGGATTGCAGTGGAAAGTTAAACAAAATAATGTTATCAAAGGGCCCAACATAATATCTGGCTTGGAATTGAATGCCCATGATAACCAGCATCATTTTCCTTCATATGCTGTCTTCTTACTCCTTTGAAAGAAAGTTACTTTATCAAATGTATAAACAAAGGTCTGTTTATAGATGATCTTTTTAATTTAGAAGAAATTCTGAGACACAAATTCCAAAAAAAAAAAGAAAGAAAAATTTGTTATGTGGTTCAATCGATTGTCTAAAGCATGGCAGTAAAGTTTTATGCCAAAGTGCTTCATATTTGTTTTTAAATGAAATTAATTTGTATTTATGCTTTGTTAGTGAAAACAGCCTTACTTAACTGCTACAGGAAGTGTGAATAGTGATAATGGTTCTTTTTCTCTCAATGTTTGAAATATTTTCCTGAATTTTCTTAGTTTTCTTATACCTGAATCAAGAACCCTTTTGGTTTGTTTCATAAACAGTAATCTAGTTATTATGTTTCAGATTTCTAATAGCTGATTGTTCTCAACAAAGTAAATATGACTGTCAATGCTAATAGTACTCAATTATGATTAAGTGCCATTGTGTCAGTCTTCATGTCTTACTCTCACTTAGAATGCCAACTGATTCTATGCTATTTATTGCAGACCTCAGATAAATGCACCATTAATTATTACCCACAACTTAAAAGCAATAAAATCAGTAGATAAAGCCCAATTTTAACTTTATTTATAAATTTATTTTATTTATTTGTTTTTGAGACAGAGTCTTACTCTGTCTCCCAGGCTGGAAGTACAATGGCATGATCTCAGCTCACCACAGCCTCTGTCTCCCAGGTTCAAGCAATTCTCCTGCCTCAGCCTCCCAAGTAGCTGGGATTACAGGCGCTCGCCATCACACCTGGCTAATTTTCGTATTTTTAGTAGAGACAGTGTTTTGCCATGTTGGCCAGGCTGGTCTGGAACCCCTGTCCTCAAGTGATCCTCCCACCTTGGCCTCCCAAATTGTTGGGAGCACAGGCGTGAGCCACGGCACCTGGCCCCCAATTTTAACTTTAATATCACAATTTTCACCTACATTAGTAGAATATTAAAAGCAAACATGCTATTTCTTTGGCCTTTTGGTTGAGGTCAAATAATTCTCTTCCCTAATTACTGTGTGTAAACAAATGTAGACAAGGTGAGCAAGAATGAGACAGTTTGGCCTATACGGGGTAGTAAGGTGTTGAAGTTTAGAGGACAACCTGGAAGACTGAAATAAAAAAGGATGAGAATTACTTGATAAGATTGAAGGTATGGTAATTAGAAGTGGAAGTATATTGAGATGGATATCTCAAATTCAGCAAAGATAATTTATTGAGTCAATTAGAAGCAATATGAAGAGGCAGTGATAAAGTCAAACTGTAGGTGGAAAATCAGCAAGTAGAGAAACAAGATGGAACATGGAGGAAATAGAGTACAGATTAAATAGAAATTGCTATGATAACATGGATTATATTCTGTGATTGCCATTGAGATTGAGCCTAAGTAAGGGAGTAATAGGGAAAGTCTAGATTGCTAATTTCAAATATTTGAGGTTATTCTAGTATTTATGATTATTTCTTACGTACATAAGGTTCCTAGCAGAGTTTTTCAAGACTAAACAGGCTTTTGATCTAGCGTCAAAAGCATTGATCCTAAAGAGAGGGAATAGAAGAGAAAGGGACTGGGAAAGCTATAGTAATGACTAAAATGCAGGACTGCTAGATTTTAAAAAATAATAATTTTAGATTTACGGAAAAGTTGCAGAGATAATACAGAGTTGACTCCTGGGTTTTTATTTGGAAGATGTGAGTTTTGGGAGGGCAAAAGAGGAAGGATTATACAGTTTTCTATTTAGCAGAATGTGAATGGAACACATTGGAAAGAGGGCCTGGGCATAGGAAATAGGATGTCTAGAACCTAGGCAGCTATGCACACAGCTTGGGTGGTCCAGGTGTCAAGCTATGTGGCTCTGCTTCGAGGTGACCAAGTTCAACTGGAATCTCTAGTGGAAGGTGGTCGCTCCTAGAGGTGGAAAAGACCTCACAATTTTTCACAAGTGAAAAAAGCACAGAAAAAGTTTTATACAGGTTTCAGATGTTTATATTATTAAACACTATAAAATAGAATTATTGTTTCCAAATAAAAGATACATCTGAGACTATCACAAGGATCTTTAAAATAATAGCAGAACTTCTGGAAATGAAAGTACAGAAACTAAAATGGATAGTTGGAATGGCAGATTGGGCACAGAGAAGTAATTAACTAGATGACAGATCTGTAGAAATTCTTACGTAGCACAGAGACAAAAAGGTAGAAATAGAAAGGAGAGGGTTAAAATGTGGATTTAACATATGACTAATACTATATGTTTGATAACCAGTTTTAGAGGAGAGAAAAAGCATGGAGCATAGGAAACTAAGAGACAATGACAGAATTTTCCCCAAACTGATTAAAAAAAAAAAAAAGATAGCAACCCGTATATTAAAGAAAGTCAATCCAAACAAGATAAAGTAACATCCACACTTAGATGAGTGAAATCGCAGATGAACAAAGACAAAGAGAAAAGAGATTAGCAATTAGACTCACTCTCAACAATGGAAACCAAAGTACATTGAAATCATACTTTTAAAATGCTAGGGAAAACATTAAATAATTTCCAACTAGAATTCTGTATTGAACATACCTTTCAAGAATGAAAGCAAACTTCCAGGTTGTTTAAAACATTAGTGGTAGTCTAGCTACCTGTCTCCTGATATTTCATTGCAAAATAATGCAAGCACAAGAAGGAAAAAGCATACAGAAACCACTCTCTCAGCATAATTTGAAATCAGAGAGTTTTGAAACTTCAAACTGAGTAAGATGAGGAAAACCAGCAAATCTCAACATGGATTCTCACAGGCCCACCCCAGCAGCATCCCACAGGCTCTGTGGAATGAAGTCAGATGGAGATAAACTGCAGGGAAGACAGGAGAGAGACACCAGAAAAAGGAAGTAATGTTCTAATCTTGGTCTAAAACTATTGCCAGAAAGACTAGGTCCACCTAACTCAATCTAAAAAACATGTCAAAGCAGATCTGAGCACAAGCCAGAGGAAAGGGGCTTCAGAGTGAGCACAATCTAAAGGGAGCAGGTGTGACTTAATGAGGAAGTTTTTGAAACACATAGTTTCAAAAGAAAAGAAGAGCTTCTAGTGAAGGGAAAAAATGAAAAATGGAGAAGCACCCTTTGACAATCAGGTGATGAAAATAAAAGAAGCAAAAGACAATTAGGTGATGAAAAGAAAAGGAGGAAAATTTAGAGTCCTGCTAGTCAAATGAGAACTGCAAAATCAGAGCACTTACAACTCCTCCCTCAACATGCCAACAAAAATACCTACTAAAGTATTTAATACCTGAGCTTTGCTCTAATATCAGAATAGATCTCAGTCATGAAACATGAAAATATAAATAGTATATATGAATGAATATTGATAAGAAATGAATTTGTCATTATTAGCAGATGATGTGATCATATATGTGGAAAATACAAAATAATCTACAGATAAATTAGAAATAATAAAATTTAGTTCCACTTCCAGCTATGGATGGATTGGCTTGAAACGGAAAGACCTTCTCATCAAGAGCAATCAGAAACGCTGCATTTTATTAAAAAAAAAAAACTGAAGGATTGGATGAACTACTAAGGGGAAGAAGGATTTATAGGATCAAGATCCTGGAACAAAAAGAGCTGAGAGGTGAACATGATGGTAAAACTTTCACCTCCAGGCATTTGTCAATTCGTAGGTGACAGAAGAGAGGCCAGGAAAGAGGCAGAGAACCCAAGCAGAAGTTTCAGGCAATATCACTGGGTGGGGGAAAAATATGAGGTTAGCACTTATTAAGGAAGGGGCACTGGTAAACAGGCTTTCAGTTAGAAAACTTGAATGCCTACATGTTAGAATTAAGGGCTAACCAGAAATAGACCAATTTTAACAAACACAGAATCCCTCCTGGTATTAGTTCCACCCCATACTGGATTAAGCTGATCTGCCCCTACCTGAACTGCCTGCAGGAAGAGACAGTAAATTCTTTCTGGAGAAAGACAACATCATCCAGATCCCCAAATGATTAATATAAAGTTTTAACTATAATAATCAGCATCCAATCAAAAGTTCTTATTGTCAAAAGACAAGATTAAATTGTGAAAGGTCAAGAAAAGTAGAAACAATCCTATGGGAAGTACGGATTTCTCAGTTACCAGAAATTTTTTTAAAATGATGACAGGCCGGGTGCGGTGGCTCACGCCTGTAATCCCAGCACTTTGGGAGGAGGCTGAGGCAGGCGGATCACCTGAAGTCGGGAGTTTGAGACCAGCCTGACCAATATGGAGAAACCCCGTCTCTACTGAAAATACAAAATGCCTGTCATTCTAGCTACTCGGGAGGCTGAGGCAGGAGAATCACATGAACCCGAGAGGTGGAGATTGTGCTGAGCCAAGATTGCACCATTGTACTCCAGCCTGGGCGACAAGAACAAAACTCCATCTCAAAAAAAAAATGATGATGAATAAATTCAAGAAAGTAAAAGGCAAGACGAAGAATTTTAGCTGATTTTTTTCTTTTCTTTTTCTTTTTTTTTCCAGACAGGGTCTTACTTTGTCACCCAGGCTGGAGTGCAGTGCTGTGGTCATGGCTTGTTGCAGCCTTGACCTCTGGGGCTCAAACAATCCTCCCACTTCATCCTCCTGAGTAGCTGGGACTACAGGGCACACCACCACGCCTGGCTGTTTATTTTTTTGTAGAGATGAGGTCCTACTATGTTGCCCAGGCTGGCCTCGAACTCCTGGACTCAAGCAATCCTACCACCTCAGCCTCCCAAAGTGCTGGGATTAGAGGCATGAACCACCACATCCGGCCCAATAATTAAAACATTAAAAAAATTAAACAGACAATTTCATTTCTGGGCAATATGGATTAGCTGTTTTTCTTTCTATTCTTCCCACTAAGAACAGCAAAAAAAAAAAAAAAAAAAAAAAAAATCATACATTATATATATTTTTAAAAAGACTCAAAAAGGTGGAAAGAAGAAGGCAGACCAGCTAGGGACCTCAGGATGCAAAGAACATGAAGGTGAGTTCGCTGGGTTTCCCTTTTGTTTCCTATGTCCTATAATGGGTCCTGGAGAGGCTGGCAAACCAGAAATGCCAAAGGGTACAGATAAGAAAAGCTCAAAGGAAAATGGAAAGCCTTCTCTCTCTAGATAAGGGACCAGGAAACAGGTGTCCTAACAAGACAGAATACTTTTAGATAATAATCTCACCACTCCAGGCAAATGCCACAGAAAAAACTGAGGCCTATCTTCACCCCTTACCAGCAAAGGCTGAGCGAGGAGGCTAGGCTTCCACACTCACCGGCTGTAATGAAGCACCCCCCACCCCTCCACTTGGACTTCTCGTCCATTGCACAGCAGTAATGAGGCTCCCTGCCGTGGTGGCAGTGGGGACCACATGGGGAGCAGCAACAAGTCACCTCCTGCCTGGGGAATCAATGAAGGCCAAGGGAGAGCCTGAACTTCCATCTGGAAGTAGCAAGCATTCCCCTATGTCCCCCACCAGCATAGTGTCAGAGGAAGTCTGTTTAAACAGAAGACTTACATAAGATCCAGAATCTCATAACGAATACCTAAAACATCAGGATACAATTTTTAAAAATCATCATTCCAATTGCCCAGAAAATTTCGACTTGCGAGAAAAAAAGACAACAGACCCCAACATCAAGATGACACAGATGTTGGAATTATCCGACAAGGACTTTAAAGCAGCTATAATAAAAATACTTTAGTGAGCAATCACAAACTTAGAACAAATGATAAAAATAGTCTCAGCAAAGAAACAGAAGATATAATGGGGAACTGAACAGAATTTTAGATATAAAAATTCAATAATTGACATGAACTCAACAAATGAGCTCAACGGCAGAATGGAGGGAACAGAGGAAAGACATACTTTCCTGTCAGCAAATACAGAATAGCATTTATTACCAAATCTGAATGATGGAAAATAGACTGAAAACAAATTAGCATAGCCTCAGAGCTATGGGGGACATTAACACGAGATCTAACATTCACATCATCAGACTCCCAGAACAAGAAAAGAAACAGTATGAGATAGAAAAAGTATTGGAAGAAACAATGGCTGAGAATCCCCCAGATTTGGCACAAGACATAAATCTAGGAATAAAGAAGCTGAGGATATCCCAAACAGGATAAATCCAAAGAAATCTATGCCAAGGCACATCATAACTTCTGAAAAGTAAAGAAAAGTTCTTGAAAGCAGTGAGAGAGAAAAGATACTTTAGCTACTGTGGAAAAACAATTCAAATGGTAGCCAATTTCTTACCTGAAACTATGGAGGCCAGAATTGGCACATTTTTCAAGTGTTGAAAAAAGAAATTGTCAACTCCAGATTCGCTATCTGGCAACAATATCCTATTCCCTAAGAATGAAGGGAAATCAAGACATTCATAGATGAAGAAAAAAACTAATAGAATTTGTCACCAGCTGACCTACTCTTTAAAAAAAATGGCGGAGGGAAATTCTTGAAACAGAAAGGAAACGATAAAAAACAAAAAAGGAATCTTGGGACACTAGGAAGGGAGAAGAGTAAAATATGCAAAAATCAACTAAGCTTTCCTCTTCCCTTGAATTCTCTAACATGCCTGACAGTTGAAGCAAATATTATAACATTGACTGATGTGGTTCTCTTAATGAATGCAGAGGAAATACTTAAAAACAACTATATTATAAATGAGCAGGAAAAAGGACTTTACAGGAATTAAAGTTTCTACACTTCACTCTAGGGTAAAATGTCAGGACCAGTAGACTGCGATAATTTCAGTATCTATAAAGTATGGGTTTGGACAGCCCTCAACCTCCGCTCAGGCGGAGAGCATGTGGAAGCAGTTAGCTCACTCTCTCTAGATGTGGTGGCTGGCAAGGAAAAAGGGCTGGAACTAGAACTACTGTAGACACAAGCAAAGCAGCCAGGCGAGAAGAGTGCATGTGCCAGAGAGCCTGGATGATGGAGCATAGGCGGGGAGGTAGGAAGAAGAAAATGGCTCCGAGAAGAGAGTCTCTGTCTCTAAGAAAGGAAGAAATTGCCTGAGGATACACATTAGAGATAAGGTGAAGGAAACTGAGAAAGTTGCCTGAGGATGATTCTCCTCCCAGTCAGGTAGACACCTGCTGAGAGAAAGGATAAGCCGCGAACTGGGGCGCAGAAAGTGGGAATGAAAGACATTAAGGGAGCGTCAGGAGCCAAAGCTGAAGTTTTTGATCTCTTGCTACTTAAAAGCTGTAGGATAACGAATTGATCAGCAGGTGGCAGTGTCCGCGGAGGCTCGCATCCCATCGGCCCTGGCGCTCGGGGCGGAAACAGGCGCGGTGGTGACTTTCTGGCCTGCGGCGCCTCTGCTCCCACATACCGGCTGACGTTGGACAACAAAGATGGCGGCAGGAACCAGTAATTACTGGGAAGGTGAGGGCGAGAAGGCCTCCGGGCGCGTCCCACGAGGGTGAGAGGGGCTGAGTGAGGACGGATCTTGGGAAAAGCAGCAGAGGAAAGAACCAGACCCCAGGAGTGGCCGAGCTGAGCAGCTGGGCTTGCCTAAGTGGGAGCCCCGGGGCCTGGGGACTGAGGAGCTTGAACGGTCTGGGGCTGGAGGGCTGGTCTGGTCGGGCCGTGTGAGCGGGACGTGGGGCAGCGGTTGGGCAGAGTGGACAGGGCGGGGATGTAGAGGAAGAGGGACCTGAATCGCCTCGTAGAACTGTACTGAGGGAGTAATGGAACTCGGACGAAGGAGCTTGGGGTACGAACTCTGAGAGGAAACGAATGTTGAGGGAGAAGATCCAGAGCCCAGGAGACTGGAGGAGTCGGCGCCTAGGAGTTGAGGTCACTATTGGAAAACTGAGTGGGAAAAGAGAAAGGAGGAACTTGCATTCCGGTCCGTCGGAGGAAGTATGAACAGAACGTCTCCTATTGGGTCCCTATGACAACTACAGGCTGGGGGCTTCCAGGATTGGGTGTTTGAAGGGAGAGAAAATAACTTATTCTTCTGCTCTGGAGCCTAGAATCGGTTTTATTGAAAAAGTTGAGAGAGCTTGTGTGGATTACAGTTAACATTTGCCATACTTCTCCCACCAAGGAAACCTTGTGATTTGACAAATGCATTCATTTAATTCCTGAAAATATAGTACGATAAAGTGAGCTTACATAAAACTCATTCCTGAACCATGATGATCAACAAGAACAGAGAAAGCTCACCTTTTTCTCTCAATGATCTCTTTGCTTTACTGCAGCATAGAAACTACTTTCCAGATTCCTTTGCCCTGTTCCTGTCGGTATCCTCTAGAAATCACAATATTGTCACTGTCGGCCACTTGATCTAAGAAACTTCATTCTAAATTTATCCAGATTGGCCTGTCATACTTTCAGTATGCTTTTACTTATGTTTTCTACTAGAGAAGACAATTATTCCAGTCACAGGAAAGTGTGCTTATAGTTTAAAACATGTATTTCACTGCCCATTTGAAATGTGTGTACTAGCTAGAAAAGTTTTTTTTTTTTTTTCCTTTGAGACAGAGTCTGGCTCTGTCTCCCCAGGCTGCAGTGTAGTGGCATGATCTCGGCTCACTGCAGCCTCCGCCTCCTGGGTTCAAGCGATTCTCCTGCCTCAGCCTCCTGAGTAGCTGGGACTACAGGGATGCGCCACCACCCCTGGCTAATTTTTGTATTTTTAGTAGAGTTGGGGTTTCACCATATTGGCCAGTATGTTCCCCATCTCTTGACCTCGTGATCCACCTGCCTCGGACTCCCAAAGTGTTGGGATTACAGGCATGAGCCACCAGGCCCGACCGCTAGAAAACATTTTAAAATTATGTAGAAATGGCTAATGATACCTTTATTATTAGTCATTAAACTGTGGTTTTTTTGAAGCACCATGCTATAATATTACAGCTGCTCATTACTGACAACCTAGTCTATGCCAGCTGCTTTAAGCATATGATTACTAATATTGAATACTGAAGGTAGGGGTTTAAAAAACAGGAAGCTGAAGTTCATAGGTTAAGTAGATTGTCGATAAATCTTAGAGTCAGTTATGGCTGTGCTGAGATTCAAACTGGCATTTGGTCTCTGGGCAAATATGCTCCACTATATTAACTGTACTTTTTATTTCTGGTTGAAAAGCATATTGAAATAATGTTTTGCATTCTTTATCCCTGAGAGATTCTTATACCATTACCTCTGGTACTTCTGCCCTTTTATTTTAACCTTCACTTTGCCATGAATGAGAACACTTATATCTCTGTGTGGATGTCCAGAATGTGGCTTCTCTCACGCAACCCCTTAAATGCCAGACTGCTAAACCAATTTTTCTGCTTACTTCCTTGTTTGCTTCTTCTCTTAAAACTTACGTACTATTTCTGTCATACTCATATTAGACCTTGTTAGTAGCACATTGTTTATTGTTACTTTTAGCCCTCCAAATTACTTTCAGTAAGTTTTTTAAAGGCAGTTTTTGGCCAGGCACGGTGGCTCATGCCTGTAATCACTTTGGGAGGCCCGGGTGGGAGGATCACTCGTGGTTGGGAGTTTGAGACCAGTCTGGGCAACATTGTGAGACCTCTTTTCTAATAACAAAAAAAGAAAAAGACGATTTTTGTGTAACTGTTTTTTCTTTATATTCAATTGAGAAGTCATTTTGGGCCAGGCATGGTGGCTTATACCTGTAATCCCAGCACTTTGAGAGGTCAAGGTGGGCAAATCATTGAGGTCAGGAGATTGATACCATCCTGGCCAACATGGTCAAACCCCGTCTCTACTAAAAATACAAATATTAGCCAGGTGTGGTGGTGTCTGCCTGTAGTCCCAGCTGCTTGGGAGGCTGAGGCAGGAGAATTGCTTGAACCCAGGAGGCGGAGTCTGCTGTGAGCCAAGATCATGCCACTTCACTCCAGCCTGGGTGACAGAAGGAGACTCCATCTCAAAAAAAAAAGATAAGTCATTTTGCTATTATGAAAAGAAGTTAATAAGTCTAATAAAGCTTTGGAACATAAAAAGCAAAATCCCTTTCAAAAAAATAATGCTTTTTTCTTGTAATATTAATTGGTAAGTTGATATGCTGGTCAGAAACTGTATTTTTAGTTCCTTTGTGATTTGTATTCTCTTGTTTTCTCTGAATTATAGAATTTTAGTTACTGCTATACAGTAAGTTTTTGGAATTATGGGATAAATTATGGAATTTTAGTTATTGCTATACAATAAGTTATTGCTATACAAGTAGTTTCAGGAAGGGTAGAACAACATTTGTTTTCTAGCCATTTTTGGAGTAAAGCTGCAAAGTTGCATCTCCCGTTGCTACTTCCCTTCTTGCCCCCTCTGAAGTTTATAAGTGACTAATTTGCTTTGCTGGGCAAGTCATTGGTTTCCTTCTTTTAACACTTTTCTTTATGGGGGTAAAAAGATCAGTATATGATCATTTTCATAGTTTGTTTTCTTCAAAATAGTCTTGTGATTTTTGTGTCTGTTGATGGACTTTTCATGTCTAATTATTTTCTGTTATAATTTTGTTAAAGATCTCAGGAAACAGGCTCGACAGCTGGAAAATGAACTTGACCTGAAACTAGTTTCCTTCAGCAAACTATGTACAAGTTACAGTCATAGCAGTGCCCGAGATGGAAGACGCGACAGGTATAGGTACTACCAGATTCTGTCTCTTATGCCTTAACTATGTTTTTAAAGCAGTAAAAAATAAACTAAAATATATGACTTCTGTAAGTTGGTCTGTTGGTGAATTTTTGATCTTTTGTTTTGTCATTGATTGTTTTATTTTTTAGTGACTTACTAAAATTCTTCCGAATTCTTGAGACTAGCATTTATTTGAAATCCTTAGACAAAGATTGTTACAGTGTCAGGAGAATCCTGGTGGAACTTAAGAATAAGTTTATGTCAAAAATATGAGTGTTCAGCCAGTGTAGGAAAAGGTGGCTGATTTGTACGCGTGATATGTATTTCTTGTGTTTTCCAATTGCTAAATGAACCTGCGGATCTACCCAGGTGCCAAGTATACATATTGCTATTCCGGTGTTTATTCTATTAGAATGTATCTAATGCAGTGTGTATCCTTGCTGTTAATTATCAAAACTATTTTTAATTTTGGTACTTTTTTGAGAAACTAGTATATTACTATATTGAATGTATGGAAAATACATTCTTCTCTTTGAAGCTTATGCTCACTTTAAGTCATCCATTTGTTTCAAAAAAATATTAGGAGTGGGCCAGGCACAGTGGATCACACCTGTAATTCCAGCACTTTTGGGATGCCGAGGTTGGGAGTTTGAGACTGGCCTGGCGAAACTAAAAATACAAAAAATTAACTGGATGTGGCGGTGCATGCCTATAATCCCAGCTACTTAGGAGGCTGAGGCAGGAGAATCACTTGAAACCTGGGAGGCAGAGGTTGTGGTGAGCCAAGATTGTGCCATTGCACTCCAGCCTGGGCAACAAGAGGAAAACTCCATTAAAAAGAAAAAAATATATATATATATATATAACAAATTTTTAAAAAAATTAGGAGATATTTAAGACAGTTACAAATCTCCCATTTAAAAAAAATGATCATTATGATCATTACTCATTCCATTGAAGTCCCTTATGGCACTCCACTTTCTCCCACACCATAATCAATATATATTCTTACTGCATGTTTGTATTTCTGAGCGATTCGTAGTATCCTATTATGTTATGTAATATATATATATATATTGTATTTATTTTGCAGTGGGTTTTTTTCTTTAACATTTTGAGATTCAGCTATGGAGTCATTTAATTCTGGTATATTCATTTGTAGTTCATATGTAGTTTTGTATGACTGTATCACACTTTAACCATTTGGTGATGGACATTGTTTCTAATTTTTGCTAATTAATAATAATTTTGATAGCTGACATAGAGTGTTCATTGTATGTTAAGTAAGAGCTTTCTATAAATGCTGCTGGGAACATTTTTACACAGAATGTTTCTATATACCTAGCAGTGAAATTGCTGGTATCAGAATTGTTGTTAATCCACACTGACTTTACATACTTTTTCAAAGTTTAAAAGTGAGCAGGATATTTGTTAGCTAATAAAAACAACAAAATCTGAGCTTGGATTTGAATCCAAGTCTATCTACAGAGCCCACACTCTAAACCCTACTATATTGTGTACATTCAAACAAAAAGTGAATTCAACTCTATAGCCAAAATACTGTTTCTTTTTCATAAGGGCTCATTGGTTGTGAAGGCAGCAGGGCCAACATTGACTCTAGGATCTACAAATAAATTACTAACACGTCAAATAGATTGCATTGCTCTGGGCTTGGCTTTATTTAGCAAGTCAAGAGAATGAAGAATGTTCTTTCTATGCATTTTCTATGTTCTGTGTGCTTCCTGAACTAATACTTTTTTTTTTTGTTACTCCTCTAAAGGAAAAACTATCTTGAAAACATTTCCTAAGAAATTCTGCTACAAACTGGAACTGGCTTTGTAAAATTACTTCAGCCTAACTCCCCTTTTATTAAAAAACCTAAGGCCATGAGGATGAAGGTTTGATGTGTAAAGTTTCTTATTTGATGCCCAGGTCGGAAACATGTCACAATGAGCCAACTAAGCAATAACTAGAATATTATTTATTCCAGGAATCTTTTTCTTTTTTTTTTTTTTTTAACTTTATGTATTTTCAGAACTTAAAGGTCTATGAATCATTACCTACCTATAAGATGAATTCAATTTAACTGAATCCTAGTATTGTGAAGAATTAGTTTTTGGCCATTTCCCTTTACTCTTACACTGTCCTGATGAATATATGAATATAATGAGTATGGAATAACCAATAGTAGGGATTGCTCTCGCATTCTTTCATTCAACAAACATTTAATGAGCACCTACTATGTGCCAGGCTCTGTACTAGGTGCTAGGCATGTATCTATGAATAAAACAGAGACAATTTTTTCTCCCCTTATGAAGCTTTAATTCTATTGGTCTGTTGTTCTTTCTCATATATCTGGTAAGGGAAGATTTATATTAGTAGTCTACAGAACATTTATTTAATCTTTTTCATTTGCCACACCCAGCCATCTTGACAGGGCAGGACAAAGTCTTTGGTAAGATTTTATAGCATAGTCAATTGCCTGGGCATTTATCTGTGTCCAGTATAACTTAGGTCTATTTTGAGCGGCTCTCATATGCTAATACATAACTAATCTGATGAAGGTTAGTGGTGTTTTGGAAAAGGCAAAAGAAACACTGAGGACAGGTGGGTTTAGAATTTGAATCTGTCAAACAGGTTTCACTTGTAAAAAGATCGATTTTTGACTATTCAGATTTGAAAAGGCAATTTAACACAATTTTACAAAACAAAAAGATGATTGCATATTATAAGTAGAAATGTGGAAGATTAGTTCCAAAGCATGCAGGACATGGCTGTATATATTGGATTTAAAGCCAGTTTCTGAGTATTCAATAGCTTGTTATCCAATCTGCGGATCATTTAAACCTTAATTTTACTTCCTCTTGGTAACAGTAAAGGAAAGAAGAGAGAACTTAATGTTAAGGTTGAAGGAACTGTAATTCCTTTGGGGTAAAAATGTAAAAGATTGTTTCTCACAGACCCTGTAACATAATGCGTAATTCCTTTTATGGCTTCTATTAACTACCTTATTTTAAGTATGTTTTAAAGGACTGTATTTGAGTAATGGATCCTCTTTAACTGAACTTCTTTTTAGTTCTGATACAACACCCCTTTTAAATGGATCAAGCCAAGACAGAATGTTTGAGACAATGGCAATTGAGATTGAACAACTTTTGGCAAGGGTAAGTGCTTTCTGTTAAATGGTATTTTGCAAATAACCATGTACTTGTTAGATAGGGTACTAGATTATATTGAGACAGACATGCTTATTGAAATTATCCATTCCATTCAAGATGTGTGCCTCCCCAGGCCACTCAAATTTTGATGACAGCCATTCTCAGGTCATATGGTGTTATTTTGGTCTTTATGGATGGGAGAAATGCTGAATTGTTACTTGCTATCTTGTTTTTTGTTTCATTTTGTTTTGCCATCAGCCAGAAGGGCATATAGGCAAATAATTTGCTTGTAGCTGTTTATAGTGCTTTGTAAAATATTTTGGTTGTTTTTTTCTCCTTTCTTTCTAGCTTACAGGGGTAAATGATAAAATGGCAGAATATACCAACAGTGCTGGTGTGCCCTCCTTGAATGCGGCCCTGATGCATACATTACAGCGACATAGAGACATACTGCAGGTAATATATTGGGCTCAGAACTTTTCTGTTATCACAGAGTTTGGTGTTTTGTGTTTTGTTTTGTTTTGTTTTGTTTTGTTTTAATCCCTGCATAAGATATGTCCATGGTGGCTCACACCTGTAATCCCAACACTTTGGGAGGCTGAGGTGGGCAGATCACAAGGTCAGGAGATACGTGCACATGTATTTAAAAGGACAAAGAGAAAAATCTGAGAAAATAAATGCCATGCTATGGGGACTTGTTTTACATTTTTTAAATTTTTTGGTCAGTATTATAAAATTTGGAAAATATTTAATAGCTTTTGGGTTTTCCTGGTGAAGTTAAGTAATATTCATCACTGGGTACATATACTTCCACTCTGAGAGACCTAGCTGTCTAGCTGTAACAGTGAAATAGCCAATGGTCATGTATAGACAATAACTTGGTGGGTTAGAGTATAGTTTCATCTGGCTTTGAAGATAATATGGAGGGGGAATGATTTACTATATTTAGTATATTGTTTGAGAAAACATTAGATGTGTATGTACCAATAAAATGAAATAAACTCTTAAAGATTGAAATGGAGAATATGTTAAAAATATAGTGGTACAAACAGGAGGGCAAGTTTTTTTTTTTCAGATAGGGTCTTACTCTATCACCCAGGCTGGAGCACAGTAGTGCAATCACAGCTCACTGCAGCCTCAACCTCCCAAGCTCAAGCAATCTTCCTACCTCAGCCTCCCGAACAGCTGGGACCACAAGCACATGCCACCATGCCTGGCTAATTTTTTAAAAGTTTTTTGCAGAGATAGGGCCTTACCATGTTGCCCAGGCTGGTCTGTAACTCCTGTGTATGGATGATCCACCTACCTCGGCCTTCCAAAGTGCTAAAATTACAAGCATGAGCCACTGTGCCCAGCCGCAAATATTTTTAATATTGAGAAAATTCAGCAACTATTTCTAATTTTAAAAACTCTTTTTAAAAGTAAGAATAGATGGCTGGGCACGGTGGCTCACACCTGTAATCCCATCACTTTGGGAGGCCGAGGCAGGTGGGTCACCTGTGGTCAGGAGTTCAAGACTAGCCTAGCCAACATGGCGAAACCCTGTCTCTACTAAAAGTACAAAAATTAGCTGGGCGTGGAAGTGTGCGCCTGTAATCCCAGCTACTCAACAGGCAGGGAAGCTTGAACCCAGGGAGGTGGAGGTTTCAGTGAGCCAAGATTGTGCCACTGCACTCCAGCTCGGGCAACAAGAGAGAGACTCCATCTCAAAAAAAAAAAAAAAAAAAAAGTAGGAATAGAAAGATACTTTATCTAATACATACAAAAATGTATATATTGGATTAAAAGCTAGCATTGTGTTTAAAGGTAAAGCAATAAAGACATTCCCATTGAAGAAAAAATCAAGACAGCGATACCCATGATCACTGCAAATGCGTAACATTGTTTTTTAAGTTCTTGATGGTACAATTAGACAGTAAAAAGAAATGAGATGTAGGTAGGGCATGCTGGCTCCTGCTTATAATCCCAGCACTTTGGGAATCTGAGGTGGGCAGATCATTTGAGGTCAGGAGTTTGAGACCAGCCTGGCCAACATGGTGAAACCCCGTCTTTACTAAAAATACAAAAATTAGCCAGGTGTGGTGGTAGGTGCCTGTTATCCCAGCTACTTGCGAGGCTGAGGCAGGAGAATCACTTGAACCCAGGAGGTGGAGGTTGCAGTGAGCTGAGATGGAGTGCCTGTGCACTCCAGCCTAGGTGACAGAGTGAGACTCTGTCTCAAAAAAAAAAAAAAAGATGTAAGTGTTGGAAAGGAAGGGGCAAAATTTCTATGAGGTAGCAGGATAAAACTATAGGTCTAGTACACCCAAGAAAATTAACTGATAAAAAGTTAGAAACAATTAAGTTCAGTAAGATGGTAGTTTACAAAATGAATGCATAAAAGCAAATAGTTTTCCTACATGCAAATGATAACACGTTAGAAAGTATAATGGAAGAAACTATAAAGTATGTATAAATTAAATAAGAAATATATAGGATTTGTATGTGCAAAATTCTACTGAGGGACATACAGAATGAGATTTAAGTAAAGGAAAGAATCACTCCATTTTTAGATGGGAAGACTTTTCTCTAAATTGAATGACAGCCCAATGGAAATAGCAGGGTTGTATTGTTGTTTGTATAATTAAAAATAGAAAATTACAGAATGACACTGAAGTTCATTTGGAATCATAGACATACAAGAACAATCAAGAAAAAACAACCTGAAAAGGAAGATAAGCCGTAGAGGGTTCCTAGTTCTACAAGATCTTAAAACCTGTTAAAAAACTGGAATAGTTAAGCCAATTTTATTCTAGAGAAAAAAAAAATAAAAATGATTAAACAGAGTAGAGTTCATATGTAGACCCAATTACGTATGGAAATTTTTAGCTTCTGATAAAGACGTTGGTTAAATTCAGTGGGACAAAGAGAAATTATAAAATAAATGGAACTATAACCATTGGCTAATTATTGAAGGACTGAAAAAAAAAATTCTATCTCAATCCTCAAATCCAGAATAAATTCCAAATGGATCCAAGAAGTAAGTAGAAAAAGAAATCATAAAGCATGGGTGAAATTTATAAATTTTTGAGTGGAAAGGACTTTATGATACTGGAAACTGTAACAAATGACTAATTTGTTTACTACATAGAGAAATAATAGAAATCAGAAAAAAAAAATAGGAAAATGGACAAAGGATATAAACTTGCTTACAAAAAAAAATGAGTGGTCAAAATTATAAAAACATTTTCAGTAATATTTCCAAATAAAAATACAGACCTCTGAAAGAGGTGATTTTTTCACCTGTCAGATTAGCAAGTGTTAAAACATTTATAACCATTATGGGCAAGAGAAAAATTAAAAAAAGGCACTCATATATTGCTTGTGGGAACATAGATTGGTGTAATGTTTCTAGAAGACAGTTTAGCAATACCAAAATTTAAATGTAAGATTCTTTGATCCAGTTATTCTGTTCCTAAGCATTTACTCCTTTTTTTTTTTTTTAAGCTCTGTTCAACTTGATAGACATTTACTCTTTAAATATCCTTGTTTTTTTGAAACAAGAGTCTCGCTCTGTTGCCCAGGCTGTAGTAGTACAGTGGTGTAAACTCACTGCAACCTCTGCTGCCCGGGTTCAAGCAATTCTCCTGCCTGAGTCTCCCGAATGAAGTGGCTGGGACTACAGGTGCGTGCCACCACCCCGGCTAATTTTTGTAATTTCAGTAGAGACGGGGTTTCGCCATGTTGGCCATGCTGGTCTCAAACTCCTGATCTCTAGTGATCCACCCAAAGTACTGGGATTATAGGCATGAGCCACTGTGCCTGGCTCTTACAGTATTTTTAATAGCCAAAAAAAAAAAAAAATGAAAATAACTATAGTGTTTATCAGTAGGGAATTTATTACATTGTGATAGTCATAAGATAATATTCTATGCAGATATTAAAAAGAATTATGTAGGTTTCTATTTCCTAATATGAAAAGATTGCTTGATACTTCATGAAGTACAAAAAGCAGGGTGTACATCAGAATGTATATTATGACTTATTTGGCAAAGTGAAAGAAGTAGTAGATAAGCTTGTATATGTAAAAACATATTTCCTGGCCAGGTGCAGTGACTCACACCTGTTATCCCAGCATTTTGGGAGGCCAAGGCAGGTGAAACTCTTGAGGTCAAGAGTTCAAGACCAGCCTGGCCAACATGTTGAAACTCCATCTCTACCAAAAATATAAAAATTAGCTGGATGTGGTGGCACGCTCCTGTAGTCCTAGCTACTGGGGAGGCTGAGGCACTAGAATTGCTTGAACCCGGGAGGTCAAGGTTGCAGTGAGTTGAGATAGCGCCACTGTACTCCAGCCTGAGTGACAGAGCTGGAAGAAGATACAGAATGATGATAACAGTTATGAGGTATGGAGCAGAATGTTTTGTTTTCCTTCATTTCACCTTTATTTCTTCTGGTGCCCTTTTAGCCTTCTCCTCCATGTTTATGTGTTAGTTTTGTTCTTTTAAAGGTCAGCAGGAACTCCATGGGAGACAAGATTTTGATTTTCTTCTTTATCTACATCTCTGAATATTCTTAATACCTCTTAAAAATACAGCGGTACAAAAATAATAGAAAGAAATGTTTAAAGATTATTTTGTTCCTTACAATTTTCTTGATTCTGTTCATTTTTGATTAGGAATTAAATTTTTTGTGAGAGCTCTAAAATGATGAGATTAGAAAATAGGCTCTATTAATGTGTACTATTAAGTAGAAAGAGCCTCTCAGGTTTTCTCCTAGGCTATTTGAAGTTATTTTATCTCAGAATTTTTTTCTTCCTAATTCCACCTCATAAGATAAAGTACTAGGAGGTACAAAGGATAATGATTTAATGGCACTGTTTCCCTAGCACTGAATTATTTTCATTTGAAAGAAATTGGTCACTCTTAAGGAAGGTAATTATAAAGTTATTTTTACTTTTGGTTAGTTTGATTTCTTAAATAGCAGTTTTCTGGACAGAAATTTACAGTGTGATGACAGTACATAACTGGTTAAGTGAGATGAAAATCCATAATTAGCTTTTGTTGAGACTGGATGTTGATTTATTTATTACAGGATTATACACATGAATTCCATAAAACCAAAGCAAACTTTATGGCAATACGGGAAAGGGAGAATCTCATGGGATCAGTACGGAAAGATATTGAGTAAGTTGCCTTTTATATTATTTGGTAGAATGTTTATTCAGATTTGACTTTAGGATATGTTCATGGTTAATTGCAAATTGAGTGGCAGAACGACGCTTGAGATTTCAGGGTTTCCAGTTCCCATTTCACTGTCTTTTGAAGACTGCTGCTGCAATGTCATCCTAATCTACATTTCCATGTTTATCTCATGCTTTCCCTTATTTTATCATTGGCTCCTGCCAGCCTTGACTTTCCTGTCTTAATTCAAAGTGCTGCTTAGGTGATGTCTTCATGGTTCTCTGATCTCTTACCACCCACCCTAAGAATTATAACATTACTTTTATGATCCTCTGCAGATGGCTCAAAGAAAATGAAATTTTTAATAATTAACATTATCAGTAACTGAAGTTCTTCATATTTCTCTTCCTGATTATCACCTATTCCTGTCCCTTGTCCCAACAGTTATATATTACAAACAGTAATATTTACAAACTCATGGCCTTATGTTAAATTATTTAAGGACTCCTAACCTCCTTATACTGATCTCAATCTATAATTTTAAATATTTTTTTCTTCTGTCCCTTCACCTCTTCTTTAATGATCTGTTCTAGCATTTCATATACATTTTTGAAAATTTTGTCAGAACCGAACACTACTGACAAAGTTAAGTCCCAGGGCATCTCATTGAAGCTGAAGACTTTCCAATTTGGAGCATCTAATGATATCTGCCATCATTTCACTTGTGATAAATTATGTGATAAGTTTTATAAACTATGATATACATTTATTATAAACTGTAGATTATGTGTACTCTCAGAAGCACTTTCCTGGAGATCTTTATTTTGTTGTAACAGTAACACAGTTGTAAGATTTTTATTCCTTCAGGACATGTACGTCTTTTGTTCATTTTCCGTACAGTCCATTTATATATACATTTTGAGGAATGCATTGAGCACCTGTGTAGGGGGTGGCCTTTAATGTGTAGACGTTGAGCACCCCCCACACACAGTGTGTGGGGATCACTAGAATGCCACCCATCGTAATAACGTGCTTTTTGGAAAATGGCCGTAAAAGGTATGTTCCATCTATTCACTAAACTGTCTCCTGAGTACCAACTCTGAGTTAATCACAGTAGAAGATAGAAGTGAAAAGAGCGGCCAGGCACAGTGGCTCACGCCTGTAATCCCAGCACTTTGGGAGGCTGAGGCAGGTGGATCACTTGAGTCTAGGAGTTCGAGACCAGCCTGGCCAACATGGTGAAATCCCATCTCTACTAAAAATACAAAAATTTTAGCTTGGCATAGTGTCAGGCACCTGTAATCCCAGCTACTTGGGAGGCTGAAGCACGAGAATCACTTTAACCCAAGAGGCAGAAGCTGCAGTGAGCGGAGATGGCACCACTGCATTCCAGCCTGGGTGACAGTGTGAAAATTTGTCTCAAAAATAAATAAATGCAAAAATTAGCCAGGCATGTTGTCATGCTCCTGTAGTCCCAGCTACTTGCAGGGCTGAGGCAGGAGGATCGCTTGAACCTGAGAGGTTGAGTAGGCAGCAGTGAGCCGAGATTGTGCCACTGCACTCCAGTCTAGGTAACAAAATGAGACCCTAATGTCTCAAAAAAAAAAAAAAAAAAAAATTGTTCCTGATACTTTATTAGTAGAAAACAGAAAGTTAAATTTTTGATAGTAGTAATAAGAATAGTTTTTTGTGTCAACTTCAATACACTAAGGACCAAAACAGTTACCCTTAAGTGTGCTAAAATGAGAAAATCTTTTTTTTTTTTTTTTTTTTTTTTTTTTAGAGAAAGAGAGAGAGAGAATAGGAAGGAGAAAAAAGGAAGAGAAAGAGAGAGAGAGAATGGGGAGGAGGGAGAAGGAAAAGAAAGAGGGAGAGAGAATGGGAGTATTGCTTTCTTGCCCAGGCTAGAATGCAATTTAGTAATGGGTATTGAAAACCTCTTTTATACTGATAATTATACTTAATGATGTAATCAGGAAGGAGTAAGGGAAGAAGATAACAAACAAACAGCCAACCAATATTTAATTTAAACCTATGAAATGCTATGCGATTACTGAGGAGTGATTTACTTCCAATTATATAGTCACCTTTGGAATAGGTGTGAGGTGGTAATGTATGTTTTGTGTATTTGAAGTGGAGAGTACTATAAATATTTATTAAGTTTACTTGTTCCGGGTCTGAGTTCAAGTTCTGAATATCCTTGTTAATTTTCTATCTCTTTGATCTATAGAATCGTTAGCTCTTCTTGTTGCATTGATCCTTTTGCCATTATGTAATGTCATTCCTCGCCTCTTTTGATCTTTGTTGCTTTAAAGTCTACTTTATCAGAGGTGAGAATTGCATCTGCTGCTTTTTGTTTATTAGTTTATTTTTACTCTCTGTTCAATTGGTAAATCTTCCTCCTTCTCTCTGAGTCTTTGTGTATAGTTTCATGTAAGATGGGCCCGGATGCAGCATACCGATGGGTTTTGGCTTTTTATCCAATTAAAATATATGTAAGTTTAATACCAGCATTTGATGCTAGCTGGCTGTTTTGCCCATTAGTTGATGTGAATATTTTATTGTGTTAGAGTTCTTTGCTTTTTGATATATTTTTGGAAAGGCTGATATTGGTTGTTCCTTTATATGTATAGTGCTTCTTTCAGAAGCTCTTGTAAAGCAGGCCTGGTGGTGGTGAACTCTCTAAGTACTTGTTTGTTCGCAAAAGATTTAATTTTTCCTTCGCACATAAAGCTTAGTTTGGCTGGATAGGAAATTCTGGGTTGAAAGTTCTTTTCTTTAAGGATGTTAAATATTGGTCCCACTCTTTTCTGGCTTGTAGGGTTTCTGCTGAGAGATCTGCTGTAAGTCTGATAGGTTTCCCTTTATGGGTAACCTGAACTTTCTCTCTAGCTGCCCTTAGTATTTTCTCCTTCATTTCAACCCTAATAAATCTGGCAATTATGTGCCTTGGGGTTGGTCTTCTTGAAGAATATCTTTGTGGTGTTCTCTGTATTAACCTGGAGTTGAATATTACCCTGCCTTGCCAGGTTGGGAAAATTTTCCTGAATGATATCCTGAAGAGTATTTTCCAACTTGGATTCATTCTCTTCATCACATTCAGGTACACCTATCAAACGTAAATTAGGTCTTTTCACATAGTCCCATATTTCCTGGAGACTTTGCTCATTCCTTTTCATCCTTTTTTCTGCATTTTTGTCTTCTCGTTTCATTTCACTGAGCTGGTCCTCGACTTCTGATATCCTTCCTTCCGCTTGATCAATTCGACTGTTTAAACTTGTGCATGCTTCGCGAAGTTCTCGTGTTGTGTTTTTCAGCTCCATCAATTCACTTATATTCTTCTCTAAATTGTCCATTCTCATTAACATTTCGTTAAACCTTTTTTCAAGGTTCTTAGTTTCTTTGCATTGGGTTAGAATAAGTTCTTTTAATTCACAGAAGTTTCTTATCACCCACGTTTGGAAACCTGCTTCTGTTATTGGAATACCGGTGTAATCTATTAAGCCTTGTTCCGTTACTGATGAGGAATTGCAATCCCCTGTAGAGGGAGAGGCATTCTGATTTTGAGTATTCTCTACCTTTTTACGCTGGTTTCTTCCCTTCATTATATATTTGTCCGTCTGTCGTCTTTATAATTACCGACTTTCTAACTGGGTCTCTGACGTCCAACTTGTTGATTCCCTGCGCCGAAATCTGAGCAATCCACTGAGCCGGCCAAAAGAGCGGTGTTAAGATTGATGGTGCTTTTCTGCCCGGGAATCTCCGGACTCTGCACCAAGAACTGGCGTGCTAAGGCACCAGCAAAACCGCCACGCCGGCCACAAGAGTCGCCCTGGCGACCCGTGGAGCTCCTCCACTGGGAATCTCGTGGTCCGTGAGCAACTAATATTCGTCTGAAAGTGTGGCGTCCTCTCGTTCTTTGTGCTTTCACTGGGAGGTACGTGCCCGAGCTGCTAATCATCAGCCATCTTGGATCTCTCTCCCGAGAAAATCTTTAGCTTGATTTCAGTGTTCCTTAGGTGTTGGTGGATTGCATATACAATTGTGAAGGAAAACGTTTCATTTCAACAGCTTTCCCACCCTGTGTGCTATGTACTAAATCAGTCCTAAGTTTTACTTCCACTTGGAGAAAAATGAAGATATCAGAGATAGCAAGTAAAGGAAAAGTAAGATTTTTTGGTTGATTGTTTCAGAATGTTAAGTTATTTTAGTGAAAAACAGTAAACAGGCCTGAATTAGAGAGGCAGAGGCATTAATATTTATCTAGTTATAATAAATAACATTGTTCAGAGGGAAATGAAAAGGATTATGTACTTTCATTGTTCGTTCAAAACTTGGGAGAGGCTCAGTTTTTCTACTTGCAAGATCACTAGGGTCAGTCACTTAATCTGATTTTGCATTCTCTGCCAAAAATGTTTTTAAATTTTCTCTTTTTGTCCTAGGTCATATAAGAGTGGATCTGGAGTAAACAACAGAAGAACTGAGCTATTTTTGAAAGAACATGACCACCTTCGAAAGTAGGTATTGTTGAATGTATGTGCACTATGTGGTTTCCTATGTTTATTAATTCATTTACTTATGTAACAAACATTTTATGATGTTTATTATGGTAAGTGCTTTACCCATGGTAATTCATTTTATTCTCCTAATGGCTTTTCAATAGAAAGGAATTTCAACTGTTCTGACCATAATTAGAGAAGATCCTGTGCTGTTGAGTATTTCACATCACTTGTTACCTTAATGTTTTTTATTGCCTTAATGTGTTCTTTTCCTCAGCAAGTCTTGCTCTAAAGCTTTTGTCCAATACTGCAGGTTATTAGTAAAAATAATAATGCTGATAATGACCTATGTTTGAATGGCCTGTTTCTATTTATATATGAAGAAGTCTTATAAAGAGACATTAGGCCATATATCAAATTTATTAAAGTTTTTGTTTTCCAAGATTTCAGAAGAAAATACCTAAATACTTGGATGAACTATATATATATTTTAAAACAAGCCACCATAGTCTGCTTCATTATTTTTCTATTTTTCTCTGAAATGTACAGGTTTCTTTGCTCTTGGCTTTGTATTTTGTTGTAGAATTAAGGATCAGAAAATTACTCATCTCTGTGGACTTAGCCTATAAGCACTTGAGCAGCTTGTATCCATGATAGTTAAGTGTTAGGAATCATGTTGATATTTGCTACTGAATGTCATAAATTAGTCATGTCTTAGGAGCTTAACATACAGTTGAATTTATTTTTCTTTAAAGGTCACTACTTAAAACATAAGCGGTTGAAATCAAAACACAGAAAGATCCAGACCTTTTTAGAAGCCTGGGTGCTCCCAGTGGTGGAACTAGTTTTCTGAATCTGTTGGACGTTATTGATACACACAAGGGGGCAGTCTCTTCTAGAGCATGTTTAGTTTGTAGTATTTATAGCTTTGATGTGGTTCTTTTTGTGTTGGATAAAGACCACCATAAAAAAAATTTTGCATCCCAAATTATATTAATCTATTCTTGGGGAACACAGTAATTTAGGGGATAGCATATTCTTATAGCACAAAATATAGATTAAATTAAATTGCATCAGTGTCTCTATATTTATTGCCTCATAATGAAATAGGAGTGCAATAGTTTCCTTTGAAAAGAATGATTCAATGCTGAGAAGAGACTGCTAGTTATTAAATACACGAATATTGTTTATTTTGTGACTTCATAACACGTCACGTATTCAAACTTTTGTATGAATTTTGCAGAAAGTTTTGCATTTGCTTTAATTATTCAAAGTAAATCCTTGAGGAGTTTAATATGATTCATTTTACAGGAAAATGAAGCAATTCAAGTATACACATCTTTAATAATTTGTTTAGGGTTATAAAAATGAGAAGATGGAATTCAAAAGATATTTTTCCATTTTTGTTTGATCAAAGTATAGAGTCTCAATTTTACATATAATATACTTTATTATATAATATACTTTATATGCATTTCTTTCAACATTCTTGTGAATAAGTTTGTGTGTACCAGTTCTTTTTTTTTTTTTTTTTTTTGAGACAGAGTCTCACTCTGTCACCCAGACTGAAGTGCAGTGTTGCGATCTCCACTCGCCACAGCCTCCACCTCCCAGGCTCAAGTGGTTCCCCTGCCTCAGCCTCCCGAATAGCTAGGATTACAGATGCATGCCACCACACCCGGCTAATTTTTGTATTTTTAGTAGAAAGAGGGTTTCTCTATGTTGACCAGGCTGGTCTCAAACTCCTGATCTCAGGCCATCCACCTGCCTCAGCTTCCCAAAGTTCTGGGATTACAGGTGTGAGCCACTGTGCCTGGCCAGTGTGTGTGCCAATTCTATACAGAGAGAAACTGAGACAGGATGATACTGAATGGAATAAGAGCTTCTGATGAATTTGAGGAGTTGCTGAGACTGAAAACAAGGGCTTAGTACTCTCCCTGACTTAACATTATAATCTCCTTTCCTTGAAACCCTAGGCTACTGTGGCACTACACTTTACTGGTTCTCCACTTAACCTTTCTCACTTCTTTGTTTTCTTCCTGAGTGCCTCCAGATGTGGCCTAGCAGTCCTTTTAAACACAGTACTCCAGGCAGAAACCTGGGAGGTGGAAGTTACAGTGAGCTGAGATCATACCACTGCACGTCACTGTGGGTGACAGAGCAAGACTATGTCTCAAAAAAAAAAAACTCAAATTATTTTTAAATCACTCTTATTAGTCTTACTATTTATCAGCATAATGAATATTTATTCAAAACCTTCTCTTTTTTTTGGTGGAGACAATAACATTTCAGTTGCATTCCACCTGTTTCTTCATGTGCTATCTAGATGCACATGTAATTTGTGGGTACCAGTTTTGGTTGTTTTAACAAGCATTTGTTGAGCATCTATGATGTGGAAAGTATTGTTTGGGTGCTGGAGATAGAGAAGTTGAGTAAAGCATGGTGGCATCATCCCTGCCTTCATGAGCTCAGCCAGGGTGGGGTGGGGAGCAGAAAAGAAACATGAATCAATAGTTACGGTGAAAAGTAATAAGTGCTTTATTAAGATATGGACATAGTACTAGAGGAGCACATAAAAGGGAGTTATGAATCTGCTGAAGCTTCTGAAAGGGCTTTATAGAAATAAAACATTTGATTTGGTTCTTGAGGAATGAGTAGGTGTTCACCAAGTAGAGATAGAAAAAGATTGGAAAGTTAAAACTCAAACCTTATGATCATGCCTTCCTGCCTTCTCTTCTTAAATCCATATCATTCCTGATAAATTATTAAATGGATATATTTTAAAATGTTATTCATTTTAAAATCAAAAGAAAACAGTGTGGGGCTCTGAGGGTCACGTGGGTCAACCTGATGCAACCATTCTCTTTCCTCATAAAACAGATTTACTGAGGTAGGATTTACTTATAGTAAAAATGCATTCATTTTAAGTTTAGAGTTTGGTATGTTTTAAAAATATATAGACTCTTTTAACTGCCACCACAGTCAAGATAGAGAACATTTCTATCACCCCAAGAAAGTTCCTTATGCCCCTTTGGAATCAGTCCCTGTCCCCCAGTCCTGGGCAGCTGCTTACTGGCTTTCTATCATTATAGATTAGTTTTACCTTTTCCAGAATTTTATACAAATGAATTCATATTTGCACTTATTTCACTTGGCATAGTGTTTCTTTCTTTCCTTTCTTTTCTTCTTTTTTTTTTTTTTGAGATGGAGTCTTGCTCTTGTTACCCAGGCTGGAGGGCATGGCCAGTCTCTGCTCACCGCAACCTCTGCCTCCGGGTGTAAGCAATTCTCCTGTCTCAGCCTCCCGAGTAGCTGGGATTACAGGCATGCACCACCACAAATGCCTGGCTAATTTTGTATTTTTAGTAGAGATGAGGTTTCCCCCTGTTGGTCAGGCTGGCCTCAAACTCTGGACCTCAGGTGATCTGCCCACCTCGGCCTCCCAAAATGCTGGGATTACAGGCGTGAGCCACCGCGCCCAGCAACCATAGTGTTTCTAGATTCATTCTTTTTCTTAAGTGTCAGTATTTGATTTCTTTCTATAGCTGAATAATTTCCATTGCATGATACACCACAATTTCTTTATCCATTCAACTATTGGTTTGCACATTTGGGTTATTTTTGGTTTTTGACTGTTACAAACAAAATTATTATGAATGTTCATAAAGAGAACTTTGTGTGGTCCTATGTTCCCATTCCTCTTGAGTAAATACTAGGAGTTGTATTGTTGAGTTGTATGGTAAGTTTATGTTCCAATTTATAAGAAAGTGTCAAGATTTTCCAAAGTGGTTGTACCATTTTTGCATTCCTGTCAGTCGTATGTGACAGTTCAAATTGCTTTAAGTCCTTGCCAACATGCCATTCTATTGTAGCCATTTTAGTAGAAATGTAATGGTTTTTCATTGTGGTTTTGATTCACATTTCTCTAAGGACTGATGATGTTTAGCATTCCTTCAACTGCTTATTAGCCATTCGTGTATTTTTTTTATTATTCACAACTCACAGATTGTTGTGATATTTGTATATCTTCTTCAGTAAGGGGTGTTTGTTCAAGTCTTTTGCCTTTTTTTGTGGGTCTCTCTTTTTCTGTTGCATTGTAAGGCTTCTTTCTGTACTCTGGACATAATTGCTTTGTCAGATAAAGGTTTTGCAAGTATTTTCTTTGAGCCTGTGACTTCCTTTTCATTTTCATCTGGCAACTTTCAAAAGAGCAGAGGTTTTTAATTTTGATGAAGTCTAGTTGATCAGTTTTTGCTTTCTGATTCATGTATTTTTGGCCTATTTAAGAAATCTTGGCTATCCTAGGGTTACAAATTTTTGTCTTTTGTTTTCTCTTAGGAGTTTTAGTTTCAGCTTGTTTGTTTGTCTGTTTTTAAACCTGCAGCCAATGTCATACGGTTTTAGCTTTAACATTAGGTTTATAATCCACTTTGACTTCACATTTGTGTGGGGTGTAAGATAAGGGTCGGAGTTTATTTATGAATATCTGATTGTTTCAGTACCATTTGTTGAAAAGACTCCTTTCCTCTGTTGCATCTGTTTAAAGATGTTAACATCTTTATAGAGAATTAATTGGAATTAATTCTTGTTTATTTCTGAACTTTGTCCCATTGACGTATAGGTCCATCCTTATGCCAGTTGCACTCTGTTTTGATTACTGTAGCTATATAATAAATTTTGAAACTAGGTAGTGTGTAAGTCTTCCAACTTTATTCTATATCTTCAATGTTATTTTGACTCCTCTGGGTCCTTTGCATTTCCATATAAATGTTAATATCAGATTGTTTAAAAGCCTGCTGAAATTTTAAATAAGATTATGTTGAATCTAGAGGTCCATTTGGGGAGAAATGCCATCTTAACAACCATAAATCTTTCAATCCAGGAACAAGGTCTCGTATGAAAATATACAATGAACTCTTAAAATTCAACAATTTAAAGTGGACAAAAGATCTGAACAGACATCTTAATCAAAGAAGATATACAGACAGTAAATTAAGCATGTGAAAAGATATTTAACATCATTAAGTATCATTAGGGTACTGCAAATTAAAACAACAGTGAGACACCACTACACAACTATTAGAATGGCTAAAATCCAAAACATTGACAACATTAAAAGGAACACTGAAGGACGTGGAATAACAGGAACTCTCGCTCATTGCTGTTGGGAATGCAAAATGGTACAGCCACATTGGAAGACAGTTTGGCAGTTTTCTTAAAAAGCTAAATATGGTCTTACCATACATTCTAGCAGTCATGCTCCTAGTGATTTACCTAAATGAGTTGAAAATTTACATCTACACAAAAAGCTCTACGTGAATGTTTTACAGCAGCTTTATTCATAATTGTCAAAAGTTGGAAGCAATCAAGATGTCTTCAAATAAGTGAATGGATAAACAAATGATGATACATCCATGCAGTGGAATATTATTCAGCGATACAAAGAAATGAGCTGTCAAACCCGGAAAAGACATGGGGGAGCTTTAAATGCATAAAAGAAGCCAGTCAGCCATCAAAAACGATGAGTTCGTGTCCTTTGTAGGGACATGGATGAACCTGGAAACCATCATTCTCAGCAAACTGACACAAGAACAGAAAATCAAACACCACATGTTCTCACTCATAGGCAGGTGTTGAACAATGAGAATACACGGACACAGGGAGGGGAGCACTACACACTGGGCTCTGTTGGGGGGAAAGAGGGGAGGAACAGCCGGGGGTGGGGAGGTGGGGAGAGATAGCATGGGGAGAAATGCCAGATATAGGTGAAGGGGAGGAAGGCAGCAAATCGCACTGCCACGTGTGTACCTATGCAACAGTTTTGCATGTTCTTCACATGTACCCCAAAACCTAAAATACAAAAAAAAAAAAAGCCAGTCTCTGAAGGCTACATACTGTATAATTTTAACTATATGACATTCTGGACGAGGCAAAACTATAGAGACAGTAAAAAGATAAGCAGTTCTCAGGGGTTCAGGATGGGAAAGGGAGGAAAAATGACTAGACGAAGCACAGGCTACTTAGGGCAGTAAAACTATTCTGTATGATAAGGATGGATCCATGACAAAACCCCCACAACTGTGCAGTGCGAAGAGTCAACTCTGAAGCATGGCATTTAGTTAGTAATGTATCAGTATTGGGTCATCAGTTGTAACACGTGTGCCACACTAAGGCAGAGGTAATCACAGGTGGAGGAGAATGAGTATATAATCTGTACTTTCTACTGAATGTTTCCATATGTCGAAAATTTCTCTAAAATAGTTGTATTCATTTTTTAAAAAGGAAGAAGCGATTTTCCAGGATCTCACTGCTAATGGCTTAGCTTTTATTTTTTATTTTCTCCTTGAACTGAGTAGGATCTGAGTCTGTCAAGCGCTTCACTTTCTGTCTCCCGGTAACTTGCTGTGATTTCAAAAATGTTTGTGTTAAACAACCCATGAAAAAAGCAAATAAAGATATTCCTTCATCTACCCATACTGAAAGGAAATATGCCACCATATCAATGTTAATGGAAGCGAGGTTACAGCTGGTTTCTACCTTCATCTTTGTTTTCTTGTATTTTCCAAATGTTCTCTGTAAAATAAAAAGCTCTTAGCACTATAACAGTATATATGTATTCTACTCCAGCTTAATTATATTTACTTAACATAATTGAAGAGATTAAGAAATGTAGCAATAAGACACAGACATTAAGGATCTCTCTGGTTAACTGTAAGTGAAAGACTGCATCACCACAATGCTTGATGTAAACGTGAAAACCTCATCAATTATTGTGGCTTACAAAGGGATCAATTTTTAAACTTTTACTTATCATTCATTATTTATTATGTACCTGCTTATTTGTTTTCTCTTTTTGTTGCTTATTTGCTTATTAGTTACTTTCCTACCATTTTAAAAGAGGAAGATATTATCTAAGTGATTTTGCCAAGTTCTTACATTGTGTTAAATTGTTTTAAGATACATGCTTGAAATCACGTTTGCTCTTGAAATGTGTGCCACTGCAGTGTGCACTCTGGGGAAATAGTTTTTTAAAAAGAGAATTACTTAGATATGGCTTTAGTGATTCCTCAGGACGGTAACTGGTAATGAAATGTAGCTTATTGTTTTCAGCTAGTTTAAATTGGTCTTGAGACAAACAGAAATTTGTCTTAATTACAGACTCTAGATGACTTTATAGAACACCTCTGGGCTGTTATCAAGTACTCGCCAAAGAAGGATTATTCTACTTGATTATATATTTTAGACCCTAAAGGAAAATATGTTTAAATTTAATTTTAACCAGATGATGCCATCTTTATGGACAAACTCTGTTGTGTCTACACTGTCGAGGATGCGTTTTAATGAATGGTGTTTGTTTGCTTTATCTGGTCTTAGCCAAATGAGTAAGGACCTGGAGGCTGGGCAATTTGAGAAGACATTTAGGAATCACTGGCTTTTCTCTGTTGATGCCACTGTGTAAACTAAGGATGACAGTGGGTAGGGAATGTGTGTGGAATTCCTGTGTGACGCACTGTAACTGTGGTGTGCTGAATGCGTGGTTAAGCTAGTGTCAGCATTGTCTTCCTATTAATTACAGATCCCTTCTGTGAGGAAGACTCCTGCGGACTCATGTGTATTTTGAAATAAGCTTTAGAGGATATTTTAAAACTTGATAAAAGAAAGATAACTAATGTGTAAGGGGACTTAAAGGGAAGAAAAACCCCTTCCTCTATAGGGTAGAATATTTGGGATTATAATTTTTGTTATTTATTTATTTATTTATTTTGAGAGAGAGTCTCACTCTGTCGCCCAGGCTGGGGTGCAATGGTGAGATTTGGGCTCACTGCAACCTCTGCCTTCCGGGCTCAAGGATTCTCCTGCCTCAGCCTCCTGAGTAGCTGGGATTACAGGCGCTTACCACCATGCCAAACTAATTTTTGTATTTTTAGTAGAAACGACGTTTTACCATGTTGGCCAGCCTGGTCTCAAACTTCTGACCTCAGGTGATCCACTCGCCTTAGCCTCCCAAAGTGCTGGGATTATAGGTGCGAGCCATTGCACCTGGCCAGTTGATTTCATTTTCAAGTGAATCCAGCAAACATTGTTTTCTTTGACTTACAGTTCCAGTATTGCTATAAAATTACTATAATTTGAGAACAGTTGTAAGTCTCAAATATATAAATTGACCAATTTCAGTGACCATTTATCTTTTTAAGAAAACCTATGAAAATCCAATTTTGTGCAGAAAGTGGGAAATAAATGGGGGCATGTTTGCTTTACAAGACCTTTATTTGATTCATGTAAATAGAAAATGGTTTATTACATGTAAAATCTGATTAAAGTTGGTCAAAATATCTAAAACGTATGTACTCATTACATAGTGAGTACTAAAAGCGAGTACTCATTACATAGAACAAGGATTCTATCTGTGTGCTACAAACAACTTCAAAGAATTTTATTTATATGTAATGACACAGAAAGTTGTTCCTCATCATCCATTTCAACTCCAGTTCCTCAGGAACACTGAGTACAAATCAGAATGAGTTTATTTTCTAACTATAGTAGTTAGGCTAGATTATTCACTAGTTTAGTTCTGACCTGTTGAGAACAGATCAAGAGAAATGCTATCATATCATCAGATCTTATAGAAAGCAGATAATGGAAATGATGAAGTGTACCTGGCTGACTCTGAAGATTTATGTGAAATGCTTGGCTTTGTAATTATACGTTTCTTTCTAGGCTGATGCATTGAGTTCATTTAGTTAGAAATGTATTTCTACAGACCGGTTATCTGTTTTTCTAAATGCTGCTTCACAGTTGTATACTACTTAAGGTATGTAGCTTTATAGTCAATCTAGATTGGAATTGGGTTTTTGTTATTGTCATTTGGTACGCTGATCACTTTATAAATGTTTAACTTTTTGTTTTGAGTTAATTATAGGTTTGCATGCAGTTGTAAGAAATATAGAGAGGTCGGGTGTGGTGGCTCATGCTTGTGATTCCAGTTACTTGGGGGGCTGAGGCAGCAGGATCACTGGAAGCCCAGGAGTTCAAAGATGCAGTGAGCTGTGATGGTGCCACTGCACTCCAGCCTGGGTGACAGTGAGACCTCATCTCTACAAAGAAAAAAAAAGGAAATAATACAGAGAAATCTCACATACTGGCCTACGAAGTTTTATTGTGTTTTGCTTTATTGCACGTTGCAGATATTATTGTTTACAAACTAAAGGTTTGTGGGAACCCTGTGTCAAGCAAGTCTTGCGGTGCCATTTTTCTAACATCATATGCTGACTTTGTGTCTTTGTGTTATATTTTGGTAACAGTATTTTAGATGTTTTCATTATTATATTTGTTATGGTGATCAGTGATAGTTGATGTTAGTATTGTAATTGTTTACAGCCTCACTGATGTAAGAGGGTGAACTTAATAAATGTGTATGTGTAGGTTTTTTTTCTTTTGTTTTGAGACAGGGTCTTTCTCTATTGCCCCCAGGCTGGAGTGCAGTGGCATGATCTCAGCTCACTGCAACCTCCACCTTCTTGGGCTCAAGCAATCCTCTCACCTCAGCCTCCCAAGTAGATGGGACTACAGGTACGCACCACTGTACTCAGATAATTTTAAATTTCTTTGTATAGACAAGGACTCACTATGTTGCCCAAGGTAGTCTCAGACTCCTGGGGACTCAAGCAATCCTCCTACCTCAGCCTCCCAAAGTGATGAGATTACAGACATGAGCCACTGCGCCCTGCCAATTGTGTGTGTTCTGACTGTGCCATTCACCATCCATTCCCAACTCACTCCTTCTCAGGCCTCTCTATTACCTGATACACAACAGTATTGAAGTTAGGCTAATTAATAAGCTTGCAGTGGCCTGTAAGTGTTCAAGTGAAAGAATGAGTTACACAACTTTCACTTTAAATCAAAAGACAGAAATGACTACCTTTACCGAAAGTCGACCTAAGCTGAAAGCTAGGCCTCTTGTGCCAGTTAGCCAAGTTGTGAAAACAAAGGAAAAGTTCTTGAAGGAAATTAAAAGTGCTACTCCAGTGAATACACAAATGATAAGAAAGCAAAACGGCCTTATTGCTGATACGGAGAAAGGTTTAATAGAAGATCAAACCACCCACAACATTCCCTTAAAGCAAAACCTAATGAAGAGCAAGGCCCTAGCTCACTTCAGTTTTATGAAGGCTGAGAGAGATGATGAAGCCGCTGAAGAAAAGTTTGAAGCTAACAGGTTGGTTGATGGAGTTTAAGGAAGGAGTCATCTCCATAATATAAAAGTGCAAGGTTGAAGCAGCAAATGCTAATTGAGAAGCTGCAACAAGTTATCCAGAAGATCAAGCTAAGATCGTTGATGAAGGTGGCTCCACTAAGCAACAGATGTTCAATGTAGAAGAAACAGTTTTTTGGTGGAAGAAGATGCCATTTAGGACTTTCCTCCTAGAGATGAGAAGTCACTGCCTGGCTTCAAAGCTTCAAAGGACAGCGGACTCACTTCGTAGGGGTAATAGAGCTGGTGACTTTAAATTGAAGCCATTATTTATTTACCCTTCCAGAAATGCTAGAGCCCTTAATAATGATGCTCAGTCTACTCTGCCTATGCTCTGTAAATTGAACAACAAAGCCTGGAAGACAGCATATCTGTTTGCAGCATGGTTTACTGAATAGTTTAAGCCCATTTTAAGTGGAGATCTGCTCAGAAAAAAAAGAATTATTTCAAAATACTACTACTTTTTGACAATTCACCTGTGGTGGAGATGTACAAGGAAAGGAATGTTGTTTTCATGCCTGCTGACACAGCAGTCATTCTGAAGCCTGTGGTTCAACGAGTCATTTTTGACTTTCAAGTCTTGTTATTTAAGAAATACATTTTGTAAGACTACAGCTGCCATAGATAGTGATTCTTCTGATGGATCTGTGCAAAGTAAATTGAAAACGATGTGAAAAGGAGTCACCATTCTAGATGCCATTAAGAACATTCATGAGGAGGTCAGAATATCAACATTAACAGGAATTTGGAAGAAACTGATTTCAACCGTCTGAGATGACTTTGAGGGGTTCAGGCCTTCAGTGGAGAAAGTAACTGCAGATGTGGCAGAACTAGCAAGAGAACTAGAATTAGAAGTGGAGCCTGAGCTGCACGCAGTAGCTCAAGTGTGTAATCCCTGTAATCCCAGTGCTTTGGAAGGCTGAGGGGAGTGGATCACCCGAGGTCAGGAGTTCAAGACCAGCCTGGCCAACATAGTGAAACTTCATCTCTACTAAAAATACAAAAATTAGATGGGTGTGGTGGTGTGCACCTTTAATCCCCGCTACTTGGGAAGTTAAGGCAGGACAATCACTTGAACCCAGGAGGCGAAGGCTGCAGTGAGCCAAGATTACTCCATTTCACTCCAACCAGGGCAACAGAGCAAGACTCTGTCTTAAAAAGAAAAGAAAAGGGTTAGAAAGCAGAGCCTGAAAGATGTGACTGGATTGCAGTCTTATCTCATGTGACTGAATTAACAGTAGTATCTCATGATAAAAGGTGAACAGGTGAGGAGTTGATTTTAATAGATAGCAAAGAAAGTGGTTTCTTGAGATGGCTTCTGCTGGTGAAGACTTTGTAAACATTGTTGAAATAACAAAGGATTCAGAACAGTGGTACAAACTTAGTTGATAAACCAGCAAAGGGGTTTGAGATGATTGACTCCTCCAATTTTGGAAAGAAGCTCTGCTGGGGGCAAACTGCTACCAAACCATATCATTTGGTACAGAGAAATCTGCTTTCCAGGCCCAAGGTTTTTCTAAATGAAGAGAATTATAGAATCAATCTCATAGAATTTTATTATTAACAAAATTAGCAAATTAATAAATTGCTCTTTTGCACTTAATTTAGTAGTGTATTTCATTTATTTTATTGTCATTAAGGCTGTTGGCACAAAACTAGTTTGTTGATTTGGGCTGTATAATTCTTCATGTTCATATTTACTTCCTAGATTTTAGAATAGCTTATGTTTATGCTCTTTAATGTGCTAAGTAGCCCAGATGAGGACAGTCAACCAAACCATTATGTTGAAGAAGGAGGTATTAACCCAAGTTAACCCACTTTTTTTGTGGCCTTGTGACCACTTCACCAGACGCCTTTTGGCATATGTCTTGTTTATCTCCATTGTAAGATCTTGGCAGGTTTGTAGCCTCCTTCTCACCTAGTAACCTCCAGAGGTGCTTCTATACATGTTTGTTAGAAGAGTAAGTGCATACTTAATAATCATAGATTTCATCAGAATCGTGAGTTTATCTGGAAATTTATATCAGTTTTATGCTTAGATTTACAATCTGTAGTTATTGAGAAACTAATAGCAAAAAATACTTAACACTTACTATGTGCCAGGTACTGATCTAGTCATTATACAAACCCCTTTATTTGAACAAGTAGGTTTTATTATTATTGCCAATTTACAGATGAGAAAACTGGACCACAGAGAAACTTGCCTTGTGTCAAATAACTAATAAGTGGTAGATTCAGCATTTAAATAGCCACATAGTCTGTTTCTCACTACTATCTTTGTAATTTTTGAAATTTTTAATAATAGGATTTATATATGGTTTTTATGATTTATTTATTTATTTATTTATTTATTTTTTTGAGTTGAAATCTAGCTCTGTCTCCCAGGCTGGAGTGCAGTGGTGCGATTTCGGCTCCACCTCCCAAGTTCAATCAATTCTCCTGCCTCAGCCTCTCGAGTAGCTGGGATTACAGGCAACCGCCACCATACCAAGCTAATTTTTATATTTTTTAGTTGAGACAGGGTTTCATTGTGTTGGACAGGCTGGTCAAGAACTGCTGACCTTGTGATCCAACCCCCTTGGCCTCCCAAAGTGCTGATGTTACAAGCGTGAGCCACTGAGCCTGGCCAGTATTTATGACTTTGTAAAGCTCATTTGTTCCCTAATATATGCCATAACTTAGATTACCTAGTCCACTACTTTATAATGAAACCTTGACTTATTACTTGTAGAATGAGCTTAGAAATTCTTTTGGAAATAAGTAGTTGGAAAAAAACATGCAAATATTTATTTGAGTGCCTACTGTGTACCTTACTCTATGCCAAGTGGATACGGATGTCTGGAAGTTTGTTTTCCTACTTCTGCTGTAAAGCTGGCCCTTTACCAAACTTTACCTATTAATTTCTCCCTCAAGTGGTTGTGTTTGTTTCTTTCTTTGCAGTACCTGTTGCATAAAGGCAAACAATTTACAGATGAAAGGTGTATTTGATATCTTTATTCAGATTCTTGAATTCTAAAGTTTGGTAAGCTGAGATTTGTTTTAGTTTAAAAAAAAAAAACAAAACTGTTTCCCAAAAAAGGAATAAACATTAAGGCGTAAGTATTTACTACTTATAGACATCAAATTATATTTTCCTATTGTGTCTCAACAAGTTTGTTCTAATTCTTAAGTTCTGAACAGATGGTGGTGACGACTTTGCACTATCTAGATTAAAGAAAAAGTTTCATTTCTTTATGCTGTCATTAAAATTGTTCCAACTTTAATTATCAGGTATCTCTGTGGAAAAAATAGATTTAAGCTAACAGAAGTAAGATAGAAATTATTTGTTTGGGGTTTTTTTTTGAGACAGAGTCTTGCTCTATGGCCCGGGCTAGAGTGCAGTGGCACGATGATCTTGACTCACTGCAACTCCCCTGGGTTCAAACAATTCTCGTGCCTCAGCCTACCAAGTAGCTGGGACTACAGGCACACATTAGCATACCCAGCTAATTTTTGTATTTTTGGTAGAGACGAGGTTTCGCCATGTTGGGCATGCTGGTCTAGAACTCCTAGCCTCCGTTGGCCTCCCAAAGTGCTGAGATACCATGCCTTGTTATAAGATGGAAATTATATATATTGTATATGAGTGAATTAAATTTATTTCAAAGTCCAGGCCAGCTGTGGTGGCTCACATCTGTAATCTCAGCACTTTGGGAGGCCAAGGTGAGTGGATCACCTGAGGCCAGGAGTTTGAGACTAGCCTGGCCAATATTGTGAAACCCCATTTCTACTAAAAATATAAAAATTAGCCAGGCATAGTGGTGGGTACCTGTTATCCCAGCTACTTGGAAGGCTAAGGCAGGAAAATTGCTTGAACCCAGGAAGTGGAGGTTGCAGTGAGCTGAGATTGCACCACTGCACTCCGGCCTGGGTCACAGAGTGAGACTCTGTCCAAAAATAAAAATAAAAATTTAGAGTCCAGAATTGGATGCTTTCAAAAAGCTAGAGATTCTGTATACATAAATGGCTAAAAATTATAGATGTAGAAAAATTAAATACAAATTTTAAATGTGTATTTAGTAAATCTGGAATTTGAATTTTCTTTTTATTTGCAGCTCAGATCGTCTGATAGAAGAGACAATAAGGTAGGAATAAGATTTTGTTTTGCTTTGTTGGTTTTTGTTTGTTTTCATGTAAATTTAATGAACATGTTACAGCTCTTTTAGAATTAAAGAAAAATCATTTTAATGAACAGATCGGGTTTAACCCTGTATAACTAGAGTTAAGGTTTGCTTATCCTCACTAAAGATGAAGTCTTTACTGTGTCCTTCCCTTATAAGAGATATTTGATACCCAAATTATATTTCTATAGTTACTTTAATTAAGATGTTTTACTTAGGTTAATTTTTCCAATTAATTTATACTTAATATTTTCAACCTCAGTCTTTTTATTCTCCCTTTTTAAAGGAAAATTATTTTAAGCATAATTTGATAAAAATTTTATGTCATTCATATAGACTTTCTGTTACAGCACCTGCAGAAAATCTACTTCAGTAATAGTTCATAGTATCTGTAATCACATTGAACTAGTTTCTTACTTAAGTTAAGGGACATTTATTTGTTGTTTTGAACTGCTTAGTTTTCAAGGTTTGATGAATTTTAAAATATCTATATTATGATAGTGGAAAAGCAAATTACCTAGGTATGGTCTCTGTACTCTAGAATTCACCAATGTATGAAGCATTGTTTTTCAGGAAAGGTAAATCAAAGTACATGACAATAACAAACATTTGTATTTGTTTTTTTTTTTTTTTTGTAGGAGGGACGGAGTCTCACTCTGTTGCCCAGGCTGGAATGTGGTGGAGTGATCTTGGCTCACTGCAACCTCCGCCTCCTGGGTTCAAGCGATTCTCCTGCTTCAGCCTCCTGAGTAGCTGGGATTACAGGCGCGTGCTACCATGCCCAGCTAAGTTTTTGTATTTTTAGTAGTGATGGGGTTTCACCACGTTGGCCAGGCTGCTCTTGAACTCCTGACCTCAGGTGATCCACCCACCTTGGCCTCCCAAAGTGCAGGGATTACAGGTGTGAGCTGCTGTGCCCAGCCACATTTGTATTCTTATCATGGATGTTGGGCCTCTGCTAAATTAAGTACTTTGCATGCATTATTTTATTTAATTTTCTCAATAACCTATTAGATGGACACAAATCATTCAGAACTATCTCCAAAACAAAAAAGAAATTAAGTAATTTGCCCATGGTCACATAACTAGCAAATAGCCTTAAGGATTCAGATCCTCCAGTCTGAGTCTAACTCTGAAAACAGAGCTCTATCTAAACCACTGCTGTATTTACTACATTGTAGAAAGAATACAAAATTTCAAGTCTGACTTGGTTTGGAACCTGGCTGTGCTATTTATTAGATCTCTGTTCTTTAGATAATTTACTTTAACTTCTTGGAACCTTCATTTTCTTATCTGTTTAAAACATAGTATTGATGATAATATCTACCTGTAAGACTGCTAAAGATAATGTGAGGAAAATGCCTGGTCTAATATTAGGTAATCTGTAATGGTAGCCATATTATTAATACCAATCCTTTTTTTATTTCGATATCATTTGAGGTTTCAGAAAAATTTCAGTAGTGAAAAGAAGTGCTATATACCCTTTACCACCCTTTATCCAGCTTCTATAAAGTGTGACATAGGTCGATGCCTCTTTACTCCTAAATATTTCAGTGTTCATTTCCTAAATATCTGTTTATTTTGTATGGCTTCATGGAGTCTTTAGTCAATGGATTGGAATATTTTCCATCATTAATAGTCTTAATACATTATAGTCTTTTATAACAATAAGGCATTATTGTGTCTTGAATTTTTGTTTAAATTGTATGTGCTGAGTCTTCCATCTGAAGAAAGTTTTCACAGAATTGCCTGATGTTGACTGAAGTATCTTTCTTGTAACTTTTTCCTTTTCATCAGCACATGAGGTCTGATCACATTTTGCCAGGAATTCTTTACTTAAAGTTTCCTAATAATCCCTTTTCTTTTTTTTCTTTATTTCCCTTTTTTTCTGCCTGGTTTTCTAGGGCCAGGCTGCCTTAATTAAGCTTTCACTTCAAAACTGGCCAATTAAGTGCTGGTAATATGAGTATAAAAACTTGGGGTACCTCATAGGATAGGAACAATTGAGAACCATTGAATTTTTACTGTTATTTTGCTAGTTAAAAAACATGTTATTAGAAGGTCTTTTATTTCAGTATTTTCCCTTGTTTCAAAATATGATAGGCATTACAGGAAAAGTTTCACTGAGTATAAAGCTAGGTATGATTTCTTATGAAGAATATAAAATGTGTCAAATAATATTTCAAAATTGCTCAACAGCATTTCATTTTCTGTTCCTCCTTATAATGTCAATATACAAAGCACTCCTGTGTGTTATATATCAAAGTGGATACTGACCCTGCCTTCTAGGACTCTAATGTCCAGAAAGATAAGACTATGGGAAATGAGTAAGCCTAGAAGTGATAGCAAAAAGATATTAACTTAGAGCCAGGCTTGGTGGCTCACACCTATAACTCCAGCACTTTGGGAGGTGGAGGCAGGAGGATGGCTTGAGCCCAGGAGTTTGAGACCAGCCTGGGCAACATAGGGAGACCCCATCTCTACAGATAATTTAAAAATTTAAAAAAAAAAAAAATTAGCCAGGCATGATGGCACATCCCTATAGTCCCTATACTCAGGAGGCTGAGGTGGGAGGATTGCTTAAACCCAGGAGGTCAAGGCTGCAGTAGCCATGATCACACCACTGCTCTCCAGGTTGGGCAACAGAGTGGAACCCTGTCTCAAAAAAAGAAAATAGGATATTAAGTCAGAGATCAGAGATCTTTTAAACAGGACATCAAGGTAGTCACATGAAAGAGATTGTAGCCTACAAAAAGTGACTTTTCCCCTCTCCCTTAGTTTTTACTCTCTTTTTTTCATTTTCTTTGAGACAGGTTCTTGCTCTGTTATTCAGGCTAGATAGAGTACAGTGGCATGATCACAACTCTCTGTAGCCTCCCCATTCTGGGCTCAACTGCTCCTCTTACCTCAGCCTCCTGAGTAGCTGGGATCACAGGCACACACCACTATGTCTGGCTAATTTTTGTATTTTGGTAGAGATGGGATTTCGCCATGTTGCCCAGGATGGTCTCAAACTTTTGGGCTCGAGTGATCCTCTCACCTTGGCCTCCCAAAGTGCTGGGATTACAGATGTGAGCCACCATACCCAGCCCTCTTAGCCATGTTTAATGACCTTTGTCAGCCGTCTTGGAAATCCAGCATAATGTTGCATACTGTTGGTTCTCAAGTAGAATTTTGGAACATAATCTTTTAATAAATTAAGGGGTGGTTGTATATGCATATTTTATGATATTTTATATTTCTTTTCTATTTTTATAATTATAATTCCCTTTCAACAGTTTTTCTTGATTAAGGATATTTTAGTAGCTAGCCTCTAAGCTTTTGTAATATGTGATGTTTCTGTTTATGCCTTATTTTTGTTTGTTATTTTGAAGCAAACATAGCAAGTGGCTTACTGCCTTGTATAAAAAGATATCGGAGAACAGTGGAGTCATTTGGAAAAAGCACAGTGGGAAAGCAGTGGCTTGGGAAGTGATTCTTTTTTCCCCTTATTTTCTGGCACAGTGCTTTCTAAGATGATGTTGCTCACTATAGTTTTCTTTAACTGTTAAGGGGATGATGGATCTGGGCAGGCTCATCTTAAATGCTGATTTGTCATCTCTTTTTCCCCTTGAAGCATTGCTATGGCAACAAAAGAAAATATGACTTCACAGAGAGGAATGTTGAAGTCAATTCACAGCAAAATGAACACTTTGGCCAGTATCCTTTTTGAACTTGCTGTCTGTGTTTTGAGGGTAGAGGGGAGAAGTGTCTGTGTGTGCTTTTATAGGGGGCAGGTTGCCATCATCAGTAGCAGTAGAGCCCATCAGTAGTTGCATAATATGAATATATTGTACATTCCTACTTTGTGAAAGTTTATGCTATTTAGTACCATTCCTAAAGACTGCATCTCAAAAGTTTCATACTACTAGATTTAGGAAAAAAAATTGTAAGTGTGAATTTAAAAATTATTCATCAAATTCTTTTACATTTTAGAAAGCTTTTAAATTCATGTCAAAACTCCATAGTATACATTATTCTTACCTAAACCTGATAAATCATGTGCCTTTTCTTTTTTATGTTTCCCATTTAGAGAGTAAGTCAGTAGCAGGTGTTTGGAAGGAGAAAGGAAGAAGCCATCCGTGCGGATGACCTATAGCTGCTGATAGAGTTTGTGACTCTATGCACAGGTTGAATTCTGGGATACATTCTCCACTTTGTTGTAACCTCTACTTTAAAACGTTTCAATTTTCCAATTTAAATTAGGATTATTAATACTTCCTAGAAACTCACTAGGGAACCAGAAAAGCCTGGCAATCTGAGTCATTTGATTCACCGAACCTCTGAAAAGACAAGCCTTCTAGGCGAAAAAGCTTTCCTCCCCAGCTGCCAAATGGGGAGGGACCTAGAATTTTCAAAATTGAGTATCTTGTAGTCCTAGATAAGTTAAGGTCACGTTTAGTTTGATGTGTCTTTGCCTGAGGAAAAGACTATCCTGATGTGTGCTGTTATTCTCCAGTCTTGTGAATTCTGTTCTTGCCTTGTCACCCTAAGTATAAAACTGCACGTCCAAAATCACATTTTATATAGGGCTATAAAATTTACAGAGTGCTGTTATATACATTATCTCATTTTACTAAATTATGAACTCTATTGCCAGCCAGAACAAAAGCTAGTTAGTGAATACAAGAGTTTATATTTAGTGAAACTTTTGAAACTTTGAAATAGAAGAGGGAGTCAAATAACTGGTGATGTGAAACACTGAAGCCTTTTTCAGTTGTTCATTAGAACTTACCACCACTCTTCTTCGTGACCTCTTCTCTACTACTCTGTACACTTCTCTAAGTTCTCTCTCTGTCTTTTTTTTTTTTGCATGTATACTTTTTTTTTGTTTTTGAGTCGGAGTGTCACTGTATCACCCAGGCTGGAGTGCAGTGGTACAATCTCAGCTCACTGCAACCTCTGTCTCCTGGGTTCAAGCAATTCTCCTGCCTCAGCCTCCCGAGTAGCTGGGACTATTGGCCAGGCTGGTCTCGAACTCCTGAGCTTGTGTTCTGCCCACCTCAGCCTTCCAAAGTGCTGGGATTACAGGCATGCGCCACTGTGCCCCGGCCACTCTCTTTTTTTTTTTTTTTTTTTTTTTTAAGACAGAGTCTCACCCTGTTACCCACCCAGGCTGGAGTGCAATGGCACAATCTCAGCTCACTGCAACCTCCAAACTCCTGGGTTCATGCAATCCTCCCGCCTCAGCCTTCCGAGTAGCTGGGACTACAGACGTGTGCCACCACGCCCGGCTATATTTTGTATATTTTGTAGAGACAGGGTTTCACCATGTTGACCAGGCGTGTCTTGAACTCCAAATCTCAAGCAATCCTTCAGCCTTGGCCTCCCAAAGTACTAGGATTACAGGTGTGAGCCACCCTGCCCAGCCCAACCCTAAGTTCTCTTAAGGCAAAGCAGTATACTGCAACCTAGCAAAGTGCCTCATACAAATTAGTCACTCAGGAAATTTACAATTATTCCAAAAGAATGTGTGTTAAAAAAAGAAAGAAAGAAAGAAAGAAAATCAAACAAAATGGGTGTGGGTTAGTCAGGGCCCCAAAGAGAAGTAGTCACAGTAACCTAAGACTGACTTAAGGGAGGAAAGGAAGGACTCAATTTGTTCATCTAACTGTAGAATTCAGGGGTGGAATTTGGCTTAAGGCATGGCTGGATTCAGAAGCCGAAATTTTATCAGCAAGAATCTCCCTTTCCTCTCTCTTTGTTCCCTTTCTTTCCCATCACTTATCTCAGCTTTCCTCTATGTTAGCCTCTTTCTCCAGGCAGCCCTTCTCCGAGGGTGATGGAGATGGCTGTAATAGGGGCTCAAAAATCCCCTCAGAGAAAGGGTGTCTTCTAACAGTTGTCACAACTGTTCGCAAGAGAGCTATGGTTGCCCAGCATGAGTTACTACCCATTCCTGACTCAGTCACTGGCCGAGGGGAGAGAATATTCTTACTGGCAAATCCTGGGTTTGTATGTATGGCCGCGGAAGAGGTCAGCCCTGCCCTGTTTCATGGACTGAACTCAATTATTATAGACTGAAAAAGAGGGTTTCCTGATGCCAAATAATTGCATTTCAGTGGATTCGTTATCCTTTTATTAAGCAAGAAAATATTAAGCGTTTTCTCTATATGAGATTTTACTTTGTGGAAGTTTTTTGCCATTACTTCAATACATGCTTCCTGTTCTACATTTTAAAAACTGTTTCTGCACATTGTACTGTTTTTTTTTTTTTTAATTCAGAAATTCAAAAACACACTAATGGCTACAGTATATAAAGCTCCATTCTAGACATAAAGGGAAATTCAAGATTAGAAGAACACATGGTTCTACTTATACACTATGTAGAATATACAAGTATACAAATCTGCCTAGGCTCTGGTGAGAGTACTTTCACTACAGGAAAATGCAGGGCGGACCCACAAGGAGCAGGGGTGGTTCCAGCTCTCCGGAACCCTCAGGTGGTTTTTGTGGTTGCTTTTCCTGAACTTGCTATAATGCTTCTATTAACAAAGAGGATGTACCTGTAGGTATATTGTCAGAAACCATTGCCAGATACATGAAACCACACAGGCACTTTGGTCTATAGCATAAAACAAGTAAGACATAAAGATATCTGGAAATACTAGGTAAAATACAGATGTGACTACTATAAAACCCCTAAAATCAAAAATATTTAAATATTTTTATGTCCCCAAATAGGACAGCTAAAGCAGTTTAGTCCACTTTCCTCCTGTGTATCCTGCCTTCTGCTGCGAAGTAACTTTCAAAATTTTAATAATTCACCAGTGCCCAATTATACAGACCCTAGAGTTGGTTCCCACGAATTGCCTGACTCCAAGGCAGGAAAGGATCAGGTATTTCTTCAAACTCTCAGGCAGAACTCTGCAGTCTCCTGAGAGAAGGGGAAAAGAGAAAGAGAAGGAAAATAAGGAAAGGGAGGGAAATGGGGTGGCAGTGGCGACGGTAGCTGGCTGTGCCTGTGCCTCTGCCAGAGTTCATTCCTGGCCATGTGGGCTCCCACCCTGGCCCGAAGCCTGGCAGTAAGCCCTCAGTGCATGGGCACAGTCATCATTTTCTTTTCCCTCTCTCTCTCCCTGTTTTTCCTTTTCATTATTCTTATTTGTGTTACACACAAGACTGGGAGATTGGTATTTGTTAGGGGCCTTGAGCTGCAGGGCAGTCTTGGTTTGGGTGAGTGCATCTGCTAAAGACTCCCCTGGTGTGAGTTTCTTCCCCCTGTCTTCCTATCACTAACCATTTCTGGACACCACTAATCTCTATTTTTGTGATTCCTGTGACTTTTCACCAGAGAGGCTTATTCCAAATATGACCTTAATAAAGATTTCCCAAAGATCGTTTTCCTGCTGTGAACAGCCTGATTCAGAGGATCAACCTGAGGAAGCGGCGGGACTCTCTCATCCTGGGGGGTGTTATTGGGATCTGTACCATCCTGTTGCTCCTGTATGCGTTCCATTGATGGGACATCTGCAGGGACTCTTGACCACCACCACTTTCACGCCCTGGTCTGGAATAAGGAAACATCGGAGCAAGAAGTTGACTGTCTTGGTAATTAGCCTGACGGGCAGGATGAATGCAAGACTGACAGTGATGGACTCTGTGACATGGTCAGGTTGAGCTGAAGCCACAGTTTTTCTGTGCTGTCTTTTCTAACATATTTTTCTGTTTTTAATTAAAAAAACAAAAAGGTTTTCAGTTGCTTTTGTCTCCCTAGGAGGCAAGTAAACCAATCAAAAACAGAGTTTTCTTTGTTTCCGTGATAGTGTTGAAACCTGATGACAAGCCAGGTCTTACAGCTGGGCTCTTCAGAAAACCAGGTTTTCTACATCCAAAGACTGCTTTTCTTTTACCCACCAGATTGGATTGTGAATAAAAATAATTCTTGTCCTCTTATTTTACACTCATGATGAGAAATCACAAGTTCTTTCTTGATAATCTGTGCTATAGATTTCTACTCTGTCTCCTCAACTCTGTTGATATTTGAGGAAAATTCTGTTTTTCATTGATTGTTTGAGATGCTGATGGACCAACTTCAGCATGTTTGAGGTTGTCTGAAATGGAGAACACTGCAAAACTGTCTCTTTTTTTTCTTTTAAATTATGAGTACAGTGGGGTTAACTCTATTGCTGGAAAAACATCAAGAATGACAGTCTTTTATTTAAGGCACCAGTCACTGTTTCCGTTTTTTTTTTAAAACACTTTTCCTTCGGATTGATATTTTCCACTGAAAGGAGGCGAAATCTCAGTTCCACTGTGATAGACGAAAACAATCACCAGGGTCTGTCATTGTCCCCACTGTTCTCATCAGACCAGGATTGACACTGGGAACTGAGGAAAGGGACTGCTCCATTTCTAATGTGATCTGTTCAAAGCCACATAGAAAAAGGTATTGAGGGCTCACTGTTCAGATAATTCCATTTGTAAATGCTCCACAATGTATGGGCAAAAGTTTAAGAACTGCTGCCTGATGTACCAGGAATTCTGTGTTCTGTGAAAATCTGTTCATTCCAAATCTGTTTACCATTTCCAAACATCCAGAGAATGGTTTCACTGTTGAGGGTGCATGTGGCAGAATCTGCCTCTCTCTGCACCTGTCTTCTGTTACCATCCGTGGACAGTGACAGATTTTAAACCAGCCACCAGAATTCTTTTGAGTTAACTATTTCTTAGTTTCTGTAAATTCATGAGTTGTCTTACTGAACTGCCACCTGGTTTGTAGATTTCCAACATCTACACTGCTGCTCTTCACCATTGGAATTCACTGTGGTATTTATAGTATTGGCTTCAGTCCGAGCCACAGGGAATAAAAGGATATCGGCATATAGTTCTCAGCTACATCATGATGTATAGATGCTGTTATTCAGGTGAACTTGCTAATGGTGGGCTAACACCTGGTTTGGTACAGAGACTGAGAGGTTTTTCATTCTGGTGTCAAAGTTTTGTTACATTATGGGTGTGAAGGGCATTTGATATATTTTTCTTAACTATGGGGTTTATTTTTCTAAATATGGGTTGGTTGACTGTTCATTGATTCAGGGTACCCTTAAAAGAAAGTTACGTTTTCCCTTTGTGTACCTTAAAGGATCAGGGAAGAAAGTTCATTGGTTAAATTCTCTGTTGGGAGAACAAAAGCTTTTCTCCCCTGACACTTTATTATCTTTGGTTTTTCAAAGGGCCTTGATTGGTGGTTGTGTCTCGGTTAGAATTTATGGGACTTTGCTTGCTATGTAGTTGGCATTTATAAAATCTGAAGTATCATAAATAAAGTTATTTATTTAATTATACTACCAGTCCTTTTTACTGGTCTGATTCTTTGGTGCATTTATTAAAGCTGATACTGTGTGAGAGTAAACTAGGACACAAGCTAGTCTAGCTCACTGCAGCCAAGCAAACACACCATGTTGATGGCTGATGGGCCTTTCCATTAGGGTTTTGCTTATGTGAAGTGATGGAATTATGTCGGTTATTTTCTTTATGTAAATAAAGAAACCAGTTCTTCCAAGGAAGTTAAAAGGCTTGGTATAGATGTTGGTGTCAGATAGGTCTGACTAACCTCCCCGTGCTGCAGCCCGTAGTGAGGTGACCCAGGGCCACATGTAGACAGCTAGGCCAGTGCTTTTTCCTCTTAGGATTCCTTTGCAGAAAGAAACCTCCAGCAAGGGAGTAGAGGTGTGTGTTCACAGGAAGGGGCTCCGTGTGGATCCCATGAAGGGATTTAAGCTCTTTCAGCTCCATGTCATTTAACTTTTTCGTTCAACCACCTTGGCTCTCTCTCCTTTTTTGCTGTCCTCCTTGTGGACCAGTTGACAGATTTGGAGACTAACAGTTAGTTACTTGTTAATGCTAGTCACAGCCAGGAGGTCAGAAGGAATTTCTGCCTCTGGCTCCAAATGTTGCCTCTTAGGGGAAGTTATGCGCCCTCAACTATTGTCTTACTATTACGAATCTTTTCCTTTTTGCTCCTTTTAAGTAACCACTCAAAACTTTTCATTTCACTGAAAAAATATGAAAAACCATGACAATAGGGCTGGTGCAGTGGCTCATGCCTGTAATCTCAACACTTTGGGAGGCCAAGGCTGGCAGATCGTTTGAGGCCAGGAGTTTGAGACCAGCCTGGGCAATGTAGCAAGACTCTGTCCCTAAAAAAAATAAAAAGATAAACCTGGTGTGGTGGTGAGTGCCTGTGGTCCTAGCTCACAGCTATTGAAGCTGAGGCTGGAGGATCACTTGAGCCCAGAAGTTCAAGCCTGTGGTGAGCCATGATCACGCCACTGCACTCCAGCCTAGATGACAGAGTGAGACCCCATTTCAAAAAAAAAACAAAAACATGGTAACAAAAAGGGCAGGAAATTCCAGAAGATGTATTTCTGATGTTTTGTTTTAATGTGTACTGTTGACTTTAGTAAAAATGTTTAATAAATTCATTATTCAAATTCAAACTTAGATCCAAGTGCTTTAGCATATCTATCCTGGCAATCTCTACATTCTTATCAATTCCTATTAATGATGCTGGAGGACTCCCTGTAACCTGCACTGCTCACCTTTTCTTTCTCTTGTGTTAGGGGTTTTCCTTCTCTATGATTCTCCTGCCTTTTTCCATACTGCCTGGTACTCAGGTCAGGAATGGAAGAAAACACCTGAGAATGGAGACAGGTGATGAGAGGAGATACCATGAGGGCAGTCCTTACACCTGGAGCCAAATACTACTTACTTTAGCTCTTTCATCCTGGATGTGAATACATCTGAATAGACAAAGATACTTACTGAGCCTTTTGATGCAGTGGCTCTTGAGTTCTATGGAATTCAGGCACCTTGGGTTTGCATTCAACTATTAATTTTCTGTTTCACTGTTAATGATCTCAACCTGATGAAAATAACTCTAAGAGAACTGGACTAGCCTTTTGGTTTCTAATACCTCATGTTTGATTGTTTGTCAGATATGATTTTTGGAAATGGATTGAGTTTTCTAACTTGCAAGATTAAGTCGTTGGGGATAACTGGCCGTGTCTAGTGTTACACTGGCGAATGTAACTAAAGAACAAATGGATTCTGCTCAGAGAGTTACAGTCGTCATGTTCCACTCTCCTGTTAGGTTAAGGGTTATTTAGCCTGGTCTCCAAAAAGATGCAGAACTTTTCATTATGGTCTTAATAAACTAATCTTGTTTATTCCTTTATAAACCTGCATACTCAAGTTTTGTGGGCAAAAAGAAAATGAGGGAGGAACAAGTGAATTTTGAGGAGTTTAGTGGGTAAGAAGCTTAAAGCTGAGCCATGTGGTCTTGAAGGATCTTTCTCATTTTCTCTGTACCTAAGAGCTCACTCAGGATCAAAGTATTTGCATCCATTCCCACCCTGTTAGCTCTTAAGGGAGGAGGGAAATCAATTCCAATCAGACTTTCCTATGATGGAAGATGTTTCCTCGTGAAAAAATGCCAATACAGATTTTTAAAACCTATAATTTTCCAAATGCACTTTGTAAGTTTTTGCTTTTAAAATAGCTTCTTGGAACCAATTTTATTGTATTTGTACTTAATTTTTGTTCTCATCTAAATGTGCATTTTCTGACTGTATAGAAGAAGCTTTGGTATGTGATTTAATAATAAATTAGAAATCTAAATGGTTGTATCTGTTGTTGTTTGTGTTGAAACAGTAACCATCAAAGTAGTTTGGGGATAGAGATTATGGTATCTTTGGTGTTGATACGAAGTAGTTTGGGGATAGAGATTATGGTATCTTTGGTGTTGATAAGCATTTCTCAAGATGTCCTGAAATCCAGGATGAAATAGTACAGGTGCTGAAAAGCTGTCACATAGAAACCATCATATGAACAGTTCACTAGTATTTTAGCCCTAGATGTGAAGGGGAATCTCTTATCAACATGAAACTTCAGGAGGCATGATGGGAATCTAAAATCGTAGAATTGGCTGGGTACAGTGGCTTACACCTGTAATCCCAGCAGTTCAAGAGGCCAGGGCAGGAGGATTGCTTGAGACGAGGAGTGCGAGACCAACCTGGGTAACATAGCAAAGATCTTGTCTCTATAAAAACTAAAAATAAAATTAGCCACTAATGATGATGTTCACCTATACTCCCAGCTACTTGGGAGGCTGAGGTGGGAGGATCACGAGCCCAGGAGGTCGACGCTGGAGTGAGCAATGATTGTGCCACTGTATCCCAGCCTGGGCGACAGAGACCTTGACTCAAAAATAAATTAATTTTTGAAAAATAGTGTACTGCTGGGCTTTAGTATATTGGCTGTGCAACCAGCACCACTGTCTAATTTTAGAGCATTGCAGTTAATCCAGCCAATGGTCAATTCCTCCTCTATAAAATGGTCATAAGGATGGCTACCATAATTATGCCCTGATTATATTGTCAGGGTTATGTGAGGAAATGCTCATAAATGTCTCAGCGAAGTCAGGGGTGCAGGGCTGACCTGATATAAGAGATATCCTTGGGTTTGTCCTAATAGCCAGAAACTGGGCCTCTTTTGCCTCTTTCATTCCCTCCTGCTGATGTGAGAGAGGAGAGAACATTCAAGAGGTGATCGCAGACATCCTTAACTTGGTAAAGGCAGCTAAGCGGGGAAATGTAAGCTATGTTCTGTGTAGACAGACAGGTGGAACCCAGCAGTCAGTTTAATCAGCCTCCAGGCGGTTTGACACACGCCAGAGGTGGAGAACCACTCCTCTGTAGTGTCACATGCTACAGATACCCACGTTCTCCTTAGTCATTCCATTCTAGACCGATAGCTTTCATTTTACAGTAAGTCCCGATATCTGGTACTACAGGTCCTGCGGATTTGTTCTGTTTTCCTCAGCGTTGTCTCGGCTATTCTTGGTCCTTTGCATTTTTATATAAATTACAGAATCACTTTGTCAGCTGCCAAGAAAAACTTGCTGGATTTTGATTGGTATTATACTAAATACCTACCCCCTGCCCCTCTCCCTTGTCCCAACAATTATATATTACAAACAATAATAGATACAAACTCATAGCCTTATGTTAAATTATTGAGGAACTCCCAACATTCTTATACTGATCTTAATCTAGAATTTTAAATTTTTTTTAGGTGAGGTCATTTCACCTCTCCTTTAATGATCTGTTCCAGCATTCTATATACATTTTTGGAAATTGTTTCACAACTGAACACTACTGACAAAGTTAAGTCCCAGGGCATCTTATTGAAGCTGAAGACTTTCCAATTTGGAGGATCTAATGATGCCTGCCATCATCTCACTTGTGATAGATTATGTGATAAGTTTCATAAACTATGGTATACATTGATCATAGACTATATATTATGTGTACTCTCAGAAACACTTTCCTAGAGATCCTTTATTTTGTTCTAACAGTTTCAACAGTAACACAGTTGTAAGATTTTTATTCCTTCAGGACATGTACGTCTTTTGTTCATTTTCCGTACAGTCCATTTATATATACATTTTGAGGAATGCATTGAGCACCTGTGTAGGGGGTGGCCTTTAATGTGTAGACGTTGAGCACCCCCCACACACAATGTGTGGGGATCACTAGAATGCCACCCATCGTAATAACGTGCTTTTTGGAAAATGGCCGTAAAAGATATGTTCCATCTATTCACTAAACTGTCTCCTGAGTACCAACTCTGAGTCACAGTAGAAGGTAGCAATGAAAAGACTAGTGTAGCCCTGTAGGAGTTTATAGTCCGGGTGCTAGAGGAACATAAGGCAGATACTCAAGTTAGTGTAATCCAAGGCAGAATATGAATAGTGAGATGAGGTATAGTAATAGTAGCTAACATTATGTGTGTGTGCACGTATATCTATATATTCAATATATATCACATATTCATATATATATTCACTGTATATACATATAGTAATCATATCTAACGTGTCTGTGCATCTGTATATATTCATATATATGAATATATGACTATATATTATATATTCATAATAACACCTAACGTGTGTGTGCATGTATATACATGCCTATCTGTGGCCTCGCTGGTGTTTTGACCTGTGCTTTGCACGGGAACACTGTGTCTCAGCCAGTATTTCCGTTTTAACAGCATGACTCTCTTTTGTCTTACTGTAGTATTTGTACAGTTAACTTGAATTTTAAAAATTTAGGGCCGGGCACAGTGGCTCACAGCTGTACTCTTAGCACTTTGGGAAGCTGAGGCGAGTAGATCGCTTGATGTCAGGAGTTCAAGACCAGCCTGGGGAACATGGCGAAACCCCATCTCTACCAAAAATATAAAAATTAGCTGGGCATGATGGCATGCTCCTGTAGTCCCAGCTACTTGCGGGGCTGAGGCAGGAGGATCACTTGAAACTGGGAGGTTGAGGAGGCTGCAGTGAGCTGACTGTGCCACTGCACTCCAGCCTAGGTGACAAAGTGAGACCCTGTCTCAAAAAAAAAATTTTTTTTTGTTCACTTGATTTCATTGTTTCTGAGGCTTCACTTGGTGGACTGCATGTACTATTGTGAAGGAAAACATTCCATTTCATCAGCTTTCCCATCCCATGTGCTAGAATCTAAGTCAGACCTATGTTTTACTTCCACTTGGAGAAAAGGAAGATATCGGAGATAATAGACAAGAGAGAGGTATTTTGTTTGTTTCAGAATGTTGAGTTATTTTGGTGAAAAATGTAGTAAACTGTTAGGCCTAGAATAGAGAGGCGTTAATATTTATCTGTAATAGATATCATTTTCTAGGACGAAAGGAAAAGGATTATGTGTTTTTACTGTTCCTTCAGAACTATGAAGAGGCTCAATTTAGCTACTTTTAAGATCACTAGGGTCAGTTAACTAATTTTGCATTCTCTGCCAAAAATGTTTTTAAATTTTCTCTTTTGTCCCAGGGCATATAAGAGTGGGTCTGGAGTAAGCAACAGAAGAACTGAGCTATTTTTAAAAGAACATGACCACCTTCGAAAGTATTATCCAATGTATATGCACTATGTGCTTTCCTATGTTTATTAATTCATTTACTTATGTAACAAACATTTTATGATGATTATTATAGTGAGTGCTTTATCCATGGTAATTCATTTTGTTCTCCTAATGACACTTTTCAATAGAAAAGGAATTGCAACTGTTCTGACCATAATTAGGAGAGATCCTATGCTGTTGAGTATTTTACATCACTTAATTTTGTTACCTTAATTATTATTTTTTTTTTTTGAGGCAGAGTCTTGCTCTGTCACCCAGGCTAGAGTGCAGTGGCATGATCTCGGCTCACTACAACCTCCGCCTCCTGGGTTCAAGCAATTCTCCTGCCTCAGCCTCCCGAGTAGCTGGGACTACCGGTGGCCACCACCACACCCAGCTAATTTTTGTATTTTTAGTAGAGACGGGGTTTCACCATGTTGACCAGCCTGGTCTGGAACTCCTGAACGTGTGATCCACCCACCTCGGCCTCCCAAAGTGCTGGGATTACAGGCGTGAGCCACCACATCTGGCCCCTTAATATGTTTTTTATTGCCTTAATGTGTTTTCTTCCTCAGCAAGTCTAGCTCTGAAGCTTTTGTCCAATACTGCAGGTTATTAGTAAAAATAATAATGCTGATAATGACCTATGTTTGAACGGCCTGTTTCTATTTATATATGAAGAAGTCTTATAAAGAGACATTAGGCCATATATCAAATTTATTAAAGTTTTTATTTTCCAAGATTTCAGAAGAAAATACCTAAATACTTGGATGAACTATATATATATTTTAAAACAAGCCACCATAACCTGCTTCATTATTTTTCTATTTTTCTCTGAAATGTACAGGTTTCTTTGCTCTTGGCTTTGTATTTTGTTGTAGAATTAAGGATCAGAAAATTACTCATCTCTGTGGACTTAGCCTATAAGCACTTGAGCAGCTTGTATCCATGATAGTTAAGTGTTAGGAATCATGTTGATATTTGCTACTGAATGTCATAAATTAGTCATGTCTTAGGAGCTTAACATACAGTTGAATTTATTTTTCTTTAAAGGTCACTACTTAAAACATAAGCGGTTGAAATCAAAACACAGAAAGATCCAGACCTTTTTAGAAGCCTGGGTGCTCCCAGTGGTGGAACTAGTTTTCTGAATCTGTTGGACGTTATTGATACACACAAGGGGGCAGTCTCTTCTAGAGCATGTTTAGTTTGTAGTATTTATAGCTTTGGTGTGGTTCTTTTTGTGTTGGATAAAGACCACCATAAAAAAATTTTGCATCCCAAATTATATTAATCTATTCTTGGGGAACACAGTAATTTAGGGGATAGCATATTCTTATAGCACAAAGTACAGATTAAGCCCAGGAGTTTGAGACCAGCCTGGGCAACATGGCAAAACCATGTCTCTACTAAAAATACAAAAATTAGCCAGTCTTATAATCCAGTCTCAAAATTAATTAATTAAAAAAATAAAAATTTTAAAAAGAGACACTGCAAATGCTTTTAAACATCCCCACTCCAGTGTTTCGTTGTTGTCTGCTTTTTGTGGTTTTGCTGTGCCTTCTCCATGAGAAAAAGGGCTCTTAAAACTTGACAGCTTGGCCGTGTGCAATGGCACCTGCCTGTAATCCCAGCACTTTGGGAGGCCAGCGGGGCGGATCATGAGGTCAGGAGATCAAGACCATCCTGGCCAACATGGTGAAACCCCATCTCTACTAAAATACAAAAAATTAGCCAGGCATGGTGGCACATGCCTGTAGTCCCAGCTACTTGAGAGGCTGAGGCAGGGGAACCACTTGAACCTGGGAGGCAGAAGTTGTGATGAGCCGAGATCACACTGCTGCACTCCAGCCTGGTGACAGAGCAAGACTCCGTCTCAGAAAAAAAAAACAACTCGCCAGCCAAGTTGTGTGTGTGTGTGTGTGTGTGTGTGTGTGTGTGTGTGTGTGAGAGAGAGAGAGAGAGAGAGAGAGAGAGAGAGAATATAGCGGAATAGTGCCTGGTTCCAGTCTCTTTCCGAGGTTCCTGGAGATGTCCTGGTTTCATCACCTTCCCCAGTGTCTTCCCAGTAACGTTCCCTTTCTCCTAAAGCCACTTCCAGCTGGGTTTTTATTTTTTGCATTTGAAGTGTCCTGGCAAACAGAGCTTCTGCCTCATGTTTTCATCCAGTCAAACTGAAGGGACCATTGGCTGACACAGAGCAAGAAGAAAAACAAAGAAGGAATCACTCTAGATCCAAAAAGATTTTCACGGAGAAGGAAACCACATAGAGGCAGAAATGCCAAAAACTAATTTAGTGAAGACACACAAGAAATTCACCTAGAATGCAGGGAAGAAATATGAAAAGTACAAAACCAAGAGTGATGTGGAAGACTTACTCAGGAGATCAGTGGAGACCACAGACCGACAATCCCTTATGCAGAACGCCTGGAGTCAGATGTGTTTCAAAATTCAGCACTGGAGGATTTTAGAAAGATGGTGTGGGGCATGCACATGTTATATACACCTCCCAGCGGTGTCTAGGTCAGTACCCTGTAGTCAAAACCATCAACACTTTTGTAGGTAAACACAGAGGGAAATAAAGATGACGAGTAGTCTCATATCATGTCGGGTCAAGGTTTACTACCAGATAAACATTGCTGACTCATGAGAACATTTTGGGTTTTCAGACTTTAGGATTTTGGAGTTGTGGCTAAAGGGACCTGTAATAGATATCTCAGAAGGAAGACACAGAGCTGATAAAAGAGGAATAATAGCCTGTGGCAGGAGGATTGCTTGAGAATAGGAGTTCAAGATCAGCCTGGGCAACATAGTGAGACCCTATCTCTAAAAAAAAAAAATTTTTTTAATAGCTGGGGGTGGTAGCACATGCCTGTAGTCCCAGTTACTTGGGAGGCTGAGACAGGAGGATCCCTTGAGCCCATGAGTTTGAGGTTGCAGTGGGCTATGATCATGCCACTGCACTCCAGCCTGGGCAACAGAGCAAAACTGGGTCTCTCTAAAATAAATAAATTAATTCATTAATTAAAGTAAATTAAAATTAAAAAGCTGCAATTAAAGAGTGAAGCAGGAGAAAGCATTCAAGTGAATATAGTAAATTTTGACGCTCAAAAGGTCACAGGGTGTTGGACTGAATGAATTTAAACAAGGTCTAAATGCAGTCTGGTCACATTTTAAATTTGAAAAATAAGAAAAAATGTACAGATATGGAGAATTCTAATAAGCAATTTACTGCATCGATTTGAAGTCTCCATACCAAGCTTTGTAACCCAAACACAGTAAATATCATTTTCTTCAAACATACATATTTATAGAAACTGATTATATACTAGGCCACAAGGAAGATTTCAATTAATTCTGAAAAATAACTTGACCGAGGCAGCCCACCTGGGAGGTAAAGGAGGTGGGATCCTAATCCAGGCCTCTACCTCTTTGCTTTTCCCAATAATCTAATATTCTCCGAGGACAAGTGAGTTGTAATTCACTTCCAAGTACTGACCACAGAGACAAGTATTATTTGTCTATGTGAGGATCAATTTGGTGATGAAGACCGACTGGTCAAATGCCTAGAACAATGTAAATATTCCATAAATGTTAGTTGAATGAATGAATGAGCAAATGAACACATGAAACAAAAAAGACTCACCATGGAATTTTGTATTTGATACAGGATATACTCAAAAACACCACTTTTTTCTTTTATTTATTTATTTTTTTTAAAGACGTGGTTTCACCATGTTGGTCAGGCTGGTCTTGAACTCCCAACCTCAGGTGATCCACCCGCCTTGGCCTCCAAAGTGCTTGGATTACAGGTGTGAGCCACTACTCTCAGCCAACACCACTTTTTTCTAGAATGTGCCCAAGACAAGGTTGGAGAAGGCAGCCTTGTCTTTATAAAGTAAGTGATGTAGCCAAGCAGCCATTAGATACCATTAGAGGAAGCATTAAAACAAGGATGTCCACGTGACCAAACAGCCGTAAAACTTCCCTGGGGTGGTAGGGATCAAGGGGAGATGGGGCCTAGCAAACCTTAATGTTCTTCACTTATTTTCCCTCAAAACTTTTAAGCTTCCCCCATGGTGACCAGCCCCGGAGTAATGCACATTTAATTCAGCGTCTAATGCAGGGAAATCAATAGCATTGCACCACAGACAGTTTATTACACATAATCTGAAGTTTAACACATAAATAAATAAGCAACATACACAAACCGTAGCACTTAAGAGTTCAATTTAGGGGCTCATTTTCTCCCACAAATCAAAATACTTACATTGTCTTAAAATGTTTCACATTATAAAATAAAGGTTTGTTGTTTTTTTTTATCCAGGCTGGAGTTGCTTGAAACTTTTTTTTCCTTCAACTTTTATTTTAAATTCAGAGGTACAGGATGTGCAGGTTTGTTACATACGTAAATGTGTGCCATGGAAACTTTTCATTTCTTGTGTGTGTGTGTGTTTGTGTGTGTGTGTGTTTGGGGTTTTTTTTTTTTTTTTTTTTTGAGACAGTGTCTTGCTCTATTACCCAGGCTGGAGTACAGTGACATGATCTCAGCTCACTGTGACTTCTCCCTCCCAAGTTCAAGCAATTCTCCTGCCTCAGCCTCCCAAATAGCTGGGACTACAGGTGCACACCGCCACGCCCAGCTAATTTTTTATATTTTAGTAGATACGGGTTTCACCATGTTGCCCAGGCTGGTCTCAAACTCCTGAGCTCAGGCAATCTGCCCACCTCGGCCTTCCAAAGTGCTGGGATTACAGGTGTGAGCCACCACACCAGGCCACTTTTCTTTAAAAATAATAATTATGATGTCTTTTATTTTAATAACACTTTATAGTTCACAAGTTGTTTTCAGATATCTTACCCTATTTTGATCTTCCTCCTCAAATGCTTGTGAATTAGATAGGACAAGTAGACTCATTTAGCAGATAAGGAAACTGAGCGATGGGAAGAGCCCAGCGATGAGAAGAACAAGAAAGAGGAGTGCCTAACACCCGCCCGGTCTAGGGTGCTATTAGTCCCAAAAGGGACTTCTTTTTTTTTTTGAGACAGCGTTTCTCTCTTGTTGCCCAAGCTGGAGTGCAATGGCACGATCTTGGCTCACTGCAATCTCCGCTTCCCAAGTTCAAGCCATTCTTCTGCCTCAGCCTCCCAAGTAGCTGGGATTACAGGCATTTGCCACCATGTCTGGCTAATTTTTTATTTTTAGTAGTGATGGGGTTTCTCAGTATTGGTCAGGCTGGTCTCGAACTCCCAACCTCAGGTGATCTGCCCACCTCAGTCTCCCAAAGTGCTGGGATTACAGGCGTGAGCCACCGCGCCTGGCCAAAGGGACTTCATTCTTTCATTTCTATCTGGAGCTGGTAGGGGTGGGGAGATGGAAGCAGGAATAACCTAAATTGTGTCTACCATTGGAATTCAGACACATCTCAACTTGGTAAGGTAGGCGCATCAGAAGGCTTTATGTTTTCTGCTAGTTTGTTTTGTAGGTTTTTGGAGATCGCTCAGGTGAAGAGGGTTGAATTCATCATACCTCTCAATTCATAGTACATTATCATCATCACCAAGGGAACTGCTCTTGTTTTATTCAATTATGCACTTTCCTTTTTTACACCATCTGCAGTTTTATTTTGTTTTGTTTGTTTGTTTGTGTTTTTTTGAGACGAGTTCTCACTGTGTTGCTCAGGCTGGAATGCAGTGGTGCAATCATAGCTCACTATAGCCTCAACCTCCTGGACTCAATAGATCTGCCTGCCTTAGCCTCCTGAGTAGCTGGGACTACTCAGTCTCAAGTATTCTCAAGCAATCTGAACCCAGGAATTCCATCTAGGCCTCCCAAAGTGTTGGGATTACAGGCATGAGCCACAGTGACTGGCCCACACTCTGTTTCTATAAAGTTCAAAACAGGCAAAGCTGTTCTTCAGTTACCAGGGTTGGGGATGCCGGGGGTGTTCCAGAGGTGCAGATAATACTTTAGTGTTTTTGTTTGTTTGTATCTGGGTCATGTTTATATATAGTTATTCATTTTGCAAAAATCTATTGTGCTACATACTTACGATTGGTGTAGCTCTCGATATGTATATACTTCCTTTAAAATTTTACTTGAAAAAGTCCTGTTGGAATTTTGAATGGACTTCCATAAATTTGTCAATGAATTTGGGAGATAATTGATATATTAGAATTATTAAGGTCATTTTATCCATGAACATGTTGCTAAATTTTTTTTTCTTTGAGACAGAGTCTTGCTCTGTCTCCCAGGCTGGAGTGCAGTGGTGTGATCTCAGCTCACTGCAACCTCTGCCTCCCCAGTTCAAGTGATTCTCCTACCTCAGCCTCCTGAGTAGCGGGGATTACAGGTGCCCACCACCATGCCTGGCTAATTTTTGTAGTTTTAGTAAAGATGGGGTTTCACCATATTGGCCAGGCTGGTCTCAAACTCCTGACCTCAGGTGATCCGCCCTCCACGGCCTCCCAAAGTGCTGGGATTACAGGCATGAGCCAGGACACCCAGCCGCTAAAACTTTGAGATATTTGTTGTAAGGGATATTGGTCTGTAGCTTTTTGGTTTAGGGTTGTTTCTTTCTTTTCTTTTTTCTTGCAAAGTCTTCTTCTGGATTTAGTATCAGTGTAATATTGGGCTCATTCTATGAGGCCAATTTTCTGAAAAAGTTTGCACAGAATTGGCATTATTTATTCCCTAAATGTGAAAGTGTTTGTGCAGAATTGGGATTATTTATTCCTTAAATGTGATGGAATTCACCAGAGAAGCTACCTGGGCCTGAAATTTTCTCTGGAAGGATTTTTAACTTCAGATTATGTTTCTCTAATAGATATAGGGCTATTCAGGTTATCTATTTCTTCTTGAATGAGTTTTGGTAGTTTATGTCTTTCAAGAACTTTGTCCATTTCATCTGTTGTCATATACATTGTCCTAAGCCAGGCATGGTGGCTCACACCTGTAATCCCAGCAAGGTGGGAGATCATCTGAGGTTTAGAGTTCAAGACCAGCCCGAGCAATAATGTGAGACCCAGTCTCTTCAACATATTTTTAAAAAATTAACTGAGTATGATAGTACATACCTGTAGTCACAGCTACTCAGAGGTCAGAGGTGGGAGGATTGCTTGGGAGGATTGTCTAGGAATTTGAGGCTGCATTGAGCTATGATCATGCCACTGCACTTAGCCTGGGTGACAGAGTGAGATCCTATCTCAAAAATTATATATATATATATCATCCCCTAATATCTGAGAGTCTGTGGGGATGTTGGCTGTCTCATCCCTGATATCGCTGATTTGTATCCATCCTTTCTTTCTGAATTAGTGTGGCTAGAGATTTTTAATCTTTTTGATCTTTTCAAAGAAAGAGCTTTTTCAAAGAGAAAGTTTTTTGTTTCACTGAATTTTTTTCTATTGTTTTTCTGTTTTCCGATGTGTTGATTTCCACTCTAATCTTTGTTATCTCCTTTCTTCAGATTACTTTGGATTTAATTTCCTTTTTTTATTTTCAGAATCTTAAGGTGGAGACATTGACATGAGAAAAATAGATCAATGGACTCGAACAGAGTCCAGAAATAGACCTGCACATATATGGACAACTGGCTTTTTACAAAAGTGCAAAGACAACTCAGTAGACAAAGGACAGTCTTTTAAATAAACGGTACTAGAATAATTGGACATTCACATGCAAAAAAATATGGATTTTAATTCCTATCTCATCATATTTGAAAATTAACTCAAATATATCATAGACCCAAATAGATCATAGACCTGAAACACTAAAATTTCTAGAAGAGCTATAGAAGAAAATTTTTGTGACCTTGCATTAGGCAATGATTTCGTAGCTACACCAAGAGCATAATCCATAAAAGAAGAAATTGATAAACTGGACTTCAACAAAATTAAGAATTTCTGCTCTTTGAAAGATCTTGGTAAGAGAATAAAAAGGCCAGAGACTGGAGTAAATATTTGAAAATCATATATTTAATAATGGACTTGTATCCAGATTATACCCAGAGCTCTGAAAACTCAGTAGTAAGAACTCAGTTCTTTTAAATGGGCAAAATATTTGAACAGACATTTTACCAAAGAAGACATGTAGATGGCAAATAAATACAGTCACGTGTCACTTAGCAACAGAGGTACGTTCTGAGGAATGTGTTGGTAGGTGATTCTATCATTGCGCAAACATCATAGAGTGTACTATACAAACCTAAATGGTATAAATAACCTACTATTCACCTAGGCTACATTGGACAGCCGACTGGATAGGCTACAAACTTGTACAGGATGTTACTTACTGTCTTGAATACCGTAGGCAATTGTAACACAACGGGAACTATTTGTGTTTCTAAACATAGAAGTGGTAAGGTAAAAATACGGTATACAAGATAGAAAATGGTACACCTGAATAGGGTATTTACCGTCAATGGAGCTTGCAGGACTGGAAGTTGCTCTGAGTGAGTGAGTGAGTGAGTGGTGAGTCACCAGGAAGGCGTAAGACATTACTGTAACTACTGTGGACTTCATAAACACTGTATATTTAGGCTACACTAAGTTGATTTATTTTATTTATTTATTTATTTATTTATTTTGATAAGGAGTCTAACTCTGTCCCGCAGGCTGGAGTGCAGTGGTGCGATCTCGGCTATCTGCAACCTCTGCCTCCTGGCTTCAAACGATTCTCCCTGTCTCAGCCTCCCGAGTAGCTGGGATTACAGGTGCCTACCACCACGTCTGGCTGATTTTTGTAATTTTAGTAGAAATAGGGTTTCACCATATTAGCCAGGCTGGTTTTGAACTCCTGACCTCAGGTGATCCACCCACCTCAGCCTCCCGAAGTGCTGGGGTTACAGGCATGAGCCACTGTGCCCAGCCTATTTTTAAAATATTTTTCTTTCTTTAATAATAAATTAATCTTAGCTTGCTGTAACTTTTTAACTTTATAAATTTTTTAATATTTTTACATTTTTGACTTTTTTGGAGTAACATTTAGTGGAAAACACATTTTATAGCTGCACAAAATTATTTTCTTTCTTCACATGATTATTCTATAAGCATTTTTCTATTAACAAGTTTTTTGGGTTTTTTTTTAACTTTTTAAACCTTTTTGCCCAAAACTAAGACACAAGCACACACATTATAGCCTGGGCCTACAAATGGCCAGGATCATCAGGATCACTAATATCACTGTCTTCCACCTCCACATCTTGTGCCACTGGAAGGTCTTCAGTGGAAATAACATGCATGGAGCTGTCCTCTCCTGTCATAATGCCTTCTTCTGGAATACCCCTGAAAGACCCAGCCATTCCACTCCTAAATATTTGTCTAAGAGAAATGAAAGTATAAGATCATATAAGACTTGAATGTGAATATTCATGGTGGCTTCATTTGTATTAGTTCAAAACTGGAGACAGCCCAAATGTGCATCAAGAGGTGAATGAATAAATAAATCACGGTATATTCATGGAATAACACTACTCGGCAATAAAAAGCAATAAATTATTGATACGCACAACCCCAGGGATGAGTCTCAAAATAATTATGCTGAGTTAAAGAAGCCAGACAATAAAATTGCTGGATAATTCTATTTGTATAAAATTCTAGAAATGAAAGTTAATCTATAGTAACACGAAAAGGTTAGTGGCTGCTTGAGGACGGGGACAAGGGTTCAGGGAGAGGTGAGAGGGAAGGGTTACAAAAGGACATGAGAAAACTTTTGGGAATGATGGAGATATGTTCAGTAGTTGTAGGGGTAATGATTGCACAGGTACATACATATGTCAAAACTTAAATTGTTCACTTTAAAATGTACTATCAATTGTAGGTCAGTTACGCTTCAATAAAACTGTATAAAGATGGCATGTCACCAGGTGCAGTGGCTCACACCCTTAATTCCAGCACTTTGGAAGGCCGAGGTGGGCAGACCGCTCGAGCCTACGAGTTCAAGACCAGCCTAGGCAACATGGCAAAATCCCATCACTGCCAAAAATACAAAAAAATTAGCTGGGTGTGGTCATGTGCATCTATGGTCCCAGCTACTCAGGAGGCTGAGGTGCGAGGATCTCTCGAGCTGGGGAGGCAGAGGTTGCAGTGAGCAGAGATCGAGCCACTTACACTGCAGCTTGGGTGATGGAGTGAGATCCCGTCTCAAAAAAAAAGCCAGGCACGGTGGCTCATGCCTGTAATCCCAGAACTTTGGGAGGCCAATGTAGGCAGATCACAAGGGAGGCCAAGGTGGGTGGACTGCTTGAGTTAAGGAGTTCGAGATCAGCCTGGGCAACTTAGTGAGTCCCCCGCCGATTTCTACAAAAGCTACAAAAATTAGCCAGGTGTGATGGCACACACCTGTAATCCCAGCTACTTGGGGAGCCGAGGTGGGAGGACTGCTTGAGCCCAGTAGGCAGAAGTTGCTGTGAGCCGAGATCACTCCACTGCATTCCAGCCTGGGCAACAGAGCAAGACATTGTCTCGAAAAAAAACACTTAAGCATTCCTCCCACCTCAGCCTCCTGAGTAGCTGGAACTACAGGTGCTTACCACCACACCCAGCTAATTTTTGTATTTTTGGGATTTTGATACATTGCCCAAGCTGGACTCAAACTTGTAAGCTCAAGTGATCTGCCCACCTCGGCCTCCCAAAGTGCTGGGATTATGGGCGTGAGCCACGGCACCCGGCCAACTCTGGTTTTTTATGTCTGCTATTTGTGTCATCTAGAGTTTGGGTTATGGTTTATCATACTCTTTTTCCGTTTTTTGTCATCACATCTTTAGATAGCAATGAATGTGAGTAATTTATTTCAATGTATTTACTTCAAAACATTCTCTGGCTTAATTTTTCTCCTTGCTGGAGAACCTCCTCCAACAGTGTATCCAAAGCGAGTCTCTCTGTGGCAAATCTGAGCATCTCTAGAGTACCAAACACTATCTTTAATTCACTCCATCATTTAAAAGATAGCTTAGCTGGATGTAAAATTCTACGGTCAAAACTCCTTTCTGCACTCTGAAAACATCCCCTAGTGTCTCTTGAATCCTGTTGAAGATTCTAACAACAGCCTATTTCTTGCCCAACTAAAGATTAGCTGCTTATCTTTCTGGAGAACTCCATGAAGACAAAATCTTTGCTTTGTTCATGACTTCTTCGCTAATGCCTAGATCCGTACCTAGCCCAGTCTCTCGATCAGCATTTCCTGAGATGAGTGGATGCTGTACCGCTCCGCTACCAGGATTAGTGTTATTGGCAGTGGTGTGCTTACACTGATGAAGCTTATGATGACCATCTGAGAACGTGATCCCATGATCAACTGCACATCACACTCAAGAAGGACAGGATGATAACCAAGAATTAATTGAAAAGGAATTCTCTTCCCATCCCTCCTTTTTCTGCGGGGACTTTCCCACTTATTCTCTGTATGCATTAAGAAAGGTGTCTTGGCCGGGAGCAGTGGCTCACTCCTGTAATCCCAGCACTTTGGGGGCAAAGGCAGGTGGATCACCTGAGGTCAGGAGTTCGAGACTAGCCTGACCAACATGGAGAAACCCCGTCTCTACTAAAAATACAAAAAATTGGCTGGGCATGGTGCCACATGACTTTAATCCCAGCTACTTGGGAGGCTGAGACAGGAGACTCACTTGAACCCAGCGGGTGGGGAGCAGAGGTTGCAGTGAGCCGAGATCGCACCATTGCACTCCAGCCTGGGCAACAAGAGTGAAACTCCATTTCAAAAAAAGAAAAAAGAAAGATGTCTCGGCAGGGCACGGTGACTCACGCCTGAAATCCTAGTGCTTTTGGAGGCCAAGGTGAGAGGATCCCTTGAAGCCAGGAGTTCAAGACCAGCCTGAGCAACATGGCACGATCCAGCTCTACCAAAAAAAAAAGTGTCTCCTTAGCTGGGAGTGGTGGCATGTGCCTGTAGTCCCAGCTCCCTGGGAGGGTGAGGTGAGAGGATCCCTTGAACCCAGGAGTTTGAGGCTGTAGTGAGCTGTGATTGCACCACTGTACACCAGCCTGGGCGTCAGAGTGAGACTCTGTCACAAAAGAAAGAAGAGAGACAGAGAAAGAAAGAAAGAGAGAGAGGAAGCAAGCAAGGAAGGAAGGGAGGGAGGGAGGAAGGAAGGGAAGGAAAAGAAGGAAGGAAGGAAGGAAAGAAAGAAAAGGAAAGAAGGAAGGAAGGAGACAGGTGTCTCTGAGTGGACAGTGAGTAGGAGCTAGGGGTATAGATGAAGAGGGTGAGAAATTAGGCTAGCAATCATCAGAGAATTTGAGAGAAGACTTCTGTAAAAACTCTCTTGTTAATCATTTTCATGCACGAAATTCTATGCCAGCAGTAGGTCATGAGTGTGTCCTTCTAGCTGGAATACACCTCCTTCTCAGCATGCTCAACATCCACTTGCCTTTCAAGATGCAGCTCAGACGTCATCCCCATAAATCTTAAGATAACAATTAAGAATCCATCTACACATTATAGTCAACTCCCTACCTGCTAGAGAAATAAAAATATCTTCCATTTTATCCAGAGGATAACATGCAATGTTTGGAAGGGATCTCAGGGAGGGTGCAGCCGGACCCCCAGTCAGTGCTGGCCGTTTCTCTATAGCAGTGGTTCTCAATCCTGACTGCCTAATAGAATCAAGTCCCAGACCAATTATTAACTAACATCAGCCTAATTCTTACCCAGCTAAAGAACCCTGGAGTTCAGCTCCAGGAATCGTAATTTATAAAAGCTTCCCAGCTGATGTTTCTATGCAGCCAGGATTGAGAATCACTGCTCCAGCATCCCTGACAAGTGAATACGCGAGAGGCAGCCGAGTGGGTATCAGATAGCAGAAGGTGTAATGACGTCAGTTATTAGGTTCAAGCCAAAGCTCAGAGACTTTCCAGTTGTGTGACTGTGGATGTCCATTCACATCTCTGAGATTTGGTCTCCTAATCTGGAAAACTGGGATAATAGGAACCCCAGCCTCCTGACGTGGCTATGAAGATGACACGAGAGAACCATGTTATGCATGCAGCAGGACGTCTGGTCCACGGTCGATACTCAACGTGGTAGCCGATCTCCAGGGTGACCCCAGTGATTCCCACCACCTGCTAGTCATGCCTCTGCGTGGTCTCTTCCCACACTGACCGTTGTGGAAGTCACAGTATGACTTCCGAGGCGAGGTCACAGAAGACGTTGCTGCCCCTGATTTGTTCTCCTTCCCGGGTGACTCACTCTGAGAGAAGCCAGCTGCCATGTTGTGAGGTTATTCAAATGCTCTGTGGAGAGGACCTCAGGGAAGCAATGGAGGCTCCTGACAACAGCCATGTGATTGAGCCTTTTTTCTTTTTTTAATTTTTATTTTATTTATTTTTTTGAACCATATACTCTTAGAACCTTTTTTTTTTTTTTTTTTTTTTTTTTTTGAGGCAAGGGCTCACTTTGTCACCCGGGCTGGAGTGCAGTGGCACAGTCATGGCTCACATGGCTCACTGCAGCCTCCATCTCCCAGGCTCAAGTGATCCTCCCATCTCAGCCTCCTGAGTACCTGGGACCACAGGATGCGCCACCACACCCAGCTGATTTTTGTATTTTTTTGTAGAGACAGGATCTCCCTATGTTGTCCAGGCTGGTCTCAAACTTCTGGGCTCAAGTGAACCTCCCACCTCAGTGTCTCAAATTGCCAGGATTACAGGCATGAGCCACCACGTCCAGACAATTGAGCCATCTTGCAGCCAATCCTCCAGTCTCAATTACCCCTCAGCCTACGCCACTACAGACCCAGTAAGTATCTTGATTACAACCTCGTGGAGGATCCTAAGCCAGAACCACTCTTCTAAGCTGCTCCTGAATTCCTAACCCATATCCAGTGTGTAAGGTCATTAACACCTATTGATGCTTTAGGCCTCCACATTTTGGAGCAACTTATGCAGCAATAGGTGACTAAAACACAAATAAAGCTGTTGTCATTATTATTATAAAGTACTTCCTGATTTTGAGCTGAAATCCACTCTCTTGTAATCGCCACCCTCTCTTCCAGTTCCATCTTTTTGAGCCACCTAGAAAAAAATAGTCTCTCTTCCTCAGGTCAAAATGTTTGGTGCCAGTTTTCATGCCAACAATTTAATTCATCAGACGTTTGCTGAAGAGCAATCACTGTGCCAGGCGGCAGGCACGCAAAGGTGAGTAGGACGAGGTCGCTTTCTAGCCACACACTCAAAACATTCTTCCATGTGGGGGTGCTGTAACGAAGGGACCTGGCTCCCAGTGCGGGAGAAGGAGGTCCAAATGCGGGTGTGGCTGGTTCTGCTTACATGGGTGAGAGAAGGCTGCTCAGAAGAGGGCAGGCGCCAGGGCCTAAGGGATGAATAGGAGGTCGCCAGGATGACAAGAGGGGAAGGACTAACGAGCAGAAGCAGCAGGCAGAAGACCACCCCGCACTCACCCCTTTCTTCCGCAGAGCACACGTCTCCTCTCCTCCTGTCCAACTTTTGAGTCCTCTCCCACCCCTCCCAATCTTGGTGACTCCACTCAAACACACCCTTTCCTGTCACATGATGGCATCGAGAGGGAGCCAACCCTCCTCCAGGGTGGTCCGGCCAGTGTGGAGTGGAGTTGGCCGTCACCTTTCTTTTTCTGGAAGCTCCGCTTGGTCCAGGCTTGTCTGAGCTTTTTTGGCCTCCACATCCTTCATCTGACTCACGCTGGGCCTGCAGGCGTCTGGACTGCAAAGTCATTTTTCACACGTGCTCTTGGGAAACCACATCTCTCTGTACTTCGTACTTCTGCTCTTGTTTTGTTTTTACAATTTTTCATGGGGGTTTTGAAGTTCAATAATTTGATCTATGCAAACTACTCGTCGCAGCTCCTGGTTGGCAGGGGCCATGTGGAAGCAAGTTGAGCCACCAAAAAAACCGCTTTTGAACACGCCCTGGAAACAGAAACCATCTGTCATTCTAAGACCATTGTGGTTAGAGTGATTCAGACTCATTTCAGCCCCTTCCAGCCTTCAAAGTTCTCACCGGGTAAGAGCCTGTCTTGGATTTGAAGACGCCTTCTATGAAGGAAAGGCTCTGGCAGGGGGTGAGCGGGGGGGCTGTGATACTTTGTAGGAGCTGAGCACGGGCGGAAGGAAATTGGAAAGGGATGTTTGTCTGGCTCGCCACGGCTCCCACCTTCCCCGGTCAGGGAGAATCAGGCCACTGTCTAGGTGAACCCCTCGGCTTGTTTACCTTCTCAGACCCAGCTTAATACAAGGTTTCACTCAGTTTTCTTTCTACCCAAAAAATGACCACAGGAAAGAATGACCTGTCTTTGCCAAATGTCCAGTCCATACTCTCTGTTTCCATTTCTGCCTCTTTCTCCCATTACTGGCTTCTAACGGAAAATAAGAACAGCAAGCCTCCCATTGGTCCCATCAAAGACAGCATGTAGACATTCACTCATGCATTCATTTCACCAGCATTTATTGGGTTCCCGCTATGTTCCCGGCATCATTATTGGTACCGGTGACCCTAGTATAAAAGACACAATTCTTGCTGTCAAAAGGTCACAGTTCTGGAAGGAACCCAGCAGTACTGGAGGCAGTGCGAGGGGGGATGGGAGCCCATAGAAGAGGCATTTGACCCAGCTTTGGGAGGAACTGGAAAAGGCTTTAAAGTAGAGTAAAAGCCATAAAGAATCATCGTTATTGCAGCTTTCATTAAGCATCTTTTATGTGCCAAGCATGTGCTAAAATCTCCCTATATATAATTTTATTTTAATCCTCACGACTCTAAGAGGTCAAACTGTAATTATTCCAACTTCACAAATGAGGAAAGTGAGATTTAGCAAGGTCACCTTGGTGGGGCATGGCTACTCACACCTATAATCCTAGGAATTGGGAAGCCTAGGCAGGAGGACCACTCGAGTTTAGGAGTTTGAGACCAGCATGGGCAACATAGTGAGTCCCCTGTCCCTACAAAAAAAAAAGCTGGATATGGTAGCATGCACTTGTGGTCCTAGCTACTTGGGAGGTTGAGTGGGAGGATGGCTTGAGCCCAGGAGGTTGAGGCTGCCGTGAGCTGTGATCATTTATTTATTTATTTGAGACAAATAAATAAATGATCTGGGTAACAGAGCAAGACCATGTCTCAAATAAATAAATAAATAGGCTGAGTGTTTTGGCGGAGGCCTGTAATCTTAGCACTCTGGGAGGCCGAGGCAGGTGGATTGCTTGAGGTTAGGAGTTCCAGGCCAGCCTGACCAACATGGTGAAACCCTGTCTCTACTAAAAATACAAAAATTAGCCAGGCATGGTGGTGCACGCCTGTAGTCCCAGTAACTCAGGAGGCTGAAGCAGGAGAGTCGCTTGAACCCAGGGGGCAGAGGTTGCAGTGAGCTGAGATCGTGTTACTGCACTCCAACCTGGGTAACAAAGTGAGACTCTGTCTCAAAATAATAATAATAACAATAAATAATAAGTAAAGTCAACTTGCTCATGTCTTGACAAAGAATGAATAGCAGAAGTGAGATGTAGACTCAGCTTTTCCTGACTGTGGAGCGCATTCTCTTACCCAAGGCTGCTGTTTACAGTTGTGCAGGTTGTGCATTGCACAATTCCAATGATGGCCCTGTACTCAATGAGGCATTATGGATGGGAAGGGTATCCAGGCAGAAGGGGCCTACTTTACAGAGATATGAAAAACAACCTATACGCAGGGAACTGGCCCCATACAGCCATGTCAGAGGCTAAAGAACCCCTTGAAGATGGGCAGCTCCTCTGCACCTCCATGATTGCTTACGGAACTGGCTGATAGTGTCTTGGGAGAACTCCTGGGGCTTTGCGTTTGTATTTTGTTTTTTTGTGTTTGTTTTGCTTTTGAGACAGAGTCTTGCTCTGTCAGCAGGCTAGAGGGCAGTGGCACAATGACAGCTCACTGCAACCTTGACCTCCCAGGTTCAAGCCATTCTGCCACCTCAGCCTGGCTGAGGAACTGGGACGACAGGCATGTACCACCACACTCAGCTAATTTTTAAATTTTTTGTAGGAATGGGGGTCTCCCTATGTTGCCCAGGCTGGCCTCTAACTCCTGACTTTAAGTGATCCTCCTGCCTTCGCCTCCCAAAGTGCTGGGATTACATGGGTGGCATAAGCCACCATGCCAGGCCAGGCTTTGCATTTGGTGTGAGACCCAATCCTGCCTTCTGACAGAGCTATGGAGCTCTCAGCAGGATGTGCATATTTCCCTTCTGAACTGTTGACCATGCAAACATTCAAGCCCATAGGATGCAGGAGGTCCCAAGTATCCAAACTGCTCAGTGTCCTGTGAATGGCCCATCAGCTTCTCATGCATAGGCACCAAACATAAGCTGACAAATGAGTCAGTTCAATATCTAAGCCACCCCAACTTCTTTGTAGAAGTAGTTTCAGTAGCAAAGAATGGTCCAAGAAAAATGGGCACACCCAGGGTGAATGTCTACAACACTCCAGGCACTCAGCAAATGTGATCTCTTCCATTCTCACAGCTTCACGAGACATCACCTTTCATTTTCCTGATGACGAAACTGAGGTGCAGAGATGCCAGGTAACTTACCAGGCTACGTGTGTAATAAGCAGCCACGATTCTCACTGGAATCTTTCTGGTGCCACAGCTTCTATGCCTATATTCTAATGTCAGCTCTCAAAAGTTATCCCAGCCGGGCACAGTGGCTCAAGCCTGTAATCCCAGCACTTTGGGAGACCGAGGCGGGTGGATCACAAGGTCAGGAGATTGAGACCATCCTGGCAAACATGGTGAAACCCCGTCTCTACTACAAATACAAAAATTAGCTGGGTATGGTGGTGCACACTTGTAGTCCCAGCTACTCGGGAGGCTGAGGCAAGAAACTTGCTTGAACCCACTAGGCAGAGGTTGCAGTGAGCCGAGTTTGCACCACTGCACTCCGGCCTGGGTGACAGAGTGAGATGTTGTCTCAAAAAAAAAAAAAAAGTACCCAGAAAAGGGCAGGAAACAGCTACTATGGTTCCTAAAGTGCCTGAGAGCATGTATATGGCAGAGTCTCTCCCTATTTTTAATTGTATGTATTTTTCTAGAATCTATGTCGTCAGTCTCAGAGCTCAGAAACCCCTCTTCAGGGGGAGGGGCTGTTTCTAGACCTGATTCCACCAGAGCCTCTTCTCTCTGTGCAATAGTTTGGTGCTGACAGAGTAGAATAAATTATTAAATGCTTTTCCGGAATTGATTTCACTCCAAGGGCCTTTGTGTTAAAATAATTTCCTCTAACAAATGGGGTTCTTGGTTGTGCCTGACTCTAACTTACTGGAGGTAGAGAGTGGAACTTATTGGAAAGATACAGGGCCAGTAAAAGAGTCCTTTTAAAAAATGAGAACCAGGGCAGCTTGGGGAAGGAAGTCACAGGAGTTAAAGATTGGGTCTTCGGGACGTCGTTATCAGGATGTGTCAGCTCTGACTATTTTCTGCCCTTATTCACATGCCCAACTTGAGTTAACCATCCACACCATGGCACAGAGAAAACAAGGCATCATGCCTGACAATTCCCTCAGAGCTTTGGGCAAAGAGTAAGGGGCAGTCTCTAAAGCAGAATCCAGGTGATGCTACATGAGAAAGGGAAGTAGATCTGGCACTCGGACAGCATTTGCTTTTGCTCAACCAGGTTCTACTGAGGTGGGAAACATAAGCTGGGCATATGAATAGGGCAGAAAAAAGCAGGAGCTGATATACCCTGAGAGCAATCTTTCTCCAGGAATATTCAACTAAATTATTTCTTTTCTTTTCTTTTTGGCGAAGTCTTGCTTTGTCACCCAGGCTGGAGTGCAGTGGTGCGATCTCTGCTCACTGCAACCTCCACCTCCCGGGTTCAAGTAATTCTCCTGCCTCAGCCTCTCAAGTAGCTGGGATTACAGGCGTCCGCCACCACACCCACCTAATCTTTGTATTTTCAGTAGAGACAGGATTTCACCATGTTGACCAGGCTGGTTTCAAACTCCTGGCCTCAAGTGGTTCGCCCACCTTGGCCTCCCAAAGTGCTGGAATTACAGACATGAGCCACCAAGACAGGCCCAGGCTAAATTATTTCAATTTAATGTACTGGAGGTTTGAAAATTCATACTTAAGAAGAAATTTGTCTAATGGTACAGAGTTTCAGCTTGGAATGATAAAAACGTTCTGGAGATGGTGGTGGGGGTGGGTGTACAACAGTGTGAGTGTACTTAACGCCCCGATCCATACAGTTAAAAATGGTTAATATGCTAAATTTTATGTCATGTATATTTTTACCACAATTTGAAAAGTCACATCAACCTTAAGAAAGAGAAAGTTACAAAATGATATGTGGTATCCTGGAACAGAATAGAATCTATAGTTTAGTTAATATTATTGTTCCAATGTTAATTTCTTAATTTTGATAAATGTGTCATAGCTATAAAAGATTTTTAATGTTAGGGCAAACTGGATTAAAAGTATATGGGCGCTGGGCATGGTGTCTCACACCTGTAATCCTAGCACTTTGGGAAGCTGAGGCAGGCAGATCATTTGAGGTCAGGAGTTTGAGACCAGCCTGGTCAACATGGTGAAACCCCGTTTCTACTAAATATACAAAATTAGCTGGGTGTGGTGGCACATGCCTGTAAGGCGTGTGCTTCAGAAGGCTGAAGCAGGAGAATCACATGAACCTGGGAGGCAGGAGTTGCAGTGAGCAGAGATCGCACCATTGCACTCCAGCCTGGGTGACAGAGTGAGACTCCTCCTCAAAAAAAAAAAAAAAAAAAAAAAAAATGAGTATATAGGGCTGAGTGTGGCAGCTCACGCCTGTAATCCGAGCATATTGGGAGGCCAAGACAGGAGGATCGCTTGAGGCCAGGAGTTTGAGAGCAGCCAGGGCAACATAGTGAGAGCTCATCTCTACAAAAAAGTTTAAAAATTGGCTGGGCACGTGGTATATGCCTATAGTCCCAGCTACTCACTAGGCTGAGGTGGAAGCATGGCTTGAGCCCAGGAGTTCAAGGTTGCAATGAGCCATCATCGGGCCATCGCACTCCAGCTTCACAATTGAGTGAGTATGGGACTCTTTACTATCATTGCAACTTTTCTGTAAATCTAAAATTATTTCAAAATAAAAAGTTTATTTTAATATGGAAACTACATTATAACCATTTTAATAAATAACTTTTATAAATAACATTCAATTCACAAGGGTTTTCAACATGTGAACTAATTTTGTGCAAGACATCCACGTTGTTCCATAAAATGAATGAGAAATGTTCTTACCTAGTAGAAATTCCACCGTGTGACGATGTTCTCGCCTAAGTCTTCAGTTCCCTCTGCCTTGATAGTGCAGTCAGTAGAATGTTCCTTCTCAGAACCCAATCCGCATATTGACGCAGAACTGATGGAATTAAAACTCTACAAATCCGGGACAACCACACCACATACCTCTCCAGGTGATGCAAAACAAGGTACACTGCATCACATCTAAGGTCATCGTCCCCAAAATGTTCCACTTGGATCTTGTTAAGACTTTAGGTTCCATTTTTGGGGAGCACAGGAGATCATGAACAAGTTTTGTGACACCTTGAGGAGAGAAGTCTGCAAGCTCAGAGCCCGGGGCAGACCAGAAGACAACCGGCGTGGTCTCTGGAAATGAGTCTAAGTTGTATTCTTTGGAGAAGTTTGGCGGTGAAGGGAGCAGAAAAATGAGGACGTAGGAGCTAAGAGGAGTCTGTTCTTAATTTCCAGTCTTTCCTCAGCTGGGGATCAGTAAGATCCTGAGCCAGGCATGGACGAGGAAAATGTCCCTGTCTTCTTTCCCTGTTCTTGTTCTGTGTCATGTGTTGCTTCTTCTGTATATTATGTGGTCATGTTCGATATGAGAGTTTTCCTTCTTCTATCAGAGGTTCTGATTGAATCTGCAGAGCATCTTGTCTTGCTGGCTGTGTGCTCCATAAATACTAAAAGAATCTACAAAGTCAAAGTTGTGAATGACGTGGAGATCAACAGAGCATTAAGAGACAGGCTGGGCCAGGCATGGTGGCTCACCCCTGTAATCCCAGCACTTTGGGATGCCAAGGCGGGTGGATCACAAGGTCAAGAGATCCAGACCATCCTGGCCAACATGGTGAAACCCTGTCTCTACTAAAATACAAAAAAAAAAAAAAAAAAAAATTAGCCAAACGTGGTGGTGCATGCCTGCAGTCCCAGCTACTCAGGAGGCTGAGGCAGGGGAATCGCTTGAATCCGGGCGGTGGAGGTTGCAGTGTGCTGAGATCATGCCACTGCACTATAGCTGGGTGACAGAGCAAGATTCCGTTTCAAAAAAACAAGAGGCTGGTACTATTAAGGTGCGGTGAGAGAGTCACTTGTTTTAAGTGCAAAATTTAAAGTCTAAAAACTCATTGATCAAGAGCAGTAAGATCTTAATGTAATTTTTTTTTAAATCAAAATTAATGTAAAAACCCTTGGTGAACAAAATATCAGAAGTTTAAATAAAGAGCCTACATTTGTACAACTCTGCTTCACTCATCTCATGCTAATCCCAGCCCAGTAAAACCTTTTCTACAAAAACAGGCCGGGGGCCCAAGGGTATAGGTAGCTATTTGACTTTTTGAAATATTGCATTACAATATTATTCTTCTTGATTACTGAGTTTTCTGGGGCCCTTTTAACTCATCTCACCCTGACCTTGCTTAAGTTCTATGTGTGACTCGAAGAAACAATATCCATAAAAGACATTTTGGGGATAAAAGGAAGAAATGGTATAAGATGATATTGGAGAATACTGTTACTGCTTAGGTGATAATGACACTGATTGTGTAGAAGATGTCCTTACTTTTTTGGAGATGACGTCAGCAAAACATATAGATTATATGTAAATGAAACAGATCGGCTGGGTGTGGTGGCTCCCGTCTGTAATCCCAGCATTTTGGGAGGCTAAGATGGGTGGATCACTTGAGGTCAGGAGTTCAAGACTAGCCTGGCCAACATGGAGAAACTCTGTCTCTACTAAGAAAGAAAGAAAGAAAAAAAAACTAGCCCAGCATGATGGTGCACACCTGTAATCCCAGCTACTCGGGAGACTTGAGGCATGAGAATTACTTGAACCCAGAGGCAGAGGTTGCGGTGAGCCAAGATTGTGCCACTGCAGTTCATCCTGGGTGACACAGTGAGACTCTGTCTCAACAAGAAACAAATAGGTAAAATGTTAATAATAATTGAATTTTGTTCCTGAGTATATAAAGGTGTTCACTGCACTATTCTAAGTTTCCAGGTGTTTAACATTTTTATGATTAAACATTTTAGAAACACTTATATAAGCCAAACTTTTTTTTAAAATTAAATTTATCGCATTTTAGGTTTTGGGGTACATGTGAAGAACATGCAAGATTGTTGCAAAGGTACACACGTGGCAGTGTGATTTGCTGCCTGCCTCCCCATCACCTATATCTGGCATTTCTCCCCATGCTATCTCTCCCCAACTCCCCACCCCACCCCCTCCCCCGCTGTCCCTCCCCTATTTCCCCCCAGCAGACCCCAGTGTGTAGTATAAGCCAAACTTTTATAACAATGTAATAGTTTACAACAAAAGTACATTGTTACATTTTATAACAATGTAATACTTTATAACAAAAGTAACAAACTTTTATAACAATAATTACAACTAGATGGTCTGTAAATACAAATCCTCTAGAAGAGGCTAATTTGTTACTACATAGCTGGATGGTGAGGATGGCGGTAACTCACTTGCCCTAAAACTAACACTAACCTGATCCTACTCCTTCCAATGCCTGCCAGCCTCAGATGTAGCCTGTCTTTGCTCCAGGCTCAGGAGGAGCTGGGGGTAAGGGCACAATCAAGTTTCAGTTTAGCTATTCAGAATCCAAATTAATGAATATCACATCAGTCACTTCTGCTTTATCTGTCGTTTTCCTGATATTTCCCCAGAGGTGTCCAGTGTAAAACAGGCCAGCCTCACATCAGACCTAGAGAAAAGGAAAATGCAATTTTTATTACACAGAACAGAGACTATCACACATGGGCCTCAGGTGACACAGTAGCAGCACCTGAGTACTTGCTGCAATTCCTGGGGCCTCATCTCAGACCTACTGAATCTGAAACTCTGGGAATTCAGCCCAGCAATCTGTGTTTTAACAAGTCCTCTGGGCGATTCTGATGCACACTAAAGTCTGAAAAACACAGACACAAAGAGACACAGAAGTGCTATAAATAGACTTGTTTAATTTCGTCCTTCCATTCTATCAGTACCCAGCCTGTGTTTCATTATACCTGCAGTGGATGTGCTAAAAAGAGTTCTACGATGACATTCTGGTGCGCGTAATTCTGAGCGAGGGGTTCCATTAGAGTGTGCTCAAGAACCAGCAGGAAGGCGTTTCAGAAAAGTGCCAGTGTCACTTTAAGGAGCCACTCTGAGGGGAGATGAAGCCAAGGATTGTGGGCTGTTGCCAAATGTGTGGTGTCTTCTGACCTTGTGTGTCTTTTTGACTTTGGTCATGTTTTGCAGAGAGCCGTGGAGACCTGTACAGTCTAGGTGTCTTACAGGCATTTTCAAGTTTTTATGAGGCCTCAAACTATACAAAATATAAAATATACATAAAATATTTTGAGGCCTCATAAAAACTTGAAAATGCCTGTAAGACACCTACACTACAGGTCTCCATGGCTCTCTGAAACTATTTTATATTGCTTTAATTTATAAAAGCTTCCCAACTGATGTTTATATGCAGCCTGGATTGAGAATCTCTGCTCTAGTGTCCCTGATGTGAATATCTTTGATAAAAGTGCAAAGGAATCTTTGTTTCTTTCTGTTTCATACACACACACACACACACACACACACACACTTGATATGTATACATATAGAAGAAGCAGAAACAAAGAAAGCTCATTGAGGACCTTGGGAGCAGGCCTTTGGATAGGGTGGTGTGTTTCATCCAGTGGAGCCCCCAGTTGGGCCCTGCTTCTACTTCCATCCAGCTGCACCCACTCCACACAGGGAGGCCTAAAGCAGCCACTGGCTCCCCGCTACCCCCTAGATCACAGCAGCCTCCATCTGGACTCAAAACATGGAGCTGTGCTGCCCCCAGCCACAGCTGACCCAGCTGCACTCACATCACCCATTTGGCCTTCATAAGATTTAGGCAGAAGATAAACACAGATGGGGCAGGTGAGCAGCAGGAAGGCCAGGTGTGCTGAAATTCCATGGAGGCAGAAAGTGTCCATGCTGCACTATTTGAAGACAGTTGATCTAACAACAATCAAAAAGCAATTCTTCTCCACTGGATCGGGACCCCCCTCAGATGGAGATGGTTCTCCCCAGCTGGGAGCCTGGGGTTTTTGTGAGTGGGCCACTTTCATCAGGTGCAGGAGGCTGCAGGCTCCTCAGAGGGTGCATCTCCAAGGTAGGTCAGAAAATGCCACCTTCCAAGATGAAAATGAAAATGAATCTTGTGCATAAACTATGCTAAATGATGACTTGTAATCGTGCTTCTGGGGTTTCTCTAGTATCAGCCAGGGGACTAGAATGTGACATAAATTGCCATTCAGGGATTGTCATAGGCCTGAGTTAATACACCCCTGTTGTGGTGGACATTTGTCAGTGTTTGTGGCAGCCTGGCATCCATGCCCTCTTTCTATTTGGGGGAACTTCCCACTGTGTGAGTCACCGCAAGCTTCGCCTCCCTCTAGAGAAGTAGGAAAGTCTAGAGACTAACCTCTTCCCCAACACACTTTAAGTTAGCACAGAGGCAAATGATGGGCTGGCCAATCAGATACTCTCACCCTAGACTTTACACTGTGAACAAATGTGTGGTATGAAGCAAAGATGAATGGAAAGTTAGAATCCATGTGCACTGGCCAGGTGTGGTGGCTTATGCCTGTAATCCCAGCATTTTGAGAGGCCAAGGTGGGTGGATCACCTGAGGACAGAAGTTTGAGATCAGCCTGGCCAACATGGTGAAACCCCGTCTCTACTAAAAATACATGAATTAGCCAGGTGTGGTGGTGTGAGCCTGGAATCTCAGCTACCCAGGAGGCTGAGGCAGGAGAATCACTTGAACCCGGGAGGCAAAGGCTGCAGTGAACTGAGGTTGTGCCATTGCACTCCAGCCTGTGTGACAGAGCAAGACTCCATCTCAAAAAAAAAAGAATCCATGTGCATTAAAAGGATCTGGCCAAAGCATGCTGGTAGGATTGTTCCTGTTCAAAGATGATTGTCTTGTATTCTGCTCCTTGGGCCCCATCTCTATTGTTTTTTTGCCCATATAGTTACTTCTGCGTGTGTGCGCATGTGTGTGATGGCAAATTTTAAATATACAATACATTATTATCAATCATAGTCCCCATACTGTATGCCCTATCCGTATCTTCATTCTTCACCTTCTTAAAATCTGTTTGTTGCTTCTTACATATTTTGAGGCCTCATGAAAACTTGAAACTATTTAATTCAAAGTGACCTTGTAGTCTCTTTTCCGTTGACAATAATCAGAGTGGTTTTCTGCTGCTTGCAACCAGTAATGGACTATGTAGACATGTTTGGAAGGCATGGTATAATGCTGATTTTCAGGTGCTGTAGGGATACCAAGATGAATACAGTCTGGAATCCACTACACACAGCACATGAGAATACAGGCTCTGTGGTGAGACAGGCTTGAGTTCAAATCTTGACGCTGCCACTTACTAGCTGGGTGACCTTTCACCTGTTCCTTTATCATCACTGAGTTTCGTTTCCTCATCTGTAAAATGGGGTTACTAAATTTTAAAATTAGCAGACCAGGAAAGGGTAGGGAATTATTTACCAGGGGCTGAATTTATGTGTGTGGGGGAAAATAAAGGAATCATAAAAGTATGATTTCTTCCCTTTCTCCTTCCTTCAGCCTGAACACATTTCACATTTTTTAAACTTGATGGGAATTTCCTCTTCGATATCTGGCATTAGAGAGAGAAAATTAGGGAAAGAGAAGACCAGGAATGAAAAATTGGAGGGAAACAGAGGAGACTCTTGAATAAAAGAAAGTTGCTTTGAACATAGGAGAGGAGAAGATATCATCAAAAGCCAAACTCCAGACTTAAGTTTAGGTGTTAGATAGTGTTACTGGAAGGTTGGAAAGCCCAAAGAAGTACCAAAAAGATTCCAAAACTGAGCTTCAAAGAAGGGAGAAGTAGCCTGGTGGTTTGAGGTGGGTTCTGAGTGTGACATGCCTCTGGATAGGGCTTGGAGATTTGAAGTGGCGAGAGTGAACAGTGAATAACAAAAAGTAGGTAGGGCTTAGTGAGGGCTCCCACTCACTCGATTGGCCCTGTGAATTTCATCTGCTTTTAATCAGCATGACATTCCCATGGAACATGCACCCCTGTTGATCCCATCTGCCAAAAATCACACTGTCAATAAGTGGCCACGCTGGGATATGAACAGTCCTTCTGGCCCCAGAGTCCAAGCTAGAGTTAGATATGCCTGAGCTGTATAATGACTTAATTAAATGTTGGTGTTTATACAGTGGAAATACACATAGTACAATCAGTTCATTACTTTTCTTCACAGCCTGGACATTAAATACTTTCTCCTTTACCTTTGCTCTGGGCTCCCACTTGGAGAAAGAACCTTTGCATTCTTAAGGGCAATCTGCTTGTTTCCACTTGGACAGCTTGGCGAGAAAGAGTGCTAACTCCTAGAAATCTCCTAATTACTGCCAAGGTGAGCCAAGTGAAAAGTTGGTTCCTTTTTCTGCAGAGAGTTTAAGTTCATTTAATCCCAGCAATAAACTGGCTTCCAGGAGAAAGGACTGTTTAAAGGTCTGTGTCAATTAGATGGCGATTATGAAATTCATGATATGACTAATCCAGTGGCTGAACCTATGATTATCTGGCACCATCCAAGAATCTACAGTGTAGCAGGCTCTATGCCTCCATTAAAAAGAAGTCAGTTTAATTCTGTGCTACACTGCAGATTACTTCTGTCCTTTCCCAGATCTCCTCTATCAACGAGAGTAGACATTTATAAAATGGTTTCTGAATTAAACTCAGTGTCCTGAAAGCCAAAGCCATATGAGCTATTTTTTTCATGGATGACTCAGAGCTTGGGAATTCCAGTGTGTTGCTTTATATAATTTGAAGTACCATAAAGACCTCTGACCTAGAAGACTTCCTTTGGTGATATGTGTATCTTTTCCTGTAATTAGAGCCTATGATTAGACTACAGGCCATCACAACAAGCCTTTAGCTTTCCAAAAACACTCTTTATTTTTGGACCTTTCTAATTTGTTTTCCCGGGAATACTATATTTTGCAAGTATTAACCAAAATCCATTTGTAACAAGCACCTACAAACATCCCAGTTTCAAAAATCGGGAAGCAAAAAATTTGGCCCAAACTCTGCGGTCACTGGCAGTGTTTTGGAGAAGAGTCTAACAATCTCCAAATACTTGCAACTTCCCAGCGCCTTTCAGAGACAAAGGCCCGTGGTTCCTGTACACATTTTGTGTCTCGTGGCCCTGCTTTCCTGGCCAAAGCTGAGTGGACCAAGGATTAGTGACTGATTCAAAAGCTGCCATCTGTAGGTTACACAGCAGCCAATGAGATGTCCTCATGCAAGAGACTGGCAGAAAAGGGCGCCCTCTACAGGATGGGCTCTCGCTGACCCAGTTTGACTGCTAGAGGTACTAGAATCATCAAGTCAGACAGAAGAGGAAGTCAAGACAGTCACAATAAAGAGAGAAGTCTAGAGTCTGCAGCAAAAGGCACCTTCTGCTGAGAGGACAGTAAATAACCAGGTATTTGCCTTGTATCTCAAATGCCTGTTGGTTTTCTTGATTTCCTGCTGTTTTCTCTATGTAACCTTCTAGTAAGTCCTCATTAATTCAGGAAGCTAGAACTCGCTTTCCTGACACCTGTAGTAGGCTGAGTAATCCCTAGTCCCCAGAACCTGTGAATATTAGCTTATGTGACAAAAGGGACTTTGAAGATGTGATTTAAATTAAGGATCTTGAGGCCGGGCACGGTGGCTTATGCCTATAATCCCAGCACTTTGGGAGGCCGAGGTAAGTGGATCACAAAGTCAAGAGATCGAGACCACCCTGGTCAACATGGTGAAACCTCGTCTCTACTAAAAATACAAAAATTAGCTGGGCATGGTGGCATGTGCCTGTAATCCCAGCTACTTGGGAGGCTAAGGCAGAATTGCTTGAACCCAGGAGGCGGAGGTTGCGGTGAGCTGAGATCGCGCCATTGCACTCCAGCCTGGATAACAAGTGAAACTCCGTCTCAAATAAATAAACAAACAAACAAACAAACAAATAAATAAATGATCTTGAGATGGAGAGATGACCCTGAATTATCCGGGTGGACCTAGGGTAATCACAAGGATCCTTATAAGAGGGGGCAGGAGGGTCAGAGTGAGTAGTAGGAGATGTGACCACGGAAACAGGAGGTTGGAGTGATGCAAGGACTTCAGGAAGCCTGCAAAGCTGAAAAAGGCAAGAAAATGTATTCTCTTCTGAAGCCTCCAGAATTAGCCATTTCTGCAAACACTTGGCTAAATCTCAGTGAAACCGATGTTGGACTTCTGGCCTCTGGAACTATAAGATAATATATATGTGTTGTTTTAAGCCACTAAATTTGTGGCATTTTGTTACAGTAGCCACAGGAAACTAATATGCCAACTGACAGACTAAGCCGGAGGTCCAGCATTTTCTGTGTTCTTTTATTGAGGAAGACAGACAATAAGTACTTTAAGCCCTTGACCATTCTGCCTATTAGCATTGTGAGTTCTCTGATCTACTTTGAATGGGTTATTACATTTTGCCAGAAAGATATAAGGGAGAAAATTGGAAACTAGGCATGGAATAAAAATGACAAGAGAGTTGCCAATGGGGCCACAGTCACTCAAAAAACACCGTAAGAGCAGTCTGTGGCTGGCTGTGGTGGCTCACGCCTGTAATCCCAGCACTTTGAGAGGCCAGTGGATCACTTGAAGCCAGGAGTTCAAGACCAGCCTGGGCAACATGGTGAAACTCTGTCTCTATTAAAAATACAAAACATTAGTCAAGTGTGGTGGTACACGCCTGTGGTTCCAACTACTTAGGAGGCTAAGGTGGAAGAATCGCTTGAACCTGGGAGGTAGAGGTTACAGTGAGCTGAGATCGCACCATTGCTCTCCAACCTGGTAGATAGAGTGAGACCCTGTCTCGAAAAAAGAGCAGTCTTCGTAAAGAGAAAGAATTTGATACTATATTTTTAAAACTACTAATGACAATGAAAACAGATAAGAAACTGGTAAAACTGAAAGCACACTTCACCCAGGGCTGTACCCATCACACAGTCATTTTTCATTAATTCAAAATCTGTCTGGAGAGATATCTCAATGCTCTTGTTAATTACTTCTTTCAAGGCATTCTCCTCATTGTAGGTGAGCACACCCCTGGGTACCATCCTATAAGTAAGTACATTAATGACTATATGCAACATCCTGAGCCAAGTACTTAGACACATAAACTGGCTTTCTGGCGCACCTTTCAACTCTCCCATGATAATTTCTAGAGAACACCGTGCCAGGTAGGTGCGCCTGTCATCCTCAATAAAGACCCAAGTGAGGATTCTTTTCTGTAAGGATTCAAGTTCAATCAGCTCATTCCTCTAGTTTCTCAGAAAAGGCTTTCTGCTGCCAAAGAAAATAAAGCCTTTTTAAAAAAACACAACAGGTTGCCAATCACGTAGTATATTTTAGAATAAATGCATTTTGAAGGCAAGGGCAAGGTTTTTGTACATACTTTCATTTATCCCTTAGTAACTTGAATATGGCTAATAAAGAAATGTTTATGCTATAGTAATAAGGATTATTCTGATAATTACTGTATTGATTGTTTTGATAATTACTGTGTTCTTAGTTGCAGACCACAGAATTCACTCTAGCTAGTTTCAATAGAAAGGGACTACAGCAGGGTATTAGGTAGCTTACAGGATTTCCAGCAGTGTCAGAGAAACAGGCTAGGATACCACACAGCCAGAAACAACCCCAGCACGAATGCCCAACCATGAACAGGACTGTTCTCACAGAAGCCGCACTGCTGCTGCTCACCAGTCAGTACCTGTGATGCTAGGGGCTGGACGCCGGAGCTTCTCTCAGAGCCCTTTCACAGCCATGTCTGTGAAAAGACGGACCCACCGACCTGTGCTGCCTCTTCACTTAAATGACTGTCATCTTCCTGGAGCACATAGGCATCTGCTGGGCAGAACCTGGGTCATAGGCAAAACCCTAGCTACAAAAGAGTCCAGGCACTGTAGGTTTTTTGGTTAAAGCATACCCAAAGGATTATAAATCATTCTATTATAAAGAAACATGCACACATATGTTCATTGAGGCACTATTTACGAGAGCAAAGACTTGGAACCAACCCAAATGCCCATCAATGATAGACTGGATAAAGAAATGTGGCACATATACACCATGGAATACTATGTAGCCATAAAAAAGGATGAGTTCATGTCCTTTGCAGGGACATGGATTAATCTAGAAACCATCATTCTCAGCAAACTGACACAAGAATAGAAAACCAAACACTGCATGTTCTCACTCATAATGGGTGTTGAAAAATGAGAACACATGGACACGGAGGGGAATATCACACACCGGGGCCTGTTGGGGAGTGGGAGAGCTAGGGGAGGGATAGCAGGGGGTGGAGGTATTGGGGAGGGATAACATTAGGAGAAATACCTAATGTAGGTGATGGTGGGGAGGGATGCAGTAAACCACCATGGCATGTGTGTACCTATGTAACAGTCCTGCACGATCTGCACATGTACTCCAGAACTTAAAGTATAATTTTAAAAAAAATGGAAAAAAAAAGCAGATGTTGTGTGGACCCATCCGTGGAATCTGCCACAATGGCCATATGGATTTCAGGCAATTTGTGTGTCAAAATGATGGCAATCATGAGAGTTATATGAGAATAATAGCTAGCAATTTCCAGTGCTTTCTAGTGCTTAATATCTTCCAAGCATGATCTCACCTAATCCTCAAAGCAGCCCTGTGAGGTAGGTACTATTCCTATCTTTGGACCGTAAGTGAAGACATCAAAGGACCAAAGAGGTTAATTCACTCACCCGACGTCTCATGGTAGAAAAGCCAGGATTCAAACTCCAATCTGTCTGAACGAAAGCCTGCGCTTTCAGCTAGTATACTGCTAATGCTTTACTAATTATTATTTTTAGTTCATCTGCGAGGGGCAGCTTGACTAGCCAGTCTGGGTTCCCATTTCTGGAAGACTTTGTATCCACACTGGGACTCTGATATTTGTGTAACTGGAAACGGAAATGAGATCTTCTGAATGTGGACTGCAAAGGAGAGGGGACGTCTGACCAGTCCTGGGTTATATTACCTTTGTGTCAGAGCTAAGGTGACAAGTCAAGCATAGGATATGCACCAAATGGAAAAGTCCACTGAAAAATTTTGTCTTTGAAGAGAACAGGAAAAGCATTAAATCTCTATTATCTGGTACAGTCTATATGGGTTGTTTTATCTGAAAGGTGAAGGAGGAATGTGTTAAAAAAAAAAAAAAAGTAACCTTAACTCGAGGCAAAACTTAAAATGATTTTCTTCTCTTTCTTCATTTCTAAAGCTACAGCCAGTCAGACAAGCCGGGGCGTGTAGTGTTGCACCAGGATCCTGCTGCATCGTCAGCCTCCAGGCTGCGAAGCAAGTGCAATTAACATTCCAAGGTGCGAGTCATTTCCCCACCATTTGAGCCCTGCAGCAGCTTACTGTGATTACAAATGCTGGACTAACTCTGGCTTTCTCAGTGAGATGTGCACACATTAAACATATACAGACGGTTCTTAAAAAGTTAGAAATGCAAACATTCCATAGTATGTGGAACCCAGTAAATTATAGAATGGGAGACACTTTCAAAGGAGCACCTGATTCAGCGTCCTCCCACCTCTTCTAATTACAAAAAACAAAAAAAAAACATAAAAACAACAGCAGTGTAGTCATGCTTTAATCTTATTCTAAACTTGTGTCATCCTGTTGAATTGAGGCCCAGCAAACCCCTGGACCTTCTGGTATTTGGTGTAAACAGAGCACCTAACCTGGACAGGCTTCCATAGAGCTAAGACAATTTCTGTTTTGCACATAGATCAGTATGCTCCAAAATGTAATGTGGAAATCGCTGGAGGTGCATAAATAAGCTTTAAAAGGTATTTGAATGTATATATAATTTTTTTTTTGAGTCAGGGTCTTGCTCTGTTGCCCAGGTTGGAGTTCAATGGTGTGATCACAACTTACTTCAGCGCTGAACTCCTGGGCTCAAGCAATTCTGCCTCAGCCACCTGAGTAGCTTGGACTACAGGTGAATGCCCCCATGTCCAGCTAATTTTTTTTTAATGTTCTATAGAGATGGGGTCTCGATTTGTTGTAAGGTATCCAACTCCTGAGCTCAAGTGATCCACATGCCTCAGCTTCCCACAGTGCTGGGATTACAGGCGTGAGCCATGCACCTGGCCACAAACAAATATTTTTTAATGTGTATTAAGAAAGACATATAATAGGTCAAACATGAGATTTGTGGATGTTATTGCTCACACAAGTGTAAGATTTTTAAAAAGAAAGGGAAATCACTGCAAGGAATCAGATTAAGCAAGTAATTAAATAAATAACATGGTACTCTAGCAAAACCGAAAACGGTGCAGGTGGTCCTGGAGTGATGAAAGTGAGGGGAGCCATCGAAGAGGAACCTAGAGTGCCTGGGTTCAAGTGCCTGCTCTGCCACTGATGGGCTGGACAGATCTTGCAAGTCATCTCCCCCTGATGAACTTCAGACTGTAAAACAAGAGAGGATGTACTAGGGGGAGTGCTGAACTTGGGGCATGTTCTTACTTGTTCCAGGAGACCAGGGCTTCCCACGGTGTCCCAGGCACCAGGCAGGAAGAAAGGGGAAACTTCTGCTCCCAACAACTTCAGCTAGAGGCAGCTGTCACTGGCTTTACAAATGCAGCGTCTTACAGAAGTTGGTTTGAAAATAAGGTTTCATTGATTAAAAAGTCTGAAAATGTTCTTCTCAGCCTCCAAATAGAATATTTATATACTGTGCTTTTATAAACCATAACTAACCAAAAAGCTAATGACATCAAAATAAGTTCAGCTGGGGTGAGGCTTGTTTCAGGAAGTCTGTCCAAGAGGAAGGTATAGCCAAATAATAACAGATAATGTGTTTGATCATAGGCTAGGCTATCCCAGGCACTGAGCTATATATATAAATGAATTTTTTTTTTTTTTTTTTTTTTGGTGAGACAGTATCTCACTCTGTTGCCCAGCCTGGAGTGCAATGGTGTAATCTCCGCTCACTGCAACCTCCGCCTCCCAGGTTCAAGTGATTCTCCTGCCCCAGCCTCCCAAGTAGCTGGGACTACAGGTGTGTGCCACCACGCCCAGTAAATTTTTGCATTTTTAGTAGAGACAGGGTTTTGCCATGTTGGCCAGGAAGGTTTTGATCTCCTGACCTCATAATCCACCCGCCTCAGGCTCCCAAAGTGCTGGGATTACAGGCATGAGCCACCGCACCCAGACTTATTAATGAATCTTGAAAAAACAAAACCAAAAAACAAACCACTAGAAGGTATGTTTTATAAATAACTCCACTTTACAGATGAGAATACTGAGGCTCAGTCAGAGAAGTGAAGTGACTTGGCTTAGCTCACGCACTTTGTACATGGCCAGGGTATTTTTTTTTTGTTTTTTTTTTGAGACAGAGTCTCGCTCCATCGCCAGGCACCAGGCTGGAGTGCAGTGGCATGATCTCGGCTCACTGCAACCTCTGCCTCCCAGGTTCAAGCAGTTCTGCCTCAACCTCCTGGAGTAGCTGGGACTACAGGCGTGCACCACCACGCCCAGCTAATTTTTGTATTTTTAGTAGAGACGGGGTTTCACCATGTTGATGGCCAGGGTATTATTAATACAAGCAGTCTGACTCCATACCCTTGACTGTATCGCTGTGTTGCCTTGCAGGAGGGCAGAGAGAGGTGCCTGGTACCTGGGAATTGGCAATCTCCAGCAATACAAATAAATACCTAAATACCCCATTTCTTTCAATGGTACATACAGCTACTTTGCGCATTTCAGGCTACCCAGCATCCATGACCCAATTTTCAAAGACTTTCCATTCAGAAAGTTGTTTGGCAGTGGTGGGCCGGGCATGCTTCTTTGGCCAAGCCAGGGATGATTTCTGTCTCATGGTAAAGTCTTTGCTGTGAAGGTCCGTCTGGGTAGGGACTCACAGGCTTCTTGCAATGGAATTTCTCACACTCTAAACCAATTCTGAGTTCTCAGGCCACATCTCCGAGTCATATTCTTTTTTCTCCTGGACCACAGGCCTGGGTCTACCTACTTTCTTTTTTTTTTTGAGACTGAGTCTTGCTCTGTCACCTAGGCTGGAGTGCAGTGGTACAATCTCTGCTCACTGCAACCTCCGCCTCCCAGATTCAAATGATTCTCCTGCCTCAGCCTCTGGAGTAGCTGGGACAACAGGCATAAGCCACCACGCCTGGCTAATTTTTGTATTTTTAATAGAGACAAAGTTTCACCATGTTGGCCAGGCTGGCCTCAAATCCCTGACCTCAAGTGATCCACCTGCCTCAGCCTCCCATAGTGCTGGAATTACAGGTGTGAGCCACCGCGTCTGGCTGGGTCTACCTACTTTCTGATCCACAGTTATGTCTGCTATCACTTAGTTTCCTTTCTCCCAGACCTGTGAATGACTAGAACATAATTTCTTCTCTCCCTCCACCCTACCTCCATTTTGCTGCCTCTGGAGGTAGGGTGTGGGGGCGGGGAGAGGGACAGATAACCTTCTTTGAGATTTCCAGTCTTTTTTTCCTGCCAATAACCATGGAGGAGACATGAGAATTGTCACTTTTGTTTAATAGTCACTGATGGAATACTTACCTCTTACCCAAACACCATTCATTCTAAGTGCTTTACAATTAATATCATTGATTCCTTATAATGACCCTACGGGGCACATGCCATCATTATCCATTTTACAGATGAGAAAATGAGGCACGGAGAGGTTAAGTAACCTGCCAAAGGGTCCCTTGGTAATAAAATCTCACAGTCAAACCAGGATTATCTAGTTCCAAAGGCCCGTCACCCGCTGTGTGCTAAAGGTTCCCAACAGAATGGGGTTCTCAAAAGAGACCAGTCCGGGAGAGAAGGTCCAAAATTGGAAGTCTTCATTCTTTAGGTGCTTCAGGACTTTCAAATTCCTCTTCACCATCTCCTCAGGGTTTGCAATGGGGCACTGTGACTCCCTCTTCATCGCAGGTTCTGCGTATCCGACATGGCAGGGGGCCCAGACAGGAACCCCCATGGTGACAGAGGATAGTTCTTGATCCAAGCGCTCTGCCCAAATCCTTACAGATTTTTTTTAATCGGGCAACCCTCAGAATCACAGCAGATTCAGAGAGAGTCCCCCTCCAGATCATTTCATGATTTTGGTCATTTCTCCCCACCTTCAAGTGTGCTTTTGTTTACAATGGCCTGCACCTGTGACTCTTCTTAGGGGAACTTGCCCTGGGCTGCTGGAGCTGCTTTTCCCTCAAGGACAGAGTTCTGGAAGTGCCCAGTAGTAGTTTTCATGCCCCTGGCATGGCCCTTAGTGGATGACCAAGGGTGAGACCCTCTCTTGCCTTAGGCTGAGACAGACAGGTGTGACTTACATCCCAGAGTCCCCCCCACCCTACCACCCCGCAGGATCAGGCTGAAATAGACTGGCAGTGCTCCTTCCCTCGCCTGCCTACCCCACGGCTGCACTGATTTCTCCTGGGAGCCCTTTCTTAATTTCTTACTTACATACAAGTCCTCATCTCAGGGTTTTGTTCTGGGAAACCCAACCTAGAAAAAGACTTAAAAGAAAAGAGAAAAAGAATTACAACTTAAAACTTAAAATAGTTACTTACCACTAGTTTCAATGCAATATAATAGAGCCAGGCCTGTTCCTTCTCAGCCTCTTGAAGAACTTAATGCTCAATTTAACATGGTATTTACATTTTCATTCATCTTTTTGTGAATTAATCACGCCCAATCTTTTGTTGCTCTTTCCTTCCTTTGAAAAGTTTCTGAGTTTCTTCCTCTTTCTGGACGTTACCTGGTAAGAACCGCCTGAAACACAGTTTAAGGAGTTATGTTGCCCCCAAGCTCCACATCCCCTTTCAGGAAGCAGCATCTTTGTTGTGTTTGTCTTCTAACACACAGATGCACACACACACACACATGCACCCACAAATACAAACTTGTGCACACACCCATGCACACAAATCAGGTTCACACACTCAGGCATGAACAGAAACATGCACTCACACTCATGTGCACACACAAATCATGAACATGCACACATGCACACATGCACACACATATGCACACCATAGTTAGGATTCAGACACCTGACCACCTGCCTGCCTAAACCATTTGCTGTGGAATTTCCTGATGCTTCTTTTTACTTGTGTGGTTTCCTGAAAGAGTATGAAGGACTCTGTCGGCTGTCAACAGAGTGTCAAGAGTAGGATTGAATCAAATGACATACTTTGGAATATAATGAGAAAATAGAAGGTGCTGAGAGAAAAAGAAGGCAAATCATTAAATTTCTGCAGGCAGCTTCTAAGCATACATCTTTAAATTTTTTCTAAAGTCTAAGGGGGCACATAAAATTACCTTTGATTAAATATTTATTATAGCTTCCTTATTAACGTTAGATCAGATTTATAATATGGTAGATTCTGAATAGAGCTATGTTTATACTATGTTGTATATACACTTTTTTTTTTTTTTGAGACAGAGTCTCATTCTGCCACCCAGGCTGGAGTGCAGGGCGTGATCTCGGCTCACTGTAACCTCTACCTCCTGTGTTCAAGTGATTCTCGTACCTCAGCCTCCCAAGTAGCTGGGACTGTAGGCATGTGCCACCACACCTGGCTAATTTTTGTATTTTTAGTAGAGATGGGGGTTTCACTATGTTAGTCAGGCTGGTCTCGAACTCCTGGACTCAAGAGATTCGCCTGCCTCAACCTCCCAAAGTGCTGGGATTACAGGAGTGAGCTACCATGCCTGGCCTGCGCTATAATTTTCTAAAAGGAGGATGGAGTCATACTTGCCAAAGTTATTGGACTACAGCACCCTTTCTGAGGAGCATCTGTGAAACGAGAGTCCAGTGGACAATACTCTCAACAGTGCTGACCCGCTTTACCCTTGGGCCTGGACGCTTGCAGTGATCTGGTTTAGCTTTTTGTAATGTGAACACTAGCGTTTTCCACAGATGTGACCTCCCACTGTCAAGATGATTTAAAACATTTTTGTGTGTGTGTAGAAACCAAAAGAATCCTTGCCAGATAACTGAAGCATCAAAGAGATAAATTTCCATATGATGTTATAGAAATAAAAGAATCTTCTTGGGAGGTGCTGCTTCTCCCCTAGTCCATGAGGACCAATATACACTAATGAAGATCCTTCTCATCTATGAGCCACGGTGCTAAGCACCCTGCACAAACGATCTGATTTACTTCTTACAGCACTGCCACGTGGTAGATAGCGTTCCTCTCACTTTGCAATGAAAAAGCCTGAAGGTTAGAGAGGTTAAATAACCCACTTGAGGTGCCCAACGCCATCTGGTAGGTCTGGATTCAAATCCAAATCTGTAACACCAAAGCCCACGGCCTTAAACAATAAAAGGTGAAAAAGCAAGGAATGAGAGGGCAACGTGTCCATGTGGACATTGGACATCCCCCTTTCCCTTGTGTGGCTCTAGCTGCCTGGACTTAATGGCAGGCCACAGCCCACATATCCCAAGGTGTGGGGCCCAAAGTGACCATGTTAATATTTCAGGCCTTAGGACAGGTCACTGAATGACAACAGCTGATATTTGTGGAGTGTTTCCCCGGTGCCAATCACTGGTAGGAACTTCACATGTAGTTCACTTGATAGGAGAAGAGTCTAGTTGCCTCTTCATAGGCCTCACTGGGAAGTGGGAGGGGGAGCGGGTCTCCTTCCCCTTCACCACACCACCCCAGGTTGTACACATGGAACAACTCACTTTACTGGGCACGTTGGAACCATTGGAAAGGGAACAGAAATTCAGTAGAGGAAAGGGGAAAGTTCTTGATGAATCTGATTCTCCCAGAGTTGTGAGGGAAAGTAGCAAAAGATTAGGACTTCCGTGGGTTAGGGTGGATGATTCTCCTAAGGTCTCCTGAATGTCCCACTTTCTCAAGCATCTTCTACTATTAAGACTTTTGGGAAAACCTCTTTGAGTCACTGGAAACCACTGGAAGGCTCTGTTCCATCCCCCTCCTCTCTCCAGACATTTCCTCATTCAAATGGGCAGCTCAGCAGGACTATCAGCTCTGCTAGGACAAGCAAGTCCTGAAGACCCATCAGAGGTAGCGGGAGCTGGGGAGAGGCTCAGACTCACCAGGCTCTGTGGCTGATGGGTATGGGTCATCCAGGTCAGATTATCTTTGTGCTATTCCCTTCAGCAAACATGGCTGTGGCAGTAGCTTTTGAACTTGTTAGATTTAACAAGTAGTGGTTAATTAAGAAGCTTTTCTTCTTTAACAAGGTGCTTCGCCTTTCCCTTGAAGAACCTAAACCCCATTATAACCCACAGGAGGGTTTAGTCAGTTTCTCATTTTGCTTATCAGAGCAATGGAGGAGGTGTGTGGCTCATGTCTGTAATCTCAGCATTTTGGGAGGCTGAGGTGGGAGGCTCACTGAGCCCAGGAGTTTGAGACCAGCCTGGGCAGGGAAACACCTTAGTTAGGTGTGGTGGTGTGCAACTGTAGTCCTAGTTGTTTGGGAGGCTGAGGTGGGAGGATCATTTAAGCCTGGGAGATTGAGGCTACAGTGGGCAGTGACCATGCCACTGCACCCTAGCCTGGATGACAGAGTGAGACCCTATCTGAAAACAAAGAAAAAGAATAATGCAGGAGTTACGGAATTACTTAAAACAAACAAAAAAAAGCTTTATTCAGATATAATTCAAGTATGATGCAATCCACCCACTTAAAGCACACAATTTGATGGTTTTTACTACAGTATATTCACAGTTGCATGCCATCACCACAGTCAATTTTAGAATACTTTCATCACCCTAAAATTAAGTCTCATATCCATTAGCAGTCTAGGCAACCACTAATCGACTTTATGCCTCTATAGATTTGCCCTTTATGAACAATTCATATAAATTAAATTGTACAATACTGTACGTGCTATTCTGTGACTTGCCTCCTTCACGTAGCATAATGCTTTCAAGGTTCGTCCCTGGTGTCGCATGTATCAGTACTTTATTCTTTTTTATGGATAAGTAATAGTTCATTGTATGAATACGCCACTTTTTGTTTATCCATTTATCAGGTTATAGATCTCTGGGTTGGTTTGACTTTTTAGCCATCATAAATAATGCTGCTGTGAACATTTGTGTACAAGTCTGTGTGTGCACATATGTTTTTTCATTTCTCTTGGGTATATACGTAGGAGTAGACTTGCTTGATCATAGCTCTGTTAAGCCTTTAGAGGAACTATCAAAATGTTTTCCAAAATAGCTGCAGTATATTACATTCCCACCAGTGGCATATCAGGGTTTCAATTTCTCCACATTCTTGCTACAACATTATTATCTATCTTTTTTATTACAGTCACCCTAATAGGCATGAAGTGGTACCTCACTGTGGTTTTGATTTGCGTTTCCTGATGGCTCATAATGTTGAGCATCTTTTCTTGTGCTTATTGGTCATTTTTGCATCTTCTTTGGAGAAACGTGCATTTACATCCTTTGCCTGTTTTTATTTTATTTATTTATTTATTTAAGAGGGAGTCTTGCTCAGTTGCCAAGGCTAGAGTGCAGTGGTACGATCTCAGCTCACTGCAACCTCCACATCCCGGGTTCAGGCAATTCTCCTGCCTCAGGCTCTCTAGTAGCTGGGATTATGGGCAGATGCCACCATGCCTGGCTAATTTTTGTATTTTTAGTAGAGACGGGGTTTCACCATGTTGGCTAGACTGGTCTTGAACTCCTGACCTCAGATGATCTGCCTGCCTCAGCTTCCCAAAATGCTGGGATTACAGGCATGAGTCACCTTGCCCAACCAATTTTTTTTTTTTTTTTGAGATGGAATTTCTCTGTCACCCAGGCTGGAATGCAGTGGTGTGATCTGGGCTCACTGCAACCTCTGCCTCCCGGGTTTCAAGCAATTCTCCTGATCAGCCTCCCAAGTAGCTGGGACCACAGACATGTGCCACCACACCCAGCTAATTTTTGTATTTTTCATATAGAAGGGGTTTTGCCATATTGCCCAGGCTGATCTCAAACTCCTGACCTCAGGTGATCTGCCTGCCTCCACCTCCCAAAGTGCTGGGATTATAGGCATAAGCCACCACACTGGGGCCATTTGCCTGTTTTTAAATTGCGTTATTTGTTGTTATTGTTGTTTCTGAGTTGTAATAGTTCTTTATATAGTCTAAATACAAGTCCCTTATTAGATACATGATTTGCAAATATTTCATCCCATTCTTTGAGTTGTCTTTTCACTTTCTTTACGGTATTCTCTGAAGCACAAAGTTAAAAAAAATTGAAGTCCAATTTATCTTTGTTTTCCCTTAATTACTTTGCTTTAATATCATATCTAAGAAACCATTGCCTAATACAAAGGTTTACTTCTTTGTTTGATTTGCTGAGTTCTAGAATTTTAGCTCTTATATTTAGGTCTTTGATCCCTTTTGAGTTTTGTTTTGGTTTTGCTCTTGTTGCCCAAGCTGGAGTGCAATGAACAATCAATGAAAGATCATGCAATGGCGCGATCTCTGCTCACCACAACCTCCGCCTCCCGGGTTCAAGTGATTCTCCTGCCTCAGCCTCCCGAGTAGCTGGGATTACAGGTGGATAAGAGCATGAACCTGGAGTCAGACCAAGCTGACGTCAGCTAACTACCAGACTCATCTTGCACTAGCTAGGCAACCTGAGCATTTTACCAAATCTTTTTGAACTTCTTTTCTTATCTGTAAAATGGGGCTAGTGATATCTACCTCATATGATTGTATGAACTTTATAAATAATATTTTATATAAGTGCATAGTATAGTGCCTGATGTCTTGGAAGCACCCCTTAAAAGGAAATTTCTATTATTCTATTGTCTCTGATACTTATTTAGAGAACTGACTTATCTTTCACAACTACACTTCTTCAGGACAGAAATTGAATCTTATGAGTCCCATGGAACAATTAGCTGCAATAGGTATGCGAAAATGAAGAAATGAATGATATTAATAAAAGCAAAGTTCTCTGAAAGATTGAGAGACTATATCCCCAAAGACTGAAGAGAAAATGTTTTCTTTTTTTCTTTTTCTTTTTCTTTTTTTTTGAGATGGAGTCTCGCTCTGTCACCCAGGCTGGAGTGCAGTGGCATGATCTCAGCACACTGCAACCTCTTCCTCCCAGGTTCAAGCAATTCTCCTGCCTCAGCCTCCCAAGTTAGCTGGGGTTACAGGTGTGCGCCACCACACCTAGCTAACTTTTTTGTATTTTTAGTAGAGACAGGGTTTCACCATGTTGGTCAGCCTGGTCTTGAACTCCTGATCTCAGGCGATCCACCCACGTCAGCACCCCCAAAGTGCTGGGATTACAGGTGTGAGCCACTGCGCCAGGCTGAGAAAATGTTTCATTCTCAGCTGTTTACAACCTACCTTTTTAATGGCTAGACCAGAACATTCACATAGGATGAATCCTCATAGTAATTTTCCTCACCGAGGCAGTTGATAACAATTAGTCTATAACTAATTGTTTCCAGCTGCTCCCCTTTGATTAATCAATCAAAACAAATATATAACGGTTCTCCTGTGGTTTGATACTGCTAGGAGCCTAGCATGCCTAAGATGAAGACAAGATGACTGTACGTGTTTAAAAGTCAGGGGAATAGGCTGGGCATGGTCCCAGCAACTTGGGAGGCTGAAGGGGGAGGATCACTTGAGCTCGAAAGGTCTAGGCTGCAATGAGTTATGATCTTGCCACTGCACTCCAGCCTAGACAACAGAGCAAGACCCTGTCTCTAAAAAATAAATAAAAGTGTCCAAATGCCTGTTATATACTAGGTACTTTGTTAGATCATATATAGTATGGCAGGAATTCTAAACCAAAGTGCCAAAGAAGGCCGTGTGATGTGGCTCACGGCTATAATCCCAGCACTTTGGGAGGCCGAGACAGGTGGATCACCTGAGGTCAGGAGTTCTAGACCAGCCTGGCCAATAAGGTGAAACCCTGTCTCTACTAAAAATACAAAAATTAGCCAGGCATGGTGGTGGGTGCCTGTAATCTCAGCTACTCGGGAGGCTGAGGCAGGGGAACTGCTTGAACCTGGAAGGTGGAGGTTGCGGTGAGCCAAGGTCACGCCACTTCACTCCAGCCTGGGCAACAGAACAAGACTCTGTCTCAAAAAAAAAAAAAAAAAAAAAAAAGTCAGGGGAATAAGGACTGGAGTGGCCAAAGCAAGTTCAGCATGGGAGGATTAGGTGGGCTTTAAAGGAGAGACAGTGACTCATGCCTGTAATCCCACTTGAGGCCAGGAGTTTGAGACCAGCCTGCCCAACATGACGAAACTGCATCTCTACTAAAAATACACACATTAGTTGGGCATGGTGGTACATGCCTGTAATCCCAGTTACTCAGCTACTCGGGAAGCCGAGGCAGGAGAATCACTTGAACCCAGGAGGCAGAGGCTGCAGTGAACTGAGATTGTGCCACTCTACTCCAGCCTGAGCAACAGAGCAAGACTCTGCCTCGGAAAAAAACAAAGAAACAAAAAACAAAAAACAGGAGAGACAAAAGAAGTGTTATTTCAGACCCAGGTAAAAAGAGCAAAGGCAAGACAGTGTCAATTTTTGGCTCTCATTTCTCTTTGTGCCCTTCCTCTGCAATGTTCCTCTTACAAAGTTTTGTTATAAAACAAGCCCATTCAAAAATGGGCGAAGGATATGAACAGATACTTTACAAAAGAAGACATACATGAGGCCAACAAGCATATGAAAAAATGCTCATCATCGCTGGTCATTAGAGAAATGCAAATCAAAACTACATTGAGATACCATCTCACGCCAGTTAGAACGGCGATCATTAAAAAATCTGGAGACAACAGATGCTGGAGAGGATGTGGAGAAATAGGAACACTTTTACACTGTTGGTGGGAGTGTAAATTAGTTCAACCATTGTGGAAGACAATGTGGCGATTCCTCAAGGACCTAGAAACAGAAATTCCATTTGACCCAGCAATCCCATTACTGGGTATATATCCAAAGGATTATAAATCGTTCTACTATAAGGACACATGCACACGAATGTTCATTGCAGCACAGTTTACAATAGCAAAGACCTGGAACCAACCCAAATGCCCATCGATGACAGACTGGACAGGAAAAATGTGGCACATATACACCGTGGAATATTATGCAGCCATCAAAAACGATGAGTTCGCATCCTTTGTAGGGACATGGATGAACCTGGAAACCATCATTCTCAGCAAACTGACACAAGAACACAAAATCTAACATCGAATGTTCTTACTCATAGATGGGTGTTGAACAATGGGAACACATGGACACAGGGAGGGGAGCACTATACACTGGGGTCTGTTGGAGGGGAGTGGGGGGACAGCGGGGGGTGGGGAGTTGGGGAGAGATAGCAAGGGGAGAAATGCCACATATAGGTGAAGGGGAGGAAGGCAGCAAATCACACTGCCACGTATGCACCTATGCAACAATCTTGCATGTTTTTCACATGTATCCCAAAGCCTAAAATGCAATTAAAAAAAAAAGTTTTGTTATAATACTACTAATGGTACTACTAACACTTGTGATAATTACATAAGTAGTTACTTAATAAATAATCCAAATAAATCCTAGGGATCACTTGGCCCAGTTTTGGAGTAGTATAACATTCAGAGGAAGAACCTAGCAACCAGAAATGAAGCTAATTCCTATGTATATTTTTATAATTACAATCCACAATAATGCTTCTGAAAGTCACCTCTCCTTCTATGCCTATAGCTCTCCATTCAGCAGCTGCTTAAAGCCCCTCTTTTTTTTTTTTTTGAGATGGAGTCTTTCTCTGTCACCAGGCTGGAGTGCAGTGGTGCAATCTTGACTCACTGCAACCTCCACCTCCCATCCCAGGTTCAAGCGATTCTCCTGCCTCAGCCTCCTGAGTAGCTGGGACTACAGGCATGTGCCACCACGCCCAGCTAATTTTTGTATCTTCAGTAGAGATCGAGGGGGGTTTCACCATGTTGGCCAGGATGGTCTCAATCTCTTGACCTTGTGATCCGTCTGCCTCAGACTTCCAAAGTGTTGGGATTACAGGCGTGAGCCACTGCACCTGGCCAGAGCCTCTCTTTCTTTATATTTCTCTGTACCTGAGGGGGTCAGTTAGGGTTGCATTTAGCTTCATGGAACTGAAACCTGGAAGCACATGCTTCACAAAACAGAATTTTTATTTTTTCTGTAACCAGAACTCTGGAGGCAGGCAGTTCAGGGCAGGTACAGCTGCTTGAAGAAGCATCAGGGACCCAAGCTTCCTTTAGCTTCCATCTTTTGCAAAATGCCTGCTTCACCTCCAGGCTTTGATCTATGTTCTCAGCAGGAAGAAGAAAGAAGAGCAAATGACGAAAGATCTGTGCTATTGCTGGAAGGTTCAGCATTTGGTGGCATCAGCAGGTGGATCAGCCTTGTTGAGTGGGAGCCCTGCTACTCTGTATTTGCATCCTCATCTCTGATGTTCCCTCAGGGGATGCCAGTTTTTAAAAATTTCGACTGTTGACTGGGTGAGAGGGGGTGCAGTTTTAGAAGCTTCCCCAGGTATGGCTTTGGCCTTCCCCACCATGATAGCTCTTGCTCCACAGGCCAAGGAACTAATATAGAGGTTCTGCCAACCACCAAGTATGTCCATGCAATTAGCTCTCCATTCAGCAGCTGCTTAAAGCTCCCCCCACTTTTTTTTGAGACAGTCTCACTCTGTCATCAGGCTGGAGTGCGGTGGCGCGATCTTGACTCACTGCAATCTCCGCCTCCCAGGTTCAAGCAATTCTCCTGCCTCAGCCTCCTGAGTAGCTGGGACTATAGGTGCGCACCACCATGCCCAGCTAATTTTTGTATCTTTAGTAGAGATGGGGTTTCACCACGTTGGCCAGGATGGTCTTGATCTCTTGACCTTGTGATCTGCCCACCTCAGCCTTCCAAAGTGCTGTCCTCCCTCATTCAGAGAGGACAAGGACTCATCACTATATACCCTTGCTGGAAATCCAGTCTTCCCCAGTCATTAGGTTCTGGAAATTGGCTGTTTGAAAAACAGGGCAAGGGATTGTGACTATTGGGGTAGCTCCTCTCAGCCACCTCCTTCTCCATCCCTGTGTTTTAAAAACTACACATTGAGGCACACAGTGTCCTACTAACTACTTCGACAGCTCCCTGTGTGTCAAGCCCCCTTGGATGCCATTCTGTCTTGCCACTCCTAACAATGCTACTTAATCTTCTGCTAGTTAAGCACTGCCAACTGGTCTCTAGCAGGCCCACTGCTATCAGGGACCCTAGCTCCTGAAACATCTTCCATATCAGCCCCGGTCCACAGAGAAGAGCGACTACTGGACTTCTCAGTGATGCCTGTGTCCCTCTCAACAGCACATTGCTTATTGCTTGTGATCAACAGGAGAACACAGTTGACAGGATAGGTGGAAAATCATTCCCACTTCTGAGCCATTTGCTCTCTTCTTCCATTGTTTGCCAGGACAGCTTGGGCCTGTTTTGCTTAGTGTGGACCACTGGTTTCACCAAGCTTTCTAGAGCCATTCTAGCAACCTGTTAGCTTTATCTCCTGGAGTCCTTGCCAGGATGTAAATACTGTGGTACAGGAATGTGCTTATATCAATACACTCTGCTTTATCTAGCATTTATTTTCTCCTCCCTCTAATTCGGCATGCAGGGGACCCCTTCCCTGTTTCTCCCACCTTCTGCAGGTATGTATACGTTGGGTAGGTTGTTCAGCTCCTTCAGGATATAGTACTTCTCTTCCCTTGTCTAGCATTTTCTTAATGGGGTTATGTGTGACTTGACCTTATTATCGGTCTGTTAGGCAGAAAAGTGCAGGTAGATCCTGAGGAGAGTGTGTGTTGCTTTGTCAGGTAGATACTACTTCTTGATCTTCAAGCAATGGGGGGTGGGGTGCTAGTTTCTTGCTAAGAGGAGTGGGACACTTCTACAAACCCAGAGCACTCACGGTGATGTGAGGTTTTAAGGTTCTCAAGTGCGTTGACCCAAATGCTCCATCTAAAGTGTCAGGGTCCCACTTCTTAACTATGCCCCTGACCTTGGCATAGCAGATTCACTAGGGCTGAAAACCTTTTTGGAGTTCTGCTGCTCTTACAATTAAACCTTGAACTTGTTCTTCAGCATTTTCTGCCTTGTGCTGCTCCTACTTTCTTTATATGCTGCTGGGGAGGCACTCTGGCTTTCTTCCTTAGCCTTTAATTGGTGATTAATCACCCTCCACCTTTCATTGGCTTGCTCCAAAGCACAGGTGTACTCCATCAGTAGTCATCCAATTTCATTGCTCTTAAACTACTATTTGCCCTATATTGTTAAAATGCCTGCACCTATGAGTGCATTCTTCCACTGAGGTTACATGTCATCCATTCTAGCTCTTCACCATTGCTGAAAGTTTTAATGTTGTACTGCTACAGCCTGCCAGGGCCTATCAGGGCTTCACCTGAGGACCTCACTGCTAACTGGCCAGGGGGATGATTCAGCTCCACTAGATCAGACCACATTTATGGGACATTTTTGTCTGTTTTGATACAGGGTCTTGCTGTGTCACCCAGCCTGGAGTGCAGTGGTGCAAACATGGCTCACTGCAGCCTCTACCTCCTGGGATCAAGTGATCCTCCTCCAGCCTTAGCCTCCTGAGTAGCTGAGACCACAGCTGCTCACCACCATGTCCTGCTAATTTTTTTATTTCTTTGTAAAGATGTGGTTTCACCATGTTGGCCAGGCTGGTCTCGAACTCCTGGGCTCAAGAGATCCACCTGCCTCAGCCTCCCAAAGTGCTGGGATTACAGGCCTGAGCCAGTGCATCCGGCTACACTCATGGGACTTAATTGCCCTTGGGATCAACATCATGCAGGAAAGGAACAGGATTAGGCTGTGTGCAGTGGCTCACGCCTGTAATCCCAGTACTTTGGGAGGCTGAGGAGGGCGGATCACAAGGTCAGGAGTTTGAGACCACCCTGGCCAACATGGTGAAACCCGTCTCTACTAAAAATACAAAAATTAGCTGGGCATGGTGGTGCGCACCTGTAGTCGCAGCTACTTGGGAGGCTGAGGCATTATAATCACTTGAACTCAGGAGGTGGAGGTTGCAGTGAGCCAAGATCATGCCACTGCACTCTAGCTTGGGTGACAGAGTGAGACGTTGTCTCAAAAAAAAAAAAAAAAAAAAAAAACAAGAAAGAAAGGAGCAGGATTGAGCAAAAAGAGAAGTTGAACTGAAGGTAGTCACAGCAAAAGCCTCAGCTTCCGGATCCACAGGGAGCTCTAGAGCCTGGAGAGCCCTTCAGAGCAGTCCTACCCTGAGCCCTGCATCTGCCAGTCAGTCAAACGGACCAAGTGAGAGGCAGCTCTCTTCAGCTGAGGGCAACTCCTGGAAAGGGATTTAGCTGATAGCTGTTGGCAAGTAACATGCCCAGCAGCTGAGGAAATGAGCACCTTATTCCTGAAGAGTGGTGTGCTCTTTGGTATGCTGGGGTGGTTGGTTGTGCCAGTGGAGATGGGGGTGGTGGGTAGAATGAAGGGAATGCTACTGTAAAAACTTTTTTTTTTTTTTGAGACAAGGTTTAACTCTGATGTCCAGGCTGGAGTGCTGGAATGCAATGGCACTATCACTGCTCACAGTAACCTTGACCTCCCAGGCTCAAGTGATCCTCCTACCTCAGCCTCCTAAGTAACTGGAACCACGGGCACATGCCACCATGCCCAGCTAATTAAAAAAAAAAAAAATTGTAGAGATGAGGTTTCACCATGTTGTTCAGGCTGGTCTCAAACTCCTGGGCTCAAGTCATCTATCTGCCTTGGCCTCCCAAAGTGCTGGGATTACAGGCATGAGCTGCTCCCGGTTTGGAACAAACTCTTGAAGAAAAAAATTGGCAGAGCTTGTGCCTGACCAGAAAACAGAGGCTGAATGAGAGAGATGCATTTAAAACAATACCAAATGCTAAGAGTTCCCTGAATACTGTTAGTGCAGAATGGGGGAAGTTAGGATATAAATCAAATTCTGTTCTACTCTTAAGCTCATGCCTTTTCACTGGACTAGAGCCGGTCAAACTGGTGTTCCATGGGCTAAAATCAGACAGCAGACATATTTTGTTTGGCTGCACAGCATTTAAAAAATGTGAATTGGCTGCCACTATGTAAAAATTGGAAGAGTTTATACATAAGTTCAGATCTCGAGCTTCTCTTGAGTAACTAGAAGATCTAGCAACACTGGGTCAACATTCCTGGATGGCAGTAACTGGAGTTGAGTGACAGATACTCTTTTAAATGGGGAGAGTATCTCTTATTTGGATAAATGAAGGTGGGTATATGCTCCTTAGTTCACCACAGTCTCTATGCATTGCCTTCTTTGGGAAATTTTTTTTTTTCTTTGAGATGGAGTCTCACTCTGTCACCCAGGCTGGAATGCACTGGCACAATATCGGCTTACTGCAACCTCCACCTCCTAAGTTCAAGCAATTCTCCTGTCTCAGCCACCTGAGCAAGTAGCTGGGATTATAGGTGTGTGCCACCATGCCCTGCTATTGTGTATTTTTTTTTTTTTAAGTAGAGGTGGAGTTTCACCATGTTGGCCAGGCTGGTCTCAAATTCCTGGCTTCAGGTTATCTACCTGCCTTGGCCTCTCAAAGTGCTGGGATTACAGGTGTGAACCACAGCGCACAGCCTTCTTTGGCATTTTTGTTTAGAATTCCTGCCATACTATGTATGATCTAACAAAGTACCTAATATATAACAGGCGTTTGGACACTTTTATTTTCATTTATTTTTTAGAGACAGGGTCTTGCTCTGTTGTCTAGGCTGGAGTGCAGTGGTGAGATCACAGCTTATTGTAACCCCGACCTTTTGAGCTCAAGTGGTCCTCCCACCTCAGCCTCCCAAGTTGCTGAGACTACAGGCACACGTCATTATGCCTAGGTAATTGAAAAAGTTTTTTGGTAGAGGCTGGGGTCTCACTATGTTGCCCAGGCTGGTCTTGAACTTCTGGGCTCAAGCAATCCTCCCACCTTGGCCTCTAAAAGTGCTGGGATTACGGGCATGAGCCACCACTACCGGCCCATTTGGACACTTAATACTGGTTCAGTAGAATTGAATGAATTTAATTGGAGAGGAAGTTGGGGTGAAGCCTAGGCCTCTGACTATAATGAGAGGCTTGGCACTTAGGGGAGGCAACAGAACAGGGAGTACAAATTGGGATGAATTAATGACATGCCGGCAGAAGCTTGAGTAAAGGAAGAAGAGCAGAGGGCCAGGGCCTGAAGTTTGCGTGTCTTACCACAGAGCTAGAGAAGAATAGGCAATTGTGGAAGAAACTAGAGAAGGAGAGGAAAGAAAGGCACAGAGGAACTTCAGCAGCAGAATGCCGGGGAAGACAAGGGAGCTGAGGGTTTTGGTTAGTTGCGTCCAAGAGTAGGGAAGAAGATCAGGGAGATAGACAGGCAAAAAGCCATGGCAACAAGGAAGTAGTTAGGGACTTTCAGAGGAGGGATGAGAAAAGGAGAGGAAGGTTGTGGGTCTGGAAGTTTAGCAGCGCAGTGGAGGCACTGGAATACTATCTGGGGGTATGAGTGAGTGCTTTTTCAGGGGTCCTACTTGGGAGAAGCATAGATAGACATTCATTTAATATTTGTCCATTTCTTTCCAGCATTGTCATTATTCTGACATCATCTAAAAGAAATTAGTGTCTGCGTTGCATTCTTAAAGAAGAAGGGACCAAAGACATGTCCAAACTCTGTCTTTTTGTTCTAGTAGAATAAAACATTAATATGTATTTTGGACAACCACCAACCTAGAGATTGGAAACTTTTCTCAAGGATATATCTCTCTGTACGTGGGCTACTGGCTTTGTGGATTTTCTGTAGTAAAATTAAAATTCTAGTTTTGCTGTCCCTTATCACCCAGTGTCTTTCTGTGTGGCCTAACTGGCTGATAAGTGTGTGGTTGAAATGTGTAAATTCATTTTAACATTAGTCTAAGGGCCTGTGTGGTGTGGTAGCTCACCCCTGTCATCCCAGCACTTTGGGAGGCCGAGGCAGGGGGATCAATTGAGGCCAGGAGTTTCAGACCAGCCTGGGCAACATAGCAAGACTCTGTCTCTACAAAAAAAAAAAAAATTAGCCAAGCAGGGTGGCACTCATCTGTAGTCCCAGCTATTCAGGAGTTTCAAAATGGGGGATCACTTCAGCTCAGGAGTCTGAGGCTGGAGTGAGCTATGATTGAGCCACTGCACTCCAGCTTGGGCGACAGAGTGAGACCTTGTCTCTGAAAAACAAAAACATTCACCTATGTAAAATGTATCGAGGAAGACAAATTTTAAAATTACTCATTTCAAAGTCCAATGCCAGATGTAGATATATTATCCATTGTTTTGGATGTAATCCCCTTCCTGGAAAACTGGTCCAACCAATTCCACATGAAATCCTTTCAACTCTGGTACTGGGGGCATAGGGAACGATTTTGTTTCAGGAGAGCCATAGTCTGCCTCTACTGTCCTTGGAGTTAAACCTCATAGCTTTACTTCCTTACTCTGCCACCTGTCAACTCTGTGACCTTGGGCAAATCAAGGAACCTCTTGTGACCTATTCCTCAGTTAAATGAGGATAATGATATGTATTGAAAAGATTTGTTGAAAGGTTTAAATATGACGATTAATATATTGAATAATGTATGCGAGGCCCTAAAGGTGTTTTGAGGGTGGTGAAACTTCATTCTATTATCAATTGTGCGAAAGTTATATTAACTTGGGTGGCTATGAGTTTAGCAGAGTGAGGATGGGCTTAAACCTCAATGCTAGACCCAATGGTTAGACCTCGATTGCCACTGAGTTTAGCATTGGGATTTAAGCGACCTCCAAAAAAGAAAAATCCCGGAGTCTCTCTTTGGCCTTCCTTTTTTGTTTCTCAGCAGTCTACAAAACTACGAAGAACCCGAAAATCAGAAGTCGAGTGCTTTGTTTTTTCTGAGAGCTTAAGGCAGATAGAGACTGAGAGCACAGCCTCCCTGGGAGATTAGCGACTGAGATCCAGGCGCTGGGAGAAAGGCTAGCCCCAGGGCACCCTAACTTCCAACTCCGGGAGCAATCCAAACCCGGAGGTCGGCGGGGGAGGGGGCAGCCCTAGGTGGAGGCGGGGATGGGAGCAGATGCTCCGGGTCAGCTCTGGCGCTCGCCAGCTGAGCCCAGGGCCAGTCTAGGTGAGCCCCGCGGCGGTGAGGGACGCTCGCCCGTCGGCCCAGAGGAGTTAGGTGACGTCACCTCCAGGAGGACTCGCTTTTTCATTAATGAAACCGGCCGGCGCGGGCGCATGCGCAGCAGGCCCCTTTCCCTCTCGCTTCCCCCTCCCCTTTCCCAGCCGCGCTCTCAATCTCTAGCTTGCTCGCGCTCCCTCTCCCCGGGCCGTGGAAACGATCCCACTTCCGGTGGGGTGTCATGGCGGCGTCTTGGACTGTGATGGCTGTGGGGAGACGGCGCTAGTGGGGAGAGCGACCAAGAGGCCCCCTCCCCTCCCCGGGTCCCCTTCCCCACCCCCCTCCCCCCAGCCTCCTTGCCAACGCCCCCTTTCCCTCTCCCCCTCCCACTCGGCGCTGACCCCCCCATCCCCACCCCCGTGGGAACGCTGGGAGCCTGCACTCCTCAGACCCTCTCCTCGCCTCTTCCCTCACCTCAGCCCCCGCTCCCCGCCCTCTTCCCGGCCCAGGGCGCAGGCCCACCCTTCCCTCCGCCGTCCCCCGGCCGCGGGGAGGACATGGCCGCGCACAGGCCGGTGGAATGGGTCCAGGCCGTGGTCAGCCGCTTCGACGAGCAGGTAACGGGCCAGTGGCGGGCGGGAGGTGGGAGCGGAGTGGGGGTGGGGACAGAGTGGGTGAGGGGAGGTAGGAGCGGCCGCCTCCCCCGCGGCTGCCTCAGGCTCTGGAGGCAAAGAAGGGAAGGGAAGGGGGGATAAGTGGGGGTGGCCAAGGCGAGAGGTGCGGGGTAGGAGGGGACGGCTGGGAGCTTGGGCTCCCTTTCCCTCCTAAGTCGGGGGGTGGGGCCTTGTCCCTGACCAGCCTCCGACCCTCCATCCCGTTTATCCCAGCCCTTCCGCTTGGGAATAGGGATGAGTGACCTGGGGGCGCCTTCAGGGGCGCACTAACTGGATTTAATAATCACCTCCTTAGTTTTGTTTTGAACAGAGGTGGGTAATGTTTAGGGGTTCTCTCTTCCTCTTCCCTCCGTGATCCTCACTGGGGACGAGCGAACCCTAAGGCCTGTCGTGTGTACCCCCAATAGGAGAATGATAACATTCCGCCCCTCCCCCAGTTTCTTCAGCTTCCTCTCCTGGAGGAGGAAGAGCAGAAAGCAAGGAAGACACAGGTTTTCTTACTTTCCGCTCCTCGTCTCATCCTGCCCTGAGAGCTTCAAGTGCACATTCACTGCATATCTTTGTGATGCCCCACAACGTCGTCCCCCCATATCCTGATGACACAGACTGTCATTTTTTAAATTGCCATTTGAAGGGGAAAACGTGATTCTGAAATATCTCAGTCTCTTCTCCCCCTTTTTTTTTCTTGCCAGCGGTCTGAGAAGGTGATGTATTCCCCAGTGAGAATGTTGGGGAGTAAGGGGAGAAGAGTGAAGGGAAAGTGAGAAACTGCTTGTGAACCACTGATAACAGGAGCAAAGACAGCTGGGATGTGGTGCTGGAGCTGATCGTTCAGCTAGTGTTTGTTGTTTTTGACTCTCTCCTCCTGGTTGACAAGAGAAGTTTCATTGAGAATATTTGGGATTTAAAAAAAAGTTTTGTAGCTTGAGGAGGTGACTTTTTATCGCCAGGGTTTCACACGATAAATTCTGGGGCTGAATGCACACGTAGCCTTTTGTTAGTGGAAGTTAGTTTAACTTGTGTTCCTGTAGGTAGTTGGGGAAGGTTTAAGGGTACTTTTTGCAGCTGTGGTTGCGATGGGCTTCCTGTGTTGAGGGAATTGTTTAAGATTGAGTCAATCTATTTTGTTTACTGGATATAATGGTAAAACTGACTGTGGGAGCTGAAGGGGTGGGGGAAGAGCTCCTCTCTTCTTTAATCCGTAAACATTTCTTTACTGGACTCAAAGTGTTTCAGACCTACCTGAAAAATATCTAGGAGCAGGCAGAGGAAGTTGAGAAGAAGCTATGTAGATAAAATAAAATTATGAAGCTGTCAGAGATTTGAAGGAATTATTTCATCAATTTTTCTGCTTCCAGACCCAAAGGCATACTATAAACCAAACTATATTACTAATCCATCTGAAGTTTAATGTTACTGTATATAAAAGATTGCATTATTGATAGAGCATTAGATTTAAAACTTGATAGAAAAGACTGTAATTTTAAGAAAGGATTTAAATGGCACATAGAAGAAACTCAAAGCTGAACCTTGTGGACAGCAGAATCTGGATGTAGGAATTTGAAGGATTCATGCCGCAATTCTCCTCAATTTTTAAACGTTAAAAAAAATTATTTTCAGTTTTTTCTTAATTTTATTTTTTCACTTCTTACCTGTTCATCTCTAGGCTTATTTACCATGGTGGGAAAGGTATTTAAAAGAGGAATGATTTTGATTATATGCCCAGTAATGCAAGAAACTGTTTCTCCTTCTGTCCCTAGTGTTAAAAGACCTTAAGGCTTCGTAGTTAGTTATGCATATTGTGGAATCAAACTCACCGCCATCTGTTAAAAATTAAGGACATAAGTTTTTAAAACAGCATTTTTCTTCACTCCTTATGTTGTAATTAAGAGAAAGATATAGGCCAGGCGCGGTGGCTCACGCCTGTAATCCCAGCACTTTAGGAGGCCTATGCGGATGGATCCCCTGAGGTCAGGAGTTCGAGACCAGTCTGGCAAACATGATGAAACTTTGTCTCCACTAAAAATACAACAAAATTAGCCAGGCGAGGTGGTGCATGCCTGTAATCCCAGCTACTTGGGAGGCTGAGGCAAGGGAATTGCTTGAACCAGGGAGGTGGAGGTTGCAGTGAGTTGAGACTGCCACTGCACTCCAGTCTGGGTGGCAGAGGGAGACTGTCTGAAAAAAGAAAAAGATACATAGGAGAGATTCCTTTTTTTGGAGACAAGGTCTTGCTCTATGGCCCAGACTGGAGTGCAGTAACTTGATTTCAGCCTCCCGCATTCAAGTGATTCTCCTGCTTCAGTCTCCCAAGTAGCTGGGATTACAGGCGTGTACCACCACTCCCGGCTAATTTTTGCATTTCTAGTAGAGATGGAGTTTCACCATGTTGGCCAGGCTGGTCTCAAACTCCTGACCTCAGGTGATCCACTTGCCTTGGCCTACTACAAAGTGCTGGGATTACAGGCTTGAGCCACTGCTTACATTTCTACTGAGGGGAGAAATAGCCCTGCATGTACTCTGAGATATTTGTATAAGAATCTTAATAGTTTCAACTATTTATAAAACTTTTAAATTTTGGATTATATTATCTATACTTTGCTTTACTGGGCCCAGGGGGAGTTATGCTTTTCCTTTTTATTACAGCTAAGTGTTCCATCATGCATGTTGGACCACTTCAGCCCCCAGGGAGCTTGTGCATGTCTAAAGATGGCAACTCTTGTTTATGATGTTTTGGTTGGATTTCTAATATTTGGTGTGATTAAAGCAGAAATGCATTTCTAGCCACTGCTGATTACAGACATACTGCACTCCGATGGGTATTGCTTAGCAACTTAGTGCAGTAGACCCACTTAAAAGAAGTGGATGTGTTCCATATTGACATTTTGAGCTCACATTCTTGTGGGTAATACAAAATTGCTTAACCTGCTAATATTGCAGCTAAACCTAGTATTTATGGCCTAAGTTAAATGAGTATTACCAATTTTAGAAGTAATCACCTCCTTGATTAGGGAAATGACAGTTGCAAAGGTGGATAGCCAGAAAGCTGAATGTTATCAGTTACATCTTAGGTCTCTCCTTAACCTGCCTCTGTGGTGCCAAATAGTAAGTTTCTAATTGAAACTGACACATTGTAGGTATGTAGCTTATTATTATTTTGAGACAGAGTTTTCGCTCTTGTCACCCAGACTGGGTGCAATGGCGAGATCTCAGCTCACTGCAACCTTCGCCTCCCAGGTTCAAGTGATTCTCTTGCCTCAGCTTCCCAAGTAGCTGGGATTACAGGTGCCTGCCACCCTGCCCAGCTAATTTTTGTATTTTTAGTAGAAACAGGGTTTCTCCATGTTGGCCAGGCTGGTCTCGAATTCCTGACCTCAGGTGATCCACCAGCCTTGGCCTCGCAAAGTGTTGGGATTACAGGTGTGAGCCACTGTGGCTGGACAAGTGCGTAGCTTTAAATTGTGGCTCATTAACCTGGTTTCTAAACAAATTAGAACCTTCTATATGTCTCACCTAGTTCTGTATGCCACACTGGTCCCTGTAGAGCTTTATTTCTGAAAGGAAATATAGGAAAACTCTGGATATTTGAACTTAAAAAGAAGTCCATCCCAAAATGATTTGTTGTAAATATGTTCATTTAAAGCAATTATATTTTTCATATCTGATCAAGCAAAAACAGTATATGAAAGCCAAAAAAAAAAAAAACCCATTCAAAGAACATGTTATAAACTCTGATTTTAGAGGTAATAGTAGCATAATTGTTGTTCTCATATATTGAGTGTTAATCTGAATGTTCTTTGAATATGCAGTGAGAGATTCACAGTATACAATGTTTGGCAAGTGTCTTTGAACAAACCACATGTTAATTAGACAAATAGATTTGCAAAACTTTGGACCTTTTTGGATTTAAAAAATATGGTGGCTCACACCTGTAATCCCAGCACTTTGGGAGGCTGATGTGGGAAGATCAGGAGGTCAGGAGATTGAGATCATCCTGGCCAACATGGTGCAATCCCTACTAAAAATACAAAAATTAGCTGGGTGTGGTGGGGTACGCCTGTAGTCCCAGCTACTTGAGAGGCTGAGGTAGGAGAATCCCTTGAACCTGGGAGGTGGAGGTTGCAGTGAGCTGAAATGGCGCCACTGCACTGCAGCCTGGGGACAGAGTGGGACTCCGTGTCAAAGAAAAAAATATATCCTATCCTCCTTCTTAAAGCCTGGTCTGTAATTTTTATAAGGCCTTATAATAGTTGAAAATGAGTACTCTTTTATGGTGAAGAATACTTTATGGTGACCGAGAAATAATGCTTATGCTTCCAATTTTAGTATTGCGCTGCTGAAGCAAGCACAATAATGCTTATTCTTTACTTTGAACTTCTTTTTTTTTTTTTTTTTTGAGACACAGTCTTTAGCTGTTGTGCAGGCTATAGTGTAGTAATGAGATCTTGGCTCACTGCAATCTCTGCCTCCTGGGTTCAAGCAGTTCTCCTGCCTCAGCCTCCTGAGTAGCTGGGACTACTGGCATGCGCTGCCACGCCCAGCTAATTTTTTTTATAGTTTTAGTAGAGATGGGGTTTCACCACCAAGTTTGGCCCGGATGGTCTTAATCTCCTGACCTCGTAATCCTTTCACCTTGACCTCCCAAAGTGCTGGGATTTTTGAGGCGGAGTTTCGCTCGTTACCCAGCTGGAGTGCAATGGCGCGATCTCGGCTCACCGCAACCTCCGCCTCCTGGGTTCAGGCAATTCTCCTGCCTCAGCCTCCTGAGTAGCTGGGATTACAGGGACGCGCCACCATGCCCAGCTAATTTTTTGTATTAGTAGAGACGGGGTTTCACCATGTTGACCAGGATGGTCTCGATCTCTTGACCTCGTGATCCACCCGCCTCGGCCTCCCAAAGTGCTGGGATTACAGGCTTGAGCCACCGCGCCCGGCCCGGAAATCATCTTTTAAAAAAATTTCTTCCAGCTGTTCCTCAGTTCTGAGTACCCCTTATACTTTCTGCCTTATCTGGGAACTAATTTAGTCTTTATGTGAGCTTCTTTCATTTAACTTTTCATACTAAGATTTCCTTTCTCTTGGAAATCAGACTTTTACTTGGTCCTGCAGCTCTCTCTGTGGACCAGTCCTTTTCTTTTTGTTGCCAGATACTCGCTACCTCTACTGTTTACCCATTTCCTTCATAATTCTGAAAAGTAGCTCCTGCTTCTGCTTTTCTTCTTGATTACTATTTTCTTGAAAGTGATTCCTTCTGGCAAAACATAGTGGTCTTTGCTCAATTGTAACACCACTGTGATGTTCCACTACTCTCCCCCCACAAACCAATCTCTTCCAGTTCCCAAGACACAGTAATTTTCCACTTAATTGGAGTTCCTTAGTGGGGGTCTTAGTTTTGTTCTGTTATTCACTGCCTTTGTCCCTATCCTAGCCATTAGCTTTCCTATAGATCCTAGATTTCCTCATTTGTTGAAAAAGAAATGGCTAGAAAATCTTTTAGATTATTTCAAGTTTAAATATTTGATGATTTTAATATTTTAACAGCATGTCTCTCTGACACAGCACTCTATTGGGAGTTGATCCCACTTAATTTACCAGACTATTTCCTATTATGCCTCTGCATGCACCTATGTTCCAGGCAGGCCACCTCGGTTTCTTCTGTATATATCATGCCTATTCCCGCTTCTTATCTTTGTTTCTGCCAGTCCCTGTCTGAATGCTTTAATTCCTCCTTTGTGCTTTTCTAATTCCTGTCCATCCTTCAATGTTCAGCTCAAACTTCATTTTTTTTTTTTTCATGAGGTTGTTTCAGACTAAACTCTGCTATCTTCTTGGTATACTTGTCACCTGGGGTTTTACAGAACTGCACGGCAAGGTTTCTTCCTTTAGGAGGGTTGATTGAACACAACTTGGATTTTTTTTTTCCTTGTCTTTTTATAAAATGGAGTGTATACTTTCTGAAAAGCAAAGAACTTCATTAGAATTCTCTTCTAGTCACCCCAGTGCCCAGCACAGTCTTAAGCACACAGAACATTGATGGAATGTTTTTCATATGATTCCTAGTTGAAGGGTAGACTGGCTAAATAAAAAAGTACTTTTGGCTTTGTTTTACTGAATTTTACTTCTGTGTTTGTAATAGTCTAGGTTTGATAAGTGATATTTTAACTAGTAATGTGTAAAAAAAATAGCTTAAAGAAGGAATTTATACATATTTATATTACCTCCCATAGAGCAAGCATGTTTTTTGAATCGGGTCAGATCTGATCAACTACTTTTGTAATCTCGGATTTGTCACTTACTGTTAGGACATTTTGCAATGGTCTGATAGGATATGAATGTGAAACGCTTTGAAAAGTCTAATATTTTTCTAATACAAGATTTATATGTTTTCTTTATAGCTTATTACTTTTTTTTTTTTTTTGACAGGGTCTTACTCTGTCGCCCAGGCTAGAGTGCAGTGCAGCTTATTACTGACTATTGTGTTTTCACCAAATAAGAGAGTAGGCCGGGTGGGGTGGCTTACACTTATAATCCCTGCACTTTGGGAGGCCCAGGTGGGAGGATTGCTTGAGACCTTGAGTTCAAGACCAGCCTGGGCACCATAGTGAGATGCTGTCTCTAAAAATATTCACTGGGTGTAGTGGCATGTGCCTGTAGTCTCAGCTACGCAGAAGGCTGAGCCAGGAAGATCGCTTGAACCCAGGAGTTCAAGGATGCAGTGAGCCACTGTACTCCAGCTTGGGTGACATGGTGAGACCCTGTCTTCCAAAAAAAAAAAAGCGGGGGAGCGTGACTAGTCTCTGGATATTCTTTTGTATGTACCTTGGCCAATATATACCTTTAGTATCCATTGACAAGTTCTCTTTCTTCTTTTTTGTTTGTTTGAGATGTAGTCTCACTATATTGCCCAGGTTGGAGTACAGTGGCACAATCTCAGCCTACTGCAAATTCCACCTCATGGGTTCAAGTGATTCTTGTGCCTTAGCCTCCCGAGTAGCTGGCATTATAGGTGTGCACAAACACACCTGGCTAATTTTTGTATTTTTAGTAGAGACAAGGTTTCACCATGTTGGCTGGTCTCAAACTCTTGACCTCAGGCAATCCACCTGCCTCAGCCTCCTAAAGTGCTGGGATTATAGGCATAAACTGTGGTGCTGGGTTAATATTGTTACATTGTATTTTAAATGTTTCTGTTTTTTGCCCTACTCTTTTTATTTGACTTTTTAACCATTAGGAAATTATATTCTTTTCTTAAATCTGCCTATTTATTTATTTATTTATTTTGAGACAAGGTTTTGCTTTGTTGCCCAGGCTGGAGTGTAGTGGCACAATCTTGGCTCACTGCAACCTCCGCCTCCCAGGTTTAAGCAATTTTCCTGCCTCAGTCTCCCAAGTAGCTGGGATAACAGATGTGTACCACCACACCGGTTAATTTTTTTGTATTTTTAGTAGGGGCAGGGTTTCACCATGTTTTGTTTGGCCAGGCTGGTCTTGAACTCCTGACCTGAGGTGATCTGCTCGTGTTGGCCTCCCAAAGTGCTGGGATTACAGGCGTGAGCCACTCCATCTCTAGTAAAACACAAAAATACTTTACACCACAAAGTATTTTTGTGTTTTTACTAGAGATGGGGTTTTGCCATGTTAGTCAGGCTGGTCTTGAACACCTGCCTCTGCCTTGCAAAGTGCTGGGATTACAGGTGTGAGCCACCGTGCCCGGCCTTAAAAGTACTTTAAAAAATTGTTTTGACTAGGTGCAGTGGCTCATGCCTATATTTCAAGCTTTTTGAGAGGCTGAGGTGGGAGGATCACTTGAGCCTCAGAGTTTGAGAGCAGCCTGGGCAACAGAGTGAGACCTCATCTCTACAAAAAGTTAAAATAAAAAAATCAGCCAGTGTGCTTTGGTTAAAAGTAAAGTAACGAAAAAACAAACAGAAATTAGCCAGGTGTGGTAGTATATGCCTGTAGTTCTAGCTACTTGGGAGGCTGAGGCAGGATTGCTTTTGAGCCCAGGAAGTTAAGGTTGCAGTGAACCATGCTTGCGCTGCTGCACTCTGGCCTGGGTGAGACCCTGTTTTAAAAAAAAAATTTAACATGGAAAAAGTATTTTTGTTTTTGGTTTTTTATTTGAGTACAGGTCACTCCACCCAACCAAAAATTTTGTGCTTAAACAGAAATTTAAGTCGTATAATACAATAGTAAGAAATATCTTTGTTCTTTAAATTACTCAGACTGTTATAGGGCATTTTTGTTGTAACCTTTAAATTTGTTGTTCTGGGGTTCTGTGTAGACTCTATATTGTTGCATTCTAACAACATACTTTTAAGGATAAGCAGTGTATTAATTAAAAAATGTGTTTTCCATATGTGTTCCCTAGGTGTCCGTCTATTTTGGAGGTGTGTGTGTATGTAAGTCAAGAGACAGGTATAAGAAGGCTCTAAAGAAAGTTTAAGGAGGAGAATGTTCTATAGAAGTAGAAGGGGAAATTTGTGGTCAGTTTAAACTGTTCAAAGACTTGGGATCAATATTGAAGCAGAATATGGGCATCTTAAGCTGTTTCTCTGCAAAGAATTGACTTGTGTTTATAAAAGCATTGGCTTGTTTCATCTGACATTTTTAAGAATACCCCATTTTCTTAGGTGTGGGAAGGGAAAGATGAGACCATTTGTTTTGATCTTGAAGAATAGAAAAGTGGTTTTACATCGTAGTGACTGTGAATTAAGTTAAAGTTTCATCAACTTGTAAATTTCTGTGTCCTACTACATGGTAGAGCCTTCAGTAAACAGAGTACTCTGGTGTTCAATGCTATACGATATGAATTATAACTGATATTTATAGTACCCTCACTAAAGTCTCCTAAAGACTATCCATTTGACCACTTCAGCTGTTACATACCTGTGATATGTAGTTATATTCTCCACATATAACTGGTTTATATTCTCCACATATAACTGGTTTTTAAAAATTTATTATTCATTTATTTTAGAAAGGTCTCCTTTTGTTGCCCAGGCTGGAATGCAGTGGTATGATCATAGCTCACCATAGCCTCGAACTTCTGAGCTCCAGTGATCTTTCACCTCCCGAATATCTAGGACTATGGGCATGCGACACCATACTTGGCTATTATTTTAAATTTTTTTGTAGAGACGGCGTCTTGTTATGTTGCCCAGGCTGGTCTCAAACTCTTGGCCTCAAGCAGTCTTCTCACCTTGGCTTCCCAAAGCACTGGAATTACAGGCATGAACTACTGTGCTGGGTCCTGAGTAGCTTTTGAGCCATTGACTATATCATCAAAAAAAGCTTCTGTTGAGGCAAAGCCCCAAGTTAATGTGGAGTTCATCCTACTAAAATGAAGAATTGGCATTACGTTCTAAAATTTTACGTACTCTTACCATAAATGGTACTAGTTACTTTGCAGTAGCAGTTAACTTGAGGTGCAAACTTCCAGATTGCATATTTTCTTTAAACCATAGTCTGGCACTCTTGGTTTGGCTTAGGGTTGCCACTGCAGTCCGCAAGCTGTTGCCTGCTCCTATTCATATTTTATAGCTTTGACTGTCTTATTCCATTGAATTTCAGATAACTTATTTAACTTTTTCTGATGAAATCCTTTCCTACTTCACCTCACTCCTGCCAGTACTCCCACCTCACTCCGCACCCCCACTGGCAGATTGGTGTATCTACCACAAGAACCATGAAGTTAATTTTGTAAATAGCAGGACTTCTAGAAACTTTTAAGGATTTTATTTAACTTATTTTTCATCAAAATATTATACTCAGATATTGACCTTTTGGGAAGTTATGTCTCTTAACGATCTCAAGTGGTGGTTCTTTTTTGTTGACACAGTTCTCATAGTAATTTGGGTATGAGAAAACAACTTTTACCACTTCAGACTTGTGAGGACAGCCTACTATGTAGTAAAAGAAAAATATCTTGACTGCAGCTTGCCGTGTGGTCTTGGGCAAGTCACTTAACCTCTCTGAACATCAGTTTTCTATGTTTTCATATGTGAAATGGGCATGATACTTACCCTATTCACATCATGGGCTTGTTTAATGACTTAGGTATGAAGCTTACATGAAAGGAAGCTGTAAATAGTCATAAAAATGTATTAGCATCTGAGCAGTATTAAGTTTTCTATCCATTCTTTATAATTTGGTGATTATTATTTCTACTTTACATCAGAAAAAAGTTAGGCAAAACAATATGTTCACAATCATATGATATATAATTGAGTTAAACTAGAGTATGGATGTCTTAATCCTTAGATCACTAACTTTTCAGTAGTTTTAAAAAGTCTAAATTTTATGAACAGATAGTACAAATATGCATAGCAAGGAATGTATGATTGCCTCTTCATTCAAAGATGATATGTTTTACCTTTTATGTTCATGTTAGAGTATCTGAATCTTTTAAAATTGGTTATATGTTAGAAGTAGACATAAGTTCTAAACATTATATCCTTGTTTCATTATGTGTTATTCTCCTGGTCACTTTATCAAAGCTTCTCCAGCTGTTAGAAGTTGTAACATTGTTTCCCTTTTATTTAGTTATATAATATTATACTCACTATAAATTGTTAGATGAGAGAATAGAATTTGAGAGAATACCAAATTTTTGTAAAATTGGTTTTTATATTTTAAGAACATTTTACTTAGAGTTTGATTATATTTGAGGCAACCTTTTAAACTTTGGTAGTATTTGAATAAAGATTCCTGAATGTGTGTTTTTTTTTAATTGTTACATCTACTTTTTCAGTTTTTCTTTTTCACTATAACAGCTCTCAAATCCTTCATCTTGTCTTTTGGAGTATTTTTTCTACTCTCCTGTCTTTATCAATCCCTTCTATTTCTGTCCCACCTTGGGTCTGGGAAAATGTGCCTTGATGCTCCATGTGAGTCTTCTTCCTTTTGGGTAATTGAGTGAGGAGGAAAAAAAGGAAAACATTTGTATTCCTGTTATGTTTCAGTTTTTGGCCTCAGGAAAGTGAATCTGCAATAAGGAATGAGAGTGATAGTAGGTTTTGTTTTGGTCAAATATTGGCAACAAAGATCAACAAAGACCTGAAGTTGTTGTTTCTCTCATGACCCAAACTGACTTTGTGGCTCAGAATTCAGAAAATTAAAACATTTCCATATAAAGTCAAATTTTATAATTCTTAAAATGGATTTTTTGTTTCTTTTTTATTGAGCCAGCCCTCTGGCTGAAAAAATAATTCCAGTCATTGATTGACTAGTCACAGATCCTTAGAAGGAATCTGAGATTAAGTCCTACTTGTACAGTATCCCTGACAGCTGATTGTCTAATCTTTGTGTGGACATTAAAAATAAAAAAAGTAGTAATTAATATCCTAGTGGTATGGAAAATACAGCAAAATCACAACAAGTAAATATCATTACTAATAAATAGCACAGCTCAGAACCACTGTTAAGATTTTGGTGCATGTTATTAAACGTGCTGATTTTGAAATCAGGCTGCTTGGGTTTGACTCTTTGCTCTCTGCCACTGCTTTAAGCTCATGGACAAGTTACTTCTTCAAACTTCACTTTATTCACTTGTAAAATAGAGTTAATAGCACCTATTTCACAGAGGTGGCTGTGAGATTTGATAAGGAAGTATATGTAAAGCATGTAACAGTTTCTGGCACATAGCTCAATAAATGTCAGTATTGTTCGTTGTTGGAATTGAATGACTTACATGGTTTTATAATCTGTTCTTTTAATATAAACACTTTTCATATGGTAACATTTTCTTTTATATTGCTTTAAATTTTAAGGGATTACATATAATATTTTTTCTTTCTTTTTTTTTTTTTTTAACCCCTGACCTCAAGTGATCTGACCACCTTGGCCTCCCAAAGTGCTGGGATTATGGGTGTGAGTCACCACATCTGGCCTTTTTTTTTTTTTTTTTTGGAGACAGGGTCTTGCTTTGTCACCTAGACTGGAGTGCAGTGCCATGAACACAGCTCACTTCAGCCTCGACCTCCTGGGCTCAAGTGATCCTTCCACCTCAGCCTCTGGAGTAGCTGGGACTACAAGTGTGTACCACCACGCCCAGCTAGATTTTGTACTTTTTTGGTAGAGACAAGGTTTTACCATGTTGCCTGGCTGGTCTTGATCTTCTGGGCTCAAACAATCTGCTCACCTTGGCTTCCCAAAGTGCTGGGATTCCAGACATGAGCCACCTCACCCAGCCGAGAACTTGTTACTTTACCTTTAGCCCTGTTTAGGTGAGAGGAAACTGTGAGCTGCTCCATAAGAGCAGTCTGCTTGATGGATCTTTGGGTTTTAGAGTTTTCAAGGATGGCTAAATGGTTGTGCCACACAAAATTTAACCAGTTCCATTAAAAGACGTAGGGCAGATCCTTCTTTTTCTTTCTCATGCTGTTCTAAATACTATGATAGGCAGTTTTATTTTGCCCTATGGGTGACCAGGTATACTATAACTCAGGGTAACTCATTCCATTTGTAGACTTGTAATTGTTATAAGCTCATCCGTTAAATTGCGCCTCATCCATCTCATCTGATCAGCCAACATTTAAGTGCCTTCTATTTGTGATAGATGCCAGAACATTGTGGTAAATGCTAGGGAAATAATAATAAGATGTGGCTTTTGTTTTCCAGAGATCCTAAAGCCTAGTATGGGAGAAATAAAATAAAATTACAATGAATATTATGATAGATACATAGAGTACAATGGGAGTATGTAAGAGGAGCATTTGGTTGAGACTGGGCAATTTGAGAGCTTGTTAGAGAAAGTGATACCTGAATTGAGTTGTGAATCTCAAAGGTTCTTCTGTGCCATACTAAGATGTTCATATTCTTTTGTGAAGGCTTTGGGCATTCATTGAATGGCTTATCCTTTAGTGAGAGAAGTTGACAAGTATAAACAAGGGAAATGATGGAATGAAAAACCATAGAACATTGAAGAATACAGGGATCCAAATTAAGGTGAAATTAGAGACTGAAGTGATAGAGAAGGAAGGAATGAGTTTGATTCGTAATAGCTTTGAGGGAAATGAGAGAGTGGTCTAAGAACACATAATATTGGACAGTATTAAGAACTCAGCTGAATTTGCAGACCGTTTCTTTGTTCGGTCATAGTCACTGGAATTGAGGAGATTAAGGAAAATTGAGGACCAGATGTTGGATAAGTGACATCGAAGTCACCTAGATTAGGGTTGTCAGATTTGGCAAACAGAAATATAGGATGCTCCATTAAATTGGAATTTCAGATAAACAATGAATAAGTATTTCCCAAATATGGCATAGGGCATACTTAAATAAATTATTCATATTTATCTGAATTTCAAATTTAACTGGAAGTCTTGTATTTTATCAGGCAACACTGACCTGGATGCTGTCTAGATGGTGGTGGGTGTGAGGTAGAGGAGAAACTGAGCCAGGAACCAATTTCTTTTGATGAGGGGAAAATAGCTAGAAAATTGGTAGGTAACTATTTGGTAGGTTTGGTAGTGAGTAGTATATGAGTCATGAGCCTTAAAGAAGAATGGGTTTTTATAAAAGTAGAAAAGTCTGGAATTTGGAATTGTTTCTAATTCCACCCTCTATAACTCGATAGAATAAATTTGTCCCTTTATTTTTCAACAAATTTGAGCTGGGCATGGTGGCTCACGCCTGTAATCCCAGTGCTTTGTGAGTCAAGGTGGGATGATCACTGGAGGCCAGGAGTTTGAGACCAGGCTGGGCAACATATTGAGATCCTCTCTCTTCAAAAAAATTTTTTTTTTTTTTTTGAGATTGAGTTTCACTCTCTTTGCCCAGGCTGGAGTGCAGTGGTGTGATATCGGCTCACCGCAACCTCTGCCTCCTGGGTTCAAGGGATTCTACTGCCTTAGCCACCCGAGTAGCTGGGATTACAGGCATGTGCCACCATGCCTAGCTAATTTTGTATTTTATTTTAGTAGAGACAGGGTTTCTTCATGTTGGTCAGGCTGATCTTGAACTCCTGACCTCAGGTGATCTGCCTGCCTCAGCCTCCCAGAGTGCTGGGGTTACAGGTGTGAGCCGTTGCACCCAGCCGAAAAAGTTTTTTAAAAATTAGCTGGGCTTTGTGGCACACGCCTGTTGTGTCAACCACTTGGTAGGAGTTCCAGGCTGCAGTGAGCCATGATCACGCCACTTAAGCCTGGGTGACAGAATGAAACTCTGAAATTTTTTTTTTTTTTTTTTTTTTTTTTTTTTTTGAGACAAGGTCTTGCTTTCACCCAGGGTGGAGTTCAGTAGCACAAACATGGCTCCCTGTGGCTTCGACCTCCCTAGCTCAAGCCACCCTCCCACCTCATTGTGTAGCCGGGACCACAGATGCATGCCACCATGCATCTAGTGGCTAGTTTTTTAATTTTTTATAGAGACGAGGTTTCAGAAACATCTTGCTCAGGCCGGTCTCGAATTCCTGGACTCAAGTGAGCCTCCCACCTGGACCTCCCAGAGTGCTGGGATTACAGGCAGGGGTCACTGCCCAACCAAGACTCTGTCTCTAAAAACTAAATAAATAAAATAAAGACATTTTAAGTACACCCTAGATTCCCACTCCTACCAAAAAAAATTTCATTAATTCTTCAACCATCTCTCAAAGGACTTGTTTTCAAGACACTGCACTATCCTAATTGTTTTCCTTTTGGTGCAATGTGGTTAATACTCAGACATACCATTTTTCATCTTTCCTCTCAATGTTCTATGAGAGTATTATATGAAACTTAAATGGCTTTAAAAATGCTGAGCTTGCTGGACATGGTAGTTTACACCTATATTCCCAGCACTTTGGGATTTGGAGGAGGGAGGATTGCATGAGATCAGCCTCATAGTTAGACCTTGTCTTTACACAAAAATCAAAAAGAAGCTATGGTGGTGCATGCCTATAGTCCCAGGTACTTGGGAGACTGAGGTGGGAGGATGGCTTGAGCCCAGGAGGCTGAGCCTGCAGTGAGCGGTGTTTGTGCCACTGCACTCCAGCATGGGTGACAGAGTGAGACTCTGTTTCAAAAAAAAAACAAACAAACTGAGTTTCAGGTACACTATATTTTTAGTATGCATTTGATTACCATTACAGTACATCTATCAAAAATGTTAATTTGCATGTTTTAAAGTTCTATTATGAAAAGTTTCAAACATAAACAAAAGTAGAAAGATGATTTTATTTTTTATTTTTTTTGAGACAGAGTCTCACTCTGTTACCCAGGTGGGAGTGCAGTGGCATGATCTCAGCTCACTACAACCTCTCCTAGGCTCAAGCGATCCTCCTGTCTCAGCCTCCCGAGTAGCTGGGACCACAGGTACACACCACCACTCCTGGCTTTTGTATTTTTTGTGGAGACAAGGTTTCATCATGTTGCGCAGGCTGGTCTCGAGCTCCTGAACTCAAGTGCTCCACCCACCTCAGCTTCCCAAAGTGCTGGGATTACAGGTGTGAGCCACTGCACATGGCCCAGAAAGATGATTATAAATTAATCGTTTTGTATCCATTACTCAGTTTCTCACCAGTCTTATTTCATCCATATTCCTACCCACTTCCTGCCCACCACCTCTTCATTATTGATATAAGGAATATAATAATAATATTCCTTATATAATAAATGATATAAGGAATCCTTTATATCATTTCAGTGTGACTTATTCCTATGCTGACTTTAAGAGCTGTGTAATATAAAAACAATTAGGAATCAGAGGACTTGACTTAAAGTCTTAACTTTCTACTGGAGTAAGTTAACAGGGGGGCAAGCTAAGCTGTGTGAGGCCTAAATTCCTAATATGCTGAAGTGAGTAACAGGTGGTGGAGGGGACATAATGTTGCCTGCCCTTTTTCACAGGGATCCATGAGCATCAAAGATAGGAGGTGAGGTAATACGCATCAAAGTATTTTGTCAACTCTAAATTTGAAAGCAAAAGTGCTTTACAAAGGTAAGATTTTATTATTAGTAAATGCTGCTTCCCTGTATAAGTGCTGACAACTCATGTACAATCAGTCTTAGAATTAAATGAATGTTGATATATTAATTTAAGTCCATAGTATGAAAATCACCCTTTCACCTTTACCCACTCTTGCATTTTGACAATTGCAGCAACATTTTCTCCTTCCCAGTCTGGCTCCTGTCTACTTTTCATGACTTCTGCAAGTTCACTGACAGCATTTCTCTTATAATATTTCTAGATTTTCATCTCTACCTTGGATTAATTCATGTAGACTTAAATTCAGATAAAGCAGGAAGGTGGGCTCTTCATGCTTTATGTATCTAAGAGTTCTGACGACTCTCAACAATGCTCTTTTTCAAATTTGAAGATCATTTTCTGTTTTTTTTTTTGAGACAGAGTCTCTGTCATTCAGGCTAGAGTGCAGTGGTATGATCTTGGCTCACTGCAACTTCTGCCTCCTGAGTTCAAGTGATTCTCGTGCCTCAGCCTTCTGAGTAGCTGGGATTATAGGCGCTTGCCACCACGCCAAGCTAACTTTGGTAATTTTAATAGAAATGGGGTTTTACAGTGTTGTCCAGGCTGGTCTCGAACTCCTAACCTCAGGTGATCCTCCTGCCTCATGCCTTCCAAACTGCTGGGATTACAGGCATGAGCCACCATGCCTGGCCTCATTTTATTTTCATCTAGAACAATTAGAAATAAAAATTGAGTTGAATAGTTCTGCTATTAATTACCTATTGAACTGTATTGTAGACTCTGGTGATTCTTATTCTTCTTTCCTCATCTTTCTGATCCTAATGTATTTTTAAAAGCCTTTACATATTTTTGTCTTTAAAATATCTAGATACTCTGAAAGTTTGTTTTAACTCTTTCATCCATTGTGTGTAGTGTGTATTTTTTCTTTAATGTCCTTATAAATACTGAGCTGTAGGGGAGGGGAGAGGAGGAGCAACTGGTGCAGGCACACTAGTTTCTTTAGGAAAGTCCACTTTGCCAGATCACTTAAGACTTATTAAAAGTATGGATTTCCTGGCTCTACTAAATGTCTTGTGATTTCTAGAGGTCCTAGGTCATTTTAATATGAAGGTGGGTTTGTAAACCACTGCTGTATAATATACAGGGATAATTTAATTTCTGAGTGGTATTTAATAGGTCACAGTATAGTAATATATATAACTGCAACAAGTTAGAAGAAAGACCACAATTGGACGACCTTTAAAAATCATTATTTAGGCTGGGCCTGGTGGCTCACGCCTGTAATCCCAGCACTTTGGGAGACCGAGGTGGGCGGATTACAAAGTCAGGAGATCAAGACCATCCTGACCAACATGGTGAAACCCTGTCTGTACTAAAAATTAAAAAAAAAAAAGCTGGGCATGGTGGTGCACTCCTGTAGTCACAGCTACTCAGGAGGCTGAGGCAGGAGAATTGCTTGAACCCAGGAGGCATAGATTGCAGTGAACCGAGATCACGCCACTGTACTACAGCCTGAGTGACAGTGCAAGAAAAAAATCATTATTTAAAAAAAATATTGGAGAGCTATGGAAGTAATGAGGACTAGATGAATTAGAATTCCAGAGATAGAAGAGACTTTTCCTTTATAGGTGAGCAGAGGATTGCTGACATTTGCTGATTCTGGACACACACTGAAGGAAGAAGAAACCAGAGAGGAAGTGCATTTTACTAAAACTACAACATGGGCCCAGTTCAATTCCTGATTGGATTGAGGTGACCAGCCTCTCTCATCCCTTTTGCCTAATAGAGGAAGTAGACAGCTCTTACTGGGAGAATATGTTCTGGAGTATCTATGGTTCTTTCATTTGTAATACGAGCATGCTATTAACAATTTCTAGAGATGTGAAAGGGTGGAAAAATTCAAGAAAAAAATAAAACTGTAGAAGATTTAGAAAATTAAAGTTATCAGTCAAGGACTTTAAAATAACTATAGTATACTTAAGAAAATAAAGGAAACTATGGACAAAATGGATCAAAATTTTCATAGAGAATTGGAATCCATAGAAGGAAACCAAATGGACATTCTAGGAATCAAAAACACAACATTGGTTGCTTAAGGTTTTTATTTGTAGTTTAATTAGAAACTTTGGTGCAGGACTCTAGGACCTCACTCCACCTCTTTCCCTATTCTTTATTGTTCTTTAAAAAGAAAAGAAAAAACAACGGGTAGATTGAATATATACTATTTAAGTTCCACAGGAGCAGAGGCTCTGTCTGTTTTGTTCGTTGCTCTACTCCCAGGGCTTAGTATAGTGCATGCCACGTTAAAAAACAAAACAAGACAGAACAAAATCTTCCTTACCACCACTTCCACAAAACCCCCACAATTAATAATTGATTGACATTAATCTGAAATTAATTATTCATTGTACCGGTTCAGTAGCAGACTATACGCAGCAAAAGGCAAGACTAGAGAACTTGTGGACAGATCAATATAAAATATCTAGATAAAAGCAGAGGAAGGAAGAAGACTAGAAAGAGTACAACAGAGCCTAAGAGACTTGTGGGACACCTGTAAAATGTCTAATGTGTAATTGGAGACCCAAAAGTAGAGAGATTAGCATGGAAGCAAATACTTGAAGAGGTAATGGTAAAATATTTTCCCAAACTGATGAAAGGTATCAACCTATAAATTCAAATAGTTTAGCAAACCCCAGGCAGGATGAACACAAAACTATACTTAGCATATCTTAATGGAACTGTTGAAAACTAGAAACAGAGAAACTCTTAAAAGTAGCCAGAAGAGGGGGAAAAAAGGCACTGTGTTCAAAGGAACAATATAACTGATGGCTGACTTTTTAACACACCTGTGGAAACTTAGGAAATAACAGACATTTTTTAAGTGTTGGCAAAAAAACCTGCCAAGCTAGAAGTTTACTTCCAGCAGAAATATCCTTCAGACAAGAAGGTGAAATAAATACATTTTTAGACAGTCAATAGCTGACAATTTATGACCAGCAGACCTGCACTGTAAGATTACTGAAGGAAGTTTTTTAGGCAGAAGGAAAATATCTCAAATGGAAGCACAAAATTGGGGGAAATAATGAAGAGCACATACCTGGGTAAGTGTATGAGTATACAGACAAGACCTATTGCCTCTTGTTTTTGTTGCTGTTTTTAGGAACTTTATTGCTTTTTGCTATTCTAGAATAATAGAATTTCTACAGTTGTTAAGCCAAGTCTGACCAGCAGACTCTGTCTGAGCAATGAATGACAGAAGTACATAGACACAGATGTTTTGTCTGTGCAGATGCGGCTAGGGGACTGCACGGCTCACAGATCCTGAAGAGGGAGTCCAGCTGTGAAGCCCCATTATGCTGGAGATGCTCCATATTTATTTAATACAGATTAAATGACAAAGGTCTCGAGTAAACACTATTAGTGGGTGATTAACATTGCCTACCCCCAGAGTAAGGAGCAGTTCTGCTCATGGATGATCAAAGGTTGGTCTTAGGACAAAAAGAGTAAACAAGCTATTTAGATAAACTGCCTTGCATTCCTTTGTACCAACTCCTTGCCTAATTGCCTCTGGGTAAGGACAGCCACCTTTGGCTGGTTCTTTCCCAGAGTTTTGCAAAACCTCTCAACCTTCCAAGAAGATTTGCATCTTTCTTATAATTTTTCCCATCACCCTGACTGATCTCCTATATCTCCTCTTTTTCTATTTTTTATATCAGGTTTTGTTGGTTGAAGAATACAGATGTGTGCTGCAACGGGTTTGTTAGGTGCAGCAGTTATAAATCATATTCTGGCTTTGCATCCTAGAATTAGTAAATAACATAAGACAAACATGAGTATGATCAGTAACATTATTTTCCAGTCAAGCAGTGACCCCCCAGGAATGGGGGTCAATCCAGGAGAGATGTTTTCACATACCCTTCCATATGGCTGTTTGTTGAGTGTGTAGATATATGGCGTTTAGGGATTCGAGAATTTTAGTTTTAAGTTGCTTTATGTCTGCCGTTAAATTATCATGTAAGTTTCCCCAGAAGTGTTGTTTCACTTCATCGCAACTATGTATTGATTGATTCCAAGGTAGAGAGGTGACACATATGCTTTTGTTCCTAGTCACAGTTTAATTGCTGATGGAATGCCAGTGCATCTTGCTGCCACTCCCCTACATATTCCAAGGCAGCCTCAAGGGCTTACAAGCATGCAAGAATCTTTTGATCTATGCCCTGCTGTAAGAGGAGTTCATTAGACACATTTCTGGCCAAGTTATCTACAGAAGTAGCTGTTTGCACTGATTCAGTAGTAGATGTTGCAGCCACACTAGCGGTTGCTAGGATGACTATGGCTGAGACTATAAAGGCTATAAGTATATGAATCTTTTGTGTTTGACCTGGGACAGGACACATTCTAAGGTGGCAAGAGCAGAGGAACCTTGCCAGTCACATGTCAAATTGAGTAGTAGGAATGCCTCAGATTGTCTTCTTAAAACCATGACACTAGTAATAATTAAATCAGCTATCTTGTAATTAGCAATGCATGAGGTGAACCAAGCCTGTCCCTACATGTCACAAATGTGGAGTTTTGGGGTGTAATAGAAATATTGGTTCCCGTAAGGAAAACATATGGATAGGTAGTGCAAATTAGGCACTGATCTGTGTGATTATGAATAAAATCATAGTGTAATTGTTACTGGAATTAAGTTATGTCCCATGCCAGGTGTTAAAAGAGAGATCCTAAGATGTCCCAGGTGCCATAATGTGTCTTGGGGTGGCATAGACTTGACAGGGTCGATACCCCATCCCCATTGGCCCAAATCATAGGGGAACGGGATGTGACTATGAAACTATTACTGATGCCATGATTGATGCAGACATCATTACAATTGCCCTGCAAATGACTAGGGGGGGCTCCAGTCTAAGATGTTATAATTGTCTAACTGGAGGCTACAGGCTTGTCCCCTGTGACAGGCTTCCCAGCCAAAGTGGAATCCGTTACTTTCCCGGCTTGGTTCTTTTTTTTTTTTTTTTTTTTTTTTTTTTTTTTTTTTTTTTTGAGGCGGAGTTTCGCTCTTGATACCCAGGCTGGAGTGCAATGGCGCGATCTCGGCTCACCGCAACCTCCGCCTCCTGGGTTCAGGCAATTCTCCTGCCTCAGCCTCCTGAGTAGCTGGGATTACAGGCACGCGCCACCGTGCCCAGCTAATTTTTTGTATTAGTAGAGACGGGGTTTCACCATGTTGACCAGGATGGTCTCGATCTCTTGACCTCGTGATCCACCCGCCTCGGCCTCCCAAAGTGCTGGGATTACAGGCTTGAGCCACCGCGCCCGGCCCCGGCTTGGTTCTTTAGCACAGGGAGGAATGTTGGGGAAAGTAACATTGGTTATGTTGCCCAGTTTGAGGCTACCAGCAAGCAAGAATATTAAGGCATTTCCTTTGCCATGATGTAGCCACACTTGTGTTTGGGCAGGTACACAGTAAGGGTTAGGACTTTTTATAACTTACACACAGTAGGAGGATAGTGGAGTGATATGAAGTGTTACCTGGCACCTTAGTCCAATGTGTGCCATTAATGAGGGACCCCACAGGGGGTATGTCAATTCCGCCTAGCCAAGCAGTCACATTGTTAAAGGCTAGGAAGGGAGTGTCTGCCTAAGTAACAGGCAGAAAAAAGGCAGATTTAGAAGATGGGCTCAATAGAGTGTAGCAGGTACAGGTAACAGAGAATAAAAAAGTTAAAAATTATCTGGAGTGAATGGTGTTTATGTTTGGAGCAAAATTCGTTCAGCCTCCTGAGTTGTTTTCTTCATCATTCCCCAGGTATTGTCTGGGGCTTGTGTCGTTGGAGGAAGCTGCATCATCTAGGGCTGTGGGTCCTGCAGGGTCATTTTCTTCATCTCTGGTACCAGGTTGGGTCCTAGCCATGCCATGATATGGTTTGATGCATTGTGCTGGAATCCAAAGAGGACCTGACGGGGTGTAAACACAAGCATATCCCCTTCCCCGTGTTAGCAAATCATTTGGACCACATCATCCATTACTATTTATATCCTTCCATAAAACTGTGGGTTTTATGTCTAGAGAGGTTTTAGCAAAGTGCTTTTCTATAGCTGATTGAAACTTGTCATCTAAATTTTTTTTTTTTGAGACCGAGTTTCGCTTATGTTACCCAGGCTGGAGTGCAATGGCGCGATCTCAGCTCACCGCAACCTCCGCCTCCTGGGTTCAGGCAATTCTCCTGCCTCAGCCTCATGAGTAGCTGGGATTACAGGCACGCGCCACCATGCCCAGCTAATTTTTTGTATTTTTAGTAGAGACGGGGTTTCACCATGTTGACCGGGATGGTCTCGATCTCTTGACCTTGTGATCCACCCACCTCGGCCTCCCAAAGTGCTGGGATTACAGGCGTGAGCCACCACGCCCGGCTGTCATCTGAATTTTAAATAATTAAGGGTAAATAAGGCTTGTGCTAGTAGTGTTGCGGGGTCCTTACTCATACGCCTCCTTTTTGTTTTCTGAGCCTATTTTTTTTCAGGTAATAAACGTATTTTACTAGTGTAAAATGTAATCTGCTTTCCAGTCAATGAAAGAAAAACTTCAGAAAAAAAATACGGAACGTTTCACAAATTTACGTGTCATCCTTGTGCAGGGGCCATGCTAATCTTCTCTGTATCGTTCCAATTTTAGAATATGTGCTGCCGAAGTGAGCACTTCTGAGCCTATTTTTAAGGGTGGAGTGGGCACGTTCTACTATGGCCTGTCCTTGGGGGTTATACGGAATGTCTGTGGAATGTTGGATGTTTCATGTGTGACAAAATTGTTGAAATTGTGAACTGGCATAAGCTGGACCATTATCAGGGTTAATTTTTGTGGGCCACCCCATAAATGCAAAAGTTAAAAGAAGATGTTTAATGACATATCTGGTGGACTCTTCAGGCAGCGCATGTGCGCTAATTAGATGAGAATTGGTATCAACAGATACACGTACATATCTTAGTTTTCCAAATTCAAGGATGTCTGTAACATCTGTTTGCCATAACTGATTAGGTTCTAGTCCTCTAGGGGTAACACCTGTAGAAGCAGGGAATGTGCCTGTGAGCTGACTGTCGGGGCATTGCAGGATAATTTGTTTAGCTAGTCTTTGGGTAAGGTGAAATTGTTTAAGTTTCTCCAATTTTTGGAAAAATTGATGTGATTGGGCGATTTGGTCAAGCAGTGATGTCATAACTTGTAGGTCTGCATGATCATTGCCATAAGCCAGTATGCCACAGTGAGCTGTGGGCTCGAATATCTGTGATTAAAAATAGGATCTGTACGTTGATCCAGCAATTGCTGAAGTCGAACAGAAAGGGCACACAGGGTGGGCTCAAGAGGTTAGACTTGATGAGGGGCTGTCTCAAGGTTCTGCAACAAATAAACAGAGTAAGCAGAGTCACTAACAATATTGATGGGCTGAACAGAAAATGTCTCCAGGGCCAATTTTAGGGCTCTAACCTCAGCTCTCTTAGTGCTAGTAAATCTAGATCAAGTGAGGGAATTATGCAGTTTCACCAGACAGCAGCTTTTCCATTCTTACCAGAGTCGTCAGTAAACAGCGTTAAAGTGTTAGGTATGGAGGAGTGAACTACTTTTGTAGGTATAATTGCAGGGGTATGAGATAAAAACTGAAGCAGTTTGTCAGCAGAAAGGGCATGTTCTAATTGGCCTGCGTAATCAGAAAGTGCAATCTGAAGATCTAGAGATAGGGGCAATACCGCTTTGCATTGCATTTTGCTCAAAGGAATTCTTACGACATCAGGGTCATAACCTAGCAACTGATGGCATCGTCTGCGGCCTGTATAGATGATTTTTTTTTTAATTTTATTTTTACATATACAAAATATTTTATAGTAATTGCTAGAGAAGCAAAGTCCTTTATTATTATTTTTTCTTTGTTTCAACTAACTTGATGAAGAAACTACAGAGAGGAAAAAGAGCACAAACTGCTTCTTTCTAGACTTTTAAAAATTTTATTTCCATTGGGTATCACTGGAGAATTTTTCACCAATCAGAGGACATTTTCTTAAAAGCTTTACTGAAATACTCTAAGCTTTTCCATTTCTTTCAGGCAAATGCTCTAGCTGATTTTATGATGCAATCTATTTTTTTTTTTTTTTTTTTTGAGACGGAGTTTCTCTCTTGTTACCCAGGCTGGAGTGTAATGGCGCGATCTCAGCTCACCGCAACCTCCGCCTCCTGGGTTCAGGCAATTCTCCTGCCTCAGCCTCCTGAGTAACTGGGATTACAGGCACGCGCCACCATGCCCAGCTAATTTTTTGTATTTTTAGTAGAGACGGGGTTTCACCATGTTGACCGGGATGGTCTCGATCTCTTGACCTCGTGATCCACCTGCCTCGGCCTCCCAAAGTGCTGGGATTACAGGCGTGAGCCACCGCCCCTGGCTTTTTTTTTTTTTTTTTTTAATTATTGAGCCACACTGTATGGATTGCTGGAAATGCTTTTTAGTTTTTAAGAGAAAGAAAGAGAAAGAAAAAGGGGGAGAGAGAGCAGGATTCTTGCTCTATTGCCCGGGCTGGAATGCAGTCTAAAAATAGGTATTAAAAACCTCTTTTATGCCGATAATTGTACTTAACAACGGAGACAGGAAGGAATAAGGGAAGAAAATAAACAAACAGCCAACCAATATTTCATTTAAGTCTGTGAAATGCTATGCAAATGCTGAAGAGTGATTTACTTTCAATTATGTACTCACTTTCAAAATAGGTGTAATATGATATTGAGAAAAATGAATGTTCTGTGGACCTGGGATGGAGAATTCTATAAATATTCACTGTTTACTTATTCCAGGTCTAAGTTCAAATCATAGATGTCCCTATTAATTTTCTATGTTGTTGATCCATCAAATATTAACAATGTGGTGTCAAAATCTCCCACTATTATTGTGCGGGAGTCCAGGTCTCTTTATAAGTCATTAAGAACTTGTCTTATGTATCTGGGTTCTCCTGTATTGGGTGTGTATATATTTATAATCATTAACTCCTGTTGTTGCATTGATCCTTTTACCATTATGTAATGTCCTTCTTTGTCTTTTAGTCTTTGTTACTATTAAAGTCTATTTGGTAAGAGACGAAAGTTACATCTCTTGTTTTTTTTTTTTTTGCTCTCCATTTAATTGGTGAATCTTCCTCCATCCCTTTGTTTTGAGTCTTTGTATGTCGTTGCTTGTGAAATAGATCTGGTTACAGCGTACCGATGGGTTTTGACTTTTTATTCAATTTACCTGTCTGTGTCTTTTGGGGGCATTTAATCCATTTAAATTTAGAATTAATATTAATATTTGCGAGTTCAATATTGTCTATTGTTTACTGGCTGTTTTGTCCAATAGTTGATGTAGATTCTTCATTATAGAGATACTCTTTATGTTTTGGTAAGTTTTTGGGATGACTGATACTGGTTGTTCCTTTCTGTTTGTAGTGCTTCTTTCAGAAGCTCTTGTAAAGCAGGCCTGGTGGTGATGAAATCTCTGAGTGCTTGCTTGTTCGCGAAAAATTTTCTTTTTCCTTCGCTTATGAAGCTTAGTTTGGCGGGATATGAGATTCTGGATTGAAAATTCTTTTCTTTGAGGATATTGAATATTGACCCCCACTCTCTTCTAGTTTGTAGGGTTTCTGGTGAGAGGTCTGCTGTGAGTCTGGTAGGCTTCCCTTTATGGGTAACATGACCTTTCTCTCTAACTCCCCTTAGAGTTTTCTCCTTTATTTCAACCCTAGTGAATCTAGCGATTATGTCTTGGAGTTGCTCTACTTGAGGAATATCTTTGTGGTGTTCTCTGTATTACCTGGAGTTGAGTATTGTCCTTCCTTACTAGGTTAGGAAAGTTTTCCTGAATAATATCCTGAAGAATATTTTCCAACTTGAATTCATTCTCTTCATGACATTCAGGTATACCTATCAATCGTAAATTAGGTCTTTTCACATAGTCCCATATTTCTTGGAGATTTTGCTCATTCCTTTTTACTCTTTCTTCTCTAATCTTGTCTTCTCATTTCATTTCATTAAGTTGGTCTTCGACCTCCGATATCCTTTCTTCTGCTTGATCAATTCGACTGTTAAAACCTGTGCATACTTCACAAAGTTCTCATATTGTGTTCTTCAGTTCCATTAATTCACTTATATTCCTCTCTAAGTTGTCTATTCTCGTTAGCATTTCGTCAAACCTTTTTTCAAAGTTATTAGTTTCTTTACATTGGGCTAGAACATGTTCTTTTAGCTCATTAAAGTTCCTTATTATCCACTTTCTGAAGCCTAAATCTGTTATTGGAACACACTCATTCTCCATCAGGCCTTGTTCTCTTGTTGATGAGGAACTGTGATCACCTGTAGAAGGAGAGGCATTCTGATCTTGGGTATTCTCAGCCTTTTTACGCTGGTTTCTTCCCATCATAGTAAGTTCATCCACCTGTTGTCTTTGTAATTGCCTACTTTCAAATTAGGTCTCTGAGTGGACGTCCAACTTGTTGATTCCCAGCGCTGAAATCTGAGCAACCCACTGTGCTGGCCAAAACAGCGGCATTAAGATTCGTGGTGCTTTTCTGCCTGGGAATCTCTGGTCTGACTTCCCTCTTGAGTCCCTTCTTCGATCAGGTAAATGGGCTACTCTGCCTTCCCGGAGAACGTTGATCAGAAGGGGACCCAGTCCCATTTACTCTGCACCAAGAACCGCTGCACTGGGGCGCCGGCAAAACCACAATGCTGGCCACAAGAGTTGCCCTGGTGACCCGTGGGGCTCCTCCGCTGGGAATCTTCCGGTCCATGGGTAACAAAAATTCGTCTGAAATTGTGGCGTCCTCTCATTCTGTGTGCTTTCTCTGGGAGCTACAATCCCGAACTGGTGGTGATCAGCCATCTTGGATCTCTCTCCCCTAAATGACTTTATTAATTAGCCGGATAAGGAAGATAGTGTTTTAGTCCCGGTATGTGTGCAAAAAACCCGTTCTAGGAAGCGTAGTCCTGGGGCCATTTGTTTTATTAATCCTGTTGGGGAATGGTTAGTGGGAAAAATAAACAGTTGAACTGAATATTCTGGGTCTATATGATCTAGTTGCCTCTGAAAAATAGCTTGTTCTAGTTCTTCAATTTCTCTTTTTGCTGCAGGGGTTAACTACTTGGGAGAATCCAGGGCAGCACTGCCTTTTAAGATAGAAAACAGATTTCACAACTTATCAGTAGATACACCCAACGTGGGGCAAAGCCAGTTAATATTGCCCAGTAATTTTTGATAATCATTTAAGATATGTAAGTTGCTAGTATTTAATTTAACCTTTTGAGGTCTTACTGATCAGGAAGATAGTATGTATCCAAGATATTTCCAAGGAGAGGACATTTGTACTTTTTCAGATGCTATGATTAAACCTCTTAACTGTGTATTCTTTATGACAGAGGCAATATAAACTTAAAAGTGCGGGCTCCATTGGAGCTTCCAGTAATATATCATCCATAAAATGAATAATCTTTCAATTAGGAAATTGTTTTCTACTGGGGAGCAAAGCCTGATTTACATGATACTGACGCATGTAGGACTGTTCAGCATTCCTTGAGGAAGCGCTTTCCAGTGAAATCAGCAAGCTGGCTTTTCATTATTGATAGCTGGTATTGTAAATGCAAATTTTCTCTGTCCTGTTCTGCAAAGGGAATAGTATAAAAGCAGTCTTTTAAGTCAATAACAATTATAGGCCAATTTTGAGGGATTGCTGCAGGGGAGGGGGCCTCTGCTGAAGAGGCCCCATAGGCTGCAAATTAGCATTAATAGCTCATAAGTCATGCAAAAGTCTCCATTTGCCAGACTTTTTGGGAATGATGAAAATGGACGAATTCCAAGGGCTATTTGATGGTTCTATACGGCCAGCTTTTAATTGCTTCTCAGCTAATTCATGGGCCTGCTGCAGTTTCTCTCCCTTTAAAGGTCACTGTTCTACCCAAATAGGATCTTGAGAGAGCCATGTCAGGGGTAGGGGAGGAATAACAGTGGCCATTATTAGAAAAGGGTTTGCTGTTCACATAATTCATCAAATTCTGCCCTCCAGAGGTGGTATTGGCTGGTGTCTAAAGTTGTTTTAGCTAGTACTGACCAGTCCCATGGGCTCATATGGAAGTTGTCTGCTATGCCCTCAATTAATCCTTTCGTAAATGGGCTAGTGGCTCCATTTTCTCTAATGCTTTTTCTTACCTTTTTTTAAGCATATAGCTGATTGCCTTGTTGATTTTGCATCACTGGGCAGGCCAAGAACTCCCCTTATAATGCCACTTGCCTAAGACTGGGCCCGATAGCTGTAGCATATCCCTTGTCTTTTTTCCAATTTATTGGGAGAGGGGACTCGGAGAATTTCTGTCTCCTCTGTGGCACTTTTACTTGGTAACAGTGGGGCTGAGGGGGATGGAGAAGGCAGTAAGGTAGGTGATGGTTCCTTCTCCCTTCACTTTTTAGGGTCTTCCCTTTTTAGTGTATAGCAGGGCCAGAACAGCCCTAACTAAGGCCCATAATGTTAGAGATGTTACTGGGACCCTTTGCCCTTGTACATGACGCTGTTTAAGATTTCTCCCTACTTGTTCCCAGAGCTCTAAGTCTAGCATGCCTTCTGTTGGGAACCATGGATTATGGGAAACAACAGTTTGCATTAGATCCCTTAATAGAGCCTGCAAAACCAAGACTCCACTAGCTTTAAGCAGCTGTTTCAATAATGTATATACTGTTGCTGTTGAGCTGATAGCTGTTGTCCCTTGATGAGACCCTAGTCTGGACAATTCCCATGAAGAAATCTCGAGTGGGCACCAATGACTTACTGACCGTGCAGTCTCTTCACCTTCATTTTCAAGGGCCCCATTGCTATCTGCGATACATTGCAGCGTTCCTCGTGCAGGGGCACCAGCTGCCAAGTCTAACTGACGAGTGACAGAACTATGCAGACACAAATGTTTTGTCTGTGTGAGCACGGCCAGGGGACTGCTCTAAAGGACTGCTTTTAGACTACACTAAAAAGGCTCACAGATCCCGAAGAGGGAGTCCGGCTGTGAAGCCCCAATATGCTGGAAATGCTCTGCATTTATTTAGTGCAGATTAAATGACAAAGGTCTCGAGTAAACACCATTAGTGGGTAATTAACATTTCTGCATGTTTCTCCACCCCCCCACCCCCGCCACAGTAGAGAGCAGTTCTGCTCGTGGATAATCAAAATTTGGTCTTAGGACAACATGAGTAAACAAGCTATTTAGATAAAACTCCCTTACATTCCTTTGTATCTACTCCTACCCTAATTGCCTCCAGGTAAGGACAGCCACCTTTGGCTTGTTGTTTCCCGAAGCTTTACAAAACCTCTTAGCCTTCCAAGAAGGTTTGCATCTTTTTAATAATTTTTCCCACCACCATGAGTGATCTACACTTTTAGGTTAAGGTAAAATTGCCATCCAGTCATTAAACTGCACATATTTAAAAATGTATAGTTTGATGAGTTTTGATATACACATAAATCATTGATGCTAAAAACGACAATCAAGATGATGAATATATTTAACCAGCAAAAGTTTTCTCCAGCCTCCTTGTAATCCATTCCTACCTTCATCCCATCCCTAGGGATCCCTTGAGCTGTTTTTGTCTTAGTGGATATGTCATAAGTTGTTTATTCATTTACCTGTTGATGGATAACTGAAGACAACACAAATTTTCACCATTATGAATAAAATTGTCTTGAAGATTCATATACATGACTTTCATTTCTCTTTAGTAAATACAAAGGAGTAGAAATGGGTGGATCATATAGTGGATGTATATAATAATGCTATGTTATAGGATATTATATCTTGTAATTTTTTAAGAGGCTGCCAAGCTGTTCCTAAAGTGATTGTACCATCGTAGAGCAGTATATGAGAGTTCCAGTTGTTCCCCATCTTTGCCAACACTTATTTAGCATTTTCTTTTAAATTATGGCCATTCTAGTAGGTATGAAGTGGTATCTTATTGTGGGTTTGATTTGCCTTTCCCAAATAACTAATGATATGGAGCATCTTTTCATATGCTTATTTACCATCTGAATATTTTCTTTGGTGAGCTGTTCATCTCTCTTGCCCATTTCTAAAAAAATCTGGTTTTATTAGACTTTTGAGAGTTGGTGATATATGCTGAATACAAGTTATTTATCAGATAAATTATTTGCAAATCTTTTCTCCTACTTTTTGCTTGTTTTTTGTTCTCCAGTTCTTTCAAAGCAGATATTCTTAATTTTCCTGAAGTCCAGTTTGTCAATTAAAAAATGGATCATGTTGGCCGGGCGCGGTGGTGGCTCAAGCCTGTAATCCCAGCACTTTGGGAGGCCGAGGCGGGTGGATCACGAGGTCAAGAGATCGAGACCATCCTGGTCAACATGGTGAAACCCCGTCTCTACTAAAAATACAAAAAAAAATTAGCTGGGCATAGTGGCGCGTGCCTGTAATCCCAGCTACTCAGGAGGCTGAGGCAGGAGAATTGCCTGAACCCAGGAGGCGGAGGTTGCGGTGAGCCGAGATCGCGCCATTGCACTCCAGCCTGGGTAACAAGAGTGAAACTCTGTCTCAAAAAAAAAAATGGATCATGTTATTGGTATATCTAAGATACCTTTGTCTAATATAGGGTCACAAATTTTTCTCCTGTGCTTTCTATAGAAATTTTATTTAGGATTTACACTAAGGTTTGTGGCTCATCTTTAGTTAATTTTTGTTCTTGTGCTGTAATTAATGAGGAGACACCTTCCATACACAAGATAGGATCATTTAAGGATTGAGACCTGAACAACAAAAACCAGCTTATTTATACAAACGTAACTTAATCCTAACACTTTTTAAGCTTCTTATTGTGTTCTTTTACTTGATGGAACTTGGTCTGGCAGCATCCTTGGTGTTTAAGAGGTTATATTTTCAGAAGAAATTTTTTTTTTCCTTTGTGATTGTGCCTGTTTTTATGCCAATACCACCCAGTCTTTAAACTGTATAATGAAACATAAAGTCAGGTAGTATAAGTCCTCCAGCTTTCTTTCTTAGAATTGTTTTTGACTAATCTAGATCTTTTATATATCCTTGTATGATTTAGGATTGGCTTGTCAATTTCTATTAAAAAGTCTGTTTTGGCCGGGCGTGGTGGCTCATGCCTGTAATCCAAGCACTTTGGAGGCCAAGGCAGGCAGATCACCTGAGGCCGAGAGTTCAGAAAGTCTGTTTTGATAGGGATTGTGTGACTGGGCTGAGTCCATAGATCAATTTTGGGAAGATTGCCATTTTAACAGGTATTGTTTTTTAGTTTCAATTTTTGATTTTTGCTAATACTTAGAAATATATGGATGTTTATTGATCTTGTTTGTTTTTATTTAGGCCATAGATTTTTTTTTTTTGAGACGCAGTCTTGCTCTGTTGCCAGGCTGGAGTTCAGTGGCATGATCTCAGCTCACTGCAATCTCTGCTTCCCAGGTTCAAGTGGTTCTCCTGCCTCAGCCTCCAGAGTAAGCTGGGACTACAGATGCAGGCCACCATGTCTAGCTAATTTAAAAAATATTTTTAGTAGAGACGAGGTTTCACCATGTTGGCCATGATGGCCTTGATCTCTTGACCTCGTGATCAGCCTGCCTCGACCTCCCAAAGTCCTGGGATTACAAGTGTGAGCCACTGCGCCTGGCCTTTCTTTTCTTTTCCTTTTTAAAGATAGGGTCTCGCTCTGTCCCCTAGGCTAGAGTACAGTGGTATGATCATAGCTCACTTCAGCCTTGAACTCCTGAGCTGAAGTGATTCTCCCAAGAAGTGAGGACTACATACAGGTGCATGCCACAACACTCGGCTGTTTTCTTATTTTGTAGAGACAGGGTCTTGCTGTGTTTCCCAGGCTGGTCTTGAACACCTGGCTTCAAACTATCCTTCCACCTTGGCTTCCCAAAATGCATAAGTCACTGAACCTGGCCAGGCCGTTAATTTTTTTGAGACAGGGTCTTGCTCTGTTGCACAGGCTAGAGTGCAGTAGTGTGATCATGGCTTACTGCAGCCTTGACCTCTTGGACTCGAGTGATCCTCCCACCTCAGCTTCCTGAGTAGCTGGGACTATAGGCACTCACCATGATGCCTGGCTAATTTTTGTAGAGACAGGGTTTCACCATGTTGTCTAGGCTTGTCTCGAACTCCTGAACTCAAGTGATCCGCCAACCCTGGCCTCCCAAAGAGACTGTAGACTTTCTTTAGTACAATTTTGATTGCATTCACAGACATCAGCTAAAAATATTTGACAGTCTAATTCTCTGCTTGACCTCCAGAACCAGGAATAAATATAAGGCATTTTCATATTATTAGACTGTACAGAAAAATTAAGTAGGGGTGATGCTGACAGGAACAAGAAACAAATAGAATCAAGTCCTTTGTGTCTCTTCCAATATCTCTTCATTGTCTCTTTGGCAGAGCCTTAACAACCGATAAAGGAGAAGTATGGTTTGCATGGTAATCTCCCCAACAGAAAACAAAGTATAGAAGGATGGGTTTGAAAATAAGAGACAGCAGCTTAGCAATTAGCACGGTCCACCTCTTCGAACGCTCAGTGTTTTTTTTTTTTTTTTTTTTTTTTAAACAGAGTTTCACTCTCTTTTCCAGGCTGGAGGGCAGTGGTGCCAACTCGACTCACTGCAACCTCTACCTCCCAGGTTCAAGCAGTTCTCATGTCTCAGCCTCCTGAGTAGCTGGGCTTACAGGCATGCACCACCATACCAGGCTAATTTTTTGTATTTTTAGTAGAGACAGGGATTTACCATATTGGCCAGGCTGGTCTCAAACTCCTTACCTCAGGTGATCCTCCTGCCTTGGCCTCCCAACGTGCTTGACCACTCAGCCTTTATACAAATATTTCATCTAATTTACAAGAAGAAAAAACCTCTAAGCTCTTGCCTAAAAAGATGAATATGTTCTTTGTAAAAATGAGAATACTGGCTGGGTGCAGTAGCTCACGCCTGTAATCTAGCACTTTGGGAGGCTCAGGTGGGCAGATCATGAGGTCAGGAGTTCGAGACCAGCCTGACCAACATGGCGACACCCCATCTCTACTAAAAATACAAAAATTAGCTGGGCATGGTGGCGTGTGCCTTTAATCTCAGATACTTGGGAGGCTGAGGCAAGAGAATCTCTTGAACCCAGGAGGCGGAGGTTGCGGTTAGCTAAGATCATGCTACTGCACTGCAGCCTGGGCAATGAGCAAGACTCCATCTTAAAAGAAAAAAAAATGAGAATGTCCTTACTGTCTTCCCAAAATGAGGAGCAAAGTCTCATTATTATTGTATCAATTTCTGGGTGACATTTACACTATCCATTTCTTGGCTGTGTTAATTATGCCTCTAATTAATAGTCCCTTCTGAATATCCTGTTATATAGGGATTAAATTATAAAGTTAACCTTTAATAAAATTTGTATAACATAGAGAAGAAAAGAGAAGGAATTGATTTATAAACTTGTCTGACTCGCTGTAATAAGTAAGGAAGAAAATATAGTTGCTGTAGACCTTGCTTCTGTAACTGGTGGAGAGATTGTAGTTTATATTTATAACTACTTCTGACCTCAGTTGGTGGGGTAACCCAAATCTTCATTAATGAGGAATATGGCTTTGGGAGTCCAAGGTGGGCAGATCACGATGTCGGGAGATCGAGGCCATCCTGGCTAACATGGTGAAACTCTTGTCTCTACTAAAAACACAGAGAATTAGCGGGGCGTGGTGGCACATGCCTGTAGTCCCAGCTACTTGGGAGACTGAGGCAGGAGAAATGCTTGAACCCAGAAGGTGAAGGTTGCAGTGAACTGAGGTCGTGCCACTGCACTCCAGCCTGGGCAACAGATCAAGACCTCGTCTTTAAAGAAAAAAAAGAATATGGGTCGGACATAGTGGCTCATGCCCGTAATCCCAACACTGTGGGAGGCTGAAGTGGGTGGGTCACGAGGTCAGGAGTTCGAGACCAGCCTTGCCAACATAATGAAACCCCATCTCTGTAAAATTACAAATATTAACTAGGTTTGGTAGTAGGTGCCTGTAATCTCAGCTACTTGGGAAGCTGAGGCACAAGGATCACTTGAACCTGGGAGGTGGAGGTTGCACTGAGTGGGATCACACCACTGTACTCCAGCCTCAGTGACAGAGTGAGACTCCAGGTCAAAAAAATAAAAAAATAAAAAAAAAAATACAAATCCTCAGTGGTCCTGTGTCATGTGTTTGCGTGCCTGTGGCTGCAGTTTTCCATTAACTTTTGCTCTTATATATGTAGGCTTAGAAAAATATTTCAGGAAATCCTCGAGGTTCCAGACATAGTCCTCTTTGACCCTGTTATGTAGCAACAGTCTACTATCTCCTTAGTAATAGGGCTGAATTACCTGAATTGTATCAGCTAATATAATAAGCTCATTCTTTAACTGTTGATATATTGTGGTGGTTCTTAACTTAGGACAATTTTGCCTCCCAGATCTGGAGACATTTTTAATTGTTACAACTTTGGCCGGGTGGGGGAATGCTACTGGCATCTAGTGGGTTAGAGTTCAGGGTTGCTGCAAAGCATCCTGAAATGCTCAGGACAGTCCCCCAAGTAGAGACTGATCCAGTCCAAACTGTCAGTAGTGCCAAGATTGAGAAATTCTGATTTAGTGGTATGGAAGGCAGTGGTTATGAGGTAGTTGTTACTTCTAATTCAGTGGAACCTGGTGGAATCATTCCCTCTTTGGGAACCAAGGCCTCCAAACCAGCAGATAACAAAGTCATAGGTACTTGAAACCAAACTTCTGCTAATGGAGTTTTTAGGAATAATAGAGGAACTGCTACTTCTACTTCTACCCCTTGATTCTGAGGCCTTTGTATTCTAGCTATGGGGAAAACAACATTGTATATTGCTCATTGATTCAAAGCAGTTAGTGCATGTTTTAAGATAGAACCCTCATTCTTGAGGATTTGATCTCCCAGCTAGCACTGTAACTGAGTGAATCTTCAGCAGGCCATTGTGTTAGATCAGCTGCTTCTAGGTGATGGAGTATGTGGTAAGACCAGTGATTTCCATGTTTTATAACCCATTCCTGCAGTTCTTTTTCTGTGAAATGAGTTCCTTGAGCAGTATACCTTGATGATGAACAAGGGGTTGCCCATGACCTTGATGGTGATGCTGGCAGAAGCACTGCAGGCAGGGAAGGCACATTCATATCCAGAATAGGTTGGTTCCAGTGAGGACAAATTCCTGTCCCCTCCATGTATATAGAGTTTTTGTTTTGGTTTTTTTTTAAGGTATGCTACTATCTACTATCATTAATACTTTGTGAACATTATATTTTCACATTAAAAAAGATCAAAATAGGTAATAATTATCTGACCAAGAAATGTTTTAAGTAAATTGTAGACTTTTGACAGCTATGTCATCTATCTAAAAACCTTGGAGTAACTGTAAAGTAGTGAATTTTGAACTGTAGACTTTACTCGTGCAGATATCTAACTAATTTTGTTGAAATCTACCAGATAGAAATCCATTGTTATGGGTTATATGGTTGAAAACTTTTTAGGCTGTCATTTGTTTCAGGATACATTGACTTGGTATACTTTTAACGCTTCTCATAGTTTACCAAATTTAGGTAAAACTAATTTCATTGAAATAGGGAAAATGCCTAAATATTAATAGAGATAGGATGAATTAAATTACTTACCCTTTAAAAAATTGCCAGGGTTAGCAATTTTTATGTGTGGAGTGGTGTATATGTTTCAGAGGAATAAAATAAATATTCAGATAAAAGCATACCTAATCTAACTAGGACCTATCTAACCTACCTGCTTATAGAGGAAATCTTGAGAAACTTGAAATTGAAGTACTTAAAATTGTAAGTCTTCCCTTTCAAGGCCCTATCAAAACATCATGACCACAGAACTCGTTACTTAATATAGTTAGAAAATTATATTTGTAGAACTCCAAATTCATTTTATTATTATTTTTTGAGATGGAGTCTTACACCCAGACTGGATTGCAGTGGTGCTGTTTCGGCTCACTGCAACTGCCACTTCCTGGATTCAAGCAGTTCTCTTGCCTCAGCATTCCAAGTAGCTGGGACTACAGGCGTGCCACCACACCTGGCAAATTTTTTGTATTTTTAGTAGAGACAGGGTTTCACAATGTTGACCAGGCTGATCTTGAACTCCTGACCTTAGGTGATCACCAGCCTTGGCCTCCCAAAGTGCTGGGATTGTAGGTATGAGCTACCACGCCTGGCCTCCAAAACCATTTTTATTCATTATATTCTCTATTAAGTATATGTTTGATAAAGATAAGCATTTTTCCTTTTTTTCACTGTTACAGTCTTTGTATTTAGAATAGTGATTTGCACATAGAAGGGACTCAATAAATATTTGTTGAATGAATGAATATATGAAATAAAATCTTCCGTGCTCTTGCAGAGAAGTATTTGTCATATAACTGGTCTTATCGTATGGCAGAATGTCCCTTGTTTACCATTCTTATTCCATTCTAACCAAATCATGATATGTATTTTTAGGTATTCTTTGGCATTTCTTTTTTAACTCCTGGAAAAATGCTAAAATATAGTTTAAACCTCAATGTTTGTGAATTAGGGATTAGGTGTAGCCTGACTTAAGTGATAAGGGTTGAATTATAGAGAAATTGAATTACGCTTTCAAATGTGGTATGCATATGAAACTAATACATGGTTTTTTTTTTTTAAACTAGATTAAATGAGGTAAATGCACTCTTTTAATTCAGTGTTTTATTAAATTCTGCTATATGTTGTGTTATAAGCATAAAAGTTTCTGAAAGAATTTTTGGGCCTAGAAATTGTGGGAATTGTTACTTTCTTTAACTTTTGATTTGAAACAATCACAAATTACACTGGATTCTTAACAATGTCATGGGATCTTTATGGATCTCAACTGCAGTCCAGATGCTGAATTTTTTTGGGGGGAAGAATTTACTTTGACTTTTTCATCCTACAAAAATTATTCTGGTTCTGAAGGATATGAGTGTTTTAATGGTGTCCCATTAATATTCCCAGGCCTAGCACAGTTCTTGCTTGGTCATAATAGGCAATTAACTGTTGAATGAATGAAAGAATTTTAACTTTATTCTGTGGGTTACAGGGAGCCATTGAAGGGTTTTAAGCAAATGAGTGGGATGCTCACATGTTTTAAAGAATAATTCCTGGTAGTGTTATAGAGAATGGATTTAAGGGGACAGTAAAGGCAAGAAGAATAATTAAGAAATTGTTATAATAGGGATGATGTCCTAAACCAGGGTACTGATGGTAGGAAATCATTGGTGACTTGGACTTGAGATCTGTTTAGGAGATGAAATTGGAAGGCTTCAGATGGACAATAGGGATAAGGAGGAAAGGAAGAGATTGAAGTAAGGGTTAAGGAGAGGGACGAGTTTTGAATTGTTTTGAATAAAAGGGAAGATTGTTTTCAGTCGTTCATAAAAGACTTAAAAATGGGCTTTGATCCCAGAAGTTGTTTTGAAGTTATTTCCTGCTTTATCTTTGGAGACACTTCCTCCCACCCCTACATCAAAGCAAATCCCCCAACTGCTTTAGAAGCAGTCTTGCATTGATATAGGTATCACATTGTGTTATTTTGCTTGAATGGATACTATTTGTGTAAACATCTAATTACATC